>NW_027136325.1:0-672216 GCF_039906515.1 Pseudorca crassidens | reverse complement strand
GAGTTATAAATGACAGCTATCGTCCAAAAATATACTGAAGTAAGGCTGCCAAGAGGACTTGAAAGCGGGGCAGAATTGCAGGAAACCGATTTCAGGAGGTAGACTGGAATTGCAGTGAAAGCATAGGAAAAGAGGCAAAACGTCCACAATGATGCACTTGGCCAAAAAGGGCGTATGCGTTTTTTCCTGAATATATTCAGGAAAAAACGCATACGCCCTTTTTGGCCAACCAAGCAAGCTTGCAAAGGAAATCTGCACTACAATGAAGTCTCACTTCCCCCCGGTCAAAAGGGCCATCTGAAAAAAGTGTAAAATCCAGAAAGGCAGGACAGGCCATGGAGAACTGGGAGCCTTGTTATGCTGATGGGCGGGATGTAAATTGCCAACAGACACTCGGGAGAAGTGTATGGTGTTTCCTGAAACATCTAAAAAACAAAGCAACAGAGCCTAGGGCACTTCCACTTATGGTCCTATAGCTTAGGGAAATTAAAATCAAAAAGACACAGCCACCCCAAACATTGGGACGCCTCTGTTTACAAGAACCTCGTTTACAGTACAAGTTCAACATCGCAGAAAGTGAAAAATGGATAAAGAAGTTGTGGTATTTACTTACAAAGCAATATCACTCAGCAATGAAATCTATGTCATCAGGCCCTTAGCAGCACAATGAGTGGATTCAGGTATGATGATTCTAACTGAAATAAGTCACACAGAAAAAGAAACATCATAAGATATCAGGAATACACGGAATGTAAACTTGGCTACACAGGAACTGAATTACAGAACAGAACAGGGTCTCAAATTTAGAAAACCAACTTATGCTTTCTTAAGGGGAAAGGTGAGTTGGGGTGCTGCATAAAACCAGAGATTGAAATGAGCACAGATAAAGTTCCTTAAGCCAAATATGGAATAGACAAGAGCTACCTCTTGCTCAACGAAATGGACTCAACACCGCATATTAAATGCCTAAGAATGTACCTGACTAGTAAGTATCTTAAAACCTATGGATTGCTATGTCTCCGAAAGAGAATCAAGCATGTGTACAGGGGCATAAACGCAGCAGTGATAGGATTGGAGAGGTTCGGTGAGCAAATGAAGACCCTTTGAAGTCATATTGCATCGTACCCATTCCACGGGTTTCAACTACCCAGGTTTAAGGTATTCTTCCTTCAGCTAAAACATGCATGTGGAACCTAGAGTATGATCAACCATGTGATCGGGAGACATGTTCAAATATGTCTCAGTTTTCGTACCCTGGTACTCGGGTGCAACATTCCAGACGCTTTACTAACACCCTCCCGACTTGGAGAGTCAGTCCCTTTAACCTCCTGTTTGGCCCAGTTTGCAATTTCTGCGGAAGATGAACAGGAATAGCGAGAACCAATGAGAGACTAGCTGGAGGTGTCTGGACGGGCAAATTTAACTCTCATTTCCCACCAGGAAGAGGAATTAACCAAAGGCTCAGCGTGCCGTGCCGGAACCAGATTAGGGCCTGAAGCCATCCTGCGGTGTTGCGGCCAGCTCAAAAGAAAGCGAGTTGAAGAAAGGAGCTCAGGGGCACTGTAATTCACAAACCTGCAGAGTTATAAATGACAGCTATCGTCCAAAAATATACTGAAGTAAGGCTGCCAAGAGGACTTGAAAGCGGGGCAGAATTGCAGGAAACCGATTTCAGGAGGTAGACTGGAATTGCAGTGAAAGCATAGGAAAAGAGGCAAAACGTCCACAATGATGCACTTGGCCAAAAAGGGCGTATGCGTTTTTTCCTGAATATATTCAGGAAAAAACGCATACGCCCTTTTTGGCCAACCAAGCAAGCTTGCAAAGGAAATCTGCACTACAATGAAGTCTCACTTCCCCCCGGTCAAAAGGGCCATCTGAAAAAAGTGTAAAATCCAGAAAGGCAGGACAGGCCATGGAGAACTGGGAGCCTTGTTATGCTGATGGGCGGGATGTAAATTGCCAACAGCCACTCGGGAGAAGTGTATGGTGTTTCCTGAAACATCTAAAAAACAAAGCAACAGAGCCTAGGGCACTTCCACTTATGGTCCTATAGCTTAGGGAAATTAAAATCAAAAAGACACAGCCACCCCAAAGTTTGGGACGCCTCTGTTTACAAGAACCTCGTTTACAGTACAAGTTCAACATCGCAGAAAGTGAAAAATGGATAAAGAAGTTGTGGTATTTACTTACAAAGCAATATCACTCAGCAATGAAATCTATGTCATCAGGCCCTTAGCAGCACAATGAGTGGATTCAGGTATGATGATTCTAACTGAAATAAGTCACACAGAAAAAGAAACATCATAGGATATCAGGAATACACGGAATGTAAACTTGGCTACACAGGAACTGAATTACAGAACAGAACAGGGTCTCAAATTTAGAAAACCAACTTATGCTTGCTTAAGGGTAAAGGTGAGTTGGGGTGCTGCATAAAACCAGAGATTGAAATGAGCACAGATAAAGTTCCTTAAGCCAAATATGGAATAGACAAGAGCTACTCCTTGCTCAACGAAATGGACTCAACACCGCCTATTAAACGCCTAAGAATGAACCTGACTAGTAAGTATCTTAAAACCTATGGATTGCTATGTCTCCGAAAGAGAATCAAGCATGTGTACAGGGGCATAAACGCAGCAGTGATAGGATTGGAGAGGTTCGGTGAGCAAATGAAGACCCTTTGAAGTCATATTGCATGGTACCCATTCCACGGGTTTCAACTACCCAGGTTTAAGTTATTCTTCCTTCAGCTAAAACATGCATGTGGAACCTAGAGTATGATCAACCATGTGATCGGGAGACATGTTCAAATATGTCTCAGTTTTCGTACCCTGGTACTCGGGTGCAACATTCCAGACGCTTTACTAACACCCTCCCGACTTGGAGAGTCAGTCCCTTTAACCTCCTGTTTGGCCCAGTTTGCAATTTCTGCGGAAGATGAACAGGAATAGCGAGAACCAATGAGAGACTAGCTGGAGGTGTCTGGACGGGCAAATTTAACTCTCATTTCCCACCAGGAAGAGGAATTAACCAAAGGCTCAGCGTGCCGTGCCGGAACCAGATTAGGGCCTGAAGCCATCCTGCGGTGTTGCGGCCAGCTCAAAAGAAAGCGAGTTGAAGAAAGGAGCTCAGGGGCACTGTAATTCACAAACCTGCAGAGTTATAAATGACAGCTATCGTCCAAAAATATACTGAAGTAAGGCTGCCAAGAGGACTTGAAAGCGGGGCAGAATTGCAGGAAACCGATTTCAGGAGGTAGACTGGAATTGCATTGAAAGCATAGGAAAAGAGGCAGAACGTCCACAATGATGCACTTGGCCAAAAAGGGCGTATGCGTTTTTTCCTGAATATATTCAGGAAAAAACGCATACGCCCTTTTTGGCCAACCAAGCAAGCTTGCAAAGGAAATCTGCACTACAATGAAGTCTCACTTCCCCCCGGTCAAAAGGGCCATCTGAAAAAAGTGTAAAATCCAGAAAGGCAGGACAGGCCATGGAGAACTGGGAGCCTTGTTATGCTGATGGGCGGGATGTAAATTGCCAACAGCCACTCGGGAGAAGTGTATGGTGTTTCCTGAAACATCTAAAAAACAAAGCAACAGAGCCTAGGGCACTTCCACTTATGGTCCTATAGCTTAGGGAAATTAAAATCAAAAAGACACAGCCACCCCAAAGTTTGGGACGCCTCTGTTTACAAGAACCTCGTTTACAGTACAAGTTCAACATCGCAGAAAGTGAAAAATGGATAAAGAAGTTGTGGTATTTACTTACAAAGCAATATCACTCAGCAATGAAATCTATGTCATCAGGCCCTTAGCAGCACAATGAGTGGATTCAGGTATGATGATTCTAACTGAAATAAGTCACACAGAAAAAGAAACATCATAAGATATCAGGAATACACGGAATGTAAACTTGGCTACACAGGAACTGAATTACAGAACAGAACAGGGTCTCAAAGTTAGAAAACCAACTTATGCTTTCTTAAGGGTAAAGGTGAGTTGGGGTGCTGCATAAAACCAGAGATTGAAATGAGCACAGATAAAGTTCCTTAAGCCAAATATGGAATAGACAAGAGCTACCTCTTGCTCAACGAAATGGACTCAACACCGCATATTAAATGCCTAAGAATGTACCTGACTAGTAAGTATCTTAAAACCTATGGATTGCTATGTCTCCGAAAGAGAATCAAGCATGTGTACAGGGGCATAAACGCAGCAGTGATAGGATTGGAGAGGTTCGGTGAGCAAATGAAGACCCTTTGAAGTCATATTGCATGGTACCCATTCCACGGGTTTCAACTACCCAGGTTTAAGGTATTCTTCCTTCAGCTAAAACATGCATGTGGAACCTAGAGTATGATCAACCATGTGATCGGGAGACATGTTCAAATATGTCTCAGTTTTCATACCCTGGTACTCGGGTGCAACATTCCAGACGCTTTACTAACACCCTCCCGACTTGGAGAGTCAGTCCCTTTAACCTCCTGTTTGGCCCAGTTTGCAATTTCTGCGGAAGATGAACAGGAATAGCGAGAACCAATGAGAGACTAGCTGGAGGTGTCTGGACGGGCAAATTTAACTCTCATTTCCCACCAGGAAGAGGAATTAACCAAAGGCTCAGCGTGCCGTGCCGGAACCAGATTAGGGCCTGAAGCCATCCTGCGGTGTTGCGGCCAGCTCAAAAGAAAGCGAGTTGAAGAAAGGAGCTCAGGGGCACTGTAATTCACAAACCTGCAGAGTTATAAATGACAGCTATCGTCCAAAAATATACTGAAGTAAGGCTGCCAAGAGGACTTGAAAGCGGGGCAGAATTGCAGGAAACCGATTTCAGGAGGCAGACTGGAATTGCATTGAAAGCATAGGAAAAGAGGCAGAACGTCCACCATGATGCACTTGGCCAAAAAGGGCGTATGCGTTTTTTCCTGAATATATTCAGGAAGAAACGCATACGCCCGTTTTGGCCAACCAAGCAAGCTTGCAAAGGAAATCTGCACTACAATGAAGTCTCACTTCCCCCCGGTCAAAAGGGCCATCTGAAAAAAGTGTAAAATCCAGAAAGGCAGGACAGGCCATGGAGAACTGGGAGCCTTGTTATGCTGATGGGCGGGATGTAAATTGCCAACAGACACTCGGGAGAAGTGTATGGTGTTTCCTGAAACATCTAAAAAACAAAGCAACAGAGCCTAGGGCACTTCCACTTATGGTCCTATAGCTTAGGGAAATTAAAATCAAAAAGACACAGCCACCCCAAAGTTTGGGACGCCTCTGTTTACAAGAACCTCGTTTACAGTACAAGTTCAACATCGCAGAAAGTGAAAAATGGATAAAGAAGTTGTGGTATTTACTTACAAAGCAATATCACTCAGCAATGAAATCTATGTCATCAGGCCCTTAGCAGCACAATGAGTGGATTCAGGTATGATGATTCTAACTGAAATAAGTCACACAGAAAAAGAAACATCATAAGATATCAGTAATACACGGAATGTAAACTTGGCTACACAGGAACTGAATTACAGAACAGAACAGGGTCTCAAATTTAGAAAACCAACTTATGCTTGCTTAAGGGTAAAGGTGAGTTGGGGTGCTGCATAAAACCAGAGATTGAAATGAGCACAGATAAAGTTCCTTAAGCCAAATATGGAATAGACAAGAGCTACTCCTTGCTCAACGAAATGGACTCAACACCGCCTATTAAACGCCTAAGAATGTACCTGACTAGTAAGTATCTTAAAACCTATGGATTGCTATGTCTCCGAAAGAGAATCAAGCATGTGTACAGGGGCATAAACGCAGCAGTGATAGGATTGGAGAGGTTCGGTGAGCAAATGAAGACCCTTTGAAGTCATATTGCATGGTACCCATTCCACGGGTTTCAACTACCCAGGTTTAAGGTATTCTTCCTTCAGCTAAAACATGCATGTGGAACCTAGAGTCTGATCAACCATGTGATCGGGAGACGTGTTCAAATATGTCTCAGTTTTCGTACCCTGGTACTCGGGTGCAACATTCCAGACGCTTTACTAACACCCTCCCGACTTGGAGAGTCAGTCCCTTTAACCTCCTGTTTGGCCCAGTTTGCAATTTCTGCGGAAGATGAACAGGAATAGCGAGAACCAATGAGAGACTAGCTGGAGGTGTCTGGACGGGCAAATTTAACTCTCATTTCCCACCAGGAAGAGGAATTAACCAAAGGCTCAGCGTGCCGTGCCGGAACCAGATTAGGGCCTGAAGCCATCCTGCGGTGTTGCGGCCAGGTCACAAGAAAGCGAGTTGAAGAAAGGAGCTCAGGGGCACTGTAATTCACAAACCTGCAGAGTTATAAATGACAGCTATCGTCCAAAAATATACTGAAGTAAGGCTGCCAAGAGGACTTGAAAGCGGGGCAGAATTGCAGGAAACCGATTTCAGGAGGTAGAGTGGAATTGCAGTGAAAGCATAGGAAAAGAGGCAGAACGTCCACAATGATGCACTTGGCCAAAAAGGGCGTATGCGTTTTTTCCTGAATATATTCAGGAAAAAACGCATACGCCCTTTTTGGCCAACCAAGCAAGCTTGCAAAGGAAATCTGCACTACAATGAAGTCTCACTTCCCCCCGGTCAAAAGGGCCATCTGAAAAAAGTGTAAAATCCAGAAAGGCAGGACAGGCCATGGAGAACTGGGAGCCTTGTTATGCTGATGGGCGGGATGTAAATTGCCAACAGACACTCGGGAGAAGTGTATGGTGTTTCCTGAAACATCTAAAAAACAAAGCAACAGAGCCTAGGGCACTTCCACTTATGGTCCTATAGCTTAGGGAAATTAAAATCAAAAAGACACAGCCACCCCAAACATTGGGACGCCTCTGTTTACAAGAATCTCGTTTACAGTACAAGTTCAACATCGCAGAAAGTGAAAAATGGATAAAGAAGTTGTGGTATTTACTTACAAAGCAATATCACTCAGCAATGAAATCTATGTCATCAGGCCCTTAGCAGCACAATGAGTGGATTCAGGTATGATGATTCTAACTGAAATAAGTCACACAGAAAAAGAAACATCATAAGATATCAGTAATACACGGAATGTAAACTTGGCTACACAGGAACTGAATTACAGAACAGAACAGGGTCTCAAATTTAGAAAACCAACTTATGCTTGCTTAAGGGTAAAGGTGAGTTGGGGTGCTGCATAAAACCAGAGATTGAAATGAGCACAGATAAAGTTCCTTAAGCCAAATATGGAATAGACAAGAGCTACTCCTTGCTCAACGAAATGGACTCAACACTGCATATTAAAGGCCTAAGAATGTACCTGACTAGTAAGTATCTTAAAACCTATGGATTGCTATGTCTCCGAAAGAGAATCAAGCATGTGTACAGGGGCATAAACGCAGCAGTGATAGGATTGGAGAGGTTCGGTGAGCAAATGAAGACCCTTTGAAGTCATATTGCATGGTACCCATTCCACGGGTTTCAACTACCCAGGTTTAAGGTATTCTTCCTTCAGCTAAAACATGCATGTGGAACCTAGAGTATGATCAACAATGTGATCGGGAGACGTGTTCAAATATGTCTCAGTTTTCGTACCCTGGTACTCGGGTGCAACATTCCAGACGCTTTACTAACACCCTCCCGACTTGGAGAGTCAGTCCCTTTAACCTCCTGTTTGGCCCAGTTTGCAATTTCTGCGGAAGATGAACAGGAATAGCGAGAACCAATGAGAGACTAGCTGGAGGTGTCTGGACGGGCAAATTTAACTCTCATTTCCCACCAGGAAGAGGAATTAACCAAAGGCTCAGCATGCCGTGCCGGAACCAGATTAGGGCCTGAAGCCATCCTGCGGTGTTGCGGCCAGCTCACAAGAAAGCGAGTTGAAGAAAGGAGCTCAGGGGCACTGTAATTCACAAACCTGCAGAGTTATAAATGACAGCTATCGTCCAAAAATATACTGAAGTAAGGCTGCCAAGAGGACTTGAAAGCGGGGCAGAATTGCAGGAAACCGATTTCAGGAGGTAGACTGGAATTGCAGTGAAAGCATAGGAAAAGAGGCAGAACGTCCACAATGATGCACTTGGCCAAAAAGGGCGTATGCGTTTTTTCCTGAATATATTCAGGAAAAAACGCATACGCCCTTTTTGGCCAACCAAGCAAGCTTGCAAAGGAAATCTGCACTACAATGAAGTCTCACTTCCCCCCGGTCAAAAGGGCCATCTGAAAAAAGTGTAAAATCCAGAAAGGCAGGACAGGCCATGGAGAACTGGGAGCCTTGTTATGCTGATGGGCGGGATGTAAATTGCCAACAGACACTCGGGAGAAGTGTATGGTGTTTCCTGAAACATCTAAAAAACAAAGCAACAGAGCCTAGGGCACTTCCACTTATGGTCCTATAGCTTAGGGAAATTAAAATCAAAAAGACACAGCCACCCCAAAGTTTGGGACGCCTCTGTTTACAAGAACCTCGTTTACAGTACAAGTTCAACATCGCAGAAAGTGAAAAATGGATAAAGAAGTTGTGGTATTTACTTACAAAGCAATATCACTCAGCAATGAAATCTATGTCATCAGGCCCTTAGCAGCACAATGAGTGGATTCAGGTATGATGATTCTAACTGAAATAAGTCACACAGAAAAAGAAACATCATAAGATATCAGTAATACACGGAATGTAAACTTGGCTACACAGGAACTGAATTACAGAACAGAACAGGGTCTCAAATTTAGAAAACCAACTTATGCTTGCTTAAGGGGAAAGGTGAGTTGGGGTGCTGCATAAAACCAGAGATTGAAATGAGCACAGATAAAGTTCCTTAAGCCAAATATGGAATAGACAAGAGCTACTCCTTGCTCAACGAAATGGACTCAACACCGCCTATTAAACGCCTAAGAATGTACCTGACTAGTAAGTATCTTAAAACCTATGGATTGCTATGTCTCCGAAAGAGAATCAAGCATGTGTACAGGGGCATAAACGCAGCAGTGATAGGATTGGAGAGGTTCGGTGAGCAAATGAAGACCCTTTGAAGTCATATTGCATGGTACCCATTCCACGGGTTTCAACTACCCAGGTTTAAGGTATTCTTCCTTCAGCTAAAACATGCATGTGGAACCTAGAGTATGATCAACCATGTGATCGGGAGACGTGTTCAAATATGTCTCAGTTTTCGTACCCTGGTACTCGGGTGCAACATTCCAGACGCTTTACTAACACCCTCCCGACTTGGAGAGTCAGTCCCTTTAACCTCCTGTTTGGCCCAGTTTGCAATTTCTGCGGAAGATGAACAGGAATAGCGAGAACCAATGAGAGACTAGCTGGAGGTGTCTGGACGGGCAAATTTAACTCTCATTTCCCACCAGGAAGAGGAATTAACCAAAGGCTCAGCGTGCCGTGCCGGAACCAGATTAGGGCCTGAAGCCATCCTGCGGTGTTGCGGCCAGCTCAAAAGAAAGCGAGTTGAAGAAAGGAGCTCAGGGGCACTGTAATTCACAAACCTGCAGAGTTATAAATGACAGCTATCGTCCAAAAATATACTGAAGTAAGGCTGCCAAGAGGACTTGAAAGCGGGGCAGAATTGCAGGAAACCGATTTCAGGAGGTAGACTGGAATTGCAGTGAAAGCATAGGAAAAGAGGCAAAACGTCCACAATGATGCACTTGGCCAAAAAGGGCGTATGCGTTTTTTCCTGAATATATTCAGGAAAAAACGCATACGCCCTTTTTGGCCAACCAAGCAAGCTTGCAAAGGAAATCTGCACTACAATGAAGTCTCACTTCCCCCCGGTCAAAAGGGCCATCTGAAAAAAGTGTAAAATCCAGAAAGGCAGGACAGGCCATGGAGAACTGGGAGCCTTGTTATGCTGATGGGCGGGATGTAAATTGCCAACAGACACTCGGGAGAAGTGTATGGTGTTTCCTGAAACATCTAAAAAACAAAGCAACAGAGCCTAGGGCACTTCCACTTATGGTCCTATAGCTTAGGGAAATTAAAATCAAAAAGACACAGCCACCCCAAACATTGGGACGCCTCTGTTTACAAGAACCTCATTTACAGTTCAAGTTCAACATCGCAGAAAGTGAAAAATGGATAAAGAAGTTGTGGTATTTACTTACAAAGCAATATCACTCAGCAATGAAATCTATGTCATCAGGCCCTTAGCAGCACAATGAGTGGATTCAGGTATGATGATTCTAACTGAAATAAGTCACACAGAAAAAGAAACATCATAAGATATCAGTAATACACGGAATGTAAACTTGGCTACACAGGAACTGAATTACAGAACAGAACAGGGTCTCAAATTTAGAAAACCAACTTATGCTTGCTTAAGGGGAAAGGTGAGTTGGGGTGCTGCATAAAACCAGAGATTGAAATGAGCACAGATAAAGTTCCTTAAGCCAAATATGGAATAGACAAGAGCTACTCCTTGCTCAACGAAATGGACTCAACACCGCCTATTAAACGCCTAAGAATGAACCTGACTAGTAAGTATCTTAAAACCTATGGATTGCTATGTCTCCGAAAGAGAATCAAGCATGTGTACAGGGGCATAAACGCAGCAGTGATAGGATTGGAGAGGTTCGGTGAGCAAATGAAGACCCTTTGAAGTCATATTGCATGGTACCCATTCCACGGGTTTCAACTACCCAGGTTTAAGTTATTCTTCCTTCAGCTAAAACATGCATGTGGAACCTAGAGTATGATCAACCATGTGATCGGGAGACATGTTCAAATATGTCTCAGTTTTCGTACCCTGGTACTCGGGTGCAACATTCCAGACGCTTTACTAACACCCTCCCGACTTGGAGAGTCAGTCCCTTTAACCTCCTGTTTGGCCCAGTTTGCAATTTCTGCGGAAGATGAACAGGAATAGCGAGAACCAATGAGAGACTAGCTGGAGGTGTCTGGACGGGCAAATTTAACTCTCATTTCCCACCAGGAAGAGGAATTAACCAAAGGCTCAGCGTGCCGTGCCGGAACCAGATTAGGGCCTGAAGCCATCCTGCGGTGTTGCGGCCAGCTCAAAAGAAAGCGAGTTGAAGAAAGGAGCTCAGGGGCACTGTAATTCACAAACCTGCAGAGTTATAAATGACAGCTATCGTCCAAAAATATACTGAAGTAAGGCTGCCAAGAGGACTTGAAAGCGGGGCAGAATTGCAGGAAACCGATTTCAGGAGGTAGACTGGAATTGCATTGAAAGCGTAGGAAAAGAGGCAGAACGTCCACAATGATGCACTTGGCCAAAAAGGGCGTATGCGTTTTTTCCTGAATATATTCAGGAGAAAACGCATACGCCCTTTTTGGCCAACCAAGCAAGCTTGCAAAGGAAATCTGCACTACAATGAAGTCTCACTTCCCCGCGGTCAAAAGGGCCATCTGAAAAAAGTGTAAAATCCAGAAAGGCAGGACAGGCCATGGAGAACTGGGAGCCTTGTTATGCTGATGGGCGGGATGTAAATTGCCAACAGCCACTCGGGAGAAGTGTATGGTGTTTCCTGAAACATCTAAAAAACAAAGCAACAGAGCCTAGGGCACTTCCACTTATGGTCCTATAGCTTAGGGAAATTAAAATCAAAAAGACACAGCCACCCCAAAGTTTGGGACGCCTCTGTTTACAAGAACCTCGTTTACAGTACAAGTTCAACATCGCAGAAAGTGAAAAATGGATAAAGAAGTTGTGGTATTTACTTACAAAGCAATATCACTCAGCAATGAAATCTATGTCATCAGGCCCTTAGCAGCACAATGAGTGGATTCAGGTATGATGATTCTAACTGAAATAAGTCACACAGAAAAAGAAACATCATAAGATATCAGGAATACACGGAATGTAAACTTGGCTACACAGGAACTGAATTACAGAACAGAACAGGGTCTCAAATTTAGAAAACCAACTTATGCTTTCTTAAGGGTAAAGGTGAGTTGGGGTGCTGCATAAAACCAGAGATTGAAATGAGCACAGATAAAGTTCCTTAAGCCAAATATGGAATAGACAAGAGCTACCTCTTGCTCAACGAAATGGACTCAACACCGCATATTAAATGCCTAAGAATGTACCTGACTAGTAAGTATCTTAAAACCTATGGATTGCTATGTCTCCGAAAGAGAATCAAGCATGTGTACAGGGGCATAAACGCAGCAGTGATAGGATTGGAGAGGTTCGGTGAGCAAATGAAGACCCTTTGAAGTCATATTGCATGGTACCCATTCCACGGGTTTCAACTACCCAGGTTTAAGGTATTCTTCCTTCAGCTAAAACATGCATGTGGAACCTAGAGTATGATCAACCATGTGATCGGGAGACATGTTCAAATATGTCTCAGTTTTCGTACCCTGGTACTCGGGTGCAACATTCCAGACGCTTTACTAACACCCTCCTGACTTGGAGAGTCAGTCCCTTTAACCTCCTGTTTGGCCCAGTTTGCAATTTCTGCGGAAGATGAACAGGAATAGCGAGAACCAATGAGAGACTAGCTGGAGGTGTCTGGACGGGCAAATTTAACTCTCATTTCCCACCAGGAAGAGGAATTAACCAAAGGCTCAGCGTGCCGTGCCGGAACCAGATTAGGGCCTGAAGCCATCCTGCGGTGTTGCGGCCAGCTCAAAAGAAAGCGAGTTGAAGAAAGGAGCTCAGGGGCACTGTAATTCACAAACCTGCAGAGTTATAAATGACAGCTATCGTCCAAAAATATACTGAAGTAAGGCTGCCAAGAGGACTTGAAAGCGGGGCAGAATTGCAGGAAACCGATTTCAGGAGGTAGACTGGAATTGCAGTGAAAGCATAGGAAAAGAGGCAAAACGTCCACAATGATGCACTTGGCCAAAAAGGGCGTATGCGTTTTTTCCTGAATATATTCAGGAAAAAACGCATACGCCCTTTTTGGCCAACCAAGCAAGCTTGCAAAGGAAATCTGCACTACAATGAAGTCTCACTTCCCCCCGGTCAAAAGGGCCATCTGAAAAAAGTGTAAAATCCAGAAAGGCAGGACAGGCCATGGAGAACTGGGAGCCTTGTTATGCTGATGGGCGGGATGTAAATTGCCAACAGACACTCGGGAGAAGTGTATGGTGTTTCCTGAAACATCTAAAAAACAAAGCAACAGAGCCTAGGGCACTTCCACTTATGGTCCTATAGCTTAGGGAAATTAAAATCAAAAAGACACAGCCACCCCAAACATTGGGACGCCTCTGTTTACAAGAACCTCGTTTACAGTACAAGTTCAACATCGCAGAAAGTGAAAAATGGATAAAGAAGTTGTGGTATTTACTTACAAAGCAATATCACTCAGCAATGAAATCTATGTCATCAGGCCCTTAGCAGCACAATGAGTGGATTCAGGTATGATGATTCTAACTGAAATAAGTCACACAGAAAAAGAAACATCATAAGATATCAGTAATACACGGAATGTAAACTTGGCTACACAGGAACTGAATTACAGAACAGAACAGGGTCTCAAATTTAGAAAACCAACTTATGCTTGCTTAAGGGGAAAGGTGAGTTGGGGTGCTGCATAAAACCAGAGATTGAAATGAGCACAGATAAAGTTCCTTAAGCCAAATATGGAATAGACAAGAGCTACTCCTTGCTCAACGAAATGGACTCAACACCGCATATTAAATGCCTAAGAATGTACCTGACTAGTAAGTATCTTAAAACCTATGGATTGCTATGTCTCCGAAAGAGAATCAAGCATGTGTACAGGGGCATAAACGCAGCAGTGATAGGATTGGAGAGGTTCGGTGAGCAAATGAAGACCCTTTGAAGTCATATTGCATGGTACCCATTCCACGGGTTTCAACTACCCAGGTTTAAGTTATTCTTCCTTCAGCTAAAACATGCATGTGGAACCTAGAGTATGATCAACCATGTGATCGGGAGACATGTTC
This sequence comes from Pseudorca crassidens, assembly GCF_039906515.1. Taxonomy (NCBI): domain Eukaryota; kingdom Metazoa; phylum Chordata; class Mammalia; order Artiodactyla; family Delphinidae; genus Pseudorca; species Pseudorca crassidens. The sequence continues at coordinate 658,345 of NW_027136325.1, read as the reverse complement.
AAATATGTCTCAGTTTTCGTACCCTGGTACTCGGGTGCAACATTCCAGACGCTTTACTAACACCCTCCCGACTTGGAGAGTCAGTCCCTTTAACCTCCTGTTTGGCCCAGTTTGCAATTTCTGCGGAAGATGAACAGGAATAGCGAGAACCAATGAGAGACTAGCTGGAGGTGTCTGGACGGGCAAATTTAACTCTCATTTCCCACCAGGAAGAGGAATTAACCAAAGGCTCAGCGTGCCGTGCCGGAACCAGATTAGGGCCTGAAGCCATCCTGCGGTGTTGCGGCCAGCTCAAAAGAAAGCGAGTTGAAGAAAGGAGCTCAGGGGCACTGTAATTCACAAACCTGCAGAGTTATAAATGACAGCTATCGTCCAAAAATATACTGAAGTAAGGCTGCCAAGAGGACTTGAAAGCGGGGCAGAATTGCAGGAAACCGATTTCAGGAGGTAGACTGGAATTGCATTGAAAGCATAGGAAAAGAGGCAGAACGTCCACAATGATGCACTTGGCCAAAAAGGGCGTATGCGTTTTTTCCTGAATATATTCAGGAAAAAACGCATACGCCCTTTTTGGCCAACCAAGCAAGCTTGCAAAGGAAATCTGCACTACAATGAAGTCTCACTTCCCCCCGGTCAAAAGGGCCATCTGAAAAAAGTGTAAAATCCAGAAAGGCAGGACAGGCCATGGAGAACTGGGAGCCTTGTTATGCTGATGGGCGGGATGTAAATTGCCAACAGCCACTCGGGAGAAGTGTATGGTGTTTCCTGAAACATCTAAAAAACAAAGCAACAGAGCCTAGGGCACTTCCACTTATGGTCCTATAGCTTAGGGAAATTAAAATCAAAAAGACACAGCCACCCCAAAGTTTGGGACGCCTCTGTTTACAAGAACCTCGTTTACAGTACAAGTTCAACATCGCAGAAAGTGAAAAATGGATAAAGAAGTTGTGGTATTTACTTACAAAGCAATATCACTCAGCAATGAAATCTATGTCATCAGGCCCTTAGCAGCACAATGAGTGGATTCAGGTATGATGATTCTAACTGAAATAAGTCACACAGAAAAAGAAACATCATAAGATATCAGGAATACACGGAATGTAAACTTGGCTACACAGGAACTGAATTACAGAACAGAACAGGGTCTCAAATTTAGAAAACCAACTTATGCTTTCTTAAGGGTAAAGGTGAGTTGGGGTGCTGCATAAAACCAGAGATTGAAATGAGCACAGATAAAGTTCCTTAAGCCAAATATGGAATAGACAAGAGCTACCTCTTGCTCAACGAAATGGACTCAACACCGCATATTAAATGCCTAAGAATGTACCTGACTAGTAAGTATCTTAAAACCTATGGATTGCTATGTCTCCGAAAGAGAATCAAGCATGTGTACAGGGGCATAAACGCAGCAGTGATAGGATTGGAGAGGTTCGGTGAGCAAATGAAGACCCTTTGAAGTCATATTGCATGGTACCCATTCCACGGGTTTCAACTACCCAGGTTTAAGGTATTCTTCCTTCAGCTAAAACATGCATGTGGAACCTAGAGTATGATCAACCATGTGATCGGGAGACATGTTCAACTATGTCTCAGTTTTCATACCCTGGTACTCGGGTGCAACATTCCAGACGCTTTACTAACACCCTCCCGACTTGGAGAGTCAGTCCCTTTAACCTCCTGTTTGGCCCAGTTTGCAATTTCTGCGGAAGATGAACAGGAATAGCGAGAACCAATGAGAGACTAGCTGGAGGTTTCTGGACGGGCAAATTTAACTCTCATTTCCCACCAGGAAGAGGAATTAACCAAAGGCTCAGCGTGCCGTGCCGGAACCAGATTAGGGCCTGAAGCCATCCTGCGGTGTTGCGGCCAGCTCAAAAGAAAGCGAGTTGAAGAAAGGAGCTCAGGGGCACTGTAATTCACAAACCTGCAGAGTTATAAATGACAGCTATCGTCCAAAAATATACTGAAGTAAGGCTGCCAAGAGGACTTGAAAGCGGGGCAGAATTGCAGGAAACCGATTTCAGGAGGCAGACTGGAATTGCATTGAAAGCATAGGAAAAGAGGCAGAACGTCCACCATGATGCACTTGGCCAAAAAGGGCGTATGCGTTTTTTCCTGAATATATTCAGGAAGAAACGCATACGCCCGTTTTGGCCAACCAAGCAAGCTTGCAAAGGAAATCTGCACTACAATGAAGTCTCACTTCCCCCCGGTCAAAAGGGCCATCTGAAAAAAGTGTAAAATCCAGAAAGGCAGGACAGGCCATGGAGAACTGGGAGCCTTGTTATGCTGATGGGCGGGATGTAAATTGCCAACAGCCACTCGGGAGAAGTGTATGGTGTTTCCTGAAACATCTAAAAAACAAAGCAACAGAGCCTAGGGCACTTCCACTTATGGTCCTATAGCTTAGGGAAATTAAAATCAAAAAGACACAGCCACCCCAAAGTTTGGGACGCCTCTGTTTACAAGAACCTCGTTTACAGTACAAGTTCAACATCGCAGAAAGTGAAAAATGGATAAAGAAGTTGTGGTATTTACTTACAAAGCAATATCACTCAGCAATGAAATCTATGTCATCAGGCCCTTAGCAGCACAATGAGTGGATTCAGGTATGATGATTCTAACTGAAATAAGTCACACAGAAAAAGAAACATCATAAGATATCAGTAATACACGGAATGTAAACTTGGCTACACAGGAACTGAATTACAGAACAGAACAGGGTCTCAAATTTAGAAAACCAACTTATGCTTGCTTAAGGGGAAAGGTGAGTTGGGGTGCTGCATAAAACCAGAGATTGAAATGAGCACAGATAAAGTTCCTTAAGCCAAATATGGAATAGACAAGAGCTACTCCTTGCTCAACGAAATGGACTCAACACCGCATATTAAATGCCTAAGAATGTACCTGACTAGTAAGTATCTTAAAACCTATGGATTGCTATGTCTCCGAAAGAGAATCAAGCATGTGTACAGGGGCATAAACGCAGCAGTGATAGGATTGGAGAGGTTCGGTGAGCAAATGAAGACCCTTTGAAGTCATATTGCATGGTACCCATTCCACGGGTTTCAACTACCCAGGTTTAAGGTATTCTTCCTTCAGCTAAAACATGCATGTGGAACCTAGAGTATGATCAACCATGTGATCGGGAGACGTGTTCAAATATGTCTCAGTTTTCGTACCCTGGTACTCGGGTGCAACATTCCAGACGCTTTACTAACACCCTCCCGACTTGGAGAGTCAGTCCCTTTAACCTCCTGTTTGGCCCAGTTTGCAATTTCTGCGGAAGATGAACAGGAATAGCGAGAACCAATGAGAGACTAGCTGGAGGTGTCTGGACGGGCAAATTTAACTCTCATTTCCCACCAGGAAGAGGAATTAACCAAAGGCTCAGCGTGCCGTGCCGGAACCAGATTAGGGCCTGAAGCCATCCTGCGGTGTTGCGGCCAGCTCAAAAGAAAGCGAGTTGAAGAAAGGAGCTCAGGGGCACTGTAATTCACAAACCTGCAGAGTTATAAATGACAGCTATCGTCCAAAAATATACTGAAGTAAGGCTGCCAAGAGGACTTGAAAGCGGGGCAGAATTGCAGGAAACCGATTTCAGGAGGTAGACTGGAATTGCATTGAAAGCATAGGAAAAGAGGCAGAACGTCCACAATGATGCACTTGGCCAAAAAGGGCGTATGCGTTTTTTCCTGAATATATTCAGGAGAAAACGCATACGCCCTTTTTGGCCAACCAAGCAAGCTTGCAAAGGAAATCTGCACTACAATGAAGTCTCACTTCCCCCCGGTCAAAAGGGCCATCTGAAAAAAGTGTAAAATCCAGAAAGGCAGGACAGGCCATGGAGAACTGGGAGCCTTGTTATGCTGATGGGCGGGATGTAAATTGCCAACAGACACTCGGGAGAAGTGTATGGTGTTTCCTGAAACATCTAAAAAACAAAGCAACAGAGCCTAGGGCACTTCCACTTATGGTCCTATAGCTTAGGGAAATTAAAATCAAAAAGACACAGCCACCCCAAAGTTTGGGACGCCTCTGTTTACAAGAACCTCGTTTACAGTACAAGTTCAACATTGCAGAAAGTGAAAAATGGATAAAGAAGTTGTGGTATTTACTTACAAAGCAATATCACTCAGCAATGAAATCTATGTCATCAGGCCCTTAGCAGCACAATGAGTGGATTCAGGTATGATGATTCTAACTGAAATAAGTCACACAGAAAAAGAAACATCATAAGATATCAGGAATACACGGAATGTAAACTTGGCTACACAGGAACTGAATTACAGAACAGAACAGGGTCTCAAATTTAGAAAACCAACTTATGCTTTCTTAAGGGTAAAGGTGAGTTGGGGTGCTGCATAAAACCAGAGATTGAAATGAGCACAGATAAAGTTCCTTAAGCCAAATATGGAATAGACAAGAGCTACCTCTTGCTCAACGAAATGGACTCAACACCGCATATTAAATGCCTAAGAATGTACCTGACTAGTAAGTATCTTAAAACCTATGGATTGCTATGTCTCCGAAAGAGAATCAAGCATGTGTACAGGGGCATAAACGCAGCAGTGATAGGATTGGAGAGGTTCGGTGAGCAAATGAAGACCCTTTGAAGTCATATTGCATGGTACCCATTCCACGGGTTTCAACTACCCAGGTTTAAGGTATTCTTCCTTCAGCTAAAACATGCATGTGGAACCTAGAGTATGATCAACCATGTGATCGGGAGACATGTTCAAATATGTCTCAGTTTTCGTACCCTGGTACTCGGGTGCAACATTCCAGACGCTTTACTAACACCCTCCCGACTTGGAGAGTCAGTCCCTTTAACCTCCTGTTTGGCCCAGTTTGCAATTTCTGCGGAAGATGAACAGGAATAGCGAGAACCAATGAGAGACTAGCTGGAGGTTTCTGGACGGGCAAATTTAACTCTCATTTCCCACCAGGAAGAGGAATTAACCAAAGGCTCAGCGTGCCGTGCCGGAACCAGATTAGGGCCTGAAGCCATCCTGCGGTGTTGCGGCCAGCTCAAAAGAAAGCGAGTTGAAGAAAGGAGCTCAGGGGCACTGTAATTCACAAACCTGCAGAGTTATAAATGACAGCTATCGTCCAAAAATATACTGAAGTAAGGCTGCCAAGAGGACTTGAAAGCGGGGCAGAATTGCAGGAAACCGATTTCAGGAGGCAGACTGGAATTGCATTGAAAGCATAGGAAAAGAGGCAGAACGTCCACCATGATGCACTTGGCCAAAAAGGGCGTATGCGTTTTTTCCTGAATATATTCAGGAAGAAACGCATACGCCCGTTTTGGCCAACCAAGCAAGCTTGCAAAGGAAATCTGCACTACAATGAAGTCTCACTTCCCCCCGGTCAAAAGGGCCATCTGAAAAAAGTGTAAAATCCAGAAAGGCAGGACAGGCCATGGAGAACTGGGAGCCTTGTTATGCTGATGGGCGGGATGTAAATTGCCAACAGCCACTCGGGAGAAGTGTATGGTGTTTCCTGAAACATCTAAAAAACAAAGCAACAGAGCCTAGGGCACTTCCACTTATGGTCCTATAGCTTAGGGAAATTAAAATCAAAAAGACACAGCCACCCCAAAGTTTGGGACGCCTCTGTTTACAAGAACCTCGTTTACAGTACAAGTTCAACATCGCAGAAAGTGAAAAATGGATAAAGAAGTTGTGGTATTTACTTACAAAGCAATATCACTCAGCAATGAAATCTATGTCATCAGGCCCTTAGCAGCACAATGAGTGGATTCAGGTATGATGATTCTAACTGAAATAAGTCACACAGAAAAAGAAACATCATAAGATATCAGTAATACATGGAATGTAAACTTGGCTACACAGGAACTGAATTACAGAACAGAACAGGGTCTCAAATTTAGAAAACCAACTTATGCTTGCTTAAGGGGAAAGGTGAGTTGGGGTGCTGCATAAAACCAGAGATTGAAATGAGCACAGATAAAGTTCCTTAAGCCAAATATGGAATAGACAAGAGCTACTCCTTGCTCAACGAAATGGACTCAACACCGCATATTAAATGCCTAAGAATGTACCTGACTAGTAAGTATCTTAAAACCTATGGATTGCTATGTCTCCGAAAGAGAATCAAGCATGTGTACAGGGGCATAAACGCAGCAGTGATAGGATTGGAGAGGTTCGGTGAGCAAATGAAGACCCTTTGAAGTCATATTGCATGGTACCCATTCCACGGGTTTCAACTACCCAGGTTTAAGGTATTCTTCCTTCAGCTAAAACATGCATGTGGAACCTAGAGTATGATCAACCATGTGATCGGGAGACGTGTTCAAATATGTCTCAGTTTTCGTTCCCTGGTACTCGGGTGCAACATTCCAGACGCTTTACTAACACCCTCCCGACTTGGAGAGTCAGTCCCTTTAACCTCCTGTTTGGCCCAGTTTGCAATTTCTGCGGAAGATGAACAGGAATAGCGAGAACCAATGAGAGACTAGCTGGAGGTGTCTGGACGGGCAAATTTAACTCTCATTTCCCACCAGGAAGAGGAATTAACCAAAGGCTCAGCGTGCCGTGCCGGAACCAGATTAGGGCCTGAAGCCATCCTGCGGTGTTGCGGCCAGCTCAAAAGAAAGCGAGTTGAAGAAAGGAGCTCAGGGGCACTGTAATTCACAAACCTGCAGAGTTATAAATGACAGCTATCGTCCAAAAATATACTGAAGTAAGGCTGCCAAGAGGACTTGAAAGCGGGGCAGAATTGCAGGAAACCGATTTCAGGAGGCAGACTGGAATTGCATTGAAAGCATAGGAAAAGAGGCAGAACGTCCACCATGATGCACTTGGCCAAAAAGGGCGTATGCGTTTTTTCCTGAATATATTCAGGAAAAAACGCATACGCCCTTTTTGGCCAACCAAGCAAGCTTGCAAAGGAAATCTGCACTACAATGAAGTCTCACTTCCCCCCGGTCAAAAGGGCCATCTGAAAAAAGTGTAAAATCCAGAAAGGCAGGACAGGCCATGGAGAACTGGGAGCCTTGTTATGCTGATGGGCGGGATGTAAATTGCCAACAGCCACTCGGGAGAAGTGTATGGTGTTTCCTGAAACATCTAAAAAACAAAGCAACAGAGCCTAGGGCACTTCCACTTATGGTCCTATAGCTTAGGGAAATTAAAATCAAAAAGACACAGCCACCCCAAAGTTTGGGACGCCTCTGTTTATAAGAACCTCGTTTACAGTACAAGTTCAACATCGCAGAAAGTGAAAAATGGATAAAGAAGTTGTGGTATTTACTTACAAAGCAATATCACTCAGCAATGAAATCTATGTCATCAGGCCCTTAGCAGCACAATGAGTGGATTCAGGTATGATGATTCTAACTGAAATAAGTCACACAGAAAAAGAAACATCATAAGATATCAGTAATACACGGAATGTAAACTTGGCTACACAGGAACTGAATTACAGAACAGAACAGGGTCTCAAATTTAGAAAACCAACTTATGCTTTCTTAAGGGTAAAGGTGAGTTGGGGTGCTGCATAAAACCAGAGATTGAAATGAGCACAGATAAAGTTCCTTAAGCCAAATATGGAATAGACAAGAGCTACCTCTTGCTCAACGAAATGGACTCAACACCGCATATTAAATGCCTAAGAATGTACCTGACTAGTAAGTATCTTAAAACCTATGGATTGCTATGTCTCCGAAAGAGAATCAAGCATGTGTACAGGGGCATAAACGCAGCAGTGATAGGATTGGAGAGGTTCGGTGAGCAAATGAAGACCCTTTGAAGTCATATTGCATGGTACCCATTCCACGGGTTTCAACTACCCAGGTTTAAGGTATTCTTCCTTCAGCTAAAACATGCATGTGGAACCTAGAGTATGATCAACCATGTGATCGGGAGACATGTTCAAATATGTCTCAGTTTTCGTACCCTGGTACTCGGGTGCAACATTCCAGACGCTTTACTAACACCCTCCCGACTTGGAGAGTCAGTCCCTTTAACCTCCTGTTTGGCCCAGTTTGCAATTTCTGCGGAAGATGAACAGGAATAGCGAGAACCAATGAGAGACTAGCTGGAGGTTTCTGGACGGGCAAATTTAACTCTCATTTCCCACCAGGAAGAGGAATTAACCAAAGGCTCAGCGTGCCGTGCCGGAACCAGATTAGGGCCTGAAGCCATCCTGCGGTGTTGCGGCCAGCTCAAAAGAAAGCGAGTTGAAGAAAGGAGCTCAGGGGCACTGTAATTCACAAACCTGCAGAGTTATAAATGACAGCTATCGTCCAAAAATATACTGAAGTAAGGCTGCCAAGAGGACTTGAAAGCGGGGCAGAATTGCAGGAAACCGATTTCAGGAGGTAGACTGGAATTGCATTGAAAGCATAGGAAAAGAGGCAGAACGTCCACAATGATGCACTTGGCCAAAAAGGGCGTATGCGTTTTTTCCTGAATATATTCAGGAAAAAACGCATACGCCCTTTTTGGCCAACCAAGCAAGCTTGCAAAGGAAATCTGCACTACAATGAAGTCTCACTTCCCCCCGGTCAAAAGGGCCATCTGAAAAAAGTGTAAAATCCAGAAAGGCAGGACAGGCCATGGAGAACTGGGAGCCTTGTTATGCTGATGGGCGGGATGTAAATTGCCAACAGCCACTAGGGAGAAGTGTATGGTGTTTCCTGAAACATCTAAAAAACAAAGCAACAGAGCCTAGGGCACTTCCACTTATGGTCCTATAGCTTAGGGAAATTAAAATCAAAAAGACACAGCCACCCCAAAGTTTGGGACGCCTCTGTTTACAAGAACCTCGTTTACAGTACAAGTTCAACATCGCAGAAAGTGAAAAATGGATAAAGAAGTTGTGGTATTTACTTACAAAGCAATATCACTCAGCAATGAAATCTATGTCATCAGGCCCTTAGCAGCACAATGAGTGGATTCAGGTATGATGATTCTAACTGAAATAAGTCACACAGAAAAAGAAACATCATAAGATATCAGTAATACATGGAATGTAAACTTGGCTACACAGGAACTGAATTACAGAACAGAACAGGGTCTCAAATTTAGAAAACCAACTTATGCTTGCTTAAGGGTAAAGGTGAGTTGGGGTGCTGCATAAAACCAGAGATTGAAATGAGCACAGATAAAGTTCCTTAAGCCAAATATGGAATAGACAAGAGCTACTCCTTGCTCAACGAAATGGACTCAACACCGCATATTAAACGCCTAAGAATGTACCTGACTAGTAAGTATCTTAAAACCTATGGATTGCTATGTCTCCGAAAGAGAATCAAGCATGTGTACAGGGACATAAACGCAGCAGTGATAGGATTGGAGAGGTTCGGTGAGCAAATGAAGACCCTTTGAAGTCATATTGCATGGTACCCATTCCACGGGTTTCAACTACCCAGGTTTAAGGTATTCTTCCTTCAGCTAAAACATGCATGTGGAACCTAGAGTATGATCAACCATGTGATCGGGAGACGTGTTCAAATATGTCTCAGTTTTCGTACCCTGGTACTCGGGTGCAACATTCCAGACGCTTTACTAACACCCTCCCGACTTGGAGAGTCAGTCCCTTTAACCTCCTGTTTGGCCCAGTTTGCAATTTCTGCGGAAGATGAACAGGAATAGCGAGAACCAATGAGAGACTAGCTGGAGGTGTCTGGACGGGCAAATTTAACTCTCATTTCCCACCAGGAAGAGGAATTAACCAAAGGCTCAGCGTGCCGTGCCGGAACCAGATTAGGGCCTGAAGCCATCCTGCGGTGTTGCGGCCAGCTCAAAAGAAAGCGAGTTGAAGAAAGGAGCTCAGGGGCACTGTAATTCACAAACCTGCAGAGTTATAAATGACAGCTATCGTCCAAAAATATACTGAAGTAAGGCTGCCAAGAGGACTTGAAAGCGGGGCAGAATTGCAGGAAACCGATTTCAGGAGGCAGACTGGAATTGCATTGAAAGCATAGGAAAAGAGGCAGAACGTCCACCATGATGCACTTGGCCAAAAAGGGCGTATGCGTTTTTTCCTGAATATATTCAGGAAAAAACGCATACGCCCTTTTTGGCCAACCAAGCAAGCTTGCAAAGGAAATCTGCACTACAATGAAGTCTCACTTCCCCCCGGTCAAAAGGGCCATCTGAAAAAAGTGTAAAATCCAGAAAGGCAGGACAGGCCATGGAGAACTGGGAGCCTTGTTACGCTGATGGGCGGGATGTAAATTGCCAACAGACACTCGGGAGAAGTGTATGGTGTTTCCTGAAACATCTAAAAAACAAAGCAACAGAGCCTAGGGCACTTCCACTTATGGTCCTATAGCTTAGGGAAATTAAAATCAAAAAGACACAGCCACCCCAAAGTTTGGGACGCCTCTGTTTACAAGAACCTCGTTTACAGTACAAGTTCAACATCGCAGAAAGTGAAAAATGGATAAAGAAGTTGTGGTATTTACTTACAAAGCAATATCACTCAGCAATGAAATCTATGTCATCAGGCCCTTAGCAGCACAATGAGTGGATTCAGGTATGATGATTCTAACTGAAATAAGTCACACAGAAAAAGAAACATCATAAGATATCAGTAATACACGGAATGTAAACTTGGCTACACAGGAACTGAATTACAGAACAGAACAGGGTCTCAAATTTAGAAAACCAACTTATGCTTGCTTAAGGGTAAAGGTGAGTTGGGGTGCTGCATAAAACCAGAGATTGAAATGAGCACAGATAAAGTTCCTTAAGCCAAATATGGAATAGACAAGAGCTACTCCTTGCTCAACGAAATGGACTCAACACCGCATATTAAATGCCTAAGAATGTACCTGACTAGTAAGTATCTTAAAACCTATGGATTGCTATGTCTCCGAAAGAGAATCAAGCATGTGTACAGGGGCATAAATGCAGCAGTGATAGGATTGGAGAGGTTCGGTGAGCAAATGAAGACCCTTTGAAGTCATATTGCATGGTACCCATTCCACGGGTTTCAACTACCCAGGTTTAAGGTATTCTTCCTTCAGCTAAAACATGCATGTGGAACCTAGAGTATGATCAACCATGTGATCGGGAGACGTGTTCAAATATGTCTCAGTTTTCGTACCCTGGTACTCGGGTGCAACATTCCAGACGCTTTACTAACACCCTCCCGACTTGGAGAGTCAGTCCCTTTAACCTCCTGTTTGGCCCAGTTTGCAATTTCTGCGGAAGATGAACAGGAATAGCGAGAACCAATGAGAGACTAGCTGGAGGTGTCTGGACGGGCAAATTTAACTCTCATTTCCCACCAGGAAGAGGAATTAACCAAAGGCTCAGCGTGCCGTGCCGGAACCAGATTAGGGCCTGAAGCCATCCTGCGGTGTTGCGGCCAGCTCAAAAGAAAGCGAGTTGAAGAAAGGAGCTCAGGGGCACTGTAATTCACAAACCTGCAGAGTTATAAATGACAGCTATCGTCCAAAAATATACTGAAGTAAGGCTGCCAAGAGGACTTGAAAGCGGGGCAGAATTGCAGGAAACCGATTTCAGGAGGTAGACTGGAATTGCATTGAAAGCATAGGAAAAGAGGCAGAACGTCCACAATGATGCACTTGGCCAAAAAGGGCGTATGCGTTTTTTCCTGAATATATTCAGGAAAAAACGCATACGCCCTTTTTGGCCAACCAAGCAAGCTTGCAAAGGAAATCTGCACTACAATGAAGTCTCACTTCCCCCCGGTCAAAAGGGCCATCTGAAAAAAGTGTAAAATCCAGAAAGACAGGACAGGCCATGGAGAACTGGGAGCCTTGTTATGCTGATGGGCGGGATGTAAATTGCCAACAGACACTCGGGAGAAGTGTATGGTGTTTCCTGAAACATCTAAAAAACAAAGCAACAGAGCCTAGGGCACTTCCACTTATGGTCCTATAGCTTAGGGAAATTAAAATCAAAAAGACACAGCCACCCCAAAGTTTGGGACGCCTCTGTTTACAAGAACCTCGTTTACAGTACAAGTTCAACATCGCAGAAAGTGAAAAATGGATAAAGAAGTTGTGGTATTTACTTACAAAGCAATATCACTCAGCAATGAAATCTATGTCATCAGGCCCTTAGCAGCACAATGAGTGGATTCAGGTATGATGATTCTAACTGAAATAAGTCACACAGAAAAAGAAACATCATAAGATATCAGTAATACACGGAATGTAAACTTGGCTACACAGGAACTGAATTACAGAACAGAACAGGGTCTCAAATTTAGAAAACCAACTTATGCTTGCTTAAGGGGAAAGGTGAGTTGGGGTGCTGCATAAAACCAGAGATTGAAATGAGCACAGATAAAGTTCCTTAAGCCAAATATGGAATAGACAAGAGCTACTCCTTGCTCAACGAAATGGACTCAACACCGCATATTAAATGCCTAAGAATGTACCTGACTAGTAAGTATCTTAAAACCTATGGATTGCTATGTCTCCGAAAGAGAATCAAGCATGTGTACAGGGGCATAAACGCAGCAGTGATAGGATTGGAGAGGTTCGGTGAGCAAATGAAGACCCTTTGAAGTCATATTGCATGGTACCCATTCCACGGGTTTCAACTACCCAGGTTTAAGGTATTCTTCCTTCAGCTAAAACATGCATGTGGAACCTAGAGTATGATCAACCATGTGATCGGGAGACGTGTTCAAATATGTCTCAGTTTTCGTACCCTGGTACTTGGGTGCAACATTCCAGACGCTTTACTAACACCCTCCCGACTTGGAGAGTCAGTCCCTTTAACCTCCTGTTTGGCCCAGTTTGCAATTTCTGCGGAAGATGAACAGGAATAGCGAGAACCAATGAGAGACTAGCTGGAAGGTGTCTGGACGGGCAAATTTAACTCTCATTTCCCACCAGGAAGAGGAATTAACCAAAGGCTCAGCGTGCCGTGCCGGAACCAGATTAGGGCCTGAAGCCATCCTGCGGTGTTGCGGCCAGCTCAAAAGAAATCGAGTTGAAGAAAGGAGCTCAGGGGCACTGTAATTCACAAACCTGCAGAGTTATAAATGACAGCTATCGTCCAAAAATATACTGAAGTAAGGCTGCCAAGAGGACTTGAAAGCGGGGCAGAATTGCAGGAAACCGATTTCAGGAGGCAGACTGGAATTGCATTGAAAGCATAGGAAAAGAGGCAGAACGTCCACAATGATGCACTTGGCCAAAAAGGGCGTATGCGTTTTTTCCTGAATATATTCAGGAAAAAACGCATACGCCCTTTTTGGCCAACCAAGCAAGCTTGCAAAGGAAATCTGCACTACAATGAAGTCTCACTTCCCCCCGGTCAAAAGGGCCATCTGAAAAAAGTGTAAAATCCAGAAAGGCAGGACAGGCCATGGAGAACTGGGAGCCTTGTTATGCTGATGGGCGGGATGTAAATTGCCAACAGACACTCGGGAGAAGTGTATGGTGTTTCCTGAAACATCTAAAAAACAAAGCAACAGAGCCTAGGGCACTTCCACTTATGGTCCTATAGCTTAGGGAAATTAAAATCAAAAAGACACAGCCACCCCAAAGTTTGGGACGCCTCTGTTTACAAGAACCTCGTTTACAGTACAAGTTCAACATCGCAGAAAGTGAAAAATGGATAAAGAAGTTGTGGTATTTACTTACAAAGCAATATCACTCAGCAATGAAATCTATGTCATCAGGCCCTTAGCAGCACAATGAGTGGATTCAGGTATGATGATTCTAACTGAAATAAGTCACACAGAAAAAGAAACATCATAAGATATCAGTAATACACGGAATGTAAACTTGGCTACACAGGAACTGAATTACAGAACAGAACAGGGTCTCAAATTTAGAAAACCAACTTATGCTTTCTTAAGGGTAAAGGTGAGTTGGGGTGCTGCATAAAACCAGAGATTGAAATGAGCACAGATAAAGTTCCTTAAGCCAAATATGGAATAGACAAGAGCTACCTCTTGCTCAACGAAATGGACTCAACACCGCATATTAAATGCCTAAGAATGTACCTGACTAGTAAGTATCTTAAAACCTATGGATTGCTATGTCTCCGAAAGAGAATCAAGCATGTGTACAGGGGCATAAACGCAGCAGTGATAGGATTGGAGAGGTTCGGTGAGCAAATGAAGACCCTTTGAAGTCATATTGCATGGTACCCATTCCACGGGTTTCAACTACCCAGGTTTAAGGTATTCTTCCTTCAGCTAAAACATGCATGTGGAACCTAGAGTATGATCAACCATGTGATCGGGAGACGTGTTCAAATATGTCTCAGTTTTCGTACCCTGGTACTCGGGTGCAACATTCCAGACGCTTTACTAACACCCTCCCGACTTGGAGAGTCAGTCCCTTTAACCTCCTGTTTGGCCCAGTTTGCAATTTCTGCGGAAGATGAACAGGAATAGCGAGAACCAATGAGAGACTAGCTGGAGGTTTCTGGACGGGCAAATTTAACTCTCATTTCCCACCAGGAAGAGGAATTAACCAAAGGCTCAGCGTGCCGTGCCGGAACCAGATTAGGGCCTGAAGCCATCCTGCGGTGTTGCGGCCAGGTCACAAGAAAGCGAGTTGAAGAAAGGAGCTCAGGGGCACTGTAATTCACAAACCTGCAGAGTTATAAATGACAGCTATCGTCCAAAAATATACTGAAGTAAGGCTGCCAAGAGGACTTGAAAGCGGGGCAGAATTGCAGGAAACCGATTTCAGGAGGTAGACTGGAATTGCATTGAAAGCATAGGAAAAGAGGCAGAACGTCCACAATGATGCACTTGGCCAAAAAGGGCGTATGCGTTTTTTCCTGAATATATTCAGGAAAAAACGCATACGCCCTTTTTGGCCAACCAAGCAAGCTTGCAAAGGAAATCTGCACTACAATGAAGTCTCACTTCCCCCCGGTCAAAAGGGCCATCTGAAAAAAGTGTAAAATCCAGAAAGGCAGGACAGGCCATGGAGAACTGGGAGCCTTGTTATGCTGATGGGCGGGATGTAAATTGCCAACAGCCACTAGGGAGAAGTGTATGGTGTTTCCTGAAACATCTAAAAAACAAAGCAACAGAGCCTAGGGCACTTCCACTTATGGTCCTATAGCTTAGGGAAATTAAAATCAAAAAGACACAGCCACCCCAAAGTTTGGGACGCCTCTGTTTACAAGAACCTCGTTTACAGTACAAGTTCAACATCGCAGAAAGTGAAAAATGGATAAAGAAGTTGTGGTATTTACTTACAAAGCAATATCACTCAGCAATGAAATCTATGTCATCAGGCCCTTAGCAGCACAATGAGTGGATTCAGGTATGATGATTCTAACTGAAATAAGTCACACAGAAAAAGAAACATCATAAGATATCAGTAATACATGGAATGTAAACTTGGCTACACAGGAACTGAATTACAGAACAGAACAGGGTCTCAAATTTAGAAAACCAACTTATGCTTGCTTAAGGGGAAAGGTGAGTTGGGGTGCTGCATAAAACCAGAGATTGAAATGAGCACAGATAAAGTTCCTTAAGCCAAATATGGAATAGACAAGAGCTACTCCTTGCTCAACGAAATGGACTCAACACCGCATATTAAACGCCTAAGAATGTACCTGACTAGTAAGTATCTTAAAACCTATGGATTGCTATGTCTCCGAAAGAGAATCAAGCATGTGTACAGGGGCATAAACGCAGCAGTGATAGGATTGGAGAGGTTCGGTGAGCAAATGAAGACCCTTTGAAGTCATATTGCATGGTACCCATTCCACGGGTTTCAACTACCCAGGTTTAAGGTATTCTTCCTTCAGCTAAAACATGCATGTGGAACCTAGAGTATGATCAACCATGTGATCGGGAGACGTGTTCAAATATGTCTCAGTTTTCGTACCCTGGTACTCGGGTGCAACATTCCAGACGCTTTACTAACACCCTCCCGACTTGGAGAGTCAGTCCCTTTAACCTCCTGTTTGGCCCAGTTTGCAATTTCTGCGGAAGATGAACAGGAATAGCGAGAACCAATGAGAGACTAGCTGGAGGTGTCTGGACGGGCAAATTTAACTCTCATTTCCCACCAGGAAGAGGAATTAACCAAAGGCTCAGCGTGCCGTGCCGGAACCAGATTAGGGCCTGAAGCCATCCTGCGGTGTTGCGGCCAGCTCAAAAGAAAGCGAGTTGAAGAAAGGAGCTCAGGGGCACTGTAATTCACAAACCTGCAGAGTTATAAATGACAGCTATCGTCCAAAAATATACTGAAGTAAGGCTGCCAAGAGGACTTGAAAGCGGGGCAGAATTGCAGGAAACCGATTTCAGGAGGCAGACTGGAATTGCATTGAAAGCATAGGAAAAGAGGCAGAACGTCCACCATGATGCACTTGGCCAAAAAGGGCGTATGCGTTTTTTCCTGAATATATTCAGGAAAAAACGCATACGCCCTTTTTGGCCAACCAAGCAAGCTTGCAAAGGAAATCTGCACTACAATGAAGTCTCACTTCCCCCCGGTCAAAAGGGCCATCTGAAAAAAGTGTAAAATCCAGAAAGGCAGGACAGGCCATGGAGAACTGGGAGCCTTGTTATGCTGATGGGCGGGATGTAAATTGCCAACAGACACTCGGGAGAAGTGTATGGTGTTTCCTGAAACATCTAAAAAACAAAGCAACAGAGCCTAGGGCACTTCCACTTATGGTCCTATAGCTTAGGGAAATTAAAATCAAAAAGACACAGCCACCCCAAAGTTTGGGACGCCTCTGTTTACAAGAACCTCGTTTACAGTACAAGTTCAACATCGCAGAAAGTGAAAAATGGATAAAGAAGTTGTGGTATTTACTTACAAAGCAATATCACTCAGCAATGAAATCTATGTCATCAGGCCCTTAGCAGCACAATGAGTGGATTCAGGTATGATGATTCTAACTGAAATAAGTCACACAGAAAAAGAAACATCATAAGATATCAGTAATACACGGAATGTAAACTTGGCTACACAGGAACTGAATTACAGAACAGAACAGGGTCTCAAATTTAGAAAACCAACTTATGCTTTCTTAAGGGTAAAGGTGAGTTGGGGTGCTGCATAAAACCAGAGATTGAAATGAGCACAGATAAAGTTCCTTAAGCCAAATATGGAATAGACAAGAGCTACCTCTTGCTCAACGAAATGGACTCAACACCGCATATTAAATGCCTAAGAATGTACCTGACTAGTAAGTATCTTAAAACCTATGGATTGCTATGTCTCCGAAAGAGAATCAAGCATGTGTACAGGGGCATAAACGCAGCAGTGATAGGATTGGAGAGGTTCGGTGAGCAAATGAAGACCCTTTGAAGTCATATTGCATGGTACCCATTCCACGGGTTTCAACTACCCAGGTTTAAGGTATTCTTCCTTCAGCTAAAACATGCATGTGGAACCTAGAGTATGATCAACCATGTGATCGGGAGACGTGTTCAAATATGTCTCAGTTTTCGTACCCTGGTACTCGGGTGCAACATTCCAGACGCTTTACTAACACCCTCCCGACTTGGAGAGTCAGTCCCTTTAACCTCCTGTTTGGCCCAGTTTGCAATTTCTGCGGAAGATGAACAGGAATAGCGAGAACCAATGAGAGACTAGCTGGAGGTTTCTGGACGGGCAAATTTAACTCTCATTTCCCACCAGGAAGAGGAATTAACCAAAGGCTCAGCGTGCCGTGCCGGAACCAGATTAGGGCCTGAAGCCATCCTGCGGTGTTGCGGCCAGCTCAAAAGAAAGCGAGTTGAAGAAAGGAGCTCAGGGGCACTGTAATTCACAAACCTGCAGAGTTATAAATGACAGCTATCGTCCAAAAATATACTGAAGTAAGGCTGCCAAGAGGACTTGAAAGCGGGGCAGAATTGCAGGAAACCGATTTCAGGAGGTAGACTGGAATTGCATTGAAAGCATAGGAAAAGAGGCAGAACGTCCACAATGATGCACTTGGCCAAAAAGGGCGTATGCGTTTTTTCCTGAATATATTCAGGAAAAAACGCATACGCCCTTTTTGGCCAACCAAGCAAGCTTGCAAAGGAAATCTGCACTACAATGAAGTCTCACTTCCCCCCGGTCAAAAGGGCCATCTGAAAAAAGTGTAAAATCCAGAAAGGCAGGACAGGCCATGGAGAACTGGGAGCCTTGTTATGCTGATGGGCGGGATGTAAATTGCCAACAGCCACTAGGGAGAAGTGTATGGTGTTTCCTGAAACATCTAAAAAACAAAGCAACAGAGCCTAGGGCACTTCCACTTATGGTCCTATAGCTTAGGGAAATTAAAATCAAAAAGACACAGCCACCCCAAAGTTTGGGACGCCTCTGTTTACAAGAACCTCGTTTACAGTACAAGTTCAACATCGCAGAAAGTGAAAAATGGATAAAGAAGTTGTGGTATTTACTTACAAAGCAATATCACTCAGCAATGAAATCTATGTCATCAGGCCCTTAGCAGCACAATGAGTGGATTCAGGTATGATGATTCTAACTGAAATAAGTCACACAGAAAAAGAAACATCATAAGATATCAGTAATACATGGAATGTAAACTTGGCTACACAGGAACTGAATTACAGAACAGAACAGGGTCTCAAATTTAGAAAACCAACTTATGCTTGCTTAAGGGGAAAGGTGAGTTGGGGTGCTGCATAAAACCAGAGATTGAAATGAGCACAGATAAAGTTCCTTAAGCCAAATATGGAATAGACAAGAGCTACTCCTTGCTCAACGAAATGGACTCAACACCGCATATTAAACGCCTAAGAATGTACCTGACTAGTAAGTATCTTAAAACCTATGGATTGCTATGTCTCCGAAAGAGAATCAAGCATGTGTACAGGGGCATAAACGCAGCAGTGATAGGATTGGAGAGGTTCGGTGAGCAAATGAAGACCCTTTGAAGTCATATTGCATGGTACCCATTCCACGGGTTTCAACTACCCAGGTTTAAGGTATTCTTCCTTCAGCTAAAACATGCATGTGGAACCTAGAGTATGATCAACCATGTGATCGGGAGACGTGTTCAAATATGTCTCAGTTTTCGTACCCTGGTACTCGGGTGCAACATTCCAGACGCTTTACTAACACCCTCCCGACTTGGAGAGTCAGTCCCTTTAACCTCCTGTTTGGCCCAGTTTGCAATTTCTGCGGAAGATGAACAGGAATAGCGAGAACCAATGAGAGACTAGCTGGAGGTGTCTGGACGGGCAAATTTAACTCTCATTTCCCACCAGGAAGAGGAATTAACCAAAGGCTCAGCGTGCCGTGCCGGAACCAGATTAGGGCCTGAAGCCATCCTGCGGTGTTGCGGCCAGCTCAAAAGAAAGCGAGTTGAAGAAAGGAGCTCAGGGGCACTGTAATTCACAAACCTGCAGAGTTATAAATGACAGCTATCGTCCAAAAATATACTGAAGTAAGGCTGCCAAGAGGACTTGAAAGCGGGGCAGAATTGCAGGAAACCGATTTCAGGAGGCAGACTGGAATTGCATTGAAAGCATAGGAAAAGAGGCAGAACGTCCACCATGATGCACTTGGCCAAAAAGGGCGTATGCGTTTTTTCCTGAATATATTCAGGAAAAAACGCATACGCCCTTTTTGGCCAACCAAGCAAGCTTGCAAAGGAAATCTGCACTACAATGAAGTCTCACTTCCCCCCGGTCAAAAGGGCCATCTGAAAAAAGTGTAAAATCCAGAAAGGCAGGACAGGCCATGGAGAACTGGGAGCCTTGTTACGCTGATGGGCGGGATGTAAATTGCCAACAGACACTCGGGAGAAGTGTATGGTGTTTCCTGAAACATCTAAAAAACAAAGCAACAGAGCCTAGGGCACTTCCACTTATGGTCCTATAGCTTAGGGAAATTAAAATCAAAAAGACACAGCCACCCCAAAGTTTGGGACGCCTCTGTTTACAAGAACCTCGTTTACAGTACAAGTTCAACATCGCAGAAAGTGAAAAATGGATAAAGAAGTTGTGGTATTTACTTACAAAGCAATATCACTCAGCAATGAAATCTATGTCATCAGGCCCTTAGCAGCACAATGAGTGGATTCAGGTATGATGATTCTAACTGAAATAAGTCACACAGAAAAAGAAACATCATAAGATATCAGTAATACACGGAATGTAAACTTGGCTACACAGGAACTGAATTACAGAACAGAACAGGGTCTCAAATTTAGAAAACCAACTTATGCTTGCTTAAGGGGAAAGGTGAGTTGGGGTGCTGCATAAAACCAGAGATTGAAATGAGCACAGATAAAGTTCCTTAAGCCAAATATGGAATAGACAAGAGCTACTCCTTGCTCAACGAAATGGACTCAACACCGCATATTAAATGCCTAAGAATGTACCTGACTAGTAAGTATCTTAAAACCTATGGATTGCTATGTCTCCGAAAGAGAATCAAGCATGTGTACAGGGGCATAAATGCAGCAGTGATAGGATTGGAGAGGTTCGGTGAGCAAATGAAGACCCTTTGAAGTCATATTGCATGGTACCCATTCCACGGGTTTCAACTACCCAGGTTTAAGGTATTCTTCCTTCAGCTAAAACATGCATGTGGAACCTAGAGTATGATCAACCATGTGATCGGGAGACGTGTTCAAATATGTCTCAGTTTTCGTACCCTGGTACTCGGGTGCAACATTCCAGACGCTTTACTAACACCCTCCCGACTTGGAGAGTCAGTCCCTTTAACCTCCTGTTTGGCCCAGTTTGCAATTTCTGCGGAAGATGAACAGGAATAGCGAGAACCAATGAGAGACTAGCTGGAGGTGTCTGGACGGGCAAATTTAACTCTCATTTCCCACCAGGAAGAGGAATTAACCAAAGGCTCAGCGTGCCGTGCCGGAACCAGATTAGGGCCTGAAGCCATCCTGCGGTGTTGCGGCCAGCTCAAAAGAAAGCGAGTTGAAGAAAGGAGCTCAGGGGCACTGTAATTCACAAACCTGCAGAGTTATAAATGACAGCTATCGTCCAAAAATATACTGAAGTAAGGCTGCCAAGAGGACTTGAAAGCGGGGCAGAATTGCAGGAAACCGATTTCAGGAGGTAGACTGGAATTGCATTGAAAGCATAGGAAAAGAGGCAGAACGTCCACAATGATGCACTTGGCCAAAAAGGGCGTATGCGTTTTTTCCTGAATATATTCAGGAAAAAACGCATACGCCCTTTTTGGCCAACCAAGCAAGCTTGCAAAGGAAATCTGCACTACAATGAAGTCTCACTTCCCCCCGGTCAAAAGGGCCATCTGAAAAAAGTGTAAAATCCAGAAAGGCAGGACAGGCCATGGAGAACTGGGAGCCTTGTTATGCTGATGGGCGGGATGTAAATTGCCAACAGACACTCGGGAGAAGTGTATGGTGTTTCCTGAAACATCTAAAAAACAAAGCAACAGAGCCTAGGGCACTTCCACTTATGGTCCTATAGCTTAGGGAAATTAAAATCAAAAAGACACAGCCACCCCAAAGTTTGGGACGCCTCTGTTTACAAGAACCTCGTTTACAGTACAAGTTCAACATCGCAGAAAGTGAAAAATGGATAAAGAAGTTGTGGTATTTACTTACAAAGCAATATCACTCAGCAATGAAATCTATGTCATCAGGCCCTTAGCAGCACAATGAGTGGATTCAGGTATGATGATTCTAACTGAAATAAGTCACACAGAAAAAGAAACATCATAAGATATCAGTAATACACGGAATGTAAACTTGGCTACACAGGAACTGAATTACAGAACAGAACAGGGTCTCAAATTTAGAAAACCAACTTATGCTTTCTTAAGGGTAAAGGTGAGTTGGGGTGCTGCATAAAACCAGAGATTGAAATGAGCACAGATAAAGTTCCTTAAGCCAAATATGGAATAGACAAGAGCTACCTCTTGCTCAACGAAATGGACTCAACACCGCATATTAAATGCCTAAGAATGTACCTGACTAGTAAGTATCTTAAAACCTATGGATTGCTATGTCTCCGAAAGAGAATCAAGCATGTGTACAGGGGCATAAACGCAGCAGTGATAGGATTGGAGAGGTTCGGTGAGCAAATGAAGACCCTTTGAAGTCATATTGCATGGTACCCATTCCACGGGTTTCAACTACCCAGGTTTAAGGTATTCTTCCTTCAGCTAAAACATGCATGTGGAACCTAGAGTATGATCAACCATGTGATCGGGAGACGTGTTCAAATATGTCTCAGTTTTCGTACCCTGGTACTCGGGTGCAACATTCCAGACGCTTTACTAACACCCTCCCGACTTGGAGAGTCAGTCCCTTTAACCTCCTGTTTGGCCCAGTTTGCAATTTCTGCGGAAGATGAACAGGAATAGCGAGAACCAATGAGAGACTAGCTGGAGGTTTCTGGACGGGCAAATTTAACTCTCATTTCCCACCAGGAAGAGGAATTAACCAAAGGCTCAGCGTGCCGTGCCGGAACCAGATTAGGGCCTGAAGCCATCCTGCGGTGTTGCGGCCAGCTCAAAAGAAAGCGAGTTGAAGAAAGGAGCTCAGGGGCACTGTAATTCACAAACCTGCAGAGTTATAAATGACAGCTATCGTCCAAAAATATACTGAAGTAAGGCTGCCAAGAGGACTTGAAAGCGGGGCAGAATTGCAGGAAACCGATTTCAGGAGGTAGACTGGAATTGCATTGAAAGCATAGGAAAAGAGGCAGAACGTCCACAATGATGCACTTGGCCAAAAAGGGCGTATGCGTTTTTTCCTGAATATATTCAGGAAAAAACGCATACGCCCTTTTTGGCCAACCAAGCAAGCTTGCAAAGGAAATCTGCACTACAATGAAGTCTCACTTCCCCCCGGTCAAAAGGGCCATCTGAAAAAAGTGTAAAATCCAGAAAGGCAGGACAGGCCATGGAGAACTGGGAGCCTTGTTATGCTGATGGGCGGGATGTAAATTGCCAACAGCCACTAGGGAGAAGTGTATGGTGTTTCCTGAAACATCTAAAAAACAAAGCAACAGAGCCTAGGGCACTTCCACTTATGGTCCTATAGCTTAGGGAAATTAAAATCAAAAAGACACAGCCACCCCAAAGTTTGGGACGCCTCTGTTTACAAGAACCTCGTTTACAGTACAAGTTCAACATCGCAGAAAGTGAAAAATGGATAAAGAAGTTGTGGTATTTACTTACAAAGCAATATCACTCAGCAATGAAATCTATGTCATCAGGCCCTTAGCAGCACAATGAGTGGATTCAGGTATGATGATTCTAACTGAAATAAGTCACACAGAAAAAGAAACATCATAAGATATCAGTAATACATGGAATGTAAACTTGGCTACACAGGAACTGAATTACAGAACAGAACAGGGTCTCAAATTTAGAAAACCAACTTATGCTTGCTTAAGGGGAAAGGTGAGTTGGGGTGCTGCATAAAACCAGAGATTGAAATGAGCACAGATAAAGTTCCTTAAGCCAAATATGGAATAGACAAGAGCTACTCCTTGCTCAACGAAATGGACTCAACACCGCATATTAAACGCCTAAGAATGTACCTGACTAGTAAGTATCTTAAAACCTATGGATTGCTATGTCTCCGAAAGAGAATCAAGCATGTGTACAGGGGCATAAACGCAGCAGTGATAGGATTGGAGAGGTTCGGTGAGCAAATGAAGACCCTTTGAAGTCATATTGCATGGTACCCATTCCACGGGTTTCAACTACCCAGGTTTAAGGTATTCTTCCTTCAGCTAAAACATGCATGTGGAACCTAGAGTATGATCAACCATGTGATCGGGAGACGTGTTCAAATATGTCTCAGTTTTCGTACCCTGGTACTCGGGTGCAACATTCCAGACGCTTTACTAACACCCTCCCGACTTGGAGAGTCAGTCCCTTTAACCTCCTGTTTGGCCCAGTTTGCAATTTCTGCGGAAGATGAACAGGAATAGCGAGAACCAATGAGAGACTAGCTGGAGGTGTCTGGACGGGCAAATTTAACTCTCATTTCCCACCAGGAAGAGGAATTAACCAAAGGCTCAGCGTGCCGTGCCGGAACCAGATTAGGGCCTGAAGCCATCCTGCGGTGTTGCGGCCAGCTCAAAAGAAAGCGAGTTGAAGAAAGGAGCTCAGGGACACTGTAATTCACAAACCTGCAGAGTTATAAATGACAGCTATCGTCCAAAAATATACTGAAGTAAGGCTGCCAAGAGGACTTGAAAGCGGGGCAGAATTGCAGGAAACCGATTTCAGGAGGCAGACTGGAATTGCATTGAAAGCATAGGAAAAGAGGCAGAACGTCCACCATGATGCACTTGGCCAAAAAGGGCGTATGCGTTTTTTCCTGAATATATTCAGGAAAAAACGCATACGCCCTTTTTGGCCAACCAAGCAAGCTTGCAAAGGAAATCTGCACTACAATGAAGTCTCACTTCCCCCCGGTCAAAAGGGCCATCTGAAAAAAGTGTAAAATCCAGAAAGGCAGGACAGGCCATGGAGAACTGGGAGCCTTGTTACGCTGATGGGCGGGATGTAAATTGCCAACAGACACTCGGGAGAAGTGTATGGTGTTTCCTGAAACATCTAAAAAACAAAGCAACAGAGCCTAGGGCACTTCCACTTATGGTCCTATAGCTTAGGGAAATTAAAATCAAAAAGACACAGCCACCCCAAAGTTTGGGACGCCTCTGTTTACAAGAACCTCGTTTACAGTACAAGTTCAACATCGCAGAAAGTGAAAAATGGATAAAGAAGTTGTGGTATTTACTTACAAAGCAATATCACTCAGCAATGAAATCTATGTCATCAGGCCCTTAGCAGCACAATGAGTGGATTCAGGTATGATGATTCTAACTGAAATAAGTCACACAGAAAAAGAAACATCATAAGATATCAGTAATACACGGAATGTAAACTTGGCTACACAGGAACTGAATTACAGAACAGAACAGGGTCTCAAATTTAGAAAACCAACTTATGCTTGCTTAAGGGGAAAGGTGAGTTGGGGTGCTGCATAAAACCAGAGATTGAAATGAGCACAGATAAAGTTCCTTAAGCCAAATATGGAATAGACAAGAGCTACTCCTTGCTCAACGAAATGGACTCAACACCGCATATTAAATGCCTAAGAATGTACCTGACTAGTAAGTATCTTAAAACCTATGGATTGCTATGTCTCCGAAAGAGAATCAAGCATGTGTACAGGGGCATAAATGCAGCAGTGATAGGATTGGAGAGGTTCGGTGAGCAAATGAAGACCCTTTGAAGTCATATTGCATGGTACCCATTCCACGGGTTTCAACTACCCAGGTTTAAGGTATTCTTCCTTCAGCTAAAACATGCATGTGGAACCTAGAGTATGATCAACCATGTGATCGGGAGACGTGTTCAAATATGTCTCAGTTTTCGTACCCTGGTACTCGGGTGCAACATTCCAGACGCTTTACTAACACCCTCCCGACTTGGAGAGTCAGTCCCTTTAACCTCCTGTTTGGCCCAGTTTGCAATTTCTGCGGAAGATGAACAGGAATAGCGAGAACCAATGAGAGACTAGCTGGAGGTGTCTGGACGGGCAAATTTAACTCTCATTTCCCACCAGGAAGAGGAATTAACCAAAGGCTCAGCGTGCCGTGCCGGAACCAGATTAGGGCCTGAAGCCATCCTGCGGTGTTGCGGCCAGCTCAAAAGAAAGCGAGTTGAAGAAAGGAGCTCAGGGGCACTGTAATTCACAAACCTGCAGAGTTATAAATGACAGCTATCGTCCAAAAATATACTGAAGTAAGGCTGCCAAGAGGACTTGAAAGCGGGGCAGAATTGCAGGAAACCGATTTCAGGAGGTAGACTGGAATTGCATTGAAAGCATAGGAAAAGAGGCAGAACGTCCACAATGATGCACTTGGCCAAAAAGGGCGTATGCGTTTTTTCCTGAATATATTCAGGAAAAAACGCATACGCCCTTTTTGGCCAACCAAGCAAGCTTGCAAAGGAAATCTGCACTACAATGAAGTCTCACTTCCCCCCGGTCAAAAGGGCCATCTGAAAAAAGTGTAAAATCCAGAAAGGCAGGACAGGCCATGGAGAACTGGGAGCCTTGTTATGCTGATGGGCGGGATGTAAATTGCCAACAGACACTCGGGAGAAGTGTATGGTGTTTCCTGAAACATCTAAAAAACAAAGCAACAGAGCCTAGGGCACTTCCACTTATGGTCCTATAGCTTAGGGAAATTAAAATCAAAAAGACACAGCCACCCCAAAGTTTGGGACGCCTCTGTTTACAAGAACCTCGTTTACAGTACAAGTTCAACATCGCAGAAAGTGAAAAATGGATAAAGAAGTTGTGGTATTTACTTACAAAGCAATATCACTCAGCAATGAAATCTATGTCATCAGGCCCTTAGCAGCACAATGAGTGGATTCAGGTATGATGATTCTAACTGAAATAAGTCACACAGAAAAAGAAACATCATAAGATATCAGTAATACACGGAATGTAAACTTGGCTACACAGGAACTGAATTACAGAACAGAACAGGGTCTCAAATTTAGAAAACCAACTTATGCTTGCTTAAGGGGAAAGGTGAGTTGGGGTGCTGCATAAAACCAGAGATTGAAATGAGCACAGATAAAGTTCCTTAAGCCAAATATGGAATAGACAAGAGCTACTCCTTGCTCAACGAAATGGACTCAACACCGCATATTAAATGCCTAAGAATGTACCTGACTAGTAAGTATCTTAAAACCTATGGATTGCTATGTCTCCGAAAGAGAATCAAGCATGTGTACAGGGGCATAAACGCAGCAGTGATAGGATTGGAGAGGTTCGGTGAGCAAATGAAGACCCTTTGAAGTCATATTGCATGGTACCCATTCCACGGGTTTCAACTACCCAGGTTTAAGGTATTCTTCCTTCAGCTAAAACATGCATGTGGAACCTAGAGTATGATCAACCATGTGATCGGGAGACGTGTTCAAATATGTCTCAGTTTTCGTACCCTGGTACTTGGGTGCAACATTCCAGACGCTTTACTAACACCCTCCCGACTTGGAGAGTCAGTCCCTTTAACCTCCTGTTTGGCCCAGTTTGCAATTTCTGCGGAAGATGAACAGGAATAGCGAGAACCAATGAGAGACTAGCTGGAAGGTGTCTGGACGGGCAAATTTAACTCTCATTTCCCACCAGGAAGAGGAATTAACCAAAGGCTCAGCGTGCCGTGCCGGAACCAGATTAGGGCCTGAAGCCATCCTGCGGTGTTGCGGCCAGCTCAAAAGAAAGCGAGTTGAAGAAAGGAGCTCAGGGGCACTGTAATTCACAAACCTGCAGAGTTATAAATGACAGCTATCGTCCAAAAATATACTGAAGTAAGGCTGCCAAGAGGACTTGAAAGCGGGGCAGAATTGCAGGAAACCGATTTCAGGAGGTAGACTGGAATTGCATTGAAAGCATAGGAAAAGAGGCAGAACGTCCACAATGATGCACTTGGCCAAAAAGGGCGTATGCGTTTTTTCCTGAATATATTCAGGAAAAAACGCATACGCCCTTTTTGGCCAACCAAGCAAGCTTGCAAAGGAAATCTGCACTACAATGAAGTCTCACTTCCCCCCGGTCAAAAGGGCCATCTGAAAAAAGTGTAAAATCCAGAAAGGCAGGACAGGCCATGGAGAACTGGGAGCCTTGTTATGCTGATGGGCGGGATGTAAATTGCCAACAGACACTCGGGAGAAGTGTATGGTGTTTCCTGAAACATCTAAAAAACAAAGCAACAGAGCCTAGGGCACTTCCACTTATGGTCCTATAGCTTAGGGAAATTAAAATCAAAAAGACACAGCCACCCCAAAGTTTGGGACGCCTCTGTTTACAAGAACCTCGTTTACAGTACAAGTTCAACATCGCAGAAAGTGAAAAATGGATAAAGAAGTTGTGGTATTTACTTACAAAGCAATATCACTCAGCAATGAAATCTATGTCATCAGGCCCTTAGCAGCACAATGAGTGGATTCAGGTATGATGATTCTAACTGAAATAAGTCACACAGAAAAAGAAACATCATAAGATATCAGTAATACACGGAATGTAAACTTGGCTACACAGGAACTGAATTACAGAACAGAACAGGGTCTCAAATTTAGAAAACCAACTTATGCTTGCTTAAGGGGAAAGGTGAGTTGGGGTGCTGCATAAAACCAGAGATTGAAATGAGCACAGATAAAGTTCCTTAAGCCAAATATGGAATAGACAAGAGCTACTCCTTGCTCAACGAAATGGACTCAACACCGCATATTAAATGCCTAAGAATGTACCTGACTAGTAAGTATCTTAAAACCTATGGATTGCTATGTCTCCGAAAGAGAATCAAGCATGTGTACAGGGGCATAAACGCAGCAGTGATAGGATTGGAGAGGTTCGGTGAGCAAATGAAGACCCTTTGAAGTCATATTGCATGGTACCCATTCCACGGGTTTCAACTACCCAGGTTTAAGGTATTCTTCCTTCAGCTAAAACATGCATGTGGAACCTAGAGTATGATCAACCATGTGATCGGGAGACGTGTTCAAATATGTCTCAGTTTTCGTACCCTGGTACTTGGGTGCAACATTCCAGACGCTTTACTAACACCCTCCCGACTTGGAGAGTCAGTCCCTTTAACCTCCTGTTTGGCCCAGTTTGCAATTTCTGCGGAAGATGAACAGGAATAGCGAGAACCAATGAGAGACTAGCTGGAAGGTGTCTGGACGGGCAAATTTAACTCTCATTTCCCACCAGGAAGAGGAATTAACCAAAGGCTCAGCGTGCCGTGCCGGAACCAGATTAGGGCCTGAAGCCATCCTGCGGTGTTGCGGCCAGCTCAAAAGAAAGCGAGTTGAAGAAAGGAGCTCAGGGGCACTGTAATTCACAAACCTGCAGAGTTATAAATGACAGCTATCGTCCAAAAATATACTGAAGTAAGGCTGCCAAGAGGACTTGAAAGCGGGGCAGAATTGCAGGAAACCGATTTCAGGAGGTAGACTGGAATTGCATTGAAAGCATAGGAAAAGAGGCAGAACGTCCACAATGATGCACTTGGCCAAAAAGGGCGTATGCGTTTTTTCCTGAATATATTCAGGAAAAAACGCATACGCCCTTTTTGGCCAACCAAGCAAGCTTGCAAAGGAAATCTGCACTACAATGAAGTCTCACTTCCCCCCGGTCAAAAGGGCCATCTGATAAAAGTGTAAAATCCAGAAAGGCAGGACAGGCCATGGAGAACTGGGAGCCTTGTTATGCTGATGGGCGGGATGTAAATTGCCAACAGACACTCGGGAGAAGTGTATGGTGTTTCCTGAAACATCTAAAAAACAAAGCAACAGAGCCTAGGGCACTTCCACTTATGGTCCTATAGCTTAGGGAAATTAAAATCAAAAAGACACAGCCACCCCAAAGTTTGGGACGCCTCTGTTTACAAGAACCTCGTTTACAGTACAAGTTCAACATCGCAGAAAGTGAAAAATGGATAAAGAAGTTGTGGTATTTACTTACAAAGCAATATCACTCAGCAATGAAATCTATGTCATCAGGCCCTTAGCAGCACAATGAGTGGATTCAGGTATGATGATTCTAACTGAAATAAGTCACACAGAAAAAGAAACATCATAAGATATCAGTAATACACGGAATGTAAACTTGGCTACACAGGAACTGAATTACAGAACAGAACAGGGTCTCAAATTTAGAAAACCAACTTATGCTTGCTTAAGGGGAAAGGTGAGTTGGGGTGCTGCATAAAACCAGAGATTGAAATGAGCACAGATAAAGTTCCTTAAGCCAAATATGGAATAGACAAGAGCTACTCCTTGCTCAACGAAATGGACTCAACACCGCATATTAAATGCCTAAGAATGTACCTGACTAGTAAGTATCTTAAAACCTATGGATTGCTATGTCTCCGAAAGAGAATCAAGCATGTGTACAGGGGCATAAACGCAGCAGTGATAGGATTGGAGAGGTTCGGTGAGCAAATGAAGACCCTTTGAAGTCATATTGCATGGTACCCATTCCACGGGTTTCAACTACCCAGGTTTAAGGTATTCTTCCTTCAGCTAAAACATGCATGTGGAACCTAGAGTATGATCAACCATGTGATCGGGAGACGTGTTCAAATATGTCTCAGTTTTCGTACCCTGGTACTCGGGTGCAACATTCCAGACGCTTTACTAACACCCTCCCGACTTGGAGAGTCAGTCCCTTTAACCTCCTGTTTGGCCCAGTTTGCAATTTCTGCGGAAGATGAACAGGAATAGCGAGAACCAATGAGAGACTAGCTGGAAGGTGTCTGGACGGGCAAATTTAACTCTCATTTCCCACCAGGAAGAGGAATTAACCAAAGGCTCAGCGTGCCGTGCCGGAACCAGATTAGGGCCTGAAGCCATCCTGCGGTGTTGCGGCCAGCTCAAAAGAAAGCGAGTTGAAGAAAGGAGCTCAGGGGCACTGTAATTCACAAACCTGCAGAGTTATAAATGACAGCTATCGTCCAAAAATATACTGAAGTAAGGCTGCCAAGAGGACTTGAAAGCGGGGCAGAATTGCAGGAAACCGATTTCAGGAGGCAGACTGGAATTGCATTGAAAGCATAGGAAAAGAGGCAGAACGTCCACAATGATGCACTTGGCCAAAAAGGGCGTATGCGTTTTTTCCTGAATATATTCAGGAAAAAACGCATACGCCCTTTTTGGCCAACCAAGCAAGCTTGCAAAGGAAATCTGCACTACAATGAAGTCTCACTTCCCCCCGGTCAAAAGGGCCATCTGAAAAAAGTGTAAAATCCAGAAAGGCAGGACAGGCCATGGAGAACTGGGAGCCTTGTTATGCTGATGGGCGGGATGTAAATTGCCAACAGACACTCGGGAGAAGTGTATGGTGTTTCCTGAAACATCTAAAAAACAAAGCAACAGAGCCTAGGGCACTTCCACTTATGGTCCTATAGCTTAGGGAAATTAAAATCAAAAAGACACAGCCACCCCAAAGTTTGGGACGCCTCTGTTTACAAGAACCTCGTTTACAGTACAAGTTCAACATCGCAGAAAGTGAAAAATGGATAAAGAAGTTGTGGTATTTACTTACAAAGCAATATCACTCAGCAATGAAATCTATGTCATCAGGCCCTTAGCAGCACAATGAGTGGATTCAGGTATGATGATTCTAACTGAAATAAGTCACACAGAAAAAGAAACATCATAAGATATCAGTAATACACGGAATGTAAACTTGGCTACACAGGAACTGAATTACAGAACAGAACAGGGTCTCAAATTTAGAAAACCAACTTATGCTTGCTTAAGGGTAAAGGTGAGTTGGGGTGCTGCATAAAACCAGAGATTGAAATGAGCACAGATAAAGTTCCTTAAGCCAAATATGGAATAGACAAGAGCTACTCCTTGCTCAACGAAATGGACTCAACACCGCATATTAAATGCCTAAGAATGTACCTGACTAGTAAGTATCTTAAAACCTATGGATTGCTATGTCTCCGAAAGAGAATCAAGCATGTGTACAGGGGCATAAACGCAGCAGTGATAGGATTGGAGAGGTTCGGTGAGCAAATGAAGACCCTTTGAAGTCATATTGCATGGTACCCATTCCACGGGTTTCAACTACCCAGGTTTAAGGTATTCTTCCTTCAGCTAAAACATGCATGTGGAACCTAGAGTATGATCAACCATGTGATCGGGAGATGTGTTCAAATATGTCTCAGTTTTCGTACCCTGGTTCTTGGGTGCAACATTCCAGACGCTTTACTAACACCCTCCCGACTTGGAGAGTCAGTCCCTTTAACCTCCTGTTTGGCCCAGTTTGCAATTTCTGCGGAAGATGAACAGGAATAGCGAGAACCAATGAGAGACTAGCTGGAAGGTGTCTGGACGGGCAAATTTAACTCTCATTTCCCACCAGGAAGAGGAATTAACCAAAGGCTCAGCGTGCCGTGCCGGAACCAGATTAGGGCCTGAAGCCATCCTGCGGTGTTGCGGCCAGCTCAAAAGAAAGCGAGTTGAAGAAAGGAGCTCAGGGGCACTGTAATTCACAAACCTGCAGAGTTATAAATGACAGCTATCGTCCAAAAATATACTGAAGTAAGGCTGCCAAGAGGACTTGAAAGCGGGGCAGAATTGCAGGAAACCGATTTCAGGAGGCAGACTGGAATTGCATTGAAAGCATAGGAAAAGAGGCAGAACGTCCACAATGATGCACTTGGCCAAAAAGGGCGTATGCGTTTTTTCCTGAATATATTCAGGAAAAAACGCATACGCCATTTTTGGCCAACCAAGCAAACTTGCAAAGGAAATCTGCACTACAATGAAGTCTCACTTCCCCCCGGTCAAAAGGGCCATCTGAAAAAAGTGTAAAATCCAGAAAGGCAGGACAGGCCATGGAGAACTGGGAGCCTTGTTATGCTGATGGGCGGGATGTAAATTGCCAACAGACACTCGGGAGAAGTGTATGGTGTTTCCTGAAACATCTAAAAAACAAAGCAACAGAGCCTAGGGCACTTCCACTTATGGTCCTATAGCTTAGGGAAATTAAAATCAAAAAGACACAGCCACCCCAAAGTTTGGGATGCCTCTGTTTACAAGAACCTCGTTTACAGTACAAGTTCAACATCGCAGAAAGTGAAAAATGGATAAAGAAGTTGTGGTATTTACTTACAAAGCAATATCACTCAGCAATGAAATCTATGTCATCAGGCCCTTAGCAGCACAATGAGTGGATTCAGGTATGATGATTCTAACTGAAATAAGTCACACAGAAAAAGAAACATCATAAGATATCAGTAATACACGGAATGTAAACTTGGCTACACAGGAACTGAATTACAGAACAGAACAGGGTCTCAAATTTAGAAAACCAACTTATGCTTGCTTAAGGGGAAAGGTGAGTTGGGGTGCTGCATAAAACCAGAGATTGAAATGAGCACAGATAAAGTTCCTTAAGCCAAATATGGAATAGACAAGAGCTACTCCTTGCTCAACGAAATGGACTCAACACCGCATATTAAATGCCTAAGAATGTACCTGACTAGTAAGTATCTTAAAACCTATGGATTGCTATGTCTCCGAAAGAGAATCAAGCATGTGTACAGGGGCATAAACGCAGCAGTGATAGGATTGGAGAGGTTCGGTGAGCAAATGAAGACCCTTTGAAGTCATATTGCATGGTACCCATTCCACGGGTTTCAACTACCCAGGTTTAAGGTATTCTTCCTTCAGCTAAAACATGCATGTGGAACCTAGAGTATGATCAACCATGTGATCGGGAGACGTGTTCAAATATGTCTCAGTTTTCGTACCCTGGTACTTGGGTGCAACATTCCAGACGCTTTACTAACACCCTCCCGACTTGGAGAGTCAGTCCCTTTAACCTCCTGTTTGGCCCAGTTTGCAATTTCTGCGGAAGATGAACAGGAATAGCGAGAACCAATGAGAGACTAGCTGGAAGGTGTCTGGACGGGCAAATTTAACTCTCATTTCCCACCAGGAAGAGGAATTAACCAAAGGCTCAGCGTGCCGTGCCGGAACCAGATTAGGGCCTGAAGCCATCCTGCGGTGTTGCGGCCAGCTCAAAAGAAAGCGAGTTGAAGAAAGGAGCTCAGGGGCACTGTAATTCACAAACCTGCAGAGTTATAAATGACAGCTATCGTCCAAAAATATACTGAAGTAAGGCTGCCAAGAGGACTTGAAAGCGGGGCAGAATTGCAGGAAACCGATTTCAGGAGGCAGACTGGAATTGCATTGAAAGCATAGGAAAAGAGGCAGAACGTCCACAATGATGCACTTGGCCAAAAAGGGCGTATGCGTTTTTTCCTGAATATATTCAGGAAAAAACGCATACGCCCTTTTTGGCCAACCAAGCAAGCTTGCAAAGGAAATCTGCACTACAATGAAGTCTCACTTCCCCCCGGTCAAAAGGGCCATCTGAAAAAAGTGTAAAATCCAGAAAGGCAGGACAGGCCATGGAGAACTGGGAGCCTTGTTATGCTGATGGGCGGGATGTAAATTGCCAACAGACACTCGGGAGAAGTGTATGGTGTTTCCTGAAACATCTAAAAAACAAAGCAACAGAGCCTAGGGCACTTCCACTTATGGTCCTATAGCTTAGGGAAATTAAAATCAAAAAGACACAGCCACCCCAAAGTTTGGGACGCCTCTGTTTACAAGAACCTCGTTTACAGTACAAGTTCAACATCGCAGAAAGTGAAAAATGGATAAAGAAGTTGTGGTATTTACTTACAAAGCAATATCACTCAGCAATGAAATCTATGTCATCAGGCCCTTAGCAGCACAATGAGTGGATTCAGGTATGATGATTCTAACTGAAATAAGTCACACAGAAAAAGAAACATCATAAGATATCAGTAATACACGGAATGTAAACTTGGCTACACAGGAACTGAATTACAGAACAGAACAGGGTCTCAAATTTAGAAAACCAACTTATGCTTGCTTAAGGGGAAAGGTGAGTTGGGGTGCTGCATAAAACCAGAGATTGAAATGAGCACAGATAAAGTTCCTTAAGCCAAATATGGAATAGACAAGAGCTACTCCTTGCTCAACGAAATGGACTCAACACCGCATATTAAATGCCTAAGAATGTACCTGACTAGTAAGTATCTTAAAACCTATGGATTGCTATGTCTCCGAAAGAGAATCAAGCATGTGTACAGGGGCATAAACGCAGCAGTGATAGGATTGGAGAGGTTCGGTGAGCAAATGAAGACCCTTTGAAGTCATATTGCATGGTACCCATTCCACGGGTTTCAACTACCCAGGTTTAAGGTATTCTTCCTTCAGCTAAAACATGCATGTGGAACCTAGAGTCTGATCAACCATGTGATCGGGAGACGTGTTCAAATATGTCTCAGTTTTCGTACCCTGGTACTCGGGTGCAACATTCCAGACGCTTTACTAACACCCTCCCGACTTGGAGAGTCAGTCCCTTTAACCTCCTGTTTGGCCCAGTTTGCAATTTCTGCGGAAGATGAACAGGAATAGCGAGAACCAATGAGAGACTAGCTGGAGGTGTCTGGACGGGCAAATTTAACTCTCATTTCCCACCAGGAAGAGGAATTAACCAAAGGCTCAGCGTGCCGTGCCGGAACCAGATTAGGGCCTGAAGCCATCCTGCGGTGTTGCGGCCAGCTCAAAAGAAAGCGAGTTGAAGAAAGGAGCTCAGGGGCACTGTAATTCACAAACCTGCAGAGTTATAAATGACAGCTATCGTCCAAAAATATACTGAAGTAAGGCTGCCAAGAGGACTTGAAAGCGGGGCAGAATTGCAGGAAACCGATTTCAGGAGGTAGACTGGAATTGCATTGAAAGCATAGGAAAAGAGGCAGAACGTCCACAATGATGCACTTGGCCAAAAAGGGCGTATGCGTTTTTTCCTGAATATATTCAGGAAAAAACGCATACGCCCTTTTTGGCCAACCAAGCAAGCTTGCAAAGGAAATCTGCACTACAATGAAGTCTCACTTCCCCCCGGTCAAAAGGGCCATCTGAAAAAAGTGTAAAATCCAGAAAGGCAGGACAGGCCATGGAGAACTGGGAGCCTTGTTATGCTGATGGGCGGGATGTAAATTGCCAACAGACACTCGGGAGAAGTGTATGGTGTTTCCTGAAACATCTAAAAAACAAAGCAACAGAGCCTAGGGCACTTCCACTTATGGTCCTATAGCTTAGGGAAATTAAAATCAAAAAGACACAGCCACCCCAAAGTTTGGGACGCCTCTGTTTACAAGAACCTCGTTTACAGTACAAGTTCAACATCGCAGAAAGTGAAAAATGGATAAAGAAGTTGTGGTATTTACTTACAAAGCAATATCACTCAGCAATGAAATCTATGTCATCAGGCCCTTAGCAGCACAATGAGTGGATTCAGGTATGATGATTCTAACTGAAATAAGTCACACAGAAAAAGAAACATCATAAGATATCAGTAATACACGGAATGTAAACTTGGCTACACAGGAACTGAATTACAGAACAGAACAGGGTCTCAAATTTAGAAAACCAACTTATGCTTGCTTAAGGGGAAAGGTGAGTTGGGGTGCTGCATAAAACCAGAGATTGAAATGAGCACAGATAAAGTTCCTTAAGCCAAATATGGAATAGACAAGAGCTACTCCTTGCTCAACGAAATGGACTCAACACCGCATATTAAATGCCTAAGAATGTACCTGACTAGTAAGTATCTTAAAACCTATGGATTGCTATGTCTCCGAAAAAGAATCAAGCATGTGTACAGGGGCATAAACGCAGCAGTGATAGGATTGGAGAGGTTCGGTGAGCAAATGAAGACCCTTTGAAGTCATATTGCATGGTACCCATTCCACGGGTTTCAACTACCCAGGTTTAAGGTATTCTTCCTTCAGCTAAAACATGCATGTGGAACCTAGAGTATGATCAACCATGTGATCGGGAGACGTGTTCAAATATGTCTCAGTTTTCGTACCCTGGTACTCGGGTGCAACATTCCAGACGCTTTACTAACACCCTCCCGACTTGGAGAGTCAGTCCCTTTAACCTCCTGTTTGGCCCAGTTTGCAATTTCTGCGGAAGATGAACAGGAATAGCGAGAACCAATGAGAGACTAGCTGGAGGTGTCTGGACGGGCAAATTTAACTCTCATTTCCCACCAGGAAGAGGAATTAACCAAAGACTCAGCGTGCCGTGCCGGAACCAGATTAGGGCCTGAAGCCATCCTGCGGTGTTGCGGCCAGCTCAAAAGAAAGCGAGTTGAAGAAAGGAGCTCAGGGGCACTGTAATTCACAAACCTGCAGAGTTATAAATGACAGCTATCGTCCAAAAATATACTGAAGTAAGGCTGCCAAGAGGACTTGAAAGCGGGGCAGAATTGCAGGAAACCGATTTCAGGAGGTAGACTGGAATTGCATTGAAAGCATAGGAAAAGAGGCAGAACGTCCACAATGATGCACTTGGCCAAAAAGGGCGTATGCGTTTTTTCCTGAATATATTCAGGAAAAAACGCATACGCCCTTTTTGGCCAACCAAGCAAGCTTGCAAAGGAAATCTGCACTACAATGAAGTCTCACTTCCCCCCGGTCAAAAGGGCCATCTGAAAAAAGTGTAAAATCCAGAAAGGCAGGACAGGCCATGGAGAACTGGGAGCCTTGTTATGCTGATGGGCGGGATGTAAATTGCCAACAGACACTCGGGAGAAGTGTATGGTGTTTCCTGAAACATCTAAAAAACAAAGCAACAGAGCCTAGGGCACTTCCACTTATGGTCCTATAGCTTAGGGAAATTAAAATCAAAAAGACACAGCCACCCCAAAGTTTGGGACGCCTCTGTTTACAAGAACCTCATTTACAGTACAAGTTCAACATCGCAGAAAGTGAAAAATAGATAAAGAAGTTGTGGTATTTACTTACAAAACAATATCTCTCAGCAATGAAATCTATGTCATCAGGCCCTTAGCAGCACAATGAGTGGATTCAGGTATGATGATTCTAACTGAATTAAGTCACACAGAAAAAGAAACATCATAAGATATCAGTAATACACGGAATGTAAACTTGGCTACACAGGAACTGAATTACAGAACAGAACAGGGTCTCAAATTTAGAAAACCAACTTATGCTTGCTTAAGGGTAAAGGTGAGTTGGGGTGCTGCATAAAACCAGAGATTGAAATGAGCACAGATAAAGTTCCTTAAGCCAAATATGGAATAGACAAGAGCTACTCCTTGCTCAACGAAATGGACTCAACACCGCATATTAAATGCCTAAGAATGTACCTGACTAGTAAGTATCTTAAAACCTATGGATTGCTATGTCTCCGAAAGAGAATCAAGCATGTGTACAGGGGCATAAACGCAGCAGTGATAGGATTGGAGAGGTTCGGTGAGCAAATGAAGACCCTTTGAAGTCATATTGCATGGTACCCATTCCACGGGTTTCAACTACCCAGGTTTAAGGTATTCTTCCTTCAGCTAAAACATGCATGTGGAACCTAGAGTCTGATCAACCATGTGATCGGGAGACGTGTTCAAATATGTCTCAGTTTTCGTACCCTGGTACTCGGGTGCAACATTCCAGACGCTTTACTAACACCCTCCCGACTTGGAGAGTCAGTCCCTTTAACCTCCTGTTTGGCCCAGTTTGCAATTTCTGCGGAAGATGAACAGGAATAGCGAGAACCAATGAGAGACTAGCTGGAGGTGTCTGGACGGGCAAATTTAACTCTCATTTCCCACCAGGAAGAGGAATTAACCAAAGGCTCAGCGTGCCGTGCCGGAACCAGATTAGGGCCTGAAGCCATCCTGCGGTGTTGCGGCCAGCTCAAAAGAAAGCGAGTTGAAGAAAGGAGCTCAGGGGCACTGTAATTCACAAACCTGCAGAGTTATAAATGACAGCTATCGTCCAAAAATATACTGAAGTAAGGCTGCCAAGAGGACTTGAAAGCGGGGCAGAATTGCAGGAAACCGATTTCAGGAGGCAGACTGGAATTGCATTGAAAGCATAGGAAAAGAGGCAGAACGTCCACCATGATGCACTTGGCCAAAAAGGGCGTATGCGTTTTTTCCTGAATATATTCAGGAAAAAACGCATACGCCCTTTTTGGCCAACCAAGCAAGCTTGCAAAGGAAATCTGCACTACAATGAAGTCTCACTTCCCCCCGGTCAAAAGGGCCATCTGAAAAAAGTGTAAAATCCAGAAAGGCAGGACAGGCCATGGAGAACTGGGAGCCTTGTTACGCTGATGGGCGGGATGTAAATTGCCAACAGACACTCGGGAGAAGTGTATGGTGTTTCCTGAAACATCTAAAAAACAAAGCAACAGAGCCTAGGGCACTTCCACTTATGGTCCTATAGCTTAGGGAAATTAAAATCAAAAAGACACAGCCACCCCAAAGTTTGGGACGCCTCTGTTTACAAGAACCTCGTTTACAGTACAAGTTCAACATCGCAGAAAGTGAAAAATGGATAAAGAAGTTGTGGTATTTACTTACAAAGCAATATCACTCAGCAATGAAATCTATGTCATCAGGCCCTTAGCAGCACAATGAGTGGATTCAGGTATGATGATTCTAACTGAAATAAGTCACACAGAAAAAGAAACATCATAAGATATCAGTAATACACGGAATGTAAACTTGGCTACACAGGAACTGAATTACAGAACAGAACAGGGTCTCAAATTTAGAAAACCAACTTATGCTTGCTTAAGGGGAAAGGTGAGTTGGGGTGCTGCATAAAACCAGAGATTGAAATGAGCACAGATAAAGTTCCTTAAGCCAAATATGGAATAGACAAGAGCTACTCCTTGCTCAACGAAATGGACTCAACACCGCATATTAAATGCCTAAGAATGTACCTGACTAGTAAGTATCTTAAAACCTATGGATTGCTATGTCTCCGAAAGAGAATCAAGCATGTGTACAGGGGCATAAATGCAGCAGTGATAGGATTGGAGAGGTTCGGTGAGCAAATGAAGACCCTTTGAAGTCATATTGCATGGTACCCATTCCACGGGTTTCAACTACCCAGGTTTAAGGTATTCTTCCTTCAGCTAAAACATGCATGTGGAACCTAGAGTATGATCAACCATGTGATCGGGAGACGTGTTCAAATATGTCTCAGTTTTCGTACCCTGGTACTCGGGTGCAACATTCCAGACGCTTTACTAACACCCTCCCGACTTGGAGAGTCAGTCCCTTTAACCTCCTGTTTGGCCCAGTTTGCAATTTCTGCGGAAGATGAACAGGAATAGCGAGAACCAATGAGAGACTAGCTGGAGGTGTCTGGACGGGCAAATTTAACTCTCATTTCCCACCAGGAAGAGGAATTAACCAAAGGCTCAGCGTGCCGTGCCGGAACCAGATTAGGGCCTGAAGCCATCCTGCGGTGTTGCGGCCAGCTCAAAAGAAAGCGAGTTGAAGAAAGGAGCTCAGGGGCACTGTAATTCACAAACCTGCAGAGTTATAAATGACAGCTATCGTCCAAAAATATACTGAAGTAAGGCTGCCAAGAGGACTTGAAAGCGGGGCAGAATTGCAGGAAACCGATTTCAGGAGGTAGACTGGAATTGCATTGAAAGCATAGGAAAAGAGGCAGAACGTCCACAATGATGCACTTGGCCAAAAAGGGCGTATGCGTTTTTTCCTGAATATATTCAGGAAAAAACGCATACGCCCTTTTTGGCCAACCAAGCAAGCTTGCAAAGGAAATCTGCACTACAATGAAGTCTCACTTCCCCCCGGTCAAAAGGGCCATCTGAAAAAAGTGTAAAATCCAGAAAGGCAGGACAGGCCATGGAGAACTGGGAGCCTTGTTATGCTGATGGGCGGGATGTAAATTGCCAACAGACACTCGGGAGAAGTGTATGGTGTTTCCTGAAACATCTAAAAAACAAAGCAACAGAGCCTAGGGCACTTCCACTTATGGTCCTATAGCTTAGGGAAATTAAAATCAAAAAGACACAGCCACCCCAAAGTTTGGGACGCCTCTGTTTACAAGAACCTCGTTTACAGTACAAGTTCAACATCGCAGAAAGTGAAAAATGGATAAAGAAGTTGTGGTATTTACTTACAAAGCAATATCACTCAGCAATGAAATCTATGTCATCAGGCCCTTAGCAGCACAATGAGTGGATTCAGGTATGATGATTCTAACTGAAATAAGTCACACAGAAAAAGAAACATCATAAGATATCAGTAATACACGGAATGTAAACTTGGCTACACAGGAACTGAATTACAGAACAGAACAGGGTCTCAAATTTAGAAAACCAACTTATGCTTTCTTAAGGGTAAAGGTGAGTTGGGGTGCTGCATAAAACCAGAGATTGAAATGAGCACAGATAAAGTTCCTTAAGCCAAATATGGAATAGACAAGAGCTACCTCTTGCTCAACGAAATGGACTCAACACCGCATATTAAATGCCTAAGAATGTACCTGACTAGTAAGTATCTTAAAACCTATGGATTGCTATGTCTCCGAAAGAGAATCAAGCATGTGTACAGGGGCATAAACGCAGCAGTGATAGGATTGGAGAGGTTCGGTGAGCAAATGAAGACCCTTTGAAGTCATATTGCATGGTACCCATTCCACGGGTTTCAACTACCCAGGTTTAAGGTATTCTTCCTTCAGCTAAAACATGCATGTGGAACCTAGAGTATGATCAACCATGTGATCGGGAGACGTGTTCAAATATGTCTCAGTTTTCGTACCCTGGTACTCGGGTGCAACATTCCAGACGCTTTACTAACACCCTCCCGACTTGGAGAGTCAGTCCCTTTAACCTCCTGTTTGGCCCAGTTTGCAATTTCTGCGGAAGATGAACAGGAATAGCGAGAACCAATGAGAGACTAGCTGGAGGTTTCTGGACGGGCAAATTTAACTCTCATTTCCCACCAGGAAGAGGAATTAACCAAAGGCTCAGCGTGCCGTGCCGGAACCAGATTAGGGCCTGAAGCCATCCTGCGGTGTTGCGGCCAGCTCAAAAGAAAGCGAGTTGAAGAAAGGAGCTCAGGGGCACTGTAATTCACAAACCTGCAGAGTTATAAATGACAGCTATCGTCCAAAAATATACTGAAGTAAGGCTGCCAAGAGGACTTGAAAGCGGGGCAGAATTGCAGGAAACCGATTTCAGGAGGTAGACTGGAATTGCATTGAAAGCATAGGAAAAGAGGCAGAACGTCCACAATGATGCACTTGGCCAAAAAGGGCGTATGCGTTTTTTCCTGAATATATTCAGGAAAAAACGCATACGCCCTTTTTGGCCAACCAAGCAAGCTTGCAAAGGAAATCTGCACTACAATGAAGTCTCACTTCCCCCCGGTCAAAAGGGCCATCTGAAAAAAGTGTAAAATCCAGAAAGGCAGGACAGGCCATGGAGAACTGGGAGCCTTGTTATGCTGATGGGCGGGATGTAAATTGCCAACAGCCACTAGGGAGAAGTGTATGGTGTTTCCTGAAACATCTAAAAAACAAAGCAACAGAGCCTAGGGCACTTCCACTTATGGTCCTATAGCTTAGGGAAATTAAAATCAAAAAGACACAGCCACCCCAAAGTTTGGGACGCCTCTGTTTACAAGAACCTCGTTTACAGTACAAGTTCAACATCGCAGAAAGTGAAAAATGGATAAAGAAGTTGTGGTATTTACTTACAAAGCAATATCACTCAGCAATGAAATCTATGTCATCAGGCCCTTAGCAGCACAATGAGTGGATTCAGGTATGATGATTCTAACTGAAATAAGTCACACAGAAAAAGAAACATCATAAGATATCAGTAATACATGGAATGTAAACTTGGCTACACAGGAACTGAATTACAGAACAGAACAGGGTCTCAAATTTAGAAAACCAACTTATGCTTGCTTAAGGGGAAAGGTGAGTTGGGGTGCTGCATAAAACCAGAGATTGAAATGAGCACAGATAAAGTTCCTTAAGCCAAATATGGAATAGACAAGAGCTACTCCTTGCTCAACGAAATGGACTCAACACCGCATATTAAACGCCTAAGAATGTACCTGACTAGTAAGTATCTTAAAACCTATGGATTGCTATGTCTCCGAAAGAGAATCAAGCATGTGTACAGGAGCATAAACGCAGCAGTGATAGGATTGGAGAGGTTCGGTGAGCAAATGAAGACCCTTTGAAGTCATATTGCATGGTACCCATTCCACGGGTTTCAACTACCCAGGTTTAAGGTATTCTTCCTTCAGCTAAAACATGCATGTGGAACCTAGAGTATGATCAACCATGTGATCGGGAGACGTGTTCAAATATGTCTCAGTTTTCGTACCCTGGTACTCGGGTGCAACATTCCAGACGCTTTACTAACACCCTCCCGACTTGGAGAGTCAGTCCCTTTAACCTCCTGTTTGGCCCAGTTTGCAATTTCTGCGGAAGATGAACAGGAATAGCGAGAACCAATGAGAGACTAGCTGGAGGTGTCTGGACGGGCAAATTTAACTCTCATTTCCCACCAGGAAGAGGAATTAACCAAAGGCTCAGCGTGCCGTGCCGGAACCAGATTAGGGCCTGAAGCCATCCTGCGGTGTTGCGGCCAGCTCAAAAGAAAGCGAGTTGAAGAAAGGAGCTCAG
The DNA here is from genome assembly GCF_039906515.1 of Pseudorca crassidens. Taxonomy (NCBI): domain Eukaryota; kingdom Metazoa; phylum Chordata; class Mammalia; order Artiodactyla; family Delphinidae; genus Pseudorca; species Pseudorca crassidens. The sequence continues at coordinate 615,355 of NW_027136325.1, read as the reverse complement.
GGGCACTGTAATTCACAAACCTGCAGAGTTATAAATGACAGCTATCGTCCAAAAATATACTGAAGTAAGGCTGCCAAGAGGACTTGAAAGCGGGGCAGAATTGCAGGAAACCGATTTCAGGAGGCAGACTGGAATTGCATTGAAAGCATAGGAAAAGAGGCAGAACGTCCACCATGATGCACTTGGCCAAAAAGGGCGTATGCGTTTTTTCCTGAATATATTCAGGAAAAAACGCATACGCCCTTTTTGGCCAACCAAGCAAGCTTGCAAAGGAAATCTGCACTACAATGAAGTCTCACTTCCCCCCGGTCAAAAGGGCCATCTGAAAAAAGTGTAAAATCCAGAAAGGCAGGACAGGCCATGGAGAACTGGGAGCCTTGTTACGCTGATGGGCGGGATGTAAATTGCCAACAGACACTCGGGAGAAGTGTATGGTGTTTCCTGAAACATCTAAAAAACAAAGCAACAGAGCCTAGGGCACTTCCACTTATGGTCCTATAGCTTAGGGAAATTAAAATCAAAAAGACACAGCCACCCCAAAGTTTGGGACGCCTCTGTTTACAAGAACCTCGTTTACAGTACAAGTTCAACATCGCAGAAAGTGAAAAATGGATAAAGAAGTTGTGGTATTTACTTACAAAGCAATATCACTCAGCAATGAAATCTATGTCATCAGGCCCTTAGCAGCACAATGAGTGGATTCAGGTATGATGATTCTAACTGAAATAAGTCACACAGAAAAAGAAACATCATAAGATATCAGTAATACACGGAATGTAAACTTGGCTACACAGGAACTGAATTACAGAACAGAACAGGGTCTCAAATTTAGAAAACCAACTTATGCTTGCTTAAGGGGAAAGGTGAGTTGGGGTGCTGCATAAAACCAGAGATTGAAATGAGCACAGATAAAGTTCCTTAAGCCAAATATGGAATAGACAAGAGCTACTCCTTGCTCAACGAAATGGACTCAACACCGCATATTAAATGCCTAAGAATGTACCTGACTAGTAAGTATCTTAAAACCTATGGATTGCTATGTCTCCGAAAGAGAATCAAGCATGTGTACAGGGGCATAAATGCAGCAGTGATAGGATTGGAGAGGTTCGGTGAGCAAATGAAGACCCTTTGAAGTCATATTGCATGGTACCCATTCCACGGGTTTCAACTACCCAGGTTTAAGGTATTCTTCCTTCAGCTAAAACATGCATGTGGAACCTAGAGTATGATCAACCATGTGATCGGGAGACGTGTTCAAATATGTCTCAGTTTTCGTACCCTGGTACTCGGGTGCAACATTCCAGACGCTTTACTAACACCCTCCCGACTTGGAGAGTCAGTCCCTTTAACCTCCTGTTTGGCCCAGTTTGCAATTTCTGCGGAAGATGAACAGGAATAGCGAGAACCAATGAGAGACTAGCTGGAGGTGTCTGGACGGGCAAATTTAACTCTCATTTCCCACCAGGAAGAGGAATTAACCAAAGGCTCAGCGTGCCGTGCCGGAACCAGATTAGGGCCTGAAGCCATCCTGCGGTGTTGCGGCCAGCTCAAAAGAAAGCGAGTTGAAGAAAGGAGCTCAGGGGCACTGTAATTCACAAACCTGCAGAGTTATAAATGACAGCTATCGTCCAAAAATATACTGAAGTAAGGCTGCCAAGAGGACTTGAAAGCGGGGCAGAATTGCAGGAAACCGATTTCAGGAGGTAGACTGGAATTGCATTGAAAGCATAGGAAAAGAGGCAGAACGTCCACAATGATGCACTTGGCCAAAAAGGGCGTATGCGTTTTTTCCTGAATATATTCAGGAAAAAACGCATACGCCCTTTTTGGCCAACCAAGCAAGCTTGCAAAGGAAATCTGCACTACAATGAAGTCTCACTTCCCCCCGGTCAAAAGGGCCATCTGAAAAAAGTGTAAAATCCAGAAAGGCAGGACAGGCCATGGAGAACTGGGAGCCTTGTTATGCTGATGGGCGGGATGTAAATTGCCAACAGACACTCGGGAGAAGTGTATGGTGTTTCCTGAAACATCTAAAAAACAAAGCAACAGAGCCTAGGGCACTTCCACTTATGGTCCTATAGCTTAGGGAAATTAAAATCAAAAAGACACAGCCACCCCAAAGTTTGGGACGCCTCTGTTTACAAGAACCTCGTTTACAGTACAAGTTCAACATCGCAGAAAGTGAAAAATGGATAAAGAAGTTGTGGTATTTACTTACAAAGCAATATCACTCAGCAATGAAATCTATGTCATCAGGCCCTTAGCAGCACAATGAGTGGATTCAGGTATGATGATTCTAACTGAAATAAGTCACACAGAAAAAGAAACATCATAAGATATCAGTAATACACGGAATGTAAACTTGGCTACACAGGAACTGAATTACAGAACAGAACAGGGTCTCAAATTTAGAAAACCAACTTATGCTTTCTTAAGGGTAAAGGTGAGTTGGGGTGCTGCATAAAACCAGAGATTGAAATGAGCACAGATAAAGTTCCTTAAGCCAAATATGGAATAGACAAGAGCTACCTCTTGCTCAACGAAATGGACTCAACACCGCATATTAAATGCCTAAGAATGTACCTGACTAGTAAGTATCTTAAAACCTATGGATTGCTATGTCTCCGAAAGAGAATCAAGCATGTGTACAGGGGCATAAACGCAGCAGTGATAGGATTGGAGAGGTTCGGTGAGCAAATGAAGACCCTTTGAAGTCATATTGCATGGTACCCATTCCACGGGTTTCAACTACCCAGGTTTAAGGTATTCTTCCTTCAGCTAAAACATGCATGTGGAACCTAGAGTATGATCAACCATGTGATCGGGAGACGTGTTCAAATATGTCTCAGTTTTCGTACCCTGGTACTCGGGTGCAACATTCCAGACGCTTTACTAACACCCTCCCGACTTGGAGAGTCAGTCCCTTTAACCTCCTGTTTGGCCCAGTTTGCAATTTCTGCGGAAGATGAACAGGAATAGCGAGAACCAATGAGAGACTAGCTGGAGGTTTCTGGACGGGCAAATTTAACTCTCATTTCCCACCAGGAAGAGGAATTAACCAAAGGCTCAGCGTGCCGTGCCGGAACCAGATTAGGGCCTGAAGCCATCCTGCGGTGTTGCGGCCAGCTCAAAAGAAAGCGAGTTGAAGAAAGGAGCTCAGGGGCACTGTAATTCACAAACCTGCAGAGTTATAAATGACAGCTATCGTCCAAAAATATACTGAAGTAAGGCTGCCAAGAGGACTTGAAAGCGGGGCAGAATTGCAGGAAACCGATTTCAGGAGGTAGACTGGAATTGCATTGAAAGCATAGGAAAAGAGGCAGAACGTCCACAATGATGCACTTGGCCAAAAAGGGCGTATGCGTTTTTTCCTGAATATATTCAGGAAAAAACGCATACGCCCTTTTTGGCCAACCAAGCAAGCTTGCAAAGGAAATCTGCACTACAATGAAGTCTCACTTCCCCCCGGTCAAAAGGGCCATCTGAAAAAAGTGTAAAATCCAGAAAGGCAGGACAGGCCATGGAGAACTGGGAGCCTTGTTATGCTGATGGGCGGGATGTAAATTGCCAACAGCCACTAGGGAGAAGTGTATGGTGTTTCCTGAAACATCTAAAAAACAAAGCAACAGAGCCTAGGGCACTTCCACTTATGGTCCTATAGCTTAGGGAAATTAAAATCAAAAAGACACAGCCACCCCAAAGTTTGGGACGCCTCTGTTTACAAGAACCTCGTTTACAGTACAAGTTCAACATCGCAGAAAGTGAAAAATGGATAAAGAAGTTGTGGTATTTACTTACAAAGCAATATCACTCAGCAATGAAATCTATGTCATCAGGCCCTTAGCAGCACAATGAGTGGATTCAGGTATGATGATTCTAACTGAAATAAGTCACACAGAAAAAGAAACATCATAAGATATCAGTAATACATGGAATGTAAACTTGGCTACACAGGAACTGAATTACAGAACAGAACAGGGTCTCAAATTTAGAAAACCAACTTATGCTTGCTTAAGGGGAAAGGTGAGTTGGGGTGCTGCATAAAACCAGAGATTGAAATGAGCACAGATAAAGTTCCTTAAGCCAAATATGGAATAGACAAGAGCTACTCCTTGCTCAACGAAATGGACTCAACACCGCATATTAAACGCCTAAGAATGTACCTGACTAGTAAGTATCTTAAAACCTATGGATTGCTATGTCTCCGAAAGAGAATCAAGCATGTGTACAGGGGCATAAACGCAGCAGTGATAGGATTGGAGAGGTTCGGTGAGCAAATGAAGACCCTTTGAAGTCATATTGCATGGTACCCATTCCACGGGTTTCAACTACCCAGGTTTAAGGTATTCTTCCTTCAGCTAAAACATGCATGTGGAACCTAGAGTATGATCAACCATGTGATCGGGAGACGTGTTCAAATATGTCTCAGTTTTCGTACCCTGGTACTCGGGTGCAACATTCCAGACGCTTTACTAACACCCTCCCGACTTGGAGAGTCAGTCCCTTTAACCTCCTGTTTGGCCCAGTTTGCAATTTCTGCGGAAGATGAACAGGAATAGCGAGAACCAATGAGAGACTAGCTGGAGGTGTCTGGACGGGCAAATTTAACTCTCATTTCCCACCAGGAAGAGGAATTAACCAAAGGCTCAGCGTGCCGTGCCGGAACCAGATTAGGGCCTGAAGCCATCCTGCGGTGTTGCGGCCAGCTCAAAAGAAAGCGAGTTGAAGAAAGGAGCTCAGGGGCACTGTAATTCACAAACCTGCAGAGTTATAAATGACAGCTATCGTCCAAAAATATACTGAAGTAAGGCTGCCAAGAGGACTTGAAAGCGGGGCAGAATTGCAGGAAACCGATTTCAGGAGGCAGACTGGAATTGCATTGAAAGCATAGGAAAAGAGGCAGAACGTCCACCATGATGCACTTGGCCAAAAAGGGCGTATGCGTTTTTTCCTGAATATATTCAGGAAAAAACGCATACGCCCTTTTTGGCCAACCAAGCAAGCTTGCAAAGGAAATCTGCACTACAATGAAGTCTCACTTCCCCCCGGTCAAAAGGGCCATCTGAAAAAAGTGTAAAATCCAGAAAGGCAGGACAGGCCATGGAGAACTGGGAGCCTTGTTACGCTGATGGGCGGGATGTAAATTGCCAACAGACACTCGGGAGAAGTGTATGGTGTTTCCTGAAACATCTAAAAAACAAAGCAACAGAGCCTAGGGCACTTCCACTTATGGTCCTATAGCTTAGGGAAATTAAAATCAAAAAGACACAGCCACCCCAAAGTTTGGGACGCCTCTGTTTACAAGAACCTCGTTTACAGTACAAGTTCAACATCGCAGAAAGTGAAAAATGGATAAAGAAGTTGTGGTATTTACTTACAAAGCAATATCACTCAGCAATGAAATCTATGTCATCAGGCCCTTAGCAGCACAATGAGTGGATTCAGGCATGATGATTCTAACTGAAATAAGTCACACAGAAAAAGAAACATCATAAGATATCAGTAATACACGGAATGTAAACTTGGCTACACAGGAACTGAATTACAGAACAGAACAGGGTCTCAAATTTAGAAAACCAACTTATGCTTGCTTAAGGGGAAAGGTGAGTTGGGGTGCTGCATAAAACCAGAGATTGAAATGAGCACAGATAAAGTTCCTTAAGCCAAATATGGAATAGACAAGAGCTACTCCTTGCTCAACGAAATGGACTCAACACCGCATATTAAATGCCTAAGAATGTACCTGACTAGTAAGTATCTTAAAACCTATGGATTGCTATGTCTCCGAAAGAGAATCAAGCATGTGTACAGGGGCATAAATGCAGCAGTGATAGGATTGGAGAGGTTCGGTGAGCAAATGAAGACCCTTTGAAGTCATATTGCATGGTACCCATTCCACGGGTTTCAACTACCCAGGTTTAAGGTATTCTTCCTTCAGCTAAAACATGCATGTGGAACCTAGAGTATGATCAACCATGTGATCGGGAGACGTGTTCAAATATGTCTCAGTTTTCGTACCCTGGTACTCGGGTGCAACATTCCAGACGCTTTACTAACACCCTCCCGACTTGGAGAGTCAGTCCCTTTAACCTCCTGTTTGGCCCAGTTTGCAATTTCTGCGGAAGATGAACAGGAATAGCGAGAACCAATGAGAGACTAGCTGGAGGTGTCTGGACGGGCAAATTTAACTCTCATTTCCCACCAGGAAGAGGAATTAACCAAAGGCTCAGCGTGCCGTGCCGGAACCAGATTAGGGCCTGAAGCCATCCTGCGGTGTTGCGGCCAGCTCAAAAGAAAGCGAGTTGAAGAAAGGAGCTCAGGGGCACTGTAATTCACAAACCTGCAGAGTTATAAATGACAGCTATCGTCCAAAAATATACTGAAGTAAGGCTGCCAAGAGGACTTGAAAGCGGGGCAGAATTGCAGGAAACCGATTTCAGGAGGTAGACTGGAATTGCATTGAAAGCATAGGAAAAGAGGCAGAACGTCCACAATGATGCACTTGGCCAAAAAGGGCGTATGCGTTTTTTCCTGAATATATTCAGGAAAAAACGCATACGCCCTTTTTGGCCAACCAAGCAAGCTTGCAAAGGAAATCTGCACTACAATGAAGTCTCACTTCCCCCCGGTCAAAAGGGCCATCTGAAAAAAGTGTAAAATCCAGAAAGGCAGGACAGGCCATGGAGAACTGGGAGCCTTGTTATGCTGATGGGCGGGATGTAAATTGCCAACAGACACTCGGGAGAAGTGTATGGTGTTTCCTGAAACATCTAAAAAACAAAGCAACAGAGCCTAGGGCACTTCCACTTATGGTCCTATAGCTTAGGGAAATTAAAATCAAAAAGACACAGCCACCCCAAAGTTTGGGACGCCTCTGTTTACAAGAACCTCGTTTACAGTACAAGTTCAACATCGCAGAAAGTGAAAAATGGATAAAGAAGTTGTGGTATTTACTTACAAAGCAATATCACTCAGCAATGAAATCTATGTCATCAGGCCCTTAGCAGCACAATGAGTGGATTCAGGTATGATGATTCTAACTGAAATAAGTCACACAGAAAAAGAAACATCATAAGATATCAGTAATACACGGAATGTAAACTTGGCTACACAGGAACTGAATTACAGAACAGAACAGGGTCTCAAATTTAGAAAACCAACTTATGCTTGCTTAAGGGGAAAGGTGAGTTGGGGTGCTGCATAAAACCAGAGATTGAAATGAGCACAGATAAAGTTCCTTAAGCCAAATATGGAATAGACAAGAGCTACTCCTTGCTCAACGAAATGGACTCAACACCGCATATTAAATGCCTAAGAATGTACCTGACTAGTAAGTATCTTAAAACCTATGGATTGCTATGTCTCCGAAAGAGAATCAAGCATGTGTACAGGGGCATAAACGCAGCAGTGATAGGATTGGAGAGGTTCGGTGAGCAAATGAAGACCCTTTGAAGTCATATTGCATGGTACCCATTCCACGGGTTTCAACTACCCAGGTTTAAGGTATTCTTCCTTCAGCTAAAACATGCATGTGGAACCTAGAGTATGATCAACCATGTGATCGGGAGACGTGTTCAAATATGTCTCAGTTTTCGTACCCTGGTACTTGGGTGCAACATTCCAGACGCTTTACTAACACCCTCCCGACTTGGAGAGTCAGTCCCTTTAACCTCCTGTTTGGCCCAGTTTGCAATTTCTGCGGAAGATGAACAGGAATAGCGAGAACCAATGATAGACTAGCTGGAAGGTGTCTGGACGGGCAAATTTAACTCTCATTTCCCACCAGGAAGAGGAATTAACCAAAGGCTCAGCGTGCCGTGCCGGAACCAGATTAGGGCCTGAAGCCATCCTGCGGTGTTGCGGCCAGCTCAAAAGAAAGCGAGTTGAAGAAAGGAGCTCAGGGGCACTGTAATTCACAAACCTGCAGAGTTATAAATGACAGCTATCGTCCAAAAATATACTGAAGTAAGGCTGCCAAGAGGACTTGAAAGCGGGGCAGAATTGCAGGAAACCGATTTCAGGAGGTAGACTGGAATTGCATTGAAAGCATAGGAAAAGAGGCAGAACGTCCACAATGATGCACTTGGCCAAAAAGGGCGTATGCGTTTTTTCCTGAATATATTCAGGAAAAAACGCATACGCCCTTTTTGGCCAACCAAGCAAGCTTGCAAAGGAAATCTGCACTACAATGAAGTCTCACTTCCCCCCGGTCAAAAGGGCCATCTGATAAAAGTGTAAAATCCAGAAAGGCAGGACAGGCCATGGAGAACTGGGAGCCTTGTTATGCTGATGGGCGGGATGTAAATTGCCAACAGACACTCGGGAGAAGTGTATGGTGTTTCCTGAAACATCTAAAAAACAAAGCAACAGAGCCTAGGGCACTTCCACTTATGGTCCTATAGCTTAGGGAAATTAAAATCAAAAAGACACAGCCACCCCAAAGTTTGGGACGCCTCTGTTTACAAGAACCTCGTTTACAGTACAAGTTCAACATCGCAGAAAGTGAAAAATGGATAAAGAAGTTGTGGTATTTACTTACAAAGCAATATCACTCAGCAATGAAATCTATGTCATCAGGCCCTTAGCAGCACAATGAGTGGATTCAGGTATGATGATTCTAACTGAAATAAGTCACACAGAAAAAGAAACATCATAAGATATCAGTAATACACGGAATGTAAACTTGGCTACACAGGAACTGAATTACAGAACAGAACAGGGTCTCAAATTTAGAAAACCAACTTATGCTTGCTTAAGGGGAAAGGTGAGTTGGGGTGCTGCATAAAACCAGAGATTGAAATGAGCACAGATAAAGTTCCTTAAGCCAAATATGGAATAGACAAGAGCTACTCCTTGCTCAACGAAATGGACTCAACACCGCATATTAAATGCCTAAGAATGTACCTGACTAGTAAGTATCTTAAAACCTATGGATTGCTATGTCTCCGAAAGAGAATCAAGCATGTGTACAGGGGCATAAACGCAGCAGTGATAGGATTGGAGAGGTTCGGTGAGCAAATGAAGACCCTTTGAAGTCATATTGCATGGTACCCATTCCACGGGTTTCAACTACCCAGGTTTAAGGTATTCTTCCTTCAGCTAAAACATGCATGTGGAACCTAGAGTATGATCAACCATGTGATCGGGAGACGTGTTCAAATATGTCTCAGTTTTCGTACCCTGGTACTCGGGTGCAACATTCCAGACGCTTTACTAACACCCTCCCGACTTGGAGAGTCAGTCCCTTTAACCTCCTGTTTGGCCCAGTTTGCAATTTCTGCGGAAGATGAACAGGAATAGCGAGAACCAATGAGAGACTAGCTGGAAGGTGTCTGGACGGGCAAATTTAACTCTCATTTCCCACCAGGAAGAGGAATTAACCAAAGGCTCAGCGTGCCGTGCCGGAACCAGATTAGGGCCTGAAGCCATCCTGCGGTGTTGCGGCCAGCTCAAAAGAAAGCGAGTTGAAGAAAGGAGCTCAGGGGCACTGTAATTCACAAACCTGCAGAGTTATAAATGACAGCTATCGTCCAAAAATATACTGAAGTAAGGCTGCCAAGAGGACTTGAAAGCGGGGCAGAATTGCAGGAAACCGATTTCAGGAGGCAGACTGGAATTGCATTGAAAGCATAGGAAAAGAGGCAGAACGTCCACAATGATGCACTTGGCCAAAAAGGGCGTATGCGTTTTTTCCTGAATATATTCAGGAAAAAACGCATACGCCCTTTTTGGCCAACCAAGCAAGCTTGCAAAGGAAATCTGCACTACAATGAAGTCTCACTTCCCCCCGGTCAAAAGGGCCATCTGAAAAAAGTGTAAAATCCAGAAAGGCAGGACAGGCCATGGAGAACTGGGAGCCTTGTTATGCTGATGGGCGGGATGTAAATTGCCAACAGACACTCGGGAGAAGTGTATGGTGTTTCCTGAAACATCTAAAAAACAAAGCAACAGAGCCTAGGGCACTTCCACTTATGGTCCTATAGCTTAGGGAAATTAAAATCAAAAAGACACAGCCACCCCAAAGTTTGGGACGCCTCTGTTTACAAGAACCTCGTTTACAGTACAAGTTCAACATCGCAGAAAGTGAAAAATGGATAAAGAAGTTGTGGTATTTACTTACAAAGCAATATCACTCAGCAATGAAATCTATGTCATCAGGCCCTTAGCAGCACAATGAGTGGATTCAGGTATGATGATTCTAACTGAAATAAGTCACACAGAAAAAGAAACATCATAAGATATCAGTAATACACGGAATGTAAACTTGGCTACACAGGAACTGAATTACAGAACAGAACAGGGTCTCAAATTTAGAAAACCAACTTATGCTTGCTTAAGGGGAAAGGTGAGTTGGGGTGCTGCATAAAACCAGAGATTGAAATGAGCACAGATAAAGTTCCTTAAGCCAAATATGGAATAGACAAGAGCTACTCCTTGCTCAACGAAATGGACTCAACACCGCATATTAAATGCCTAAGAATGTACCTGACTAGTAAGTATCTTAAAACCTATGGATTGCTATGTCTCCGAAAGAGAATCAAGCATGTGTACAGGGGCATAAACGCAGCAGTGATAGGATTGGAGAGGTTCGGTGAGCAAATGAAGACCCTTTGAAGTCATATTGCATGGTACCCATTCCACGGGTTTCAACTACCCAGGTTTAAGGTATTCTTCCTTCAGCTAAAACATGCATGTGGAACCTAGAGTATGATCAACCATGTGATCGGGAGACGTGTTCAAATATGTCTCAGTTTTCGTACCCTGGTACTCGGGTGCAACATTCCAGACGCTTTACTAACACCCTCCCGACTTGGAGAGTCAGTCCCTTTAACCTCCTGTTTGGCCCAGTTTGCAATTTCTGCGGAAGATGAACAGGAATAGCGAGAACCAATGAGAGACTAGCTGGAGGTGTCTGGACGGGCAAATTTAACTCTCATTTCCCACCAGGAAGAGGAATTAACCAAAGGCTCAGCGTGCCGTGCCGGAACCAGATTAGGGCCTGAAGCCATCCTGCGGTGTTGCGGCCAGCTCAAAAGAAAGCGAGTTGAAGAAAGGAGCTCAGGGGCACTGTAATTCACAAACCTGCAGAGTTATAAATGACAGCTATCGTCCAAAAATATACTGAAGTAAGGCTGCCAAGAGGACTTGAAAGCGGGGCAGAATTGCAGGAAACCGATTTCAGGAGGTAGACTGGAATTGCATTGAAAGCATAGGAAAAGAGGCAGAACGTCCACAATGATGCACTTGGCCAAAAAGGGCGTATGCGTTTTTTCCTGAATATATTCAGGAAAAAACGCATACGCCCTTTTTGGCCAACCAAGCAAGCTTGCAAAGGAAATCTGCACTACAATGAAGTCTCACTTCCCCCCGGTCAAAAGGGCCATCTGAAAAAAGTGTAAAATCCAGAAAGGCAGGACAGGCCATGGAGAACTGGGAGCCTTGTTATGCTGATGGGCGGGATGTAAATTGCCAACAGACACTCGGGAGAAGTGTATGGTGTTTCCTGAAACATCTAAAAAACAAAGCAACAGAGCCTAGGGCACTTCCACTTATGGTCCTATAGCTTAGGGAAATTAAAATCAAAAAGACACAGCCACCCCAAAGTTTGGGACGCCTCTGTTTACAAGAACCTCGTTTACAGTACAAGTTCAACATCGCAGAAAGTGAAAAATGGATAAAGAAGTTGTGGTATTTACTTACAAAGCAATATCACTCAGCAATGAAATCTATGTCATCAGGCCCTTAGCAGCACAATGAGTGGATTCAGGTATGATGATTCTAACTGAAATAAGTCACACAGAAAAAGAAACATCATAAGATATCAGTAATACACGGAATGTAAACTTGGCTACACAGGAACTGAATTACAGAACAGAACAGGGTCTCAAATTTAGAAAACCAACTTATGCTTGCTTAAGGGGAAAGGTGAGTTGGGGTGCTGCATAAAACCAGAGATTGAAATGAGCACAGATAAAGTTCCTTAAGCCAAATATGGAATAGACAAGAGCTACTCCTTGCTCAACGAAATGGACTCAACACCGCATATTAAATGCCTAAGAATGTACCTGACTAGTAAGTATCTTAAAACCTATGGATTGCTATGTCTCCGAAAAAGAATCAAGCATGTGTACAGGGGCATAAACGCAGCAGTGATAGGATTGGAGAGGTTCGGTGAGCAAATGAAGACCCTTTGAAGTCATATTGCATGGTACCCATTCCACGGGTTTCAACTACCCAGGTTTAAGGTATTCTTCCTTCAGCTAAAACATGCATGTGGAACCTAGAGTATGATCAACCATGTGATCGGGAGACGTGTTCAAATATGTCTCAGTTTTCGTACCCTGGTACTCGGGTGCAACATTCCAGACGCTTTACTAACACCCTCCCGACTTGGAGAGTCAGTCCCTTTAACCTCCTGTTGGGCCCAGTTTGCAATTTCTGCGGAAGATGAACAGGAATAGCGAGAACCAATGAGAGACTAGCTGGAGGTGTCTGGACGGGCAAATTTAACTCTCATTTCCCACCAGGAAGAGGAATTAACCAAAGACTCAGCGTGCCGTGCCGGAACCAGATTAGGGCCTGAAGCCATCCTGCGGTGTTGCGGCCAGCTCAAAAGAAAGCGAGTTGAAGAAAGGAGCTCAGGGGCACTGTAATTCACAAACCTGCAGAGTTATAAATGACAGCTATCGTCCAAAAATATACTGAAGTAAGGCTGCCAAGAGGACTTGAAAGCGGGGCAGAATTGCAGGAAACCGATTTCAGGAGGTAGACTGGAATTGCATTGAAAGCATAGGAAAAGAGGCAGAACGTCCACAATGATGCACTTGGCCAAAAAGGGCGTATGCGTTTTTTCCTGAATATATTCAGGAAAAAACGCATACGCCCTTTTTGGCCAACCAAGCAAGCTTGCAAAGGAAATCTGCACTACAATGAAGTCTCACTTCCCCCCGGTCAAAAGGGCCATCTGAAAAAAGTGTAAAATCCAGAAAGGCAGGACAGGCCATGGAGAACTGGGAGCCTTGTTATGCTGATGGGCGGGATGTAAATTGCCAACAGCCACTAGGGAGAAGTGTATGGTGTTTCCTGAAACATCTAAAAAACAAAGCAACAGAGCCTAGGGCACTTCCACTTATGGTCCTATAGCTTAGGGAAATTAAAATCAAAAAGACACAGCCACCCCAAAGTTTGGGACGCCTCTGTTTACAAGAACCTCGTTTACAGTACAAGTTCAACATCGCAGAAAGTGAAAAATAGATAAAGAAGTTGTGGTATTTACTTACAAAACAATATCTCTCAGCAATGAAATCTATGTCATCAGGCCCTTAGCAGCACAATGAGTGGATTCAGGTATGATGATTCTAACTGAAATAAGTCACACAGAAAAAGAAACATCATAAGATATCAGTAATACACGGAATGTAAACTTGGCTACACAGGAACTGAATTACAGAACAGAACAGGGTCTCAAATTTAGAAAACCAACTTATGCTTGCTTAAGGGTAAAGGTGAGTTGGGGTGCTGCATAAAACCAGAGATTGAAATGAGCACAGATAAAGTTCCTTAAGCCAAATATGGAATAGACAAGAGCTACTCCTTGCTCAACGAAATGGACTCAACACCGCATATTAAATGCCTAAGAATGTACCTGACTAGTAAGTATCTTAAAACCTATGGACTGCTATGTCTCCGAAAGAGAATCAAGCATGTGTACAGGGGCATAAACGCAGCAGTGATAGGATTGGAGAGGTTCGGTGAGCAAATGAAGACCCTTTGAAGTCATATTGCATGGTACCCATTCCACGGGTTTCAACTACCCAGGTTTAAGGTATTCTTCCTTCAGCTAAAACATGCATGTGGAACCTAGAGTCTGATCAACCATGTGATCGGGAGACGTGTTCAAATATGTCTCAGTTTTCGTACCCTGGTACTCGGGTGCAACATTCCAGACGCTTTACTAACACCCTCCCGACTTGGAGAGTCAGTCCCTTTAACCTCCTGTTTGGCCCAGTTTGCAATTTCTGCGGAAGATGAACAGGAATAGCGAGAACCAATGAGAGACTAGCTGGAGGTGTCTGGACGGGCAAATTTAACTCTCATTTCCCACCAGGAAGAGGAATTAACCAAAGGCTCAGCGTGCCGTGCCGGAACCAGATTAGGGCCTGAAGCCATCCTGCGGTGTTGCGGCCAGCTCAAAAGAAAGCGAGTTGAAGAAAGGAGCTCAGGGGCACTGTAATTCACAAACCTGCAGAGTTATAAATGACAGCTATCGTCCAAAAATATACTGAAGTAAGGCTGCCAAGAGGACTTGAAAGCGGGGCAGAATTGCAGGAAACCGATTTCAGGAGGCAGACTGGAATTGCATTGAAAGCATAGGAAAAGAGGCAGAACGTCCTCCATGATGCACTTGGCCAAAAAGGGCGTATGCGTTTTTTCCTGAATATATTCAGGAAAAAACGCATACGCCCTTTTTGGCCAACCAAGCAAGCTTGCAAAGGAAATCTGCACTACAATGAAGTCTCACTTCCCCCCGGTCAAAAGGGCCATCTGAAAAAAGTGTAAAATCCAGAAAGGCAGGACAGGCCATGGAGAACTGGGAGCCTTGTTACGCTGATGGGCGGGATGTAAATTGCCAACAGACACTCGGGAGAAGTGTATGGTGTTTCCTGAAACATCTAAAAAACAAAGCAACAGAGCCTAGGGCACTTCCACTTATGGTCCTATAGCTTAGGGAAATTAAAATCAAAAAGACACAGCCACCCCAAAGTTTGGGACGCCTCTGTTTACAAGAACCTCGTTTACAGTACAAGTTCAACATCGCAGAAAGTGAAAAATGGATAAAGAAGTTGTGGTATTTACTTACAAAGCAATATCACTCAGCAATGAAATCTATGTCATCAGGCCCTTAGCAGCACAATGAGTGGATTCAGGTATGATGATTCTAACTGAAATAAGTCACACAGAAAAAGAAACATCATAAGATATCAGTAATACACGGAATGTAAACTTGGCTACACAGGAACTGAATTACAGAACAGAACAGGGTCTCAAATTTAGAAAACCAACTTATGCTTGCTTAAGGGGAAAGGTGAGTTGGGGTGCTGCATAAAACCAGAGATTGAAATGAGCACAGATAAAGTTCCTTAAGCCAAATATGGAATAGACAAGAGCTACTCCTTGCTCAACGAAATGGACTCAACACCGCATATTAAATGCCTAAGAATGTACCTGACTAGTAAGTATCTTAAAACCTATGGATTGCTATGTCTCCGAAAGAGAATCAAGCATGTGTACAGGGGCATAAATGCAGCAGTGATAGGATTGGAGAGGTTCGGTGAGCAAATGAAGACCCTTTGAAGTCATATTGCATGGTACCCATTCCACGGGTTTCAACTACCCAGGTTTAAGGTATTCTTCCTTCAGCTAAAACATGCATGTGGAACCTAGAGTATGATCAACCATGTGATCGGGAGACGTGTTCAAATATGTCTCAGTTTTCGTACCCTGGTACTCGGGTGCAACATTCCAGACGCTTTACTAACACCCTCCCGACTTGGAGAGTCAGTCCCTTTAACCTCCTGTTTGGCCCAGTTTGCAATTTCTGCGGAAGATGAACAGGAATAGCGAGAACCAATGAGAGACTAGCTGGAGGTGTCTGGACGGGCAAATTTAACTCTCATTTCCCACCAGGAAGAGGAATTAACCAAAGGCTCAGCGTGCCGTGCCGGAACCAGATTAGGGCCTGAAGCCATCCTGCGGTGTTGCGGCCAGCTCAAAAGAAAGCGAGTTGAAGAAAGGAGCTCAGGGGCACTGTAATTCACAAACCTGCAGAGTTATAAATGACAGCTATCGTCCAAAAATATACTGAAGTAAGGCTGCCAAGAGGACTTGAAAGCGGGGCAGAATTGCAGGAAACCGATTTCAGGAGGTAGACTGGAATTGCATTGAAAGCATAGGAAAAGAGGCAGAACGTCCACAATGATGCACTTGGCCAAAAAGGGCGTATGCGTTTTTTCCTGAATATATTCAGGAAAAAACGCATACGCCCTTTTTGGCCAACCAAGCAAGCTTGCAAAGGAAATCTGCACTACAATGAAGTCTCACTTCCCCCCGGTCAAAAGGGCCATCTGAAAAAAGTGTAAAATCCAGAAAGGCAGGACAGGCCATGGAGAACTGGGAGCCTTGTTATGCTGATGGGCGGGATGTAAATTGCCAACAGACACTCGGGAGAAGTGTATGGTGTTTCCTGAAACATCTAAAAAACAAAGCAACAGAGCCTAGGGCACTTCCACTTATGGTCCTATAGCTTAGGGAAATTAAAATCAAAAAGACACAGCCACCCCAAAGTTTGGGACGCCTCTGTTTACAAGAACCTCGTTTACAGTACAAGTTCAACATCGCAGAAAGTGAAAAATGGATAAAGAAGTTGTGGTATTTACTTACAAAGCAATATCACTCAGCAATGAAATCTATGTCATCAGGCCCTTAGCAGCACAATGAGTGGATTCAGGTATGATGATTCTAACTGAAATAAGTCACACAGAAAAAGAAACATCATAAGATATCAGTAATACACGGAATGTAAACTTGGCTACACAGGAACTGAATTACAGAACAGAACAGGGTCTCAAATTTAGAAAACCAACTTATGCTTGCTTAAGGGGAAAGGTGAGTTGGGGTGCTGCATAAAACCAGAGATTGAAATGAGCACAGATAAAGTTCCTTAAGCCAAATATGGAATAGACAAGAGCTACTCCTTGCTCAACGAAATGGACTCAACACCGCATATTAAATGCCTAAGAATGTACCTGACTAGTAAGTATCTTAAAACCTATGGATTGCTATGTCTCCGAAAGAGAATCAAGCATGTGTACAGGGGCATAAACGCAGCAGTGATAGGATTGGAGAGGTTCGGTGAGCAAATGAAGACCCTTTGAAGTCATATTGCATGGTACCCATTCCACGGGTTTCAACTACCCAGGTTTAAGGTATTCTTCCTTCAGCTAAAACATGCATGTGGAACCTAGAGTATGATCAACCATGTGATCGGGAGACGTGTTCAAATATGTCTCAGTTTTCGTACCCTGGTACTTGGGTGCAACATTCCAGACGCTTTACTAACACCCTCCCGACTTGGAGAGTCAGTCCCTTTAACCTCCTGTTTGGCCCAGTTTGCAATTTCTGCGGAAGATGAACAGGAATAGCGAGAACCAATGAGAGACTAGCTGGAAGGTGTCTGGACGGGCAAATTTAACTCTCATTTCCCACCAGGAAGAGGAATTAACCAAAGGCTCAGCGTGCCGTGCCGGAACCAGATTAGGGCCTGAAGCCATCCTGCGGTGTTGCGGCCAGCTCAAAAGAAAGCGAGTTGAAGAAAGGAGCTCAGGGGCACTGTAATTCACAAACCTGCAGAGTTATAAATGACAGCTATCGTCCAAAAATATACTGAAGTAAGGCTGCCAAGAGGACTTGAAAGCGGGGCAGAATTGCAGGAAACCGATTTCAGGAGGCAGACTGGAATTGCATTGAAAGCATAGGAAAAGAGGCAGAACGTCCACAATGATGCACTTGGCCAAAAAGGGCGTATGCGTTTTTTCCTGAATATATTCAGGAAAAAACGCATACGCCCTTTTTGGCCAACCAAGCAAGCTTGCAAAGGAAATCTGCACTACAATGAAGTCTCACTTCCCCCCGGTCAAAAGGGCCATCTGAAAAAAGTGTAAAATCCAGAAAGGCAGGACAGGCCATGGAGAACTGGGAGCCTTGTTATGCTGATGGGCGGGATGTAA
This sequence comes from Pseudorca crassidens, assembly GCF_039906515.1. NCBI lineage: Eukaryota > Metazoa > Chordata > Mammalia > Artiodactyla > Delphinidae > Pseudorca > Pseudorca crassidens. The sequence goes on along the minus strand of NW_027136325.1, from coordinate 597,569 downwards.
ATTGCCAACAGACACTCGGGAGAAGTGTATGGTGTTTCCTGAAACATCTAAAAAACAAAGCAACAGAGCCTAGGGCACTTCCACTTATGGTCCTATAGCTTAGGGAAATTAAAATCAAAAAGACACAGCCACCCCAAAGTTTGGGACGCCTCTGTTTACAAGAACCTCGTTTACAGTACAAGTTCAACATCGCAGAAAGTGAAAAATGGATAAAGAAGTTGTGGTATTTACTTACAAAGCAATATCACTCAGCAATGAAATCTATGTCATCAGGCCCTTAGCAGCACAATGAGTGGATTCAGGTATGATGATTCTAACTGAAATAAGTCACACAGAAAAAGAAACATCATAAGATATCAGTAATACACGGAATGTAAACTTGGCTACACAGGAACTGAATTACAGAACAGAACAGGGTCTCAAATTTAGAAAACCAACTTATGCTTTCTTAAGGGTAAAGGTGAGTTGGGGTGCTGCATAAAACCAGAGATTGAAATGAGCACAGATAAAGTTCCTTAAGCCAAATATGGAATAGACAAGAGCTACCTCTTGCTCAACGAAATGGACTCAACACCGCATATTAAATGCCTAAGAATGTACCTGACTAGTAAGTATCTTAAAACCTATGGATTGCTATGTCTCCGAAAGAGAATCAAGCATGTGTACAGGGGCATAAACGCAGCAGTGATAGGATTGGAGAGGTTCGGTGAGCAAATGAAGACCCTTTGAAGTCATATTGCATGGTACCCATTCCACGGGTTTCAACTACCCAGGTTTAAGGTATTCTTCCTTCAGCTAAAACATGCATGTGGAACCTAGAGTATGATCAACCATGTGATCGGGAGACGTGTTCAAATATGTCTCAGTTTTCGTACCCTGGTACTCGGGTGCAACATTCCAGACGCTTTACTAACACCCTCCCGACTTGGAGAGTCAGTCCCTTTAACCTCCTGTTTGGCCCAGTTTGCAATTTCTGCGGAAGATGAACAGGAATAGCGAGAACCAATGAGAGACTAGCTGGAGGTTTCTGGACGGGCAAATTTAACTCTCATTTCCCACCAGGAAGAGGAATTAACCAAAGGCTCAGCGTGCCGTGCCGGAACCAGATTAGGGCCTGAAGCCATCCTGCGGTGTTGCGGCCAGCTCAAAAGAAAGCGAGTTGAAGAAAGGAGCTCAGGGGCACTGTAATTCACAAACCTGCAGAGTTATAAATGACAGCTATCGTCCAAAAATATACTGAAGTAAGGCTGCCAAGAGGACTTGAAAGCGGGGCAGAATTGCAGGAAACCGATTTCAGGAGGTAGACTGGAATTGCATTGAAAGCATAGGAAAAGAGGCAGAACGTCCACAATGATGCACTTGGCCAAAAAGGGCGTATGCGTTTTTTCCTGAATATATTCAGGAAAAAACGCATACGCCCTTTTTGGCCAACCAAGCAAGCTTGCAAAGGAAATCTGCACTACAATGAAGTCTCACTTCCCCCCGGTCAAAAGGGCCATCTGAAAAAAGTGTAAAATCCAGAAAGGCAGGACAGGCCATGGAGAACTGGGAGCCTTGTTATGCTGATGGGCGGGATGTAAATTGCCAACAGCCACTAGGGAGAAGTGTATGGTGTTTCCTGAAACATCTAAAAAACAAAGCAACAGAGCCTAGGGCACTTCCACTTATGGTCCTATAGCTTAGGGAAATTAAAATCAAAAAGACACAGCCACCCCAAAGTTTGGGACGCCTCTGTTTACAAGAACCTCGTTTACAGTACAAGTTCAACATCGCAGAAAGTGAAAAATGGATAAAGAAGTTGTGGTATTTACTTACAAAGCAATATCACTCAGCAATGAAATCTATGTCATCAGGCCCTTAGCAGCACAATGAGTGGATTCAGGTATGATGATTCTAACTGAAATAAGTCACACAGAAAAAGAAACATCATAAGATATCAGTAATACATGGAATGTAAACTTGGCTACACAGGAACTGAATTACAGAACAGAACAGGGTCTCAAATTTAGAAAACCAACTTATGCTTGCTTAAGGGGAAAGGTGAGTTGGGGTGCTGCATAAAACCAGAGATTGAAATGAGCACAGATAAAGTTCCTTAAGCCAAATATGGAATAGACAAGAGCTACTCCTTGCTCAACGAAATGGACTCAACACCGCATATTAAACGCCTAAGAATGTACCTGACTAGTAAGTATCTTAAAACCTATGGATTGCTATGTCTCCGAAAGAGAATCAAGCATGTGTACAGGGGCATAAACGCAGCAGTGATAGGATTGGAGAGGTTCGGTGAGCAAATGAAGACCCTTTGAAGTCATATTGCATGGTACCCATTCCACGGGTTTCAACTACCCAGGTTTAAGGTATTCTTCCTTCAGCTAAAACATGCATGTGGAACCTAGAGTATGATCAACCATGTGATCGGGAGACGTGTTCAAATATGTCTCAGTTTTCGTACCCTGGTACTCAGGTGCAACATTCCAGACGCTTTACTAACACCCTCCCGACTTGGAGAGTCAGTCCCTTTAACCTCCTGTTTGGCCCAGTTTGCAATTTCTGCGGAAGATGAACAGGAATAGCGAGAACCAATGAGAGACTAGCTGGAGGTGTCTGGACGGGCAAATTTAACTCTCATTTCCCACCAGGAAGAGGAATTAACCAAAGGCTCAGCGTGCCGTGCCGGAACCAGATTAGGGCCTGAAGCCATCCTGCGGTGTTGCGGCCAGCTCAAAAGAAAGCGAGTTGAAGAAAGGAGCTCAGGGGCACTGTAATTCACAAACCTGCAGAGTTATAAATGACAGCTATCGTCCAAAAATATACTGAAGTAAGGCTGCCAAGAGGACTTGAAAGCGGGGCAGAATTGCAGGAAACCGATTTCAGGAGGTAGACTGGAATTGCATTGAAAGCATAGGAAAAGAGGCAGAACGTCCACAATGATGCACTTGGCCAAAAAGGGCGTATGCGTTTTTTCCTGAATATATTCAGGAAAAAACGCATACGCCCTTTTTGGCCAACCAAGCAAGCTTGCAAAGGAAATCTGCACTACAATGAAGTCTCACTTCCCCCCGGTCAAAAGGGCCATCTGAAAAAAGTGTAAAATCCAGAAAGGCAGGACAGGCCATGGAGAACTGGGAGCCTTGTTATGCTGATGGGCGGGATGTAAATTGCCAACAGACACTCGGGAGAAGTGTATGGTGTTTCCTGAAACATCTAAAAAACAAAGCAACAGAGCCTAGGGCACTTCCACTTATGGTCCTATAGCTTAGGGAAATTAAAATCAAAAAGACACAGCCACCCCAAAGTTTGGGACGCCTCTGTTTACAAGAACCTCGTTTACAGTACAAGTTCAACATCGCAGAAAGTGAAAAATGGATAAAGAAGTTGTGGTATTTACTTACAAAGCAATATCACTCAGCAATGAAATCTATGTCATCAGGCCCTTAGCAGCACAATGAGTGGATTCAGGTATGATGATTCTAACTGAAATAAGTCACACAGAAAAAGAAACATCATAAGATATCAGTAATACACGGAATGTAAACTTGGCTACACAGGAACTGAATTACAGAACAGAACAGGGTCTCAAATTTAGAAAACCAACTTATGCTTGCTTAAGGGTAAAGGTGAGTTGGGGTGCTGCATAAAACCAGAGATTGAAATGAGCACAGATAAAGTTCCTTAAGCCAAATATGGAATAGACAAGAGCTACTCCTTGCTCAACGAAATGGACTCAACACCGCATATTAAATGCCTAAGAATGTACCTGACTAGTAAGTATCTTAAAACCTATGGATTGCTATGTCTCCGAAAGAGAATCAAGCATGTGTACAGGGGCATAAACGCAGCAGTGATAGGATTGGAGAGGTTCGGTGAGCAAATGAAGACCCTTTGAAGTCATATTGCATGGTACCCATTCCACGGGTTTCAACTACCCAGGTTTAAGGTATTCTTCCTTCAGCTAAAACATGCATGTGGAACCTAGAGTATGATCAACCATGTGATCGGGAGACGTGTTCAAATATGTCTCAGTTTTCGTACCCTGGTACTCGGGTGCAACATTCCAGACACTTTACTAACACCCTCCCGACTTGGAGAGTCAGTCCCTTTAACCTCCTGTTTGGCCCAGTTTGCAATTTCTGCGGAAGATGAACAGGAATAGCGAGAACCAATGAGAGACTAGCTGGAAGGTGTCTGGACGGGCAAATTTAACTCTCATTTCCCACCAGGAAGAGGAATTAACCAAAGGCTCAGCGTGCCGTGCCGGAACCAGATTAGGGCCTGAAGCCATCCTGCGGTGTTGCGGCCAGCTCAAAAGAAAGCGAGTTGAAGAAAGGAGCTCAGGGGCACTGTAATTCACAAACCTGCAGAGTTATAAATGACAGCTATCGTCCAAAAATATACTGAAGTAAGGCTGCCAAGAGGACTTGAAAGCGGGGCAGAATTGCAGGAAACCGATTTCAGGAGGCAGACTGGAATTGCATTGAAAGCATAGGAAAAGAGGCAGAACGTCCACAATGATGCACTTGGCCAAAAAGGGCGTATGCGTTTTTTCCTGAATATATTCAGGAAAAAACGCATACGCCCTTTTTGGCCAACCAAGCAAGCTTGCAAAGGAAATCTGCACTACAATGAAGTCTCACTTCCCCCCGGTCAAAAGGGCCATCTGAAAAAAGTGTAAAATCCAGAAAGGCAGGACAGGCCATGGAGAACTGGGAGCCTTGTTATGCTGATGGGCGGGATGTAAATTGCCAACAGACACTCGGGAGAAGTGTATGGTGTTTCCTGAAACATCTAAAAAACAAAGCAACAGAGCCTAGGGCACTTCCACTTATGGTCCTATAGCTTAGGGAAATTAAAATCAAAAAGACACAGCCACCCCAAAGTTTGGGACGCCTCTGTTTACAAGAACCTCGTTTACAGTACAAGTTCAACATCGCAGAAAGTGAAAAATGGATAAAGAAGTTGTGGTATTTACTTACAAAGCAATATCACTCAGCAATGAAATCTATGTCATCAGGCCCTTAGCAGCACAATGAGTGGATTCAGGTATGATGATTCTAACTGAAATAAGTCACACAGAAAAAGAAACATCATAAGATATCAGTAATACACGGAATGTAAACTTGGCTACACAGGAACTGAATTACAGAACAGAACAGGGTCTCAAATTTAGAAAACCAACTTATGCTTGCTTAAGGGTAAAGGTGAGTTGGGGTGCTGCATAAAACCAGAGATTGAAATGAGCACAGATAAAGTTCCTTAAGCCAAATATGGAATAGACAAGAGCTACTCCTTGCTCAACGAAATGGACTCAACACCGCATATTAAATGCCTAAGAATGTACCTGACTAGTAAGTATCTTAAAACCTATGGATTGCTATGTCTCCGAAAGAGAATCAAGCATGTGTACAGGGGCATAAACGCAGCAGTGATAGGATTGGAGAGGTTCGGTGAGCAAATGAAGACCCTTTGAAGTCATATTGCATGGTACCCATTCCACGGGTTTCAACTACCCAGGTTTAAGGTATTCTTCCTTCAGCTAAAACATGCATGTGGAACCTAGAGTATGATCAACCATGTGATCGGGAGACGTGTTCAAATATGTCTCAGTTTTCGTACCCTGGTTCTTGGGTGCAACATTCCAGACGCTTTACTAACACCCTCCCGACTTGGAGAGTCAGTCCCTTTAACCTCCTGTTTGGCCCAGTTTGCAATTTCTGCGGAAGATGAACAGGAATAGCGAGAACCAATGAGAGACTAGCTGGAAGGTGTCTGGACGGGCAAATTTAACTCTCATTTCCCACCAGGAAGAGGAATTAACCAAAGGCTCAGCGTGCCGTGCCGGAACCAGATTAGGGCCTGAAGCCATCCTGCGGTGTTGCGGCCAGCTCAAAAGAAAGCGAGTTGAAGAAAGGAGCTCAGGGGCACTGTAATTCACAAACCTGCAGAGTTATAAATGACAGCTATCGTCCAAAGATATACTGAAGTAAGGCTGCCAAGAGGACTTGAAAGCGGGGCAGAATTGCAGGAAACCGATTTCAGGAGGTAGACTGGAATTGCATTGAAAGCATAGGAAAAGAGGCAGAACGTCCACAATGATGCACTTGGCCAAAAAGGGCGTATGCGTTTTTTCCTGAATATATTCAGGAAAAAACGCATACGCCCTTTTTGGCCAACCAAGCAAGCTTGCAAAGGAAATCTGCACTACAATGAAGTCTCACTTCCCCCCGGTCAAAAGGGCCATCTGAAAAAAGTGTAAAATCCAGAAAGGCAGGACAGGCCATGGAGAACTGGGAGCCTTGTTATGCTGATGGGCGGGATGTAAATTGCCAACAGACACTCGGGAGAAGTGTATGGTGTTTCCTGAAACATCTAAAAAACAAAGCAACAGAGCCTAGGGCACTTCCACTTATGGTCCTATAGCTTAGGGAAATTAAAATCAAAAAGACACAGCCACCCCAAAGTTTGGGACGCCTCTGTTTACAAGAACCTCGTTTACAGTACAAGTTCAACATCGCAGAAAGTGAAAAATGGATAAAGAAGTTGTGGTATTTACTTACAAAGCAATATCACTCAGCAATGAAATCTATGTCATCAGGCCCTTAGCAGCACAATGAGTGGATTCAGGTATGATGATTCTAACTGAAATAAGTCACACAGAAAAAGAAACATCATAAGATATCAGTAATACACGGAATGTAAACTTGGCTACACAGGAACTGAATTACAGAACAGAACAGGGTCTCAAATTTAGAAAACCAACTTATGCTTGCTTAAGGGGAAAGGTGAGTTGGGGTGCTGCATAAAACCAGAGATTGAAATGAGCACAGATAAAGTTCCTTAAGCCAAATATGGAATAGACAAGAGCTACTCCTTGCTCAACGAAATGGACTCAACACCGCATATTAAATGCCTAAGAATGTACCTGACTAGTAAGTATCTTAAAACCTATGGATTGCTATGTCTCCGAAAGAGAATCAAGCATGTGTACAGGGGCATAAACGCAGCAGTGATAGGATTGGAGAGGTTCGGTGAGCAAATGAAGACCCTTTGAAGTCATATTGCATGGTACCCATTCCACGGGTTTCAACTACCCAGGTTTAAGGTATTCTTCCTTCAGCTAAAACATGCATGTGGAACCTAGAGTATGATCAACCATGTGATCGGGAGACGTGTTCAAATATGTCTCAGTTTTCGTACCCTGGTACTTGGGTGCAACATTCCAGACGCTTTACTAACACCCTCCCGACTTGGAGAGTCAGTCCCTTTAACCTCCTGTTTGGCCCAGTTTGCAATTTCTGCGGAAGATGAACAGGAATAGCGAGAACCAATGAGAGACTAGCTGGAAGGTGTCTGGACGGGCAAATTTAACTCTCATTTCCCACCAGGAAGAGGAATTAACCAAAGGCTCAGCGTGCCGTGCCGGAACCAGATTAGGGCCTGAAGCCATCCTGCGGTGTTGCGGCCAGCTCAAAAGAAAGCGAGTTGAAGAAAGGAGCTCAGGGGCACTGTAATTCACAAACCTGCAGAGTTATAAATGACAGCTATCGTCCAAAAATATACTGAAGTAAGGCTGCCAAGAGGACTTGAAAGCGGGGCAGAATTGCAGGAAACCGATTTCAGGAGGTAGACTGGAATTGCATTGAAAGCATAGGAAAAGAGGCAGAACGTCCACAATGATGCACTTGGCCAAAAAGGGCGTATGCGTTTTTTCCTGAATATATTCAGGAAAAAACGCATACGCCCTTTTTGGCCAACCAAGCAAGCTTGCAAAGGAAATCTGCACTACAATGAAGTCTCACTTCCCCCCGGTCAAAAGGGCCATCTGAAAAAAGTGTAAAATCCAGAAAGGCAGGACAGGCCATGGAGAACTGGGAGCCTTGTTATGCTGATGGGCGGGATGTAAATTGCCAACAGACACTCGGGAGAAGTGTATGGTGTTTCCTGAAACATCTAAAAAACAAAGCAACAGAGCCTAGGGCACTTCCACTTATGGTCCTATAGCTTAGGGAAATTAAAATCAAAAAGACACAGCCACCCCAAAGTTTGGGACGCCTCTGTTTACAAGAACCTCGTTTACAGTACAAGTTCAACATCGCAGAAAGTGAAAAATGGATAAAGAAGTTGTGGTATTTACTTACAAAGCAATATCACTCAGCAATGAAATCTATGTCATCAGGCCCTTAGCAGCACAATGAGTGGATTCAGGTATGATGATTCTAACTGAAATAAGTCACACAGAAAAAGAAACATCATAAGATATCAGTAATACACGGAATGTAAACTTGGCTACACAGGAACTGAATTACAGAACAGAACAGGGTCTCAAATTTAGAAAACCAACTTATGCTTGCTTAAGGGTAAAGGTGAGTTGGGGTGCTGCATAAAACCAGAGATTGAAATGAGCACAGATAAAGTTCCTTAAGCCAAATATGGAATAGACAAGAGCTACTCCTTGCTCAACGAAATGGACTCAACACCGCATATTAAATGCCTAAGAATGTACCTGACTAGTAAGTATCTTAAAACCTATGGATTGCTATGTCTCCGAAAGAGAATCAAGCATGTGTACAGGGGCATAAACGCAGCAGTGATAGGATTGGAGAGGTTCGGTGAGCAAATGAAGACCCTTTGAAGTCATATTGCATGGTACCCATTCCACGGGTTTCAACTACCCAGGTTTAAGGTATTCTTCCTTCAGCTAAAACATGCATGTGGAACCTAGAGTATGATCAACCATGTGATCGGGAGACGTGTTCAAATATGTCTCAGTTTTCGTACCCTGGTACTCGGGTGCAACATTCCAGACACTTTACTAACACCCTCCCGACTTGGAGAGTCAGTCCCTTTAACCTCCTGTTTGGCCCAGTTTGCAATTTCTGCGGAAGATGAACAGGAATAGCGAGAACCAATGAGAGACTAGCTGGAAGGTGTCTGGACGGGCAAATTTAACTCTCATTTCCCACCAGGAAGAGGAATTAACCAAAGGCTCAGCGTGCCGTGCCGGAACCAGATTAGGGCCTGAAGCCATCCTGCGGTGTTGCGGCCAGCTCAAAAGAAAGCGAGTTGAAGAAAGGAGCTCAGGGGCACTGTAATTCACAAACCTGCAGAGTTATAAATGACAGCTATCGTCCAAAAATATACTGAAGTAAGGCTGCCAAGAGGACTTGAAAGCGGGGCAGAATTGCAGGAAACCGATTTCAGGAGGCAGACTGGAATTGCATTGAAAGCATAGGAAAAGAGGCAGAACGTCCACAATGATGCACTTGGCCAAAAAGGGCGTATGCGTTTTTTCCTGAATATATTCAGGAAAAAACGCATACGCCCTTTTTGGCCAACCAAGCAAGCTTGCAAAGGAAATCTGCACTACAATGAAGTCTCACTTCCCCCCGGTCAAAAGGGCCATCTGAAAAAAGTGTAAAATCCAGAAAGGCAGGACAGGCCATGGAGAACTGGGAGCCTTGTTATGCTGATGGGCGGGATGTAAATTGCCAACAGACACTCGGGAGAAGTGTATGGTGTTTCCTGAAACATCTAAAAAACAAAGCAACAGAGCCTAGGGCACTTCCACTTATGGTCCTATAGCTTAGGGAAATTAAAATCAAAAAGACACAGCCACCCCAAAGTTTGGGACGCCTCTGTTTACAAGAACCTCGTTTACAGTACAAGTTCAACATCGCAGAAAGTGAAAAATGGATAAAGAAGTTGTGGTATTTACTTACAAAGCAATATCACTCAGCAATGAAATCTATGTCATCAGGCCCTTAGCAGCACAATGAGTGGATTCAGGTATGATGATTCTAACTGAAATAAGTCACACAGAAAAAGAAACATCATAAGATATCAGTAATACACGGAATGTAAACTTGGCTACACAGGAACTGAATTACAGAACAGAACAGGGTCTCAAATTTAGAAAACCAACTTATGCTTGCTTAAGGGTAAAGGTGAGTTGGGGTGCTGCATAAAACCAGAGATTGAAATGAGCACAGATAAAGTTCCTTAAGCCAAATATGGAATAGACAAGAGCTACTCCTTGCTCAACGAAATGGACTCAACACCGCATATTAAATGCCTAAGAATGTACCTGACTAGTAAGTATCTTAAAACCTATGGATTGCTATGTCTCCGAAAGAGAATCAAGCATGTGTACAGGGGCATAAACGCAGCAGTGATAGGATTGGAGAGGTTCGGTGAGCAAATGAAGACCCTTTGAAGTCATATTGCATGGTACCCATTCCACGGGTTTCAACTACCCAGGTTTAAGGTATTCTTCCTTCAGCTAAAACATGCATGTGGAACCTAGAGTATGATCAACCATGTGATCGGGAGACGTGTTCAAATATGTCTCAGTTTTCGTACCCTGGTTCTTGGGTGCAACATTCCAGACGCTTTACTAACACCCTCCCGACTTGGAGAGTCAGTCCCTTTAACCTCCTGTTTGGCCCAGTTTGCAATTTCTGCGGAAGATGAACAGGAATAGCGAGAACCAATGAGAGACTAGCTGGAAGGTGTCTGGACGGGCAAATTTAACTCTCATTTCCCACCAGGAAGAGGAATTAACCAAAGGCTCAGCGTGCCGTGCCGGAACCAGATTAGGGCCTGAAGCCATCCTGCGGTGTTGCGGCCAGCTCAAAAGAAAGCGAGTTGAAGAAAGGAGCTCAGGGGCACTGTAATTCACAAACCTGCAGAGTTATAAATGACAGCTATCGTCCAAAGATATACTGAAGTAAGGCTGCCAAGAGGACTTGAAAGCGGGGCAGAATTGCAGGAAACCGATTTCAGGAGGTAGACTGGAATTGCATTGAAAGCATAGGAAAAGAGGCAGAACGTCCACAATGATGCACTTGGCCAAAAAGGGCGTATGCGTTTTTTCCTGAATATATTCAGGAAAAAACGCATACGCCCTTTTTGGCCAACCAAGCAAGCTTGCAAAGGAAATCTGCACTACAATGAAGTCTCACTTCCCCCCGGTCAAAAGGGCCATCTGAAAAAAGTGTAAAATCCAGAAAGGCAGGACAGGCCATGGAGAACTGGGAGCCTTGTTATGCTGATGGGCGGGATGTAAATTGCCAACAGACACTCGGGAGAAGTGTATGGTGTTTCCTGAAACATCTAAAAAACAAAGCAACAGAGCCTAGGGCACTTCCACTTATGGTCCTATAGCTTAGGGAAATTAAAATCAAAAAGACACAGCCACCCCAAAGTTTGGGACGCCTCTGTTTACAAGAACCTCGTTTACAGTACAAGTTCAACATCGCAGAAAGTGAAAAATGGATAAAGAAGTTGTGGTATTTACTTACAAAGCAATATCACTCAGCAATGAAATCTATGTCATCAGGCCCTTAGCAGCACAATGAGTGGATTCAGGTATGATGATTCTAACTGAAATAAGTCACACAGAAAAAGAAACATCATAAGATATCAGTAATACACGGAATGTAAACTTGGCTACACAGGAACTGAATTACAGAACAGAACAGGGTCTCAAATTTAGAAAACCAACTTATGCTTGCTTAAGGGGAAAGGTGAGTTGGGGTGCTGCATAAAACCAGAGATTGAAATGAGCACAGATAAAGTTCCTTAAGCCAAATATGGAATAGACAAGAGCTACTCCTTGCTCAACGAAATGGACTCAACACCGCATATTAAATGCCTAAGAATGTACCTGACTAGTAAGTATCTTAAAACCTATGGATTGCTATGTCTCCGAAAGAGAATCAAGCATGTGTACAGGGGCATAAACGCAGCAGTGATAGGATTGGAGAGGTTCGGTGAGCAAATGAAGACCCTTTGAAGTCATATTGCATGGTACCCATTCCACGGGTTTCAACTACCCAGGTTTAAGGTATTCTTCCTTCAGCTAAAACATGCATGTGGAACCTAGAGTATGATCAACCATGTGATCGGGAGACGTGTTCAAATATGTCTCAGTTTTCGTACCCTGGTACTTGGGTGCAACATTCCAGACGCTTTACTAACACCCTCCCGACTTGGAGAGTCAGTCCCTTTAACCTCCTGTTTGGCCCAGTTTGCAATTTCTGCGGAAGATGAACAGGAATAGCGAGAACCAATGAGAGACTAGCTGGAAGGTGTCTGGACGGGCAAATTTAACTCTCATTTCCCACCAGGAAGAGGAATTAACCAAAGGCTCAGCGTGCCGTGCCGGAACCAGATTAGGGCCTGAAGCCATCCTGCGGTGTTGCGGCCAGCTCAAAAGAAAGCGAGTTGAAGAAAGGAGCTCAGGGGCACTGTAATTCACAAACCTGCAGAGTTATAAATGACAGCTATCGTCCAAAAATATACTGAAGTAAGGCTGCCAAGAGGACTTGAAAGCGGGGCAGAATTGCAGGAAACCGATTTCAGGAGGCAGACTGGAATTGCATTGAAAGCATAGGAAAAGAGGCAGAACGTCCACAATGATGCACTTGGCCAAAAAGGGCGTATGCGTTTTTTCCTGAATATATTCAGGAAAAAACGCATACGCCCTTTTTGGCCAACCAAGCAAGCTTGCAAAGGAAATCTGCACTACAATGAAGTCTCACTTCCCCCCGGTCAAAAGGGCCATCTGAAAAAAGTGTAAAATCCAGAAAGGCAGGACAGGCCATGGAGAACTGGGAGCCTTGTTATGCTGATGGGCGGGATGTAAATTGCCAACAGACACTCGGGAGAAGTGTATGGTGTTTCCTGAAACATCTAAAAAACAAAGCAACAGAGCCTAGGGCACTTCCACTTATGGTCCTATAGCTTAGGGAAATTAAAATCAAAAAGACACAGCCACCCCAAAGTTTGGGACGCCTCTGTTTACAAGAACCTCGTTTACAGTACAAGTTCAACATCGCAGAAAGTGAAAAATGGATAAAGAAGTTGTGGTATTTACTTACAAAGCAATATCACTCAGCAATGAAATCTATGTCATCAGGCCCTTAGCAGCACAATGAGTGGATTCAGGTATGATGATTCTAACTGAAATAAGTCACACAGAAAAAGAAACATCATAAGATATCAGTAATACACGGAATGTAAACTTGGCTACACAGGAACTGAATTACAGAACAGAACAGGGTCTCAAATTTAGAAAACCAACTTATGCTTGCTTAAGGGTAAAGGTGAGTTGGGGTGCTGCATAAAACCAGAGATTGAAATGAGCACAGATAAAGTTCCTTAAGCCAAATATGGAATAGACAAGAGCTACTCCTTGCTCAACGAAATGGACTCAACACCGCATATTAAATGCCTAAGAATGTACCTGACTAGTAAGTATCTTAAAACCTATGGATTGCTATGTCTCCGAAAGAGAATCAAGCATGTGTACAGGGGCATAAACGCAGCAGTGATAGGATTGGAGAGATTCGGTGAGCAAATGAAGACCCTTTGAAGTCATATTGCATGGTACCCATTCCACGGGTTTCAACTACCCAGGTTTAAGGTATTCTTCCTTCAGCTAAAACATGCATGTGGAACCTAGAGTATGATCAACCATGTGATCGGGAGACGTGTTCAAATATGTCTCAGTTTTCGTACCCTGGTACTCGGGTGCAACATTCCAGACGCTTTACTAACACCCTCCCGACTTGGAGAGTCAGTCCCTTTAACCTCCTGTTTGGCCCAGTTTGCAATTTCTGCGGAAGATGAACAGGAATAGCGAGAACCAATGAGAGACTAGCTGGAGGTGTCTGGACGGGCAAATTTAACTCTCATTTCCCACCAGGAAGAGGAATTAACCAAAGGCTCAGCGTGCCGTGCCGGAACCAGATTAGGGCCTGAAGCCATCCTGCGGTGTTGCGGCCAGCTCAAAAGAAAGCGAGTTGAAGAAAGGAGCTCAGGGGCACTGTAATTCACAAACCTGCAGAGTTATAAATGACAGCTATCGTCCAAAAATATACTGAAGTAAGGCTGCCAAGAGGACTTGAAAGCGGGGCAGAATTGCAGGAAACCGATTTCAGGAGGTAGACTGGAATTGCATTGAAAGCATAGGAAAAGAGGCAGAACGTCCACAATGATGCACTTGGCCAAAAAGGGCGTATGCGTTTTTTCCTGAATATATTCAGGAAAAAACGCATACGCCCTTTTTGGCCAACCAAGCAAGCTTGCAAAGGAAATCTGCACTACAATGAAGTCTCACTTCCCCCCGGTCAAAAGGGCCATCTGAAAAAAGTGTAAAATCCAGAAAGGCAGGACAGGCCATGGAGAACTGGGAGCCTTGTTATGCTGATGGGCGGGATGTAAATTGCCAACAGACACTCGGGAGAAGTGTATGGTGTTTCCTGAAACATCTAAAAAACAAAGCAACAGAGCCTAGGGCACTTCCACTTATGGTCCTATAGCTTAGGGAAATTAAAATCAAAAAGACACAGCCACCCCAAAGTTTGGGACGCCTCTGTTTACAAGAACCTCGTTTACAGTACAAGTTCAACATCGCAGAAAGTGAAAAATAGATAAAGAAGTTGTGGTATTTACTTACAAAACAATATCTCTCAGCAATGAAATCTATGTCATCAGGCCCTTAGCAGCACAATGAGTGGATTCAGGTATGATGATTCTAACTGAAATAAGTCACACAGAAAAAGAAACATCATAAGATATCAGTAATACACGGAATGTAAACTTGGCTACACAGGAACTGAATTACAGAACAGAACAGGGTCTCAAATTTAGAAAACCAACTTATGCTTGCTTAAGGGGAAAGGTGAGTTGGGGTGCTGCATAAAACCAGAGATTGAAATGAGCACAGATAAAGTTCCTTAAGCCAAATATGGAATAGACAAGAGCTACTCCTTGCTCAACGAAATGGACTCAACACCGCATATTAAATGCCTAAGAATGTACCTGACTAGTAAGTATCTTAAAACCTATGGATTGCTATGTCTCCGAAAGAGAATCAAGCATGTGTACAGGGGCATAAACGCAGCAGTGATAGGATTGGAGAGGTTCGGTGAGCAAATGAAGACCCTTTGAAGTCATATTGCATGGTACCCATTCCACGGGTTTCAACTACCCAGGTTTAAGGTATTCTTCCTTCAGCTAAAACATGCATGTGGAACCTAGAGTCTGATCAACCATGTGATCGGGAGACGTGTTCAAATATGTCTCAGTTTTCGTACCCTGGTACTCGGGTGCAACATTCCAGACGCTTTACTAACACCCTCCCGACTTGGAGAGTCAGTCCCTTTAACCTCCTGTTTGGCCCAGTTTGCAATTTCTGCGGAAGATGAACAGGAATAGCGAGAACCAATGAGAGACTAGCTGGAGGTGTCTGGACGGGCAAATTTAACTCTCATTTCCCACCAGGAAGAGGAATTAACCAAAGGCTCAGCGTGCCGTGCCGGAACCAGATTAGGGCCTGAAGCCATCCTGCGGTGTTGCGGCCAGCTCAAAAGAAAGCGAGTTGAAGAAAGGAGCTCAGGGGCACTGTAATTCACAAACCTGCAGAGTTATAAATGACAGCTATCGTCCAAAAATATACTGAAGTAAGGCTGCCAAGAGGACTTGAAAGCGGGGCAGAATTGCAGGAAACCGATTTCAGGAGGCAGACTGGAATTGCATTGAAAGCATAGGAAAAGAGGCAGAACGTCCACCATGATGCACTTGGCCAAAAAGGGCGTATGCGTTTTTTCCTGAATATATTCAGGAAAAAACGCATACGCCCTTTTTGGCCAACCAAGCAAGCTTGCAAAGGAAATCTGCACTACAATGAAGTCTCACTTCCCCCCGGTCAAAAGGGCCATCTGAAAAAAGTGTAAAATCCAGAAAGGCAGGACAGGCCATGGAGAACTGGGAGCCTTGTTATGCTGATGGGCGGGATGTAAATTGCCAACAGACACTCGGGAGAAGTGTATGGTGTTTCCTGAAACATCTAAAAAACAAAGCAACAGAGCCTAGGGCACTTCCACTTATGGTCCTATAGCTTAGGGAAATTAAAATCAAAAAGACACAGCCACCCCAAAGTTTGGGACGCCTCTGTTTACAAGAACCTCGTTTACAGTACAAGTTCAACATCGCAGAAAGTGAAAAATGGATAAAGAAGTTGTGGTATTTACTTACAAAGCAATATCACTCAGCAATGAAATCTATGTCATCAGGCCCTTAGCAGCACAATGAGTGGATTCAGGTATGATGATTCTAACTGAAATAAGTCACACAGAAAAAGAAACATCATAAGATATCAGTAATACACGGAATGTAAACTTGGCTACACAGGAACTGAATTACAGAACAGAACAGGGTCTCAAATTTAGAAAACCAACTTATGCTTGCTTAAGGGGAAAGGTGAGTTGGGGTGCTGCATAAAACCAGAGATTGAAATGAGCACAGATAAAGTTCCTTAAGCCAAATATGGAATAGACAAGAGCTACTCCTTGCTCAACGAAATGGACTCAACACCGCATATTAAATGCCTAAGAATGTACCTGACTAGTAAGTATCTTAAAACCTATGGATTGCTATGTCTCCGAAAAAGAATCAAGCATGTGTACAGGGGCATAAACGCAGCAGTGATAGGATTGGAGAGGTTCGGTGAGCAAATGAAGACCCTTTGAAGTCATATTGCATGGTACCCATTCCACGGGTTTCAACTACCCAGGTTTAAGGTATTCTTCCTTCAGCTAAAACATGCATGTGGAACCTAGAGTATGATCAACCATGTGATCGGGAGACGTGTTCAAATATGTCTCAGTTTTCGTACCCTGGTACTCGGGTGCAACATTCCAGACGCTTTACTAACACCCTCCCGACTTGGAGAGTCAGTCCCTTTAACCTCCTGTTTGGCCCAGTTTGCAATTTCTGCGGAAGATGAACAGGAATAGCGAGAACCAATGAGAGACTAGCTGGAGGTGTCTGGACGGGCAAATTTAACTCTCATTTCCCACCAGGAAGAGGAATTAACCAAAGGCTCAGCGTGCCGTGCCGGAACCAGATTAGGGCCTGAAGCCATCCTGCGGTGTTGCGGCCAGCTCAAAAGAAAGCGAGTTGAAGAAAGGAGCTCAGGGGCACTGTAATTCACAAACCTGCAGAGTTATAAATGACAGCTATCGTCCAAAAATATACTGAAGTAAGGCTGCCAAGAGGACTTGAAAGCGGGGCAGAATTGCAGGAAACCGATTTCAGGAGGTAGACTGGAATTGCATTGAAAGCATAGGAAAAGAGGCAGAACGTCCACAATGATGCACTTGGCCAAAAAGGGCGTATGCGTTTTTTCCTGAATATATTCAGGAAAAAACGCATACGCCCTTTTTGGCCAACCAAGCAAGCTTGCAAAGGAAATCTGCACTACAATGAAGTCTCACTTCCCCCCGGTCAAAAGGGCCATCTGAAAAAAGTGTAAAATCCAGAAAGGCAGGACAGGCCATGGAGAACTGGGAGCCTTGTTATGCTGATGGGCGGGATGTAAATTGCCAACAGACACTCGGGAGAAGTGTATGGTGTTTCCTGAAACATCTAAAAAACAAAGCAACAGAGCCTAGGGCACTTCCACTTATGGTCCTATAGCTTAGGGAAATTAAAATCAAAAAGACACAGCCACCCCAAAGTTTGGGACGCCTCTGTTTACAAGAACCTCGTTTACAGTACAAGTTCAACATCGCAGAAAGTGAAAAATAGATAAAGAAGTTGTGGTATTTACTTACAAAACAATATCTCTCAGCAATGAAATCTATGTCATCAGGCCCTTAGCAGCACAATGAGTGGATTCAGGTATGATGATTCTAACTGAAATAAGTCACACAGAAAAAGAAACATCATAAGATATCAGTAATACACGGAATGTAAACTTGGCTACACAGGAACTGAATTACAGAACAGAACAGGGTCTCAAATTTAGAAAACCAACTTATGCTTGCTTAAGGGTAAAGGTGAGTTGGGGTGCTGCATAAAACCAGAGATTGAAATGAGCACAGATAAAGTTCCTTAAGCCAAATATGGAATAGACAAGAGCTACTCCTTGCTCAACGAAATGGACTCAACACCGCATATTAAATGCCTAAGAATGTACCTGACTAGTAAGTATCTTAAAACCTATGGATTGCTATGTCTCCGAAAGAGAATCAAGCATGTGTACAGGGGCATAAACGCAGCAGTGATAGGATTGGAGAGGTTCGGTGAGCAAATGAAGACCCTTTGAAGTCATATTGCATGGTACCCATTCCACGGGTTTCAACTACCCAGGTTTAAGGTATTCTTCCTTCAGCTAAAACATGCATGTGGAACCTAGAGTCTGATCAACCATGTGATCGGGAGACGTGTTCAAATATGTCTCAGTTTTCGTACCCTGGTACTCGGGTGCAACATTCCAGACGCTTTACTAACACCCTCCCGACTTGGAGAGTCAGTCCCTTTAACCTCCTGTTTGGCCCAGTTTGCAATTTCTGCGGAAGATGAACAGGAATAGCGAGAACCAATGAGAGACTAGCTGGAGGTGTCTGGACGGGCAAATTTAACTCTCATTTCCCACCAGGAAGAGGAATGAACCAAAGGCTCAGCGTGCCGTGCCGGAACCAGATTAGGGCCTGAAGCCATCCTGCGGTGTTGCGGCCAGCTCAAAAGAAAGCGAGTTGAAGAAAGGAGCTCAGGGGCACTGTAATTCACAAACCTGCAGAGTTATAAATGACAGCTATCGTCCAAAAATATACTGAAGTAAGGCTGCCAAGAGGACTTGAAAGCGGGGCAGAATTGCAGGAAACCGATTTCAGGAGGCAGACTGGAATTGCATTGAAAGCATAGGAAAAGAGGCAGAACGTCCACAATGATGCACTTGGCCAAAAAGGGCGTATGCGTTTTTTCCTGAATATATTCAGGAAAAAACGCATACGCCCTTTTTGGCCAACCAAGCAAGCTTGCAAAGGAAATCTGCACTACAATGAAGTCTCACTTCCCCCCGGTCAAAAGGGCCATCTGAAAAAAGTGTAAAATCCAGAAAGGCAGGACAGGCCATGGAGAACTGGGAGCCTTGTTATGCTGATGGGCGGGATGTAAATTGCCAACAGACACTCGGGAGAAGTGTATGGTGTTTCCTGAAACATCTAAAAAACAAAGCAACAGAGCCTAGGGCACTTCCACTTATGGTCCTATAGCTTAGGGAAATTAAAATCAAAAAGACACAGCCACCCCAAAGTTTGGGACGCCTCTGTTTACAAGAACCTCGTTTACAGTACAAGTTCAACATCGCAGAAAGTGAAAAATGGATAAAGAAGTTGTGGTATTTACTTACAAAGCAATATCACTCAGCAATGAAATCTATGTCATCAGGCCCTTAGCAGCACAATGAGTGGATTCAGGTATGATGATTCTAACTGAAATAAGTCACACAGAAAAAGAAACATCATAAGATATCAGTAATACACGGAATGTAAACTTGGCTACACAGGAACTGAATTACAGAACAGAACAGGGTCTCAAATTTAGAAAACCAACTTATGCTTGCTTAAGGGTAAAGGTGAGTTGGGGTGCTGCATAAAACCAGAGATTGAAATGAGCACAGATAAAGTTCCTTAAGCCAAATATGGAATAGACAAGAGCTACTCCTTGCTCAACGAAATGGACTCAACACCGCATATTAAATGCCTAAGAATGTACCTGGCTAGTAAGTATCTTAAAACCTATGGATTGCTATGTCTCCGAAAGAGAATCAAGCATGTGTACAGGGGCATAAACGCAGCAGTGATAGGATTGGAGAGGTTCGGTGAGCAAATGAAGACCCTTTGAAGTCATATTGCATGGTACCCATTCCACGGGTTTCAACTACCCAGGTTTAAGGTATTCTTCCTTCAGCTAAAACATGCATGTGGAACCTAGAGTATGATCAACCATGTGATCGGGAGACGTGTTCAAATATGTCTCAGTTTTCGTACCCTGGTACTCGGGTGCAACATTCCAGACGCTTTACTAACACCCTCCCGACTTGGAGAGTCAGTCCCTTTAACCTCCTGTTTGGCCCAGTTTGCAATTTCTGCGGAAGATGAACAGGAATAGCGAGAACCAATGAGAGACTAGCTGGAGGTGTCTGGACGGGCAAATTTAACTCTCATTTCCCACCAGGAAGAGGAATTAACCAAAGGCTCAGCGTGCCGTGCCGGAACCAGATTAGGGCCTGAAGCCATCCTGCGGTGTTGCGGCCAGCTCAAAAGAAAGCGAGTTGAAGAAAGGAGCTCAGGGGCACTGTAATTCACAAACCTGCAGAGTTATAAATGACAGCTATCGTCCAAAAATATACTGAAGTAAGGCTGCCAAGAGGACTTGAAAGCGGGGCAGAATTGCAGGAAACCGATTTCAGGAGGCAGACTGGAATTGCATTGAAAGCATAGGAAAAGAGGCAGAACGTCCACAATGATGCACTTGGCCAAAAAGGGCGTATGCGTTTTTTCCTGAATATATTCAGGAAAAAACGCATACGCCCTTTTTGGCCAACCAAGCAAGCTTGCAAAGGAAATCTGCACTACAATGAAGTCTCACTTCCCCCCGGTCAAAAGGGCCATCTGAAAAAAGTGTAAAATCCAGAAAGGCAGGACAGGCCATGGAGAACTGGGAGCCTTGTTATGCTGATGGGCGGGATGTAAATTGCCAACAGACACTCGGGAGAAGTGTATGGTGTTTCCTGAAACATCTAAAAAACAAAGCAACAGAGCCTAGGGCACTTCCACTTATGGTCCTATAGCTTAGGGAAATTAAAATCAAAAAGACACAGCCACCCCAAAGTTTGGGACGCCTCTGTTTACAAGAACCTCGTTTACAGTACAAGTTCAACATCGCAGAAAGTGAAAAATGGATAAAGAAGTTGTGGTATTTACTTACAAAGCAATATCACTCAGCAATGAAATCTATGTCATCAGGCCCTTAGCAGCACAATGAGTGGATTCAGGTATGATGATTCTAACTGAAATAAGTCACACAGAAAAAGAAACATCATAAGATATCAGTAATACACGGAATGTAAACTTGGCTACACAGGAACTGAATTACAGAACAGAACAGGGTCTCAAATTTAGAAAACCAACTTATGCTTGCTTAAGGGGAAAGGTGAGTTGGGGTGCTGCATAAAACCAGAGATTGAAATGAGCACAGATAAAGTTCCTTAAGCCAAATATGGAATAGACAAGAGCTACTCCTTGCTCAACGAAATGGACTCAACACCGCATATTAAACACCTAAGAATGTACCTGACTAGTAAGTATCTTAAAACCTATGGATTGCTATGTCTCCGAAAGAGAATCAAGCATGTGTACAGGGGCATAAACGCAGCAGTGATAGGATTGGAGAGGTTCGGTGAGCAAATGAAGACCCTTTGAAGTCATATTGCATGGTACCCATTCCACGGGTTACAACTACCCAGGTTTAAGGTATTCTTCCTTCAGGTAAAACATGCATGTGGAACCTAGAGTATGATCAACCATGTGATCGGGAGACGTGTTCAAATATGTCTCAGTTTTCGTACCCTGGTACTCGGGTGCAACATTCCAGACGCTTTACTAACACCCTCCCGACTTGGAGAGTCAGTCCCTTTAACCTCCTGTTTGGCCCAGTTTGCAATTTCTGCGGAAGATGAACAGGAATAGCGAGAACCAATGAGAGACTAGCTGGAAGGTGTCTGGACGGGCAAATTTAACTCTCATTTCCCACCAGGAAGAGGAATTAACCAAAGGCTCAGCGTGCCGTGCCGGAACCAGATTAGGGCCTGAAGCCATCCTGCGGTGTTGCGGCCAGCTCAAAAGAAAGCGAGTTGAAGAAAGGAGCTCAGGGGCACTGTAATTCACAAACCTGCAGAGTTATAAATGACAGCTATCGTCCAAAAATATACTGAAGTAAGGCTGCCAAGAGGACTTGAAAGCGGGGCAGAATTGCAGGAAACCGATTTCAGGAGGCAGACTGGAATTGCATTGAAAGCATAGGAAAAGAGGCAGAACGTCCACAATGATGCACTTGGCCAAAAAGGGCGTATGCGTTTTTTCCTGAATATATTCAGGAAAAAACGCATACGCCCTTTTTGGCCAACCAAGCAAGCTTGCAAAGGAAATCTGCACTACAATGAAGTCTCACTTCCCCCCGGTCAAAAGGGCCATCTGAAAAAAGTGTAAAATCCAGAAAGGCAGGACAGGCCATGGAGAACTGGGAGCCTTGTTATGCTGATGGGCGGGATGTAAATTGCCAACAGACACTCGGGAGAAGTGTATGGTGTTTCCTGAAACATCTAAAAAACAAAGCAACAGAGCCTAGGGCACTTCCACTTATGGTCCTATAGCTTAGGGAAATTAAAATCAAAAAGACACAGCCACCCCAAAGTTTGGGACGCCTCTGTTTACAAGAACCTCGTTTACAGTACAAGTTCAACATCGCAGAAAGTGAAAAATGGATAAAGAAGTTGTGGTATTTACTTACAAAGCAATATCACTCAGCAATGAAATCTATGTCATCAGGCCCTTAGCAGCACAATGAGTGGATTCAGGTATGATGATTCTAACTGAAATAAGTCACACAGAAAAAGAAACATCATAAGATATCAGTAATACACGGAATGTAAACTTGGCTACACAGGAACTGAATTACAGAACAGAACAGGGTCTCAAATTTAGAAAACCAACTTATGCTTGCTTAAGGGTAAAGGTGAGTTGGGGTGCTGCATAAAACCAGAGATTGAAATGAGCACAGATAAAGTTCCTTAAGCCAAATATGGAATAGACAAGAGCTACTCCTTGCTCAACGAAATGGACTCAACACCGCATATTAAATGCCTAAGAATGTACCTGGCTAGTAAGTATCTTAAAACCTATGGATTGCTATGTCTCCGAAAGAGAATCAAGCATGTGTACAGGGGCATAAACGCAGCAGTGATAGGATTGGAGAGGTTCGGTGAGCAAATGAAGACCCTTTGAAGTCATATTGCATGGTACCCATTCCACGGGTTTCAACTACCCAGGTTTAAGGTATTCTTCCTTCAGCTAAAACATGCATGTGGAACCTAGAGTATGATCAACCATGTGATCGGGAGACGTGTTCAAATATGTCTCAGTTTTCGTACCCTGGTACTCGGGTGCAACATTCCAGACGCTTTACTAACACCCTCCCGACTTGGAGAGTCAGTCCCTTTAACCTCCTGTTTGGCCCAGTTTGCAATTTCTGCGGAAGATGAACAGGAATAGCGAGAACCAATGAGAGACTAGCTGGAGGTGTCTGGACGGGCAAATTTAACTCTCATTTCCCACCAGGAAGAGGAATTAACCAAAGGCTCAGCGTGCCGTGCCGGAACCAGATTAGGGCCTGAAGCCATCCTGCGGTGTTGCGGCCAGCTCAAAAGAAAGCGAGTTGAAGAAAGGAGCTCAGGGGCACTGTAATTCACAAACCTGCAGAGTTATAAATGACAGCTATCGTCCAAAAATATACTGAAGTAAGGCTGCCAAGAGGACTTGAAAGCGGGGCAGAATTGCAGGAAACCGATTTCAGGAGGTAGACTGGAATTGCATTGAAAGCATAGGAAAAGAGGCAGAACGTCCACAATGATGCACTTGGCCAAAAAGGGCGTATGCGTTTTTTCCTGAATATATTCAGGAAAAAACGCATACGCCCTTTTTGGCCAACCAAGCAAGCTTGCAAAGGAAATCTGCACTACAATGAAGTCTCACTTCCCCCCGGTCAAAAGGGCCATCTGAAAAAAGTGTAAAATCCAGAAAGGCAGGACAGGCCATGGAGAACTGGGAGCCTTGTTATGCTGATGGGCGGGATGTAAATTGCCAACAGACACTCGGGAGAAGTGTATGGTGTTTCCTGAAACATCTAAAAAACAAAGCAACAGAGCCTAGGGCACTTCCACTTATGGTCCTATAGCTTAGGGAAATTAAAATCAAAAAGACACAGCCACCCCAAAGTTTGGGACGCCTCTGTTTACAAGAACCTCGTTTACAGTACAAGTTCAACATCGCAGAAAGTGAAAAATGGATAAAGAAGTTGTGGTATTTACTTACAAAGCAATATCACTCAGCAATGAAATCTATGTCATCAGGCCCTTAGCAGCACAATGAGTGGATTCAGGTATGATGATTCTAACTGAAATAAGTCACACAGAAAAAGAAACATCATAAGATATCAGTAATACACGGAATGTAAACTTGGCTACACAGGAACTGAATTACAGAACAGAACAGGGTCTCAAATTTAGAAAACCAACTTATGCTTGCTTAAGGGTAAAGGTGAGTTGGGGTGCTGCATAAAACCAGAGATTGAAATGAGCACAGATAAAGTTCCTTAAGCCAAATATGGAATAGACAAGAGCTACTCCTTGCTCAACGAAATGGACTCAACACCGCATATTAAATGCCTAAGAATGTACCTGGCTAGTAAGTATCTTAAAACCTATGGATTGCTATGTCTCCGAAAGAGAATCAAGCATGTGTACAGGGGCATAAACGCAGCAGTGATAGGATTGGAGAGGTTCGGTGAGCAAATGAAGACCCTTTGAAGTCATATTGCATGGTACCCATTCCACGGGTTTCAACTACCCAGGTTTAAGGTATTCTTCCTTCAGCTAAAACATGCATGTGGAACCTAGAGTATGATCAACCATGTGATCGGGAGACGTGTTCAAATATGTCTCAGTTTTCGTACCCTGGTACTCGGGTGCAACATTCCAGATGCTTTACTAACACCCTCCCGACTTGGAGAGTCAGTCCCTTTAACCTCCTGTTTGGCCC
Source organism: Pseudorca crassidens (assembly GCF_039906515.1). Classification (NCBI taxonomy): domain Eukaryota; kingdom Metazoa; phylum Chordata; class Mammalia; order Artiodactyla; family Delphinidae; genus Pseudorca; species Pseudorca crassidens. The sequence continues at coordinate 572,901 of NW_027136325.1, read as the reverse complement.
AGTTTGCAATTTCTGTGGAAGATGAACAGGAATAGCGAGAACCAATGAGAGACTAGCTGGAGGTGTCTGGACGGGCAAATTTAACTCTCATTTCCCACCAGGAAGAGGAATTAACCAAAGGCTCAGCGTGCCGTGCCGGAACCAGATTAGGGCCTGAAGCCATCCTGCGGTGTTGCGGCCAGCTCAAAAGAAAGCGAGTTGAAGAAAGGAGCTCAGGGGCACTGTAATTCACAAACCTGCAGAGTTATAAATGACAGCTATCGTCCAAAAATATACTGAAGTAAGGCTGCCAAGAGGACTTGAAAGCGGGGCAGAATTGCAGGAAACCGATTTCAGGAGGTAGACTGGAATTGCATTGAAAGCATAGGAAAAGAGGCAGAACGTCCACAATGATGCACTTGGCCAAAAAGGGCGTATGCGTTTTTTCCTGAATATATTCAGGAAGAAACGCATACGCCCGTTTTGGCCAACCAAGCAAGCTTGCAAAGGAAATCTGCACTACAATGAAGTCTCACTTCCCCCCGGTCAAAAGGGCCATCTGAAAAAAGTGTAAAATCCAGAAAGGCAGGACAGGCCATGGAGAACTGGGAGCCTTGTTATGCTGATGGGCGGGATGTAAATTGCCAACAGACACTCGGGAGAAGTGTATGGTGTTTCCTGAAACATCTAAAAAACAAAGCAACAGAGCCTAGGGCACTTCCACTTATGGTCCTATAGCTTAGGGAAATTAAAATCAAAAAGACACAGCCACCCCAAACATTGGGACGCCTCTGTTTACAAGAACCTCGTTTACAGTACAAGTTCAACATCGCAGAAAGTGAAAAATGGATAAAGAAGTTGTGGTATTTACTTACAAAGCAATATCACTCAGCAATGAAATCTATGTCATCAGGCCCTTAGCAGCACAATGAGTGGATTCAGGTATGATGATTCTAACTGAAATAAGTCACACAGAAAAAGAAACATCATAAGATATCAGTAATACACGGAATGTAAACTTGGCTACACAGGAACTGAATTACAGAACAGAACAGGGTCTCAAATTTAGAAAACCAACTTATGCTTGCTTAAGGGGAAAGGTGAGTTGGGGTGCTGCATAAAACCAGAGATTGAAATGAGCACAGATAAAGTTCCTTAAGCCAAATATGGAATAGACAAGAGCTACTCCTTGCTCAACGAAATGGACTCAACACCGCATATTAAACACCTAAGAATGTACCTGACTAGTAAGTATCTTAAAACCTATGGATTGCTATGTCTCCGAAAGAGAATCAAGCATGTGTACAGGGGCATAAACGCAGCAGTGATAGGATTGGAGAGGTTCGGTGAGCAAATGAAGACCCTTTGAAGTCATATTGCATGGTACCCATTCCACGGGTTACAACTACCCAGGTTTAAGGTATTCTTCCTTCAGGTAAAACATGCATGTGGAACCTAGAGTATGATCAACCATGTGATCGGGAGACGTGTTCAAATATGTCTCAGTTTTCGTACCCTGGTACTCGGGTGCAACATTCCAGACGCTTTACTAACACCCTCCCGACTTGGAGAGTCAGTCCCTTTAACCTCCTGTTTGGCCCAGTTTGCAATTTCTGCGGAAGATGAACAGGAATAGCGAGAACCAATGAGAGACTAGCTGGAAGGTGTCTGGACGGGCAAATTTAACTCTCATTTCCCACCAGGAAGAGGAATTAACCAAAGGCTCAGCGTGCCGTGCCGGAACCAGATTAGGGCCTGAAGCCATCCTGCGGTGTTGCGGCCAGCTCAAAAGAAAGCGAGTTGAAGAAAGGAGCTCAGGGGCACTGTAATTCACAAACCTGCAGAGTTATAAATGACAGCTATCGTCCAAAAATATACTGAAGTAAGGCTGCCAAGAGGACTTGAAAGCGGGGCAGAATTGCAGGAAACCGATTTCAGGAGGTAGACTGGAATTGCATTGAAAGCATAGGAAAAGAGGCAGAACGTCCACAATGATGCACTTGGCCAAAAAGGGCGTATGCGTTTTTTCCTGAATATATTCAGGAAGAAACGCATACGCCCGTTTTGGCCAACCAAGCAAGCTTGCAAAGGAAATCTGCACTACAATGAAGTCTCACTTCCCCCCGGTCAAAAGGGCCATCTGAAAAAAGTGTAAAATCCAGAAAGGCAGGACAGGCCATGGAGAACTGGGAGCCTTGTTATGCTGATGGGCGGGATGTAAATTGCCAACAGACACTCGGGAGAAGTGTATGGTGTTTCCTGAAACATCTAAAAAACAAAGCAACAGAGCCTAGGGCACTTCCACTTATGGTCCTATAGCTTAGGGAAATTAAAATCAAAAAGACACAGCCACCCCAAAGTTTGGGACGCCTCTGTTTACAAGAACCTCGTTTACAGTACAAGTTCAACATCGCAGAAAGTGAAAAATGGATAAAGAAGTTGTGGTATTTACTTACAAAGCAATATCACTCAGCAATGAAATCTATGTCATCAGGCCCTTAGCAGCACAATGAGTGGATTCAGGTATGATGATTCTAACTGAAATAAGTCACACAGAAAAAGAAACATCATAAGATATCAGTAATACACGGAATGTAAACTTGGCTACACAGGAACTGAATTACAGAACAGAACAGGGTCTCAAATTTAGAAAACCAACTTATGCTTGCTTAAGGGGAAAGGTGAGTTGGGGTGCTGCATAAAACCAGAGATTGAAATGAACACAGATAAAGTTCCTTAAGCCAAATATGGAATAGACAAGAGCTACTCCTTGCTCAACGAAATGGACTCAACACCGCATATTAAATGCCTAAGAATGTACCTGACTAGTAAGTATCTTAAAACCTATGGATTGCTATGTCTCCGAAAGAGAATCAAGCATGTGTACAGGGGCATAAACGCAGCAGTGATAGGATTGGAGAGGTTCAGTGAGCAAATGAAGACCCTTTGAAGTCATATTGCATGGTACCCATTCCACGGGTTTCAACTACCCAGGTTTAAGGTATTCTTCCTTCAGCTAAAACATGCATGTGGAACCTAGAGTATGATCAACCATGTGATCGGGAGACGTGTTCAAATATGTCTCAGTTTTCGTACCCTGGTACTCGGGTGCAACATTCCAGACGCTTTACTAACACCCTCCCGACTTGGAGAGTCAGTCCCTTTAACCTCCTGTTTGGCCCAGTTTGCAATTTCTGCGGAAGATGAACAGGAATAGCGAGAACCAATGAGAGACTAGCTGGAGGTGTCTGGACGGGCAAATTTAACTCTCATTTCCCACCAGGAAGAGGAATTAACCAAAGGCTCAGCGTGCCGTGCCGGAACCAGATTAGGGCCTGAAGCCATCCTGCGGTGTTGCGGCCAGCTCAAAAGAAAGCGAGTTGAAGAAAGGAGCTCAGGGGCACTGTAATTCACAAACCTGCAGAGTTATAAATGACAGCTATCGTCCAAAAATATACTGAAGTAAGGCTGCCAAGAGGACTTGAAAGCGGGGCAGAATTGCAGGAAACCGATTTCAGGAGGTAGACTGGAATTGCATTGAAAGCATAGGAAAAGAGGCAGAACGTCCACAATGATGCACTTGGCCAAAAAGGGCGTATGCGTTTTTTCCTGAATATATTCAGGAAAAAACGCATACGCCCTTTTTGGCCAACCAAGCAAGCTTGCAAAGGAAATCTGCACTACAATGAAGTCTCACTTCCCCCCGGTCAAAAGGGCCATCTGAAAAAAGTGTAAAATCCAGAAAGGCAGGACAGGCCATGGAGAACTGGGAGCCTTGTTATGCTGATGGGCGGGATGTAAATTGCCAACAGACACTCGGGAGAAGTGTATGGTGTTTCCTGAAACATCTAAAAAACAAAGCAACAGAGCCTAGGGCACTTCCACTTATGGTCCTATAGCTTAGGGAAATTAAAATCAAAAAGACACAGCCACCCCAAAGTTTGGGACGCCTCTGTTTACAAGAACCTCGTTTACAGTACAAGTTCAACATCGCAGAAAGTGAAAAATGGATAAAGAAGTTGTGGTATTTACTTACAAAGCAATATCACTCAGCAATGAAATCTATGTCCTCAGGCCCTTAGCAGCACAATGAGTGGATTCAGGTATGATGATTCTAACTGAAATAAGTCACACAGAAAAAGAAACATCATAAGATATCAGTAATACACGGAATGTAAACTTGGCTACACAGGAACTGAATTACAGAACAGAACAGGGTCTCAAATTTAGAAAACCAACTTATGCTTGCTTAAGGGGAAAGGTGAGTTGGGGTGCTGCATAAAACCAGAGATTGAAATGAACACAGATAAAGTTCCTTAAGCCAAATATGGAATAGACAAGAGCTACTCCTTGCTCAACGAAATGGACTCAACACCGCATATTAAATGCCTAAGAATGTACCTGACTAGTAAGTATCTTAAAACCTATGGATTGCTATGTCTCCGAAAGAGAATCAAGCATGTGTACAGGGGCATAAACACAGCAGTGATAGGATTGGAGAGATTCGGTGAGCAAATGAAGACCCTTTGAAGTCATATTGCATGGTACCCATTCCACGGGTTTCAACTACCCAGGTTTAAGGTATTCTTCCTTCAGCTAAAACATGCATGTGGAACCTAGAGTCTGATCAACCATGTGATCGGGAGACGTGTTCAAATATGTCTCAGTTTTCGTACCCTGGTACTCGGGTGCAACATTCCAGACGCTTTACTAACACCCTCCCGTCTTGGAGAGTCAGTCCCTTTAACCTCCTGTTTGGCCCAGTTTGCAATTTCTGCGGAAGATGAACAGGAATAGCGAGAACCAATGAGAGACTAGCTGGAGGTGTCTGGACGGGCAAATTTAACTCTCATTTTCCACCAGGAAGAGGAATTAACCAAAGGCTCAGCGTGCCGTGCCGGAACCAGATTAGGGCCTGAAGCCATCCTGCGGTGTTGCGGCCAGCTCAAAAGAAAGCGAGTTGAAGAAAGGAGCTCAGGGGCACTGTAATTCACAAACCTGCAGAGTTATAAATGACAGCTATCGTCCAAAAATATACTGAAGTAAGGCTGCCAAGAGGACTTGAAAGCGGGGCAGAATTGCAGGAAACCGATTTCAGGAGGCAGACTGGAATTGCATTGAAAGCATAGGAAAAGAGGCAGAACGTCCACAATGATGCACTTGGCCAAAAAGGGCGTATGCGTTTTTTCCTGAATATATTCAGGAAAAAACGCATACGCCCTTTTTGGCCAACCAAGCAAGCTTGCAAAGGAAATCTGCACTACAATGAAGTCTCACTTCCCCCCGGTCAAAAGGGCCATCTGAAAAAAGTGTAAAATCCAGAAAGGCAGGACAGGCCATGGAGAACTGGGAGCCTTGTTATGCTGATGGGCGGGATGTAAATTGCCAACAGACACTCGGGAGAAGTGTATGGTGTTTCCTGAAACATCTAAAAAACAAAGCAACAGAGCCTAGGGCACTTCCACTTATGGTCCTATAGCTTAGGGAAATTAAAATCAAAAAGACACAGCCACCCCAAAGTTTGGGACGCCTCTGTTTACAAGAACCTCGTTTACAGTACAAGTTCAACATCGCAGAAAGTGAAAAATGGATAAAGAAGTTGTGGTATTTACTTACAAAGCAATATCACTCAGCAATGAAATCTATGTCATCAGGCCCTTAGCAGCACAATGAGTGGATTCAGGTATGATGATTCTAACTGAAATAAGTCACACAGAAAAAGAAACATCATAAGATATCAGTAATACACGGAATGTAAACTTGGCTACACAGGAACTGAATTACAGAACAGAACAGGGTCTCAAATTTAGAAAACCAACTTATGCTTGCTTAAGGGGAAAGGTGAGTTGGGGTGCTGCATAAAACCAGAGATTGAAATGAGCACAGATAAAGTTCCTTAAGCCAAATATGGAATAGACAAGAGCTACTCCTTGCTCAACGAAATGGACTCAACACCGCATATTAAATGCCTAAGAATGTACCTGACTAGTAAGTATCTTAAAACCTATGGATTGCTATGTCTCCGAAAGAGAATCAAGCATGTGTACAGGGGCATAAACGCAGCAGTGATAGGATTGGAGAGGTTCGGTGAGCAAATGAAGACCCTTTGAAGTCATATTGCATGGTACCCATTCCACGGGTTTCAACTACCCAGGTTTAAGGTATTCTTCCTTCAGCTAAAACATGCATGTGGAACCTAGAGTATGATCAACCATGTGATCGGGAGACGTGTTCAAATATGTCTCAGTTTTCGTACCCTGGTACTCGGGTGCAACATTCCAGACGCTTTACTAACACCCTCCCGACTTGGAGAGTCAGTCCCTTTAACCTCCTGTTTGGCCCAGTTTGCAATTTCTGCGGAAGATGAACAGGAATAGCGAGAACCAATGAGAGACTAGCTGGAGGTGTCTGGACGGGCAAATTTAACTCTCATTTCCCACCAGGAAGAGGAATTAACCAAAGGCTCAGCGTGCCGTGCCGGAACCAGATTAGGGCCTGAAGCCATCCTGCGGTGTTGCGGCCAGCTCAAAAGAAAGCGAGTTGAAGAAAGGAGCTCAGGGGCACTGTAATTCACAAACCTGCAGAGTTATAAATGACAGCTATCGTCCAAAAATATACTGAAGTAAGGCTGCCAAGAGGACTTGAAAGCGGGGCAGAATTGCAGGAAACCGATTTCAGGAGGTAGACTGGAATTGCATTGAAAGCATAGGAAAAGAGGCAGAACGTCCACAATGATGCACTTGGCCAAAAAGGGCGTATGCGTTTTTTCCTGAATATATTCAGGAAAAAACGCATACGCCCTTTTTGGCCAACCAAGCAAGCTTGCAAAGGAAATCTGCACTACAATGAAGTCTCACTTCCCCCCGGTCAAAAGGGCCATCTGAAAAAAGTGTAAAATCCAGAAAGGCAGGACAGGCCATGGAGAACTGGGAGCCTTGTTATGCTGATGGGCGGGATGTAAATTGCCAACAGACACTCGGGAGAAGTGTATGGTGTTTCCTGAAACATCTAAAAAACAAAGCAACAGAGCCTAGGGCACTTCCACTTATGGTCCTATAGCTTAGGGAAATTAAAATCAAAAAGACACAGCCACCCCAAAGTTTGGGACGCCTCTGTTTACAAGAACCTCGTTTACAGTACAAGTTCAACATCGCAGAAAGTGAAAAATGGATAAAGAAGTTGTGGTATTTACTTACAAAACAATATCTCTCAGCAATGAAATCTATGTCATCAGGCCCTTAGCAGCACAATGAGTGGATTCAGGTATGATGATTCTAACTGAAATAAGTCACACAGAAAAAGAAACATCATAAGATATCAGTAATACACGGAATGTAAACTTGGCTACACAGGAACTGAATTACAGAACAGAACAGGGTCTCAAATTTAGAAAACCAACTTATGCTTGCTTAAGGGGAAAGGTGAGTTGGGGTGCTGCATAAAACCAGAGATTGAAATGAGCACAGATAAAGTTCCTTAAGCCAAATATGGAATAGACAAGAGCTACTCCTTGCTCAACGAAATGGACTCAACACTGCATATTAAATGCCTAAGAATGTACCTGACTAGTAAGTATCTTAAAACCTATGGATTGCTATGTCTCCGAAAGAGAATCAAGCATGTGTACAGGGGCATAAACGCAGCAGTGATAGGATTGGAGAGGTTCGGTGAGCAAATGAAGACCCTTTGAAGTCATATTGCATGGTACCCATTCCACGGGTTTCAACTACCCAGGTTTAAGGTATTCTTCCTTCAGCTAAAACATGCATGTGGAACCTAGAGTCTGATCAACCATGTGATCGGGAGACGTGTTCAAATATGTCTCAGTTTTCGTACCCTGGTACTCGGGTGCAACATTCCAGACGCTTTACTAACACCCTCCCGACTTGGAGAGTCAGTCCCTTTAACCTCCTGTTTGGCCCAGTTTGCAATTTCTGCGGAAGATGAACAGGAATAGCGAGAACCAATGAGAGACTAGCTGGAGGTGTCTGGACGGGCAAATTTAACTCTCATTTCCCACCAGGAAGAGGAATTAACCAAAGGCTCAGCGTGCCGTGCCGGAACCAGATTAGGGCCTGAAGCCATCCTGCGGTGTTGCGGCCAGCTCAAAAGAAAGCGAGTTGAAGAAAGGAGCTCAGGGGCACTGTAATTCACAAACCTGCAGAGTTATAAATGACAGCTATCGTCCAAAAATATACTGAAGTAAGGCTGCCAAGAGGACTTGAAAGCGGGGCAGAATTGCAGGAAACCGATTTCAGGAGGCAGACTGGAATTGCATTGAAAGCATAGGAAAAGAGGCAGAACGTCCACAATGATGCACTTGGCCAAAAAGGGCGTATGCGTTTTTTCCTGAATATATTCAGGAAAAAACGCATACGCCCTTTTTGGCCAACCAAGCAAGCTTGCAAAGGAAATCTGCACTACAATGAAGTCTCACTTCCCCCCGGTCAAAAGGGCCATCTGAAAAAAGTGTAAAATCCAGAAAGGCAGGACAGGCCATGGAGAACTGGGAGCCTTGTTATGCTGATGGGCGGGATGTAAATTGCCAACAGACACTCGGGAGAAGTGTATGGTGTTTCCTGAAACATCTAAAAAACAAAGCAACAGAGCCTAGGGCACTTCCACTTATGGTCCTATAGCTTAGGGAAATTAAAATCAAAAAGACACAGCCACCCCAAAGTTTGGGACGCCTCTGTTTACAAGAACCTCATTTACAGTACAAGTTCAACATCGCAGAAAGTGAAAAATGGATAAAGAAGTTGTGGTATTTACTTACAAAGCAATATCACTCAGCAATGAAATCTATGTCATCAGGCCCTTAGCAGCACAATGAGTGGATTCAGGTATGATGATTCTAACTGAAATAAGTCACACAGAAAAAGAAACATCATAAGATATCAGTAATACACGGAATGTAAACTTGGCTACACAGGAACTGAATTACAGAACAGAACAGGGTCTCAAATTTAGAAAACCAACTTATGCTTGCTTAAGGGTAAAGGTGAGTTGGGGTGCTGCATAAAACCAGAGATTGAAATGAGCACAGATAAAGTTCCTTAAGCCAAATATGGAATAGACAAGAGCTACTCCTTGCTCAACGAAATGGACTCAACACCGCATATTAAACGCCTAAGGATGTACCTGACTAGTAAGTATCTTAAAACCTATGGATTGCTATGTCTCCGAAAGAGAATCAAGCATGTGTACAGGGGCATAAACGCAGCAGTGATAGGATTGGAGAGGTTCGGTGAGCAAATGAAGACCCTTTGAAGTCATATTGCATGGTACCCATTCCACGGGTTTCAACTACCCAGGTTTAAGGTATTCTTCCTTCAGGTAAAACATGCATGTGGAACCTAGAGTATGATCAACCATGTGATCGGGAGACGTGTTCAAATATGTCTCAGTTTTCGTACCCTGGTACTCGGGTGCAACATTCCAGACACTTTACTAACACCCTCCCGACTTGGAGAGTCAGTCCCTTTAACCTCCTGTTTGGCCCAGTTTGCAATTTCTGCGGAAGATGAACAGGAATAGCGAGAACCAATGAGAGACTAGCTGGAGGTGTCTGGACGGGCAAATTTAACTCTCATTTCCCACCAGGAAGAGGAATTAACCAAAGGCTCAGTGTGCCGTGCCGGAACCAGATTAGGGCCTGAAGCCATCCTGCGGTGTTGCGGCCAGCTCAAAAGAAAGCGAGTTGAAGAAAGGAGCTCAGGGGCACTGTAATTCACAAACCTGCAGAGTTATAAATGACAGCTATCGTCCAAAAATATACTGAAGTAAGGCTGCCAAGAGGACTTGAAAGCGGGGCAGAATTGCAGGAAACCGATTTCAGGAGGCAGACTGGAATTGCATTGAAAGCATAGGAAAAGAGGCAGAACGTCCACAATGATGCACTTGGCCAAAAAGGGCGTATGCGTTTTTTCCTGAATATATTCAGGAAAAAACGCATACGCCCTTTTTGGCCAACCAAGCAAGCTTGCAAAGGAAATCTGCACTACAATGAAGTCTCACTTCCCCCCGGTCAAAAGGGCCATCTGAAAAAAGTGTAAAATCCAGAAAGGCAGGACAGGCCATGGAGAACTGGGAGCCTTGTTATGCTGATGGGCGGGATGTAAATTGCCAACAGACACTCGGGAGAAGTGTATGGTGTTTCCTGAAACATCTAAAAAACAAAGCAACAGAGCCTAGGGCACTTCCACTTATGGTCCTATAGCTTAGGGAAATTAAAATCAAAAAGACACAGCCACCCCAAAGTTTGGGACGCCTCTGTTTACAAGAACCTCGTTTACAGTACAAGTTCAACATCGCAGAAAGTGAAAAATGGATAAAGAAGTTGTGGTATTTACTTACAAAGCAATATCACTCAGCAATGAAATCTATGTCATCAGGCCCTTAGCAGCACAATGAGTGGATTCAGGTATGATGATTCTAACTGAAATAAGTCACACAGAAAAAGAAACATCATAAGATATCAGTAATACACGGAATGTAAACTTGGCTACACAGGAACTGAATTACAGAACAGAACAGGGTCTCAAATTTAGAAAACCAACTTATGCTTGCTTAAGGGTAAAGGTGAGTTGGGGTGCTGCATAAAACCAGAGATTGAAATGAGCACAGATAAAGTTCCTTAAGCCAAATATGGGATAGACAAGAGCTACTCCTTGCTCAACGAAATGGACTCAACACCGCATATTAAACGCCTAAGAATGTACCTGACTAGTAAGTATCTTAAAACCTATGGATTGCTATGTCTCCGAAAGAGAATCAAGCATGTGTACAGGGGCATAAACGCAGCAGTGATAGGATTGGAGAGGTTCGGTGAGCAAATGAAGACCCTTTGAAGTCATATTGCATGGTACCCATTCCACGGGTTTCAACTACCCAGGTTTAAGGTATTCTTCCTTCAGGTAAAACATGCATGTGGAACCTAGAGTATGATCAACCATGTGATCGGGAGACGTGTTCAAATATGTCTCAGTTTTCGTACCCTGGTACTCGGGTGCAACATTCCAGACGCTTTACTAACACCCTCCCGACTTGGAGAGTCAGTCCCTTTAACCTCCTGTTTGGCCCAGTTTGCAATTTCTGCGGAAGATGAACAGGAATAGCGAGAACCAATGAGAGACTAGCTGGAGGTGTCTGGACGGGCAAATTTAACTCTCATTTCCCACCAGGAAGAGGAATTAACCAAAGGCTCAGCGTGCCGTGCCAGAACCAGATTAGGGCCTGAAGCCATCCTGCGGTGTTGCGGCCAGCTCAAAAGAAAGCGAGTTGAAGAAAGGAGCTCAGGGGCACTGTAATTCACAAACCTGCAGAGTTATAAATGACAGCTATCGTCCAAAAATATACTGAAGTAAGGCTGCCAAGAGGACTTGAAAGCGGGGCAGAATTGCAGGAAACCGATTTCAGGAGGTAGACTGGAATTGCATTGAAAGCATAGGAAAAGAGGCAGAACGTCCACAATGATGCACTTGGCCAAAAAGGGCGTATGCGTTTTTTCCTGAATATATTCAGGAAAAAACGCATACGCCCTTTTTGGCCAACCAAGCAAGCTTGCAAAGGAAATCTGCACTACAATGAAGTCTCACTTCCCCCCGGTCAAAAGGGCCATCTGAAAAAAGTGTAAAATCCAGAAAGGCAGGACAGGCCATGGAGAACTGGGAGCCTTGTTATGCTGATGGGCGGGATGTAAATTGCCAACAGACACTCGGGAGAAGTGTATGGTGTTTCCTGAAACATCTAAAAAACAAAGCAACAGAGCCTAGGGCACTTCCACTTATGGTCCTATAGCTTAGGGAAATTAAAATCAAAAAGACACAGCCACCCCAAACATTGGGACGCCTCTGTTTACAAGAACCTCGTTTACAGTACAAGTTCAACATCGCAGAAAGTGAAAAATGGATAAAGAAGTTGTGGTATTTACTTACAAAGCAATATCACTCAGCAATGAAATCTATGTCATCAGGCCCTTAGCAGCACAATGAGTGGATTCAGGTATGATGATTCTAACTGAAATAAGTCACACAGAAAAAGAAACATCATAAGATATCAGTAATACACGGAATGTAAACTTGGCTACACAGGAACTGAATTACAGAACAGAACAGGGTCTCAAATTTAGAAAACCAACTTATGCTTGCTTAAGGGTAAAGGTGAGTTGGGGTGCTGCATAAAACCAGAGATTGAAATGAGCACAGATAAAGTTCCTTAAGCCAAATATGGAATAGACAAGAGCTACTCCTTGCTCAACGAAATGGACTCAACACCGCATATTAAACGCCTAAGAATGTACCTGACTAGTAAGTATCTTAAAACCTATGGATTGCTATGTCTCTGAAAGAGAATCAAGCATGTGTACAGGGGCATAAACGCAGCAGTGATAGGATTGGAGAGGTTCGGTGAGCAAATGAAGACCCTTTGAAGTCATATTGCATGGTACCCATTCCACGGGTTTCAACTACCCAGGTTTAAGGTATTCTTCCTTCAGCTAAAACATGCATGTGGAACCTAGAGTATGATCAACCATGTGATCGGGAGACGTGTTCAAATATGTCTCAGTTTTCGTACCCTGGTACTCGGGTGCAATATTCCAGACGCTTTACTAACACCCTCCCGACTTGGAGAGTCAGTCCCTTTAACCTCCTGTTTGGCCCAGTTTGCAATTTCTGCGGAAGATGAACAGGAATAGGGAGAACCAATGAGAGACTAGCTGGAGGTGTCTGGACGGGCAAATTTAACTCTCATTTCCCACCAGGAAGAGGAATTAACCAAAGGCTCAGCGTGCCGTGCCGGAACCAGATTAGGGCCTGAAGCCATCCTGCGGTGTTGCGGCCAGCTCAAAAGAAAGCGAGTTGAAGAAAGGAGCTCAGGGGCACTGTAATTCACAAACCTGCAGAGTTATAAATGACAGCTATCGTCCAAAAATATACTGAAGTAAGGCTGCCAAGAGGACTTGAAAGCGGGGCAGAATTGCAGGAAACCGATTTCAGGAGGCAGACTGGAATTGCATTGAAAGCATAGGAAAAGAGGCAGAACGTCCACAATGATGCACTTGGCCAAAAAGGGCGTATGCGTTTTTTCCTGAATATATTCAGGAAAAAACGCATACGCCCGTTTTGGCCAACCAAGCAAGCTTGCAATGGAAATCTGCACTACAATGAAGTCTCACTTCCCCCCGGTCAAAAGGGCCATCTGAAAAAAGTGTAAAATCCAGAAAGGCAGGACAGGCCATGGAGAACTGGGAGCCTTGTTATGCTGATGGGCGGGATGTAAATTGCCAACAGACACTCGGGAGAAGTGTATGGTGTTTCCTGAAACATCTAAAAAACAAAGCAACAGAGCCTAGGGCACTTCCACTTATGGTCCTATAGCTTAGGGAAATTAAAATCAAAAAGACACAGCCACCCCAAAGTTTGGGACGCCTCTGTTTACAAGAACCTCGTGTACAGTACAAGTTCAACATCGCAGAAAGTGAAAAATGGATAAAGAAGTTGTGGTATTTACTTACAAAACAATATCTCTCAGCAATGAAATCTATGTCATCAGGCCCTTAGCAGCACAATGAGTGGATTCAGGTATGATGATTCTAACTGAAATAAGTCACACAGAAAAAGAAACATCATAAGATATCAGTAATACACGGAATGTAAACTTGGCTACACAGGAACTGAATTACAGAACAGAACAGGGTCTCAAATTTAGAAAACCAACTTATGCTTGCTTAAGGGTAAAGGTGAGTTGGGGTGCTGCATAAAACCAGAGATTGAAATGAGCACAGATAAAGTTCCTTAAGCCAAATATGGAATAGACAAGAGCTACTCCTTGCTCAACGAAATGGACTCAACACCGCATATTAAACGCCTAAGAATGTACCTGACTAGTAAGTATCTTAAAACCTATGGATTGCTATGTCTCCGAAAGAGAATCAAGCATGTGTACAGGGGCATAAACGCAGCAGTGATAGGATTGGAGAGGTTCGGTGAGCAAATGAAGACCCTTTGAAGTCATATTGCATGGTACCCATTCCACGGGTTTCAACTACCCAGGTTTAAGGTATTCTTCCTTCAGCTAAAACATGCATGTGGAACCTAGAGTATGATCAACCATGTGATCGGGAGACGTGTTCAAATATGTCTCAGTTTTCGTACCCTGGTACTCGGGTGCAACATTCCAGACGCTTTACTAACACCCTCCCGACTTGGAGAGTCAGTCCCTTTAACCTCCTGTTTGGCCCAGTTTGCAATTTCTGCGGAAGATGAACAGGAATAGCGAGAACCAATGAGAGACTAGCTGGAGGTGTCTGGACGGGCAAATTTAACTCTCATTTCCCACCAGGAAGAGGAATTAACCAAAGGCTCAGCGTGCCGTGCCGGAACCAGATTAGGGCCTGAAGCCATCCTGCGGTGTTGCGGCCAGCTCAAAAGAAAGCGAGTTGAAGAAAGGAGCTCAGGGGCACTGTAATTCACAAACCTGCAGAGTTATAAATGACAGCTATCGTCCAAAAATATACTGAAGTAAGGCTGCCAAGAGGACTTGAAAGCGGGGCAGAATTGCAGGAAACCGATTTCAGGAGGCAGACTGGAATTGCATTGAAAGCATAGGAAAAGAGGCAGAACGTCCACAATGATGCACTTGGCCAAAAAGGGCGTATGCGTTTTTTCCTGAATATATTCAGGAAAAAACGCATACGCCCTTTTTGGCCAACCAAGCAAGCTTGCAAAGGAAATCTGCACTACAATGAAGTCTCACTTCCCCCCGGTCAAAAGGGCCATCTGAAAAAAGTGTAAAATCCAGAAAGGCAGGACAGGCCATGGAGAACTGGGAGCCTTGTTATGCTGATGGGCGGGATGTAAATTGCCAACAGACACTCGGGAGAAGTGTATGGTGTTTCCTGAAACATCTAAAAAACAAAGCAACAGAGCCTAGGGCACTTCCACTTATGGTCCTATAGCTTAGGGAAATTAAAATCAAAAAGACACAGCCACCCCAAAGTTTGGGACGCCTCTGTTTACAAGAACCTCGTTTACAGTACAAGTTCAACATCGCAGAAAGTGAAAAATGGATAAAGAAGTTGTGGTATTTACTTACAAAGCAATATCACTCAGCAATGAAATCTATGTCATCAGGCCCTTAGCAGCACAATGAGTGGATTCAGGTATGATGATTCTAACTGAAATAAGTCACACAGAAAAAGAAACATCATAAGATATCAGTAATACACGGAATGTAAACTTGGCTACACAGGAACTGAATTACAGAACAGAACAGGGTCTCAAATTTAGAAAACCAACTTATGCTTGCTTAAGGGTAAAGGTGAGTTGGGGTGCTGCATAAAACCAGAGATTGAAATGAGCACAGATAAAGTTCCTTAAGCCAAATATGGAATAGACAAGAGCTACTCCTTGCTCAACGAAATGGACTCAACACCGCATATTAAACGCCTAAGAATGTACCTGACTACTAAGTATCTTAAAACCTATGGATTGCTATGTCTCCGAAAGAGAATCAAGCATGTGTACAGGGGCATAAACGCAGCAGTGATAGGATTGGAGAGGTTCGGTGAGCAAATGAAGACCCTTTGAAGTCATATTGCATGGTACCCATTCCACGGGTTTCAACTACCCAGGTTTAAGGTATTCTTCCTTCAGCTAAAACATGCATGTGGAACCTAGAGTATGATCAACCATGTGATCGGGAGACGTGTTCAAATATGTCTCAGTTTTCGTACCCTGGTACTCGGGTGCAACATTCCAGACGCTTTACTAACACCCTCCCGACTTGGAGAGTCAGTCCCTTTAACCTCCTGTTTGGCCCAGTTTGCAATTTCTGCGGAAGATGAACAGGAATAGCGAGAACCAATGAGAGACTAGCTGGAGGTGTCTGGACGGGCAAATTTAACTCTCATTTCCCACCAGGAAGAGGAATTAACCAAAGGCTCAGCGTGCCGTGCCGGAACCAGATTAGGGCCTGAAGCCATCCTGCGGTGTTGCGGCCAGCTCAAAAGAAAGCGAGTTGAAGAAAGGAGCTCAGGGGCACTGTAATTCACAAACCTGCAGAGTTATAAATGACAGCTATCGTCCAAAAATATACTGAAGTAAGGCTGCCAAGAGGACTTGAAAGCGGGGCAGAATTGCAGGAAACCGATTTCAGGAGGTAGACTGGAATTGCATTGAAAGCATAGGAAAAGAGGCAGAACGTCCACAATGATGCACTTGGCCAAAAAGGGCGTATGCGTTTTTTCCTGAATATATTCAGGAAAAAACGCATACGCTCTTTTTGGCCAACCAAGCAAGCTTGCAAAGGAAATCTGCACTACAATGAAGTCTCACTTCTCCCCGGTCAAAAGGGCCATCTGAAAAAAGTGTAAAATCCAGAAAGGCAGGACAGGCCATGGAGAACTGGGAGCCTTGTTATGCTGATGGGCGGGATGTAAATTGCCAACAGACACTCGGGAGAAGTGTATGGTGTTTCCTGAAACATCTAAAAAACAAAGCAACAGAGCCTAGGGCACTTCCACTTATGGTCCTATAGCTTAGGGAAATTAAAATCAAAAAGACACAGCCACCCCAAAGTTTGGGACGCCTCTGTTTACAAGAACCTCGTTTACAGTACAAGTTCAACATCGCAGAAAGTGAAAAATGGATAAAGAAGTTGTGGTATTTACTTACAAAGCAATATCACTCAGCAATGAAATCTATGTCATCAGGCCCTTAGCAGCACAATGAGTGGATTCAGGTATGATGATTCTAACTGAAATAAGTCACACAGAAAAAGAAACATCATAAGATATCAGTAATACACGGAATGTAAACTTGGCTACACAGGAACTGAATTACAGAACAGAACAGGGTCTCAAATTTAGAAAACCAACTTATGCTTGCTTAAGGGTAAAGGTGAGTTGGGGTGCTGCATAAAACCAGAGATTGAAATGAGCACAGATAAAGTTCCTTAAGCCAAATATGGAATAGACAAGAGCTACTCCTTGCTCAACGAAATGGACTCAACACCGCATATTAAACGCCTAAGGATGTACCTGACTAGTAAGTATCTTAAAACCTATGGATTGCTATGTCTCCGAAAGAGAATCAAGCATGTGTACAGGGGCATAAACGCAGCAGTGATAGGATTGGAGAGGTTCGGTGAGCAAATGAAGACCCTTTGAAGTCATATTGCATGGTACCCATTCCACGGGTTTCAACTACCCAGGTTTAAGGTATTCTTCCTTCAGGTAAAACATGCATGTGGAACCTAGAGTATGATCAACCATGTGATCGGGAGACGTGTTCAAATATGTCTCAGTTTTCGTACCCTGGTACTCGGGTGCAACATTCCAGACACTTTACTAACACCCTCCCGACTTGGAGAGTCAGTCCCTTTAACCTCCTGTTTGGCCCAGTTTGCAATTTCTGCGGAAGATGAACAGGAATAGCGAGAACCAATGAGAGACTAGCTGGAGGTGTCTGGACGGGCAAATTTAACTCTCATTTCCCACCAGGAAGAGGAATTAACCAAAGGCTCAGTGTGCCGTGCCGGAACAAGATTAGGGCCTGAAGCCATCCTGCGGTGTTGCGGCCAGCTCAAAAGAAAGCGAGTTGAAGAAAGGAGCTCAGGGGCACTGTAATTCACAAACCTGCAGAGTTATAAATGACAGCTATCGTCCAAAAATATACTGAAGTAAGGCTGCCAAGAGGACTTGAAAGCGGGGCAGAATTGCAGGAAACCGATTTCAGGAGGCAGACTGGAATTGCATTGAAAGCATAGGAAAAGAGGCAGAACGTCCACAATGATGCACTTGGCCAAAAAGGGCGTATGCGTTTTTTCCTGAATATATTCAGGAAAAAACGCATACGCCCTTTTTGGCCAACCAAGCAAGCTTGCAAAGGAAATCTGCACTACAATGAAGTCTCACTTCCCCCCGGTCAAAAGGGCCATCTGAAAAAAGTGTAAAATCCAGAAAGGCAGGACAGGCCATGGAGAACTGGGAGCCTTGTTATGCTGATGGGCGGGATGTAAATTGCCAACAGACACTCGGGAGAAGTGTATGGTGTTTCCTGAAACATCTAAAAAACAAAGCAACAGAGCCTAGGGCACTTCCACTTATGGTCCTATAGCTTAGGGAAATTAAAATCAAAAAGACACAGCCACCCCAAAGTTTGGGACGCCTCTGTTTACAAGAACCTCGTTTACAGTACAAGTTCAACATCGCAGAAAGTGAAAAATGGATAAAGAAGTTGTGGTATTTACTTACAAAGCAATATCACTCAGCAATGAAATCTATGTCATCAGGCCCTTAGCAGCACAATGAGTGGATTCAGGTATGATGATTCTAACTGAAATAAGTCACACAGAAAAAGAAACATCATAAGATATCAGTAATACACGGAATGTAAACTTGGCTACACAGGAACTGAATTACAGAACAGAACAGGGTCTCAAATTTAGAAAACCAACTTATGCTTGCTTAAGGGTAAAGGTGAGTTGGGGTGCTGCATAAAACCAGAGATTGAAATGAGCACAGATAAAGTTCCTTAAGCCAAATATGGAATAGACAAGAGCTACTCCTTGCTCAACGAAATGGACTCAACACCGCATATTAAACGCCTAAGAATGTACCTGACTAGTAAGTATCTTAAAACCTATGGATTGCTATGTCTCCGAAAGAGAATCAAGCATGTGTACAGGGGCATAAACGCAGCAGTGATAGGATTGGAGAGGTTCGGTGAGCAAATGAAGACCCTTTGAAGTCATATTGCATGGTACCCATTCCACGGGTTTCAACTACCCAGGTTTAAGGTATTCTTCCTTCAGGTAAAACATGCATGTGGAACCTAGAGTATGATCAACCATGTGATCGGGAGACGTGTTCAAATATGTCTCAGTTTTCGTACCCTGGTACTCGGGTGCAACATTCCAGACGCTTTACTAACACCCTCCCGACTTGGAGAGTCAGTCCCTTTAACCTCCTGTTTGGCCCAGTTTGCAATTTCTGCGGAAGATGAACAGGAATAGCGAGAACCAATGAGAGACTAGCTGGAGGTGTCTGGACGGGCAAATTTAACTCTCATTTCCCACCAGGAAGAGGAATTAACCAAAGGCTCAGCGTGCCGTGCCAGAACCAGATTAGGGCCTGAAGCCATCCTGCGGTGTTGCGGCCAGCTCAAAAGAAAGCGAGTTGAAGAAAGGAGCTCAGGGGCACTGTAATTCACAAACCTGCAGAGTTATAAATGACAGCTATCGTCCAAAAATATACTGAAGTAAGGCTGCCAAGAGGACTTGAAAGCGGGGCAGAATTGCAGGAAACCGATTTCAGGAGGTAGACTGGAATTGCATTGAAAGCATAGGAAAAGAGGCAGAACGTCCACAATGATGCACTTGGCCAAAAAGGGCGTATGCGTTTTTTCCTGAATATATTCAGGAAAAAACGCATACGCCCTTTTTGGCCAACCAAGCAAGCTTGCAAAGGAAATCTGCACTACAATGAAGTCTCACTTCCCCCCGGTCAAAAGGGCCATCTGAAAAAAGTGTAAAATCCAGAAAGGCAGGACAGGCCATGGAGAACTGGGAGCCTTGTTATGCTGATGGGCGGGATGTAAATTGCCAACAGACACTCGGGAGAAGTGTATGGTGTTTCCTGAAACATCTAAAAAACAAAGCAACAGAGCCTAGGGCACTTCCACTTATGGTCCTATAGCTTAGGGAAATTAAAATCAAAAAGACACAGCCACCCCAAACATTGGGACGCCTCTGTTTACAAGAACCTCGTTTACAGTACAAGTTCAACATCGCAGAAAGTGAAAAATGGATAAAGAAGTTGTGGTATTTACTTACAAAGCAATATCACTCAGCAATGAAATCTATGTCATCAGGCCCTTAGCAGCACAATGAGTGGATTCAGGTATGATGATTCTAACTGAAATAAGTCACACAGAAAAAGAAACATCATAAGATATCAGTAATACACGGAATGTAAACTTGGCTACACAGGAACTGAATTACAGAACAGAACAGGGTCTCAAATTTAGAAAACCAACTTATGCTTGCTTAAGGGTAAAGGTGAGTTGGGGTGCTGCATAAAACCAGAGATTGAAATGAGCACAGATAAAGTTCCTTAAGCCAAATATGGAATAGACAAGAGCTACTCCTTGCTCAACGAAATGGACTCAACACCGCATATTAAACGCCTAAGAATGTACCTGACTAGTAAGTATCTTAAAACCTATGGATTGCTATGTCTCTGAAAGAGAATCAAGCATGTGTACAGGGGCATAAACGCAGCAGTGATAGGATTGGAGAGGTTCGGTGAGCAAATGAAGACCCTTTGAAGTCATATTGCATGGTACCCATTCCACGGGTTTCAACTACCCAGGTTTAAGGTATTCTTCCTTCAGCTAAAACATGCATGTGGAACCTAGAGTATGATCAACCATGTGATCGGGAGACGTGTTCAAATATGTCTCAGTTTTCGTACCCTGGTACTCGGGTGCAACATTCCAGACGCTTTACTAACACCCTCCCGACTTGGAGAGTCAGTCCCTTTAACCTCCTGTTTGGCCCAGTTTGCAATTTCTGCGGAAGATGAACAGGAATAGGGAGAACCAATGAGAGACTAGCTGGAGGTGTCTGGACGGGCAAATTTAACTCTCATTTCCCACCAGGAAGAGGAATTAACCAAAGGCTCAGCGTGCCGTGCCGGAACCAGATTAGGGCCTGAAGCCATCCTGCGGTGTTGCGGCCAGCTCAAAAGAAAGCGAGTTGAAGAAAGGAGCTCAGGGGCACTGTAATTCACAAACCTGCAGAGTTATAAATGACAGCTATCGTCCAAAAATATACTGAAGTAAGGCTGCCAAGAGGACTTGAAAGCGGGGCAGAATTGCAGGAAACCGATTTCAGGAGGCAGACTGGAATTGCATTGAAAGCATAGGAAAAGAGGCAGAACGTCCACAATGATGCACTTGGCCAAAAAGGGCGTATGCGTTTTTTCCTGAATATATTCAGGAAAAAACGCATACGCCCGTTTTGGCCAACCAAGCAAGCTTGCAATGGAAATCTGCACTACAATGAAGTCTCACTTCCCCCCGGTCAAAAGGGCCATCTGAAAAAAGTGTAAAATCCAGAAAGGCAGGACAGGCCATGGAGAACTGGGAGCCTTGTTATGCTGATGGGCGGGATGTAAATTGCCAACAGACACTCGGGAGAAGTGTATGGTGTTTCCTGAAACATCTAAAAAACAAAGCAACAGAGCCTAGGGCACTTCCACTTATGGTCCTATAGCTT
The DNA here is from genome assembly GCF_039906515.1 of Pseudorca crassidens. NCBI lineage: Eukaryota > Metazoa > Chordata > Mammalia > Artiodactyla > Delphinidae > Pseudorca > Pseudorca crassidens. The sequence goes on along the minus strand of NW_027136325.1, from coordinate 551,640 downwards.
AGGGAAATTAAAATCAAAAAGACACAGCCACCCCAAAGTTTGGGACGCCTCTGTTTACAAGAACCTCGTGTACAGTACAAGTTCAACATCGCAGAAAGTGAAAAATGGATAAAGAAGTTGTGGTATTTACTTACAAAACAATATCTCTCAGCAATGAAATCTATGTCATCAGGCCCTTAGCAGCACAATGAGTGGATTCAGGTATGATGATTCTAACTGAAATAAGTCACACAGAAAAAGAAACATCATAAGATATCAGTAATACACGGAATGTAAACTTGGCTACACAGGAACTGAATTACAGAACAGAACAGGGTCTCAAATTTAGAAAACCAACTTATGCTTGCTTAAGGGTAAAGGTGAGTTGGGGTGCTGCATAAAACCAGAGATTGAAATGAGCACAGATAAAGTTCCTTAAGCCAAATATGGAATAGACAAGAGCTACTCCTTGCTCAACGAAATGGACTCAACACCGCATATTAAACGCCTAAGAATGTACCTGACTAGTAAGTATCTTAAAACCTATGGATTGCTATGTCTCCGAAAGAGAATCAAGCATGTGTACAGGGGCATAAACGCAGCAGTGATAGGATTGGAGAGGTTCGGTGAGCAAATGAAGACCCTTTGAAGTCATATTGCATGGTACCCATTCCACGGGTTTCAACTACCCAGGTTTAAGGTATTCTTCCTTCAGCTAAAACATGCATGTGGAACCTAGAGTATGATCAACCATGTGATCGGGAGACGTGTTCAAATATGTCTCAGTTTTCGTACCCTGGTACTCGGGTGCAACATTCCAGACGCTTTACTAACACCCTCCCGACTTGGAGAGTCAGTCCCTTTAACCTCCTGTTTGGCCCAGTTTGCAATTTCTGCGGAAGATGAACAGGAATAGCGAGAACCAATGAGAGACTAGCTGGAGGTGTCTGGACGGGCAAATTTAACTCTCATTTCCCACCAGGAAGAGGAATTAACCAAAGGCTCAGCGTGCCGTGCCGGAACCAGATTAGGGCCTGAAGCCATCCTGCGGTGTTGCGGCCAGCTCAAAAGAAAGCGAGTTGAAGAAAGGAGCTCAGGGGCACTGTAATTCACAAACCTGCAGAGTTATAAATGACAGCTATCGTCCAAAAATATACTGAAGTAAGGCTGCCAAGAGGACTTGAAAGCGGGGCAGAATTGCAGGAAACCGATTTCAGGAGGCAGACTGGAATTGCATTGAAAGCATAGGAAAAGAGGCAGAACGTCCACAATGATGCACTTGGCCAAAAAGGGCGTATGCGTTTTTTCCTGAATATATTCAGGAAAAAACGCATACGCCCTTTTTGGCCAACCAAGCAAGCTTGCAAAGGAAATCTGCACTACAATGAAGTCTCACTTCCCCCCGGTCAAAAGGGCCATCTGAAAAAAGTGTAAAATCCAGAAAGGCAGGACAGGCCATGGAGAACTGGGAGCCTTGTTATGCTGATGGGCGGGATGTAAATTGCCAACAGACACTCGGGAGAAGTGTATGGTGTTTCCTGAAACATCTAAAAAACAAAGCAACAGAGCCTAGGGCACTTCCACTTATGGTCCTATAGCTTAGGGAAATTAAAATCAAAAAGACACAGCCACCCCAAAGTTTGGGACGCCTCTGTTTACAAGAACCTCGTTTACAGTACAAGTTCAACATCGCAGAAAGTGAAAAATGGATAAAGAAGTTGTGGTATTTACTTACAAAGCAATATCACTCAGCAATGAAATCTATGTCATCAGGCCCTTAGCAGCACAATGAGTGGATTCAGGTATGATGATTCTAACTGAAATAAGTCACACAGAAAAAGAAACATCATAAGATATCAGTAATACACGGAATGTAAACTTGGCTACACAGGAACTGAATTACAGAACAGAACAGGGTCTCAAATTTAGAAAACCAACTTATGCTTGCTTAAGGGTAAAGGTGAGTTGGGGTGCTGCATAAAACCAGAGATTGAAATGAGCACAGATAAAGTTCCTTAAGCCAAATATGGAATAGACAAGAGCTACTCCTTGCTCAACGAAATGGACTCAACACCGCATATTAAACGCCTAAGAATGTACCTGACTACTAAGTATCTTAAAACCTATGGATTGCTATGTCTCCGAAAGAGAATCAAGCATGTGTACAGGGGCATAAACGCAGCAGTGATAGGATTGGAGAGGTTCGGTGAGCAAATGAAGACCCTTTGAAGTCATATTGCATGGTACCCATTCCACGGGTTTCAACTACCCAGGTTTAAGGTATTCTTCCTTCAGCTAAAACATGCATGTGGAACCTAGAGTATGATCAACCATGTGATCGGGAGACGTGTTCAAATATGTCTCAGTTTTCGTACCCTGGTACTCGGGTGCAACATTCCAGACGCTTTACTAACACCCTCCCGACTTGGAGAGTCAGTCCCTTTAACCTCCTGTTTGGCCCAGTTTGCAATTTCTGCGGAAGATGAACAGGAATAGCGAGAACCAATGAGAGACTAGCTGGAGGTGTCTGGACGGGCAAATTTAACTCTCATTTCCCACCAGGAAGAGGAATTAACCAAAGGCTCAGCGTGCCGTGCCGGAACCAGATTAGGGCCTGAAGCCATCCTGCGGTGTTGCGGCCAGCTCAAAAGAAAGCGAGTTGAAGAAAGGAGCTCAGGGGCACTGTAATTCACAAACCTGCAGAGTTATAAATGACAGCTATCGTCCAAAAATATACTGAAGTAAGGCTGCCAAGAGGACTTGAAAGCGGGGCAGAATTGCAGGAAACCGATTTCAGGAGGTAGACTGGAATTGCATTGAAAGCATAGGAAAAGAGGCAGAACGTCCACAATGATGCACTTGGCCAAAAAGGGCGTATGCGTTTTTTCCTGAATATATTCAGGAAAAAACGCATACGCTCTTTTTGGCCAACCAAGCAAGCTTGCAAAGGAAATCTGCACTACAATGAAGTCTCACTTCTCCCCGGTCAAAAGGGCCATCTGAAAAAAGTGTAAAATCCAGAAAGGCAGGACAGGCCATGGAGAACTGGGAGCCTTGTTATGCTGATGGGCGGGATGTAAATTGCCAACAGACACTCGGGAGAAGTGTATGGTGTTTCCTGAAACATCTAAAAAACAAAGCAACAGAGCCTAGGGCACTTCCACTTATGGTCCTATAGCTTAGGGAAATTAAAATCAAAAAGACACAGCCACCCCAAAGTTTGGGACGCCTCTGTTTACAAGAACCTCGTTTACAGTACAAGTTCAACATCGCAGAAAGTGAAAAATGGATAAAGAAGTTGTGGTATTTACTTACAAAGCAATATCACTCAGCAATGAAATCTATGTCATCAGGCCCTTAGCAGCACAATGAGTGGATTCAGGTATGATGATTCTAACTGAAATAAGTCACACAGAAAAAGAAACATCATAAGATATCAGTAATACACGGAATGTAAACTTGGCTACACAGGAACTGAATTACAGAACAGAACAGGGTCTCAAATTTAGAAAACCAACTTATGCTTGCTTAAGGGTAAAGGTGAGTTGGGGTGCTGCATAAAACCAGAGATTGAAATGAGCACAGATAAAGTTCCTTAAGCCAAATATGGAATAGACAAGAGCTACTCCTTGCTCAACGAAATGGACTCAACACCGCATATTAAACGCCTAAGAATGTACCTGACTAGTAAGTATCTTAAAACCTATGGATTGCTATGTCTCTGAAAGAGAATCAAGCATGTGTACAGGGGCATAAACGCAGCAGTGATAGGATTGGAGAGGTTCGGTGAGCAAATGAAGACCCTTTGAAGTCATATTGCATGGTACCCATTCCACGGGTTTCAACTACCCAGGTTTAAGGTATTCTTCCTTCAGCTAAAACATGCATGTGGAACCTAGAGTATGATCAACCATGTGATCGGGAGACGTGTTCAAATATGTCTCAGTTTTCGTACCCTGGTACTCGGGTGCAATATTCCAGACGCTTTACTAACACCCTCCCGACTTGGAGAGTCATTCCCTTTAACCTCCTGTTTGGCCCAGTTTGCAATTTCTGTGGAAGATGAACAGGAATAGCGAGAACCAATGAGAGACTAGCTGGAGGTGTCTGGACGGGCAAATTTAACTCTCATTTCCCACCAGGAAGAGGAATTAACCAAAGGCTCAGCGTGCCGTGCCGGAACCAGATTAGGGCCTGAAGCCATCCTGCGGTGTTGCGGCCAGCTCAAAAGAAAGCGAGTTGAAGAAAGGAGCTCAGGGGCACTGTAATTCACAAACCTGCAGAGTTATAAATGACAGCTATCGTCCAAAAATATACTGAAGTAAGGCTGCCAAGAGGACTTGAAAGCGGGGCAGAATTGCAGGAAACCGATTTCAGGAGGCAGACTGGAATTGCATTGAAAGCATAGGAAAAGAGGCAGAACGTCCACAATGATGCACTTGGCCAAAAAGGGCGTATGCGTTTTTTCCTGAATATATTCAGGAAAAAACGCATACGCCCTTTTTGGCCAACCAAGCAAGCTTGCAAAGGAAATCTGCACTACAATGAAGTCTCACTTCCCCCCGGTCAAAAGGGCCATCTGAAAAAAGTGTAAAATCCAGAAAGGCAGGACAGGCCATGGAGAACTGGGAGCCTTGTTATGCTGATGGGCGGGATGTAAATTGCCAACAGCCACTCGGGAGAAGTGTATGGTGTTTCCTGAAACATCTAAAAAACAAAGCAACAGAGCCTAGGGCACTTCCACTTATGGTCCTATAGCTTAGGGAAATTAAAATCAAAAAGACACAGCCACCCCAAACATTGGGACGCCTCTGTTTACAAGAACCTCGTTTACAGTACAAGTTCAACATCGCAGAAAGTGAAAAATGGATAAAGAAGTTGTGGTATTTACTTACAAAGCAATATCACTCAGCAATGAAATCTATGTCATCAGGCCCTTAGCAGCACAATGAGTGGATTCAGGTATGATGATTCTAACTGAAATAAGTCACACAGAAAAAGAAACATCATAAGATATCAGTAATACACGGAATGTAAACTTGGCTACACAGGAACTGAATTACAGAACAGAACAGGGTCTCAAATTTAGAAAACCAACTTATGCTTGCTTAAGGGTAAAGGTGAGTTGGGGTGCTGCATAAAACCAGAGATTGAAATGAGCACAGATAAAGTTCCTTAAGCCAAATATGGAATAGACAAGAGCTACTCCTTGCTCAACGAAATGGACTCAACACCGCATATTAAACGCCTAAGAATGTACCTGACTAGTAAGTATCTTAAAACCTATGGATTGCTATGTCTCTGAAAGAGAATCAAGCATGTGTACAGGGGCATAAACGCAGCAGTGATAGGATTGGAGAGGTTCGGTGAGCAAATGAAGACCCTTTGAAGTCATATTGCATGGTACCCATTCCACGGGTTTCAACTACCCAGGTTTAAGGTATTCTTCCTTCAGCTAAAACATGCATGTGGAACCTAGAGTATGATCAACCATGTGATCGGGAGACGTGTTCAAATATGTCTCAGTTTTCGTACCCTGGTACTCGGGTGCAACATTCCAGACGCTTTACTAACACCCTCCCGACTTGGAGAGTCAGTCCCTTTAACCTCCTGTTTGGCCCAGTTTGCAATTTCTGCGGAAGATGAACAGGAATAGCGAGAACCAATGAGAGACTAGCTGGAGGTGTCTGGACGGGCAAATTTAACTCTCATTTCCCACCAGGAAGAGGAATTAACCAAAGGCTCAGCGTGCCGTGCCGGAACCAGATTAGGGCCTGAAGCCATCCTGCGGTGTTGCGGCCAGCTCAAAAGAAAGCGAGTTGAAGAAAGGAGCTCAGGGGCACTGTAATTCACAAACCTGCAGAGTTATAAATGACAGCTATCGTCCAAAAATATACTGAAGTAAGGCTGCCAAGAGGACTTGAAAGCGGGGCAGAATTGCAGGAAACCGATTTCAGGAGGTAGACTGGAATTGCATTGAAAGCATAGGAAAAGAGGCAGAACGTCCACAATGATGCACTTGGCCAAAAAGGGCGTATGCGTTTTTTCCTGAATATATTCAGGAAAAAACGCATACGCCCTTTTTGGCCAACCAAGCAAGCTTGCAAAGGAAATCTGCACTACAATGAAGTCTCACTTCCCCCCGGTCAAAAGGGCCATCTGAAAAAAGTGTAAAATCCAGAAAGGCAGGACAGGCCATGGAGAACTGGGAGCCTTGTTATGCTGATGGGCGGGATGTAAATTGCCAACAGACACTCGGGAGAAGTGTATGGTGTTTCCTGAAACATCTAAAAAACAAAGCAACAGAGCCTAGGGCACTTCCACTTATGGTCCTATAGCTTAGGGAAATTAAAATGAAAAAGACACAGCCACCCCAAAGTTTGGGACGCCTCTGTTTACAAGAACCTCGTTTACAGTACAAGTTCAACATCGCAGAAAGTGAAAAATGGATAAAGAAGTTGTGGTATTTACTTACAAAGCAATATCACTCAGCAATGAAATCTATGTCATCAGGCCCTTAGCAGCACAATGAGTGGATTCAGGTATGATGATTCTAACTGAAATAAGTCACACAGAAAAAGAAACATCATAAGATATCAGTAATACACGGAATGTAAACTTGGCTACACAGGAACTGAATTACAGAACAGAACAGGGTCTCAAATTTAGAAAACCAACTTATGCTTGCTTAAGGGTAAAGGTGAGTTGGGGTGCTGCATAAAACCAGAGATTGAAATGAGCACAGATAAAGTTCCTTAAGCCAAATATGGAATAGACAAGAGCTACCTCTTGCTCAACGAAATGGACTCAACACCGCATATTAAATGCCTAAGAATGTACCTGACTAGTAAGTATCTTAAAACCTATGGATTGCTATGTCTCCGAAAGAGAATCAAGCATGTGTACAGGGGCATAAACGCAGCAGTGATAGGATTGGAGAGGTTCGGTGAGCAAATGAAGACCCTTTGAAGTCATATTGCATGGTACCCATTCCACGGGTTTCAACTACCCAGGTTTAAGGTATTCTTCCTTCAGGTAAAACATGCATGTGGAACCTAGAGTATGATCAACCATGTGATCGGGAGATGTGTTCAAATATGTCTCAGTTTTCGTACCCTGGTACTCGGGTGCAACATTCCAGACGCTTTACTAACACCCTCCCGACTTGGAGAGTCAGTCCCTTTAACCTCCTGTTTGGCCCAGTTTGCAATTTGTGCGGAAGATGAACAGGAATAGCGAGAACCAATGAGAGACTAGCTGGAGGTGTCTGGACGGGCAAATTTAACTCTCATTTCCCACCAGGAAGAGGAATTAACCAAAGGCTCAGCGTGCCGTGCCGGAACCAGATTAGGGCCTGAAGCCATCCTGCGGTGTTGCGGCCAGCTCAAAAGAAAGCGAGTTGAAGAAAGGAGCTCAGGGGCACTGTAATTCACAAACCTGCAGAGTTATAAATGACAGCTATCGTCCAAAAATATACTGAAGTAAGGCTGCCAAGAGGACTTGAAAGCGGGGCAGAATTGCAGGAAACCGATTTCAGGAGGTAGACTGGAATTGCATTGAAAGCATAGGAAAAGAGGCAGAACGTCCACAATGATGCACTTGGCCAAAAAGGGCGTATGCGTTTTTTCCTGAATATATTCAGGAAAAAACGCATACGCCCTTTTTGGCCAACCAAGCAAGCTTGCAAAGGAAATCTGCACTACAATGAAGTCTCACTTCCCCCCGGTCAAAAGGGCCATCTGAAAAAAGTGTAAAATCCAGAAAGGCAGGACAGGCCATGGAGAACTGGGAGCCTTGTTATGCTGATGGGCGGGATGTAAATTGCCAACAGACACTCGGGAGAAGTGTATGGTGTTTCCTGAAACATCTAAAAAACAAAGCAACAGAGCCTAGGGCACTTCCACTTATGGTCCTATAGCTTAGGGAAATTAAAATCAAAAAGACACAGCCACCCCAAAGTTTGGGACGCCTCTGTTTACAAGAACCTCGTTTACAGTACAAGTTCAACATCGCAGAAAGTGAAAAATGGATAAAGAAGTTGTGGTATTTACTTACAAAGCAATATCACTCAGCAATGAAATCTATGTCATCAGGCCCTTAGCAGCACAATGAGTGGATTCAGGTATGATGATTCTAACTGAAATAAGTCACACAGAAAAAGAAACATCATAAGATATCAGTAATACACGGAATGTAAACTTGGCTACACAGGAACTGAATTACAGAACAGAACAGGGTCTCAAATTTAGAAAACCAACTTATGCTTGCTTAAGGGTAAAGGTGAGTTGGGGTGCTGCATAAAACCAGAGATTGAAATGAGCACAGATAAAGTTCCTTAAGCCAAATATGGAATAGACAAGAGCTACTCCTTGCTCAACGAAATGGACTCAACACCGCATATTAAACGCCTAAGAATGTACCTGACTAGTAAGTATCTTAAAACCTATGGATTGCTATGTCTCCGAAAGAGAATCAAGCATGTGTACAGGGGCATAAACGCAGCAGTGATAGGATTGGAGAGGTTCGGTGAGCAAATGAAGACCCTTTGAAGTCATATTGCATGGTACCCATTCCACGGGTTTCAACTACCCAGGTTTAAGGTATTCTTCCTTCAGGTAAAACATGCATGTGGAACCTAGAGTATGATCAACCATGTGATCGGGAGACGTGTTCAAATATGTCTCAGTTTTCGTACCCTGGTACTCGGGTGCAATATTCCAGACGCTTTACTAACACCCTCCCGACTTGGAGAGTCAGTCCCTTTAACCTCCTGTTTGGCCCAGTTTGCAATTTCTGCGGAAGATGAACAGGAATAGCGAGAACCAATGAGAGACTAGCTGGAGGTGTCTGGATGGGCAAATTTAACTCTCATTTCCCACCAGGAAGAGGAATTAACCAAAGGCTCAGCGTGCCGTGCCGGATCCAGATTAGGGCCTGAAGCCATCCTGCGGTGTTGCGGCCAGCTCAAAAGAAAGCGAGTTGAAGAAAGGAGCTCAGGGGCACTGTAATTCACAAACCTGCAGAGTTATAAATGACAGCTATCGTCCAAAAATATACTGAAGTAAGGCTGCCAAGAGGACTTGAAAGCGGGGCAGAATTGCAGGAAACCGATTTCAGGAGGTAGACTGGAATTGCATTGAAAGCATAGGAAAAGAGGCAGAACGTCCACAATGATGCACTTGGCCAAAAAGGGCGTATGCGTTTTTTCCTGAATATATTCAGGAAAAAACGCATACGCCCTTTTTGGCCAACCAAGCAAGCTTGCAAAGGAAATCTGCACTACAATGAAGTCTCACTTCCCCCCGGTCAAAAGGGCCATCTGAAAAAAGTGTAAAATCCAGAAAGGCAGGACAGGCCATGGAGAACTGGGAGCCTTGTTATGCTGATGGGCAGGATGTAAATTGCCAACAGACACTCGGGAGAAGTGTATGGTGTTTCCTGAAACATCTAAAAAACAAAGCAACAGAGCCTAGGGCACTTCCACTTATGGTCCTATAGCTTAGGGAAATTAAAATCAAAAAGACACAGCCACCCCAAAGTTTGGGACGCCTCTGTTTACAAGAACCTCGTTTACAGTACAAGTTCAACATCGCAGAAAGTGAAAAATGGATAAAGAAGTTGTGGTATTTACTTACAAAGCAATATCACTCAGCAATGAAATCTATGTCATCAGGCCCTTAGCAGCACAATGAGTGGATTCAGGTATGATGATTCTAACTGAAATAAGTCACACAGAAAAAGAAACATCATAAGATATCAGTAATACACGGAATGTAAACTTGGCTACACAGGAACTGAATTACAGAACAGAACAGGGTCTCAAATTTAGAAAACCAACTTATGCTTTCTTAAGGGGAAAGGTGAGTTGGGGTGCTGCATAAAACCAGAGATTGAAATGAGCACAGATAAAGTTCCTTAAGTCAAATATGGAATAGACAAGAGCTACCTCTTGCTCAACGAAATGGACTCAACACCGCATATTAAACGCCTAAGAATGTACCTGACTAGTAAGTATCTTAAAACCTATGGATTGCTATGTCTCCGAAAGAGAATCAAGCATGTGTACAGGGGCATAAACGCAGCAGTGATAGGATTGGAGAGGTTCGGTGAGCAAATGAAGACCCTTTGAAGTCATATTGCATGGTACCCATTCCACGGGTTTCAACTACCCAGGTTTAAGGTATTCTTCCTTCAGGTAAAACATGCATGTGGAACCTAGAGTATGATCAACCATGTGATCGGGAGACGTGTTCAAATATGTCTCAGTTTTCGTACCCTGGTACTCGGGTGCAACATTCCAGACGCTTTACTAACACCCTCCCGACTTGGAGAGTCAGTCCCTTTAACCTCCTGTTTGGCCCAGTTTGCAATTTCTGCGGAAGATGAACAGGAATAGCGAGAACCAATGAGAGACTAGCTGGAGGTGTCTGGACGGGCAAATTTAACTCTCATTTCCCACCAGGAAGAGGAATTAACCAAAGGCTCAGCGTGCCGTGCCGGAACCAGATTAGGGCCTGAAGCCATCCTGCGGTGTTGCGGCCAGCTCAAAAGAAAGCGAGTTGAAGAAAGGAGCTCAGGGGCACTGTAATTCACAAACCTGCAGAGTTATAAATGACAGCTATCGTCCAAAAATATACTGAAGTAAGGCTGCCAAGAGGACTTGAAAGCGGGGCAGAATTGCAGGAAACCGATTTCAGGAGGTAGACTGGAATTGCATTGAAAGCATAGGAAAAGAGGCAGAACGTCCACAATGATGCACTTGGCCAAAAAGGGCGTACGCGTTTTTTCCTGAATATATTCAGGAAAAAACGCGTACGCCCTTTTTGGCCAACCAAGCAAGCTTGCAAAGGAAATCTGCACTACAATGAAGTCTCACTTCCCCGCGGTCAAAAGGGCCATCTGAAAAAAGTGTAAAATCCAGAAAGGCAGGACAGGCCATGGAGAACTGGGAGCCTTGTTATGCTGATGGGCGGGATGTAAATTGCCAACAGACACTCGGGAGAAGTGTATGGTGTTTCCTGAAACATCTAAAAAACAAAGCAACAGAGCCTAGGGCACTTCCACTTATGGTCCTATAGCTTAGGGAAATTAAAATCAAAAAGACACAGCCACCCCAAAGTTTGGGACGCCTCTGTTTACAAGAACCTCGTTTACAGTACAAGTTCAACATCGCAGAAAGTGAAAAATGGATAAAGAAGTTGTGGTATTTACTTACAAAGCAATATCACTCAGCAATGAAATCTATGTCATCAGGCCCTTAGCAGCACAATGAGTGGATTCAGGTATGATGATTCTAACTGAAATAAGTCACACAGAAAAAGAAACATCATAAGATATCAGTAATACACGGAATGTAAACTTGGCTACACAGGAACTGAATTACAGAACAGAACAGGGTCTCAAATTTAGAAAACCAACTTATGCTTGCTTAAGGGTAAAGGTGAGTTGGGGTGCTGCATAAAACCAGAGATTGAAATGAGCACAGATAAAGTTCCTTAAGCCAAATATGGAATAGACAAGAGCTACTCCTTGCTCAACGAAATGGACTCAACACCGCATATTAAATGCCTAAGAATGTACCTGACTAGTAAGTATCTTAAAACCTATGGATTGCTATGTCTCCGAAAGAGAATCAAGCATGTGTACAGGGGCATAAACGCAGCAGTGATAGGATTGGAGAGGTTCGGTGAGCAAATGAAGACCCTTTGAAGTCATATTGCATGGTAGCCATTCCACGGGTTTCAGCTACCCAGGTTTAAGGTATTCTTCCTTCAGCTAAAACATGCATGTGGAACCTAGAGTATGATCAACCATGTGATTGGGAGACGTGTTCAAATATGTCTCAGTTTTCGTACCCTGGTACTCGGGTGCAACATTCCAGACGCTTTACTAACACCCTCCCGACTTGGAGAGTCAGTCCCTTTAACCTCCTGTTTGGCCCAGTTTGCAATTTCTGCGGAAGATGAACAGGAATAGCGAGAACCAATGAGAGACTAGCTGGAGGTGTCTGGACGGGCAAATTTAACTCTCATTTCCCACCAGGAAGAGGAATTAACCAAAGGCTCAGCGTGCCGTGCCGGAACCAGATTAGGGCCTGAAGCCATCCTGCGGTGTTGCGGCCAGCTCAAAAGAAAGCGAGTTGAAGAAAGGAGCTCAGGGGCACTGTAATTCACAAACCTGCAGAGTTATAAATGACAGCTATCGTCCAAAAATATACTGAAGTAAGGCTGCCAAGAGGACTTGAAAGCGGGGCAGAATTGCAGGAAACCGATTTCAGGAGGTAGACTGGAATTGCATTGAAAGCATAGGAAAAGAGGCAGAACGTCCACAATGATGCACTTGGCCAAAAAGGGCGTATGCGTTTTTTCCTGAATATATTCAGGAAAAAACGCATACGCCCTTTTTGGCCAACCAAGCAAGCTTGCAAAGGAAATCTGCACTACAATGAAGTCTCACTTCCCCCCGGTCAAAAGGGCCATCTGAAAAAAGTGTAAAATCCAGAAAGGCAGGACAGGCCATGGAGAACTGGGAGCCTTGTTATGCTGATGGGCGGGATGTAAATTGCCAACAGACACTCGGGAGAAGTGTATGGTGTTTCCTGAAACATCTAAAAAACAAAGCAACAGAGCCTAGGGCACTTCCACTTATGGTCCTATAGCTTAGGGAAATTAAAATCAAAAAGACACAGCCACCCCAAAGTTTGGGACGCCTCTGTTTACAAGAACCTCGTTTACAGTACAAGTTCAACATCGCAGAAAGTGAAAAATGGATAAAGAAGTTGTGGTATTTACTTACAAAGCAATATCACTCAGCAATGAAATCTATGTCATCAGGCCCTTAGCAGCACAATGAGTGGATTCAGGTATGATGATTCTAACTGAAATAAGTCACACAGAAAAAGAAACATCATAAGATATCAGTAATACACGGAATGTAAACTTGGCTACACAGGAACTGAATTACAGAACAGAACAGGGTCTCAAATTTAGAAAACCAACTTATGCTTGCTTAAGGGGAAAGGTGAGTTGGGGTGCTGCATAAAACCAGAGATTGAAATGAGCACAGATAAAGTTCCTTAAGCCAAATATGGAATAGACAAGAGCTACCTCTTGCTCAACGAAATGGACTCAACACCGCATATTAAACGCCTAAGAATGTACCTGACTAGTAAGTATCTTAAAACCTATGGATTGCTATGTTTCCGAAAGAGAATCAAGCATGTGTACAGGGGCATAAACGCAGCAGTGATAGGATTGGAGAGGTTCGGTGAGCAAATGAAGACCCTTTGAAGTCATATTGCATGGTACCCATTCCACGGGTTTCAACTACCCAGGTTTAAGGTATTCTTCCTTCAGGTAAAACATGCATGTGGAACCTAGAGTATGATCAACCATGTGATCGGGAGATGTGTTCAAATATGTCTCAGTTTTCGTACCCTGGTACTCGGGTGCAACATTCCAGACGCTTTACTAACACCCTCCCGACTTGGAGAGTCAGTCCCTTTAACCTCCTGTTTGGCCCAGTTTGCAATTTCTGCGGAAGATGAACAGGAATAGCGAGAACCAATGAGAGACTAGCTGGAGGTGTCTGGACGGGCAAATTTAACTCTCATTTCCCACCAGGAAGAGCAATTAACCAAAGGCTCAGCGTGCCGTGCCGGAACCAGATTAGGGCCTGAAGCCATCCTGCGGTGTTGCGGCCAGCTCAAAAGAAAGCGAGTTGAAGAAAGGAGCTCAGGGGCACTGTAATTCACAAACCTGCAGAGTTATAAATGACAGCTATCGTCCAAAAATATACTGAAGTAAGGCTGCCAAGAGGACTTGAAAGCGGGGCAGAATTGCAGGAAACCGATTTCAGGAGGTAGACTGGAATTGCATTGAAAGCATAGGAAAAGAGGCAGAACGTCCACAATGATGCACTTGGCCAAAAAGGGCGTATGCGTTTTTTCCTGAATATATTCAGGAAAAAACGCATACGCCCTTTTTGGCCAACCAAGCAAGCTTGCAAAGGAAATCTGCACTACAATGAAGTCTCACTTCCCCCCGGTCAAAAGGGCCATCTGAAAAAAGTGTAAAATCCAGAAAGGCAGGACAGGCCATGGAGAACTGGGAGCCTTGTTATGCTGATGGGCGGGATGTAAATTGCCAACAGACACTCGGGAGAAGTGTATGGTGTTTCCTGAAACATCTAAAAAACAAAGCAACAGAGCCTAGGGCACTTCCACTTATGGTCCTATAGCTTAGGGAAATTAAAATCAAAAAGACACAGCCACCCCAAAGTTTGGGACGCCTCTGTTTACAAGAACCTCGTTTACAGTACAAGTTCAACATCGCAGAAAGTGAAAAATGGATAAAGAAGTTGTGGTATTTACTTACAAAGCAATATCACTCAGCAATGAAATCTATGTCATCAGGCCCTTAGCAGCACAATGAGTGGATTCAGGTATGATGATTCTAACTGAAATAAGTCACACAGAAAAAGAAACATCATAAGATATCAGTAATACACGGAATGTAAACTTGGCTACACAGGAACTGAATTACAGAACAGAACAGGGTCTCAAATTTAGAAAACCAACTTATGCTTGCTTAAGGGTAAAGGTGAGTCAGGGTGCTGCATAAAACCAGAGATTGAAATGAGCACAGATAAAGTTCCTTAAGCCAAATATGGAATAGACAAGAGCTACTCCTTGCTCAACGAAATGGACTCAACACCGCATATTAAATGCCTAAGAATGTACCTGACTAGTAAGTATCTTAAAACCTATGGATTGCTATGTCTCCGAAAGAGAATCAAGCATGTGTACAGGGGCATAAACGCAGCAGTGATAGGATTGGAGAGGTTCGGTGAGCAAATGAAGACCCTTTGAAGTCATATTGCATGGTACCCATTCCACGGGTTTCAACTACCCAGGTTTAAGGTATTCTTCCTTCAGCTAAAACATGCATGTGGAACCTAGAGTATGATCAACCATGTGATCGGGAGACGTGTTCAAATATGTCTCAGTTTTCGTACCCTGGTACTCGGGTGCAACATTCCAGACGCTTTACTAACACCCTCCCGACTTGGAGAGTCAGTCCCTTTAACCTCCTGTTTGGCCCAGTTTGCAATTTCTGCGGAAGATGAACAGGAATAGCGAGAACCAATGAGAGACTAGCTGGAGGTGTCTGGACGGGCAAATTTAACGCTCATTTCCCACCAGGAAGAGGAATTAACCAAAGGCTCAGCGTGCTGTGCCGGAACCATATTAGGGCCTGAAGCCATCCTGCGGTGTTGCGGCCAGCTCAAAAGAAAGCGAGTTGAAGAAAGGAGCTCAGGGGCACTGTAATTCACAAACCTGCAGAGTTATAAATGACAGCTATCGTCCAAAAATATACTGAAGTAAGGCTGCCAAGAGGACTTGAAAGCGGGGCAGAATTGCAGGAAACCGATTTCAGGAGGTAGACTGGAATTGCATTGAAAGCATAGGAAAAGAGGCAGAACGTCCACAATGATGCACTTGGCCAAAAAGGGCGTATGCGTTTTTTCCTGAATATATTCAGGAAAAAACGCATACGCCCTTTTTGGCCAACCAAGCAAGCTTGCAAAGGAAATCTGCACTACAATGAAGTCTCACTTCCCCCCGGTCAAAAGGGCCATCTGAAAAAAGTGTAAAATCCAGAAAGACAGGACAGGCCATGGAGAACTGGGAGCCTTGTTATGCTGATGGGCGGGATGTAAATTGCCAACAGACACTCGGGAGAAGTGTATGGTGTTTCCTGAAACATCTAAAAAACAAAGCAACAGAGCCTAGGGCACTTCCACTTATGGTCCTATAGCTTAGGGAAATTAAAATCAAAAAGACACAGCCACCCCAAAGTTTGGGACGCCTCTGTTTACAAGAACCTCGTTTACAGTACAAGTTCAACATCGCAGAAAGTGAAAAATGGATAAAGAAGTTGTGGTATTTACTTACAAAGCAATATCACTCAGCAATGAAATCTATGTCATCAGGCCCTTAGCAGCACAATGAGTGGATTCAGGTATGATGATTCTAACTGAAATAAGTCACACAGAAAAAGAAACATCATAAGATATCAGTAATACACGGAATGTAAACTTGGCTACACAGGAACTGAATTACAGAACAGAACAGGGTCTCAAATTTAGAAAACCAACTTATGCTTGCTTAAGGGTAAAGGTGAGTCGGGGTGCTGCATAAAACCAGAGATTGAAATGAGCACAGATAAAGTTCCTTAAGCCAAATATGGAATAGACAAGAGCTACTCCTTGCTCAACGAAATGGACTCAACACCGCATATTAAATGCCTAAGAATGTACCTGACTAGTAAGTATCTTAAAACCTATGGATTGCTATGTCTCCGAAAGAGAATCAAGCATGTGTACAGGGGCATAAACGCAGCAGTGATAGGATTGGAGAGGTTCGGTGAGCAAATGAAGACCCTTTGAAGTCATATTGCATGGTACCCATTCCACGGGTTTCAACTACCCAGGTTTAAGGTATTCTTCCTTCAGGTAAAACATGCATGTGGAACCTAGAGTATGATCAACCATGTGATCGGGAGACGTGTTCAAATATGTCTCAGTTTTCGTACCCTGGTACTCGGGTGCAACATTCCAGACGCTTTACTAACACCCTCCCGACTTGGAGAGTCAGTCCCTTTAACCTCCTGTTTGGCCCAGTTTGCAATTTCTGCGGAAGATGAACAGGAATAGCGAGAACCAATGAGAGACTAGCTGGAGGTGTCTGGACGGGCAAATTTAACGCTCATTTCCCACCAGGAAGAGGAATTAACCAAAGGCTCAGCGTGCTGTGCCGGAACCATATTAGGGCCTGAAGCCATCCTGCGGTGTTGCGGCCAGCTCAAAAGAAAGCGAGTTGAAGAAAGGAGCTCAGGGGCACTGTAATTCACAAACCTGCAGAGTTATAAATGACAGCTATCGTCCAAAAATATACTGAAGTAAGGCTGCCAAGAGGACTTGAAAGCGGGGCAGAATTGCAGGAAACCGATTTCAGGAGGTAGACTGGAATTGCATTGAAAGCATAGGAAAAGAGGCAGAACGTCCACAATGATGCACTTGGCCAAAAAGGGCGTATGCGTTTTTTCCTGAATATATTCAGGAAAAAACGCATACGCCCTTTTTGGCCAACCAAGCAAGCTTGCAAAGGAAATCTGCACTACAATGAAGTCTCACTTCCCCCCGGTCAAAAGGGCCATCTGAAAAAAGTGTAAAATCCAGAAAGACAGGACAGGCCATGGAGAACTGGGAGCCTTGTTATGCTGATGGGCGGGATGTAAATTGCCAACAGACACTCGGGAGAAGTGTATGGTGTTTCCTGAAACATCTAAAAAACAAAGCAACAGAGCCTAGGGCACTTCCACTTATGGTCCTATAGCTTAGGGAAATTAAAATCAAAAAGACACAGCCACCCCAAAGTTTGGGACGCCTCTGTTTACAAGAACCTCGTTTACAGTACAAGTTCAACATCGCAGAAAGTGAAAAATGGATAAAGAAGTTGTGGTATTTACTTACAAAGCAATATCACTCAGCAATGAAATCTATGTCATCAGGCCCTTAGCAGCACAATGAGTGGATTCAGGTATGATGATTCTAACTGAAATAAGTCACACAGAAAAAGAAACATCATAAGATATCAGTAATACACGGAATGTAAACTTGGCTACACAGGAACTGAATTACAGAACAGAACAGGGTCTCAAATTTAGAAAACCAACTTATGCTTGCTTAAGGGTAAAGGTGAGTCGGGGTGCTGCATAAAACCAGAGATTGAAATGAGCACAGATAAAGTTCCTTAAGCCAAATATGGAATAGACAAGAGCTACTCCTTGCTCAACGAAATGGACTCAACACCGCATATTAAATGCCTAAGAATGTACCTGACTAGTAAGTATCTTAAAACCTATGGATTGCTATGTCTCCGAAAGAGAATCAAGCATGTGTACAGGGGCATAAACGCAGCAGTGATAGGATTGGAGAGGTTCGGTGAGCAAATGAAGACCCTTTGAAGTCATATTGCATGGTACCCATTCCACGGGTTTCAACTACCCAGGTTTAAGGTATTCTTCCTTCAGGTAAAACATGCATGTGGAACCTAGAGTATGATCAACCATGTGATCGGGAGACGTGTTCAAATATGTCTCAGTTTTCGTACCCTGGTACTCGGGTGCAACATTCCAGACGCTTTACTAACACCCTCCCGACTTGGAGAGTCAGTCCCTTTAACCTCCTGTTTGGCCCAGTTTGCAATTTCTGCGGAAGATGAACAGGAATAGCGAGAACCAATGAGAGACTAGCTGGAGGTGTCTGGACGGGCAAATTTAACGCTCATTTCCCACCAGGAAGAGGAATTAACCAAAGGCTCAGCGTGCTGTGCCGGAACCATATTAGGGCCTGAAGCCATCCTGCGGTGTTGCGGCCAGCTCAAAAGAAAGCGAGTTGAAGAAAGGAGCTCAGGGGCACTGTAATTCACAAACCTGCAGAGTTATAAATGACAGCTATCGTCCAAAAATATACTGAAGTAAGGCTGCCAAGAGGACTTGAAAGCGGGGCAGAATTGCAGGAAACCGATTTCAGGAGGTAGACTGGAATTGCATTGAAAGCATAGGAAAAGAGGCAGAACGTCCACAATGATGCACTTGGCCAAAAAGGGCGTATGCGTTTTTTCCTGAATATATTCAGGAAAAAACGCATACGCCCTTTTTGGCCAACCAAGCAAGCTTGCAAAGGAAATCTGCACTACAATGAAGTCTCACTTCCCCCCGGTCAAAAGGGCCATCTGAAAAAAGTGTAAAATCCAGAAAGACAGGACAGGCCATGGAGAACTGGGAGCCTTGTTATGCTGATGGGCGGGATGTAAATTGCCAACAGACACTCGGGAGAAGTGTATGGTGTTTCCTGAAACATCTAAAAAACAAAGCAACAGAGCCTAGGGCACTTCCACTTATGGTCCTATAGCTTAGGGAAATTAAAATCAAAAAGACACAGCCACCCCAAAGTTTGGGACGCCTCTGTTTACAAGAACCTCGTTTACAGTACAAGTTCAACATCGCAGAAAGTGAAAAATGGATAAAGAAGTTGTGGTATTTACTTACAAAGCAATATCACTCAGCAATGAAATCTATGTCATCAGGCCCTTAGCAGCACAATGAGTGGATTCAGGTATGATGATTCTAACTGAAATAAGTCACACAGAAAAAGAAACATCATAAGATATCAGTAATACACGGAATGTAAACTTGGCTACACAGGAACTGAATTACAGAACAGAACAGGGTCTCAAATTTAGAAAACCAACTTATGCTTGCTTAAGGGTAAAGGTGAGTTGGTGTGCTGCATAAAACCAGAGATTGAAATGAACACAGATAAAGTTCCTTAAGCCAAATATGGAATAGACAAGAGCTACTCCTTGCTCAACGAAATGGACTCAACACCGCATATTAAATGCCTAAGAATGTACCTGACTAGTAAGTATCTTAAAACCTATGGATTGCTATGTCTCCGAAAGAGAATCAAGCATGTGTACAGGGGCATAAACGCAGCAGTGATAGGATTGGAGAGGTTCGGTGAGCAAATGAAGACCCTTTGAAGTCATATTGCATGGTACCCATTGCACGGGTTTCAACTACCCAGGTTTAAGGTATTCTTCCTTCAGCTAAAACATGCATGTGGAACCTAGAGTATGATCAACCATGTGATCGGGAGACGTGTTCAAATATGTCTCAGTTTTCGTACCCTGGTACTCAGGT
Source organism: Pseudorca crassidens (assembly GCF_039906515.1). Lineage (NCBI taxonomy): Eukaryota > Metazoa > Chordata > Mammalia > Artiodactyla > Delphinidae > Pseudorca > Pseudorca crassidens. The sequence goes on along the minus strand of NW_027136325.1, from coordinate 531,892 downwards.
GCAACATTCCAGACGCTTTACTAACACCCTCCCGACTTGGAGAGTCAGTCCCTTTAAACTCCTGTTTGGCCCAGTTTGCAATTTCTGCGGAAGATGAACAGGAATAGCGAGAACCAATGAGAGACTAGCTGGAGGTGTCTGGACGGGCAAATTTAACTCTCATTTCCCACCAGGAAGAGGAATTAACCAAAGGCTCAGCGTGCCGTGCCGGAACCAGATTAGGGCCTGAAGCCATCCTGCGGTGTTGCGGCCAGCTCAAAAGAAAGCGAGTTGAAGAAAGGAGCTCAGAGGCACTGTAATTCACAAACCTGCAGAGTTATAAATGACAGCTATCGTCCAAAAATATACTGAAGTAAGGCTGCCAAGAGGACTTGAAAGCGGGGCAGAATTGCAGGAAACCGATTTCAGGAGGTAGACTGGAATTGCATTGAAAGCATAGGAAAAGAGGCAGAACGTCCACAATGATGCACTTGGCCAAAAAGGGCGTATGGGTTTTTTCCTGAATATATTCAGGAAAAAACGCATACGCCCTTTTTGGCCAACCAAGCAAGCTTGCAAAGGAAATCTGCACTACAATGAAGTCTCACTTCCCCCCGGTCAAAAGGGCCATCTGAAAAAAGTGTAAAATCCAGAAAGACAGGACAGGCCATGGAGAACTGGGAGCCTTGTTATGCTGATGGGCGGGATGTAAATTGCCAACAGACACTCGGGAGAAGTGTATGGTGTTTCCTGAAACATCTAAAAAACAAAGCAACAGAGCCTAGGGCACTTCCACTTATGGTCCTATAGCTTAGGGAAATTAAAATCAAAAAGACACAGCCACCCCAAAGTTTGGGACGCCTCTGTTTACAAGAACCTCGTTTACAGTACAAGTTCAACATCGCAGAAAGTGAAAAATGGATAAAGAAGTTGTGGTATTTACTTACAAAGCAATATCACTCAGCAATGAAATCTATGTCATCAGGCCCTTAGCAGCACAATGAGTGGATTCAGGTATGATGATTCTAACTGAAATAAGTCACACAGAAAAAGAAACATCATAAGATATCAGTAATACACGGAATGTAAACTTGGCTACACAGGAACTGAATTACAGAACAGAACAGGGTCTCAAATTTAGAAAACCAACTTATGCTTTCTTAAGGGTAAAGGTGAGTTGGGGTGCTGCATAAAACCAGAGATTGAAATGAGCACAGATAAAGTTCCTTAAGCCAAATATGGAATAGACAAGAGCTACCTCTTGCTCAACGAAATGGACTCAACACCGCATATTAAATGCCTAAGAATGTACCTGACTAGTAAGTATCTTAAAACCTATGGATTGCTATGTCTCCGAAAGAGAATCAAGCATGTGTACAGGGGCATAAACGCAGCAGTGATAGGATTGGAGAGGTTCGGTGAGCAAATGAAGACCCTTTGAAGTCATATTGCATGGTACCCATTCCACGGGTTTCAACTACCCAGGTTTAAGGTATTCTTCCTTCAGGTAAAACATGCATGTGGAACCTAGAGTATGATCAACCATGTGATCGGGAGACGTGTTCAAATATGTCTCAGTTTTCGTACCCTGGTACTCGGGTGCAACATTCCAGACGCTTTACTAACACCCTCCCGACTTGGAGAGTCAGTCCCTTTAACCTCCTGTTTGGCCCAGTTTGCAATTTCTGCGGAAGATGAACAGGAATAGCGAGAACCAATGAGAGACTAGCTGGAGGTGTCTGGACGGGCAAATTTAACGCTCATTTCCCACCAGGAAGAGGAATTAACCAAAGGCTCAGCGTGCTGTGCCGGAACCATATTAGGGCCTGAAGCCATCCTGCGGTGTTGCGGCCAGCTCAAAAGAAAGCGAGTTGAAGAAAGGAGCTCAGGGGCACTGTAATTCACAAACCTGCAGAGTTATAAATGACAGCTATCGTCCAAAAATATACTGAAGTAAGGCTGCCAAGAGGACTTGAAAGCGGGGCAGAATTGCAGGAAACCGATTTCAGGAGGTAGACTGGAATTGCATTGAAAGCATAGGAAAAGAGGCAGAACGTCCACAATGATGCACTTGGCCAAAAAGGGCGTATGCGTTTTTTCCTGAATATATTCAGGAAAAAACGCATACGCCCTTTTTGGCCAACCAAGCAAGCTTGCAAAGGAAATCTGCACTACAATGAAGTCTCACTTCCCCCCGGTCAAAAGGGCCATCTGAAAAAAGTGTAAAATCCAGAAAGACAGGACAGGCCATGGAGAACTGGGAGCCTTGTTATGCTGATGGGCGGGATGTAAATTGCCAACAGACACTCGGGAGAAGTGTATGGTGTTTCCTGAAACATCTAAAAAACAAAGCAACAGAGCCTAGGGCACTTCCACTTATGGTCCTATAGCTTAGGGAAATTAAAATCAAAAAGACACAGCCACCCCAAAGTTTGGGACGCCTCTGTTTACAAGAACCTCGTTTACAGTACAAGTTCAACATCGCAGAAAGTGAAAAATGGATAAAGAAGTTGTGGTATTTACTTACAAAGCAATATCACTCAGCAATGAAATCTATGTCATCAGGCCCTTAGCAGCACAATGAGTGGATTCAGGTATGATGATTCTAACTGAAATAAGTCACACAGAAAAAGAAACATCATAAGATATCAGTAATACACGGAATGTAAACTTGGCTACACAGGAACTGAATTACAGAACAGAACAGGGTCTCAAATTTAGAAAACCAACTTATGCTTGCTTAAGGGTAAAGGTGAGTCGGGGTGCTGCATAAAACCAGAGATTGAAATGAGCACAGATAAAGTTCCTTAAGCCAAATATGGAATAGACAAGAGCTACTCCTTGCTCAACGAAATGGACTCAACACCGCATATTAAATGCCTAAGAATGTACCTGACTAGTAAGTATCTTAAAACCTATGGATTGCTATGTCTCCGAAAGAGAATCAAGCATGTGTACAGGGGCATAAACGCAGCAGTGATAGGATTGGAGAGGTTCGGTGAGCAAATGAAGACCCTTTGAAGTCATATTGCATGGTACCCATTCCACGGGTTTCAACTACCCAGGTTTAAGGTATTCTTCCTTCAGGTAAAACATGCATGTGGAACCTAGAGTATGATCAACCATGTGATCGGGAGACGTGTTCAAATATGTCTCAGTTTTCGTACCCTGGTACTCGGGTGCAACATTCCAGACGCTTTACTAACACCCTCCCGACTTGGAGAGTCAGTCCCTTTAACCTCCTGTTTGGCCCAGTTTGCAATTTCTGCGGAAGATGAACAGGAATAGCGAGAACCAATGAGAGACTAGCTGGAGGTGTCTGGACGGGCAAATTTAACGCTCATTTCCCACCAGGAAGAGGAATTAACCAAAGGCTCAGCGTGCTGTGCCGGAACCATATTAGGGCCTGAAGCCATCCTGCGGTGTTGCGGCCAGCTCAAAAGAAAGCGAGTTGAAGAAAGGAGCTCAGGGGCACTGTAATTCACAAACCTGCAGAGTTATAAATGACAGCTATCGTCCAAAAATATACTGAAGTAAGGCTGCCAAGAGGACTTGAAAGCGGGGCAGAATTGCAGGAAACCGATTTCAGGAGGTAGACTGGAATTGCATTGAAAGCATAGGAAAAGAGGCAGAACGTCCACAATGATGCACTTGGCCAAAAAGGGCGTATGCGTTTTTTCCTGAATATATTCAGGAAAAAACGCATACGCCCTTTTTGGCCAACCAAGCAAGCTTGCAAAGGAAATCTGCACTACAATGAAGTCTCACTTCCCCCCGGTCAAAAGGGCCATCTGAAAAAAGTGTAAAATCCAGAAAGACAGGACAGGCCATGGAGAACTGGGAGCCTTGTTATGCTGATGGGCGGGATGTAAATTGCCAACAGACACTCGGGAGAAGTGTATGGTGTTTCCTGAAACATCTAAAAAACAAAGCAACAGAGCCTAGGGCACTTCCACTTATGGTCCTATAGCTTAGGGAAATTAAAATCAAAAAGACACAGCCACCCCAAAGTTTGGGACGCCTCTGTTTACAAGAACCTCGTTTACAGTACAAGTTCAACATCGCAGAAAGTGAAAAATGGATAAAGAAGTTGTGGTATTTACTTACAAAGCAATATCACTCAGCAATGAAATCTATGTCATCAGGCCCTTAGCAGCACAATGAGTGGATTCAGGTATGATGATTCTAACTGAAATAAGTCACACAGAAAAAGAAACATCATAAGATATCAGTAATACACGGAATGTAAACTTGGCTACACAGGAACTGAATTACAGAACAGAACAGGGTCTCAAATTTAGAAAACCAACTTATGCTTGCTTAAGGGTAAAGGTGAGTTGGTGTGCTGCATAAAACCAGAGATTGAAATGAACACAGATAAAGTTCCTTAAGCCAAATATGGAATAGACAAGAGCTACTCCTTGCTCAACGAAATGGACTCAACACCGCATATTAAATGCCTAAGAATGTACCTGACTAGTAAGTATCTTAAAACCTATGGATTGCTATGTCTCCGAAAGAGAATCAAGCATGTGTACAGGGGCATAAACGCAGCAGTGATAGGATTGGAGAGGTTCGGTGAGCAAATGAAGACCCTTTGAAGTCATATTGCATGGTACCCATTCCACGGGTTTCAACTACCCAGGTTTAAGGTATTCTTCCTTCAGCTAAAACATGCATGTGGAACCTAGAGTATGATCAACCATGTGATCGGGAGACGTGTTCAAATATGTCTCAGTTTTCGTACCCTGGTACTCAGGTGCAACATTCCAGACGCTTTACTAACACCCTCCCAACTTGGAGAGTCAGTCCCTTTAAACTCCTGTTTGGCCCAGTTTGCAATTTCTGCGGAAGATGAACAGGAATAGCGAGAACCAATGAGAGACTAGCTGGAGGTGTCTGGACGGGCAAATTTAACTCTCATTTCCCACCAGGAAGAGGAATTAACCAAAGGCTCAGCGTGCCGTGCCGGAACCAGATTAGGGCCTGAAGCCATCTTGCGGTGTTGCGGCCAGCTCAAAAGAAAGCGAGTTGAAGAAAGGAGCTCAGAGGCACTGTAATTCACAAACCTGCAGAGTTATAAATGACAGCTATCGTCCAAAAATATACTGAAGTAAGGCTGCCAAGAGGACTTGAAAGCGGGGCAGAATTGCAGGAAACCGATTTCAGGAGGTAGACTGGAATTGCATTGAAAGCATAGGAAAAGAGGCAGAACGTCCACAATGATGCACTTGGCCAAAAAGGGCGTATGCGTTTTTTCCTGAATATATTCAGGAAAAAACGCATACGCCCTTTTTGGCCAACCAAGCAAGCTTGCAAAGGAAATCTGCACTACAATGAAGTCTCACTTCCCCCCGGTCAAAAGGGCCATCTGAAAAAAGTGTAAAATCCAGAAAGACAGGACAGGCCATGGAGAACTGGGAGCCTTGTTATGCTGATGGGCGGGATGTAAATTGCCAACAGACACTCGGGAGAAGTGTATGGTGTTTCCTGAAACATCTAAAAAACAAAGCAACAGAGCCTAGGGCACTTCCACTTATGGTCCTATAGCTTAGGGAAATTAAAATCAAAAAGACACAGCCACCCCAAAGTTTGGGACGCCTCTGTTTACAAGAACCTCGTTTACAGTACAAGTTCAACATCGCAGAAAGTGAAAAATGGATAAAGAAGTTGTGGTATTTACTTACAAAGCAATATCACTCAGCAATGAAATCTATGTCATCAGGCCCTTAGCAGCACAATGAGTGGATTCAGGTATGATGATTCTAACTGAAATAAGTCACACAGAAAAAGAAACATCATAAGATATCAGTAATACACGGAATGTAAACTTGGCTACACAGGAACTGAATTACAGAACAGAACAGGGTCTCAAATTTAGAAAACCAACTTATGCTTTCTTAAGGGTAAAGGTGAGTTGGGGTGCTGCATAAAACCAGAGATTGAAATGAGCACAGATAAAGTTCCTTAAGCCAAATATGGAATAGACAAGAGCTACCTCTTGCTCAACGAAATGGACTCAACACCGCATATTAAACGCCTAAGAATGTACCTGACTAGTAAGTATCTTAAAACCTATGGATTGCTATGTCTCCGAAAGAGAATCAAGCATGTGTACAGGGGCATAAACGCAGCAGTGATAGGATTGGAGAGGTTCGGTGAGCAAATGAAGACCCTTTGAAGTCATATTGCATGGTACCCATTCCACGGGTTTCAACTACCCAGGTTTAAGGTATTCTTCCTTCAGCTAAAACATGCATGTGGAACCTAGAGTATGATCAACCATGTGATCGGGAGACGTGTTCAAATATGTCTCAGTTTTCGTACCCTGGTACTCGGGTGCAACATTCCAGACGCTTTACTAACACCCTCCCGACTTGGAGAGTCAGTCCCTTTAACCTCCTGTTTGGCCCAGTTTGCAATTTCTGCGGAAGATGAACAGGAATAGCGAGAACCAATGAGAGACTAGCTGGAGGTGTCTGGACGGGCAAATTTAACTCTCATTTCCCACCAGGAAGAGGAATTAACCAAAGGCTCAGCGTGCCGTGCCGGAACCAGATTAGGGCCTGAAGCCATCCTGCGGTGTTGCGGCCAGCTCAAAAGAAAGCGAGTTGAAGAAAGGAGCTCAGGGGCACTGTAATTCACAAACCTGCAGAGTTATAAATGACAGCTATCGTCCAAAAATATACTGAAGTAAGGCTGCCAAGAGGACTTGAAAGCGGGGCAGAATTGCAGGAAACCGATTTCAGGAGGTAGACTGGAATTGCATTGAAAGCATAGGAAAAGAGGCAGAACGTCCACAATGATGCACTTGGCCAAAAAGGGCGTATGCGTTTTTTCCTGAATATATTCAGGAAAAAACGCATACGCCCTTTTTGGCCAACCAAGCAAGCTTGCAAAGGAAATCTGCACTACAATGAAGTCTCACTTCCCCGCGGTCAAAAGGGCCATCTGAAAAAAGTGTAAAATCCAGAAAGGCAGGACAGGCCATGGAGAACTGGGAGCCTTGTTATGCTGATGGGCGGGATGTAAATTGCCAACAGACACTCGGGAGAAGTGTATGGTGTTTCCTGAAACATCTAAAAAACAAAGCAACAGAGCCTAGGGCACTTCCACTTATGGTCCTATAGCTTAGGGAAATTAAAATCAAAAAGACACAGCCACCCCAAAGTTTGGGACGCCTCTGTTTACAAGAACCTCGTGTACAGTACAAGTTCAACATCGCAGAAAGTGAAAAATGGATAAAGAAGTTGTGGTATTTACTTACAAAGCAATATCACTCAGCAATGAAATCTATGTCATCAGGCCCTTAGCAGCACAATGAGTGGATTCAGGTATGATGATTCTAACTGAAATAAGTCACACAGAAAAAGAAACATCATAAGATATCAGTAATACACGGAATGTAAACTTGGCTACACAGGAACTGAATTACAGAACAGAACAGGGTCTCAAATTTAGAAAACCAACTTATGCTTTCTTAAGGGTAAAGGTGAGTTGGGGTGCTGCATAAAACCAGAGATTGAAATGAGCACAGATAAAGTTCCTTAAGCCAAATATGGAATAGACAAGAGCTACCTCTTGCTCAACGAAATGGACTCAACACCGCATATTAAACGCCTAAGAATGTACCTGACTAGTAAGTATCTTAAAACCTATGGATTGCTATGTCTCCGAAAGAGAATCAAGCATGTGTACAGGGGCATAAACGCAGCAGTGATAGGATTGGAGAGGTTCGGTGAGCAAATGAAGACCCTTTGAAGTCATATTGCATGGTACCCATTCCACGGGTTTCAACTACCCAGGTTTAAGGTATTCTTCCTTCAGCTAAAACATGCATGTGGAACCTAGAGTATGATCAACCATGTGATCGGGAGACGTGTTCAAATATGTCTCAGTTTTCGTACCCTGGTACTCGGGTGCAACATTCCAGACGCTTTACTAACACCCTCCCGACTTGGAGAGTCAGTCCCTTTAACCTCCTGTTTGGCCCAGTTTGCAATTTCTGCGGAAGATGAACAGGAATAGCGAGAACCAATGAGAGACTAGCTGGAGGTGTCTGGACGGGCAAATTTAACTCTCATTTCCCACCAGGAAGAGGAATTAACCAAAGGCTCAGCGTGCCGTGCCGGAACCAGATTAGGGCCTGAAGCCATCCTGCGGTGTTGCAGCCAGCTCAAAAGAAAGCGAGTTGAAGAAAGGAGCTCAGGGGCACTGTAATTCACAAACCTGCAGAGTTATAAATGACAGCTATCGTCCAAAAATATACTGAAGTAAGGCTGCCAAGAGGACTTGAAAGCGGGGCAGAATTGCAGGAAACCGATTTCAGGAGGTAGACTGGAATTGCATTGAAAGCATAGGAAAAGAAGCAGAACGTCCACAATGATGCTCTTGGCCAAAAAGGGCGTACGCGTTTTTTCCTGAATATATTCAGGAAAAAACGCATACGCCCTTTTTGGCCAACCAAGCAAGCTTGCAAAGGAAATCTGCACTACAATGAAGTCTCACTTCCCCGCGGTCAAAAGGGCCATCTGAAAAAAGTGTAAAATCCAGAAAGGCAGGACAGGCCATGGAGAACTGGGAGCCTTGTTATGCTGATGGGCGGGATGTAAATTGCCAACAGACACTCGGGAGAAGTGTATGGTGTTTCCTGAAACATCTAAAAAACAAAGCAACAGAGCCTAGGGCACTTCCACTTATGGTCCTATAGCTTAGGGAAATTAAAATCAAAAAGACACAGCCACCCCAAAGTTTGGGACGCCTCTGTTTACAAGAACCTCGTTTACAGTACAAGTTCAACATCGCAGAAAGTGAAAAATGGATAAAGAAGTTGTGGTATTTACTTACAAAGCAATATCACTCAGCAATGAAATCTATGTCATCAGGCCCTTAGCAGCACAATGAGTGGATTCAGGTATGATGATTCTAACTGAAATAAGTCACACAGAAAAAGAAACATCATAAGATATCAGTAATACACAGAATGTAAACTTGGCTACACAGGAACTGAATTACAGAACAGAACAGGGTCTCAAATTTAGAAAACCAACTTATGCTTGCTTAAGGGTAAAGGTGAGTTGGGGTGCTGCATAAAACCAGAGATTGAAATGAGCACAGATAAAGTTCCTTAAGCCAAATATGGAATAGACAAGAGCTACTCCTTGCTCAACGAAATGGACTCAACACCGCATATTAAATGCCTAAGAATGTACCTGACTAGTAAGTATCTTAAAACCTATGGATTGCTATGTCTCCGAAAGAGAATCAAGCATGTGTACAGGGGCATAAACGCAGCAGTGATAGGATTGGAGAGGTTCGGTGAGCAAATGAAGACCCTTTGAATTCATATTGCATGGTAGCCATTCCACGGGTTTCAGCTACCCAGGTTTAAGGTATTCTTCCTTCAGCTAAATCATGCATGTGGAACCTAGAGTATGATCAACCATGTGATTGGGAGACGTGTTCAAATATGTCTCAGTTTTCGTACCCTGGTACTCGGGTGCAACATTCCAGACGCTTTACTAACACCCTCCCGACTTGGAGAGTCAGTCCCTTTAACCTCCTGTTTGGCCCAGTTTGCAATTTCTGCGGAAGATGAACAGGAATAGCGAGAACCAATGAGAGACTAGCTGGAGGTGTCTGGACGGGCAAATTTAACTCTCATTTCCCACCAGGAAGAGGAATTAACCAAAGGCTCAGCATGCCGTGCCGGAACCAGATTAGGGCCTGAAGCCATCCTGCGGTGTTGCGGCCAGCTCAAAAGAAAGCGAGTTGAAGAAAGGAGCTCAGGGGCACTGTAATTCACAAACCTGCAGAGTTATAAATGACAGCTATCGTCCAAAAATATACTGAAGTAAGGCTGCCAAGAGGACTTGAAAGCGGGGCAGAATTGCAGGAAACCGATTTCAGGAGGTAGACTGGAATTGCATTGAAAGCATAGGAAAAGAAGCAGAACGTCCACAATGATGCTCTTGGCCAAAAAGGGCGTACGCGTTTTTTCCTGAATATATTCAGGAAAAAACGCATACGCCCTTTTTGGCCAACCAAGCAAGCTTGCAAAGGAAATCTGCACTACAATGAAGTCTCACTTCCCCGCGGTCAAAAGGGCCATCTGAAAAAAGTGTAAAATCCAGAAAGGCAGGACAGGCCATGGAGAACTGGGAGCCTTGTTATGCTGATGGGCGGGATGTAAATTGCCAACAGACACTCGGGAGAAGTGTATGGTGTTTCCTGAAACATCTAAAAAACAAAGCAACAGAGCCTAGGGCACTTCCACTTATGGTCCTATAGCTTAGGGAAATTAAAATCAAAAAGACACAGCCACCCCAAAGTTTGGGACGCCTCTGTTTACAAGAACCTCGTTTACAGTACAAGTTCAACATCGCAGAAAGTGAAAAATGGATAAAGAAGTTGTGGTATTTACTTACAAAGCAATATCACTCAGCAATGAAATCTATGTCATCAGGCCCTTAGCAGCACAATGAGTGGATTCAGGTATGATGATTCTAACTGAAATAAGTCACACAGAAAAAGAAACATCATAAGATATCAGTAATACACAGAATGTAAACTTGGCTACACAGGAACTGAATTACAGAACAGAACAGGGTCTCAAATTTAGAAAACCAACTTATGCTTGCTTAAGGGTAAAGGTGAGTTGGGGTGCTGCATAAAACCAGAGATTGAAATGAGCACAGATAAAGTTCCTTAAGCCAAATATGGAATAGACAAGAGCTACTCCTTGCTCAACGAAATGGACTCAACACCGCATATTAAATGCCTAAGAATGTACCTGACTAGTAAGTATCTTAAAACCTATGGATTGCTATGTCTCCGAAAGAGAATCAAGCATGTGTACAGGGGCATAAACGCAGCAGTGATAGGATTGGAGAGGTTCGGTGAGCAAATGAAGACCCTTTGAATTCATATTGCATGGTAGCCATTCCACGGGTTTCAGCTACCCAGGTTTAAGGTATTCTTCCTTCAGCTAAATCATGCATGTGGAACCTAGAGTATGATCAACCATGTGATTGGGAGACGTGTTCAAATATGTCTCAGTTTTCGTACCCTGGTACTCGGGTGCAACATTCCAGACGCTTTACTAACACCCTCCCGACTTGGAGAGTCAGTCCCTTTAACCTCCTGTTTGGCCCAGTTTGCAATTTCTGCGGAAGATGAACAGGAATAGCGAGAACCAATGAGAGACTAGCTGGAGGTGTCTGGACGGGCAAATTTAACTCTCATTTCCCACCAGGAAGAGGAATTAACCAAAGGCTCAGCATGCCGTGCCGGAACCAGATTAGGGCCTGAAGCCATCCTGCGGTGTTGCGGCCAGCTCAAAAGAAAGCGAGTTGAAGAAAGGAGCTCAGGGGCACTGTAATTCACAAACCTGCAGAGTTATAAATGACAGCTATCGTCCAAAAATATACTGAAGTAAGGCTGCCAAGAGGACTTGAAAGCGGGGCAGAATTGCAGGAAACCGATTTCAGGAGGTAGACTGGAATTGCATTGAAAGCATAGGAAAAGAGGCAGAACGTCCACAATGATGCACTTGGCCAAAAAGGGCGTATGCGTTTTTTCCTGAATATATTCAGGAAAAAACGCATACGCCCTTTTTGGCCAACCAAGCAAGCTTGCAAAGGAAATCTGCACTACAATGAAGTCTCACTTCCCCCCGGTCAAAAGGGCCATCTGAAAAAAGTGTAAAATCCAGAAAGGCAGGACAGGCCATGGAGAACTGGGAGCCTTGTTTTGCTGATGGGCAGGATGTAAATTGCCAACAGACACTCGGGAGAAGTGTATGGTGTTTCCTGAAACATCTAAAAAACAAAGCAACAGAGCCTAGGGCACTTCCACTTATGGTCCTATAGCTTAGGGAAATTAAAATCAAAAAGACACAGCCACCCCAAAGTTTGGGACGCCTCTGTTTACAAGAACCTCGTTTACAGTACAAGTTCAACATCGCAGAAAGTGAAAAATGGATAAAGAAGTTGTGGTATTTACTTACAAAGCAATATCACTCAGCAATGAAATCTATGTCATCAGGCCCTTAGCAGCACAATGAGTGGATTCAGGTATGATGATTCTAACTGAAATAAGTCACACAGAAAAAGAAACATCATAAGATATCAGTAATACACGGAATGTAAACTTGGCTACACAGGAACTGTATTACAGAACAGAACAGGGTCTCAAATTTAGAAAACCAACTTATGCTTGCTTAAGGGTAAAGGTGAGTTGGGGTGCTGCATAAAACCAGAGATTGAAATGAGCACAGATAAAGTTCCTAAAGCCAAATATGGAATAGACAAGAGCTACTCCTTGCTCAACGAAATGGACTCAACACCCCATATTAAACGCCTAAGAATGTACCTGACTAGTAAGTATCTTAAAACCTATGGATTGCTATGTCTCCGAAAGAGAATCAAGCATGTGTACAGGGGCATAAACGCAGCAGTGATAGGATTGGAGAGGTTCGGTGAGCAAATGAAGACCCTTTGAAGTCATATTGCATGGTACCCATTCCACGGGTTTCAACTACCCAGGTTTAAGGTATTCTTCCTTCAGCTAAAACATGCATGTGGAACCTAGAGTATGATCAACCATGTGATCGGGAGACGTGTTCAAATATGTCTCAGTTTTCGTACCCTGGTACTCGGGTGCAACATTCCAGACACTTTACTAACACCCTCCCGACTTGGAGAGTCAGTCCCTTTAACCTCCTGTTTGGCCCAGTTTGCAATTTCTGCGGAAGATGAACAGGAATAGCGAGAACCAATGAGAGACTAGCTGGAGGTGTCTGGACGGGCAAATTTAACTCTCATTTCCCACCAGGAAGAGGAATTAACCAAAGGCTCAGCGTGCCGTGCCGGAACCAGATTAGGGCCTGAAGCCATCCTGCAGTGTTGCGGCCAGCTCAAAAGAAAGCGAGTTGAAGAAAGGAGCTCAGGGGCACTGTAATTCACAAACCTGCAGAGTTATAAATGACAGCTATCGTCCAAAAATATACTGAAGTAAGGCTGCCAAGAGGACTTGAAAGCGGGGCAGAATTGCAGGAAACCGATTTCAGGAGGTAGACTGGAATTGCATTGAAAGCATAGGAAAAGAGGCAGAACGTCCACAATGATGCACTTGGCCAAAAAGGGCGTATGCGTTTTTTCCTGAATATATTCAGGAAAAAACGCATACGCCCTTTTTGGCCAACCAAGCAAGCTTGCAAAGGAAATCTGCACTACAATGAAGTCTCACTTCCCCCCGGTCAAAAGGGCCATCTGAAAAAAGTGTAAAATCCAGAAAGACAGGACAGGCCATGGAGAACTGGGAGCCTTGTTATGCTGATGGGCGGGATGTAAATTGCCAACAGACACTCGGGAGAAGTGTATGGTGTTTCCTGAAACATCTAAAAAACAAAGCAACAGAGCCTAGGGTACTTCCACTTATGGTCCTATAGCTTAGGGAAATTAAAATCAAAAAGACACAGCCACCCCAAAGTTTGGGACGCCTCTGTTTACAAGAACCTCGTTTACAGTACAAGTTCAACATCACAGAAAGTGAAAAATGGATAAAGAAGTTGTGGTATTTACTTACAAAGCAATATCACTCAGCAATGAAATCTATGTCATCAGGCCCTTAGCAGCACAATGAGTGGATTCAGGTATGATGATTCTAACTGAAATAAGTCACACAGAAAAAGAAACATCATAAGATATCAGTAATACACGGAATGTAAACTTGGCTACACAGGAACTGAATTACAGAACAGAACAGGGTCTCAAATTTAGAAAACCAACTTATGCTTTCTTAAGGGGAAAGGTGAGTTGGGGTGCTGCATAAAACCAGAGATTGAAATGAGCACAGATAAAGTTCCTTAAGCCAAATATGGAATAGACAAGAGCTACCTCTTGCTCAACGAAATGGACTCAACACCGCATATTAAATGCCTAAGAATGTACCTGACTAGTAAGTATCTTAAAACCTATGGATTGCTATGTCTCCGAAAGAGAATCAAGCATGTGTACAGGGGCATAAACGCAGCAGTGATAGGATTGGAGAGGTTCGGTGAGCAAATGAAGACCCTTTGAAGTCATATTGCATGGTACCCATTCCACGGGTTTCAACTACCCAGGTTTAAGGTATTATTCCTTCAGCTAAAACATGCATGTGGAACCTAGAGTATGATCAACCATGTGATCGGGAGACGTGTTCAAATATGTCTCAGTTTTCGTACCCTGGTACTCGGGTGCAACATTCCAGACGCTTTACTAACACCCTCCTGACTTGGAGAGTCAGTCCCTTTAACCTCCTGTTTGGCCCAGTTTGCAATTTCTGCGGAAGATGAACAGGAATAGCGAGAACCAATGAGAGACTAGCTGGAGGTGTCTGGACGGGCAAATTTAACTCTCATTTCCCACCAGGAAGAGGAATTAACCAAAGGCTCAGCGTGCCGTGCCGGAACCAGATTAGGGCCTCAAGACATCCTGCGGTGTTGTGGCCAGCTCAAAAGAAAGCGAGTTGAAGAAAGGAGCTCAGGGGCACTGTAATTCACAAACCTGCAGAGTTATAAATGACAGCTATCGTCCAAAAATATACTGAAGTAAGGTTTCCAAGAGGACTTGAAAGCGGGGCAGAATTGCAGGAAACCGATTTCAGGAGGCAGACTGGAATTGCATTGAAAGCATAGGAAAAGAGGCAGAACGTCCACAATGATGCACTTGGCCAAAAAGGGCGTATGCGTTTTTTCCTGAATATATTCAGGAAAAAACGCATACGCCCTTTTTGGCCAACCAAGCAAGCTTGCAAAGGAAATCTGCACTACAATGAAGTCTCACTTCCCCCCGGTCAAAAGGGCCATCTGAAAAAAGTGTAAAATCCAGAAAGGCAGGACAGGCCATGGAGAACTGGGAGCCTTGTTATGCTGATGGGCGGGATGTAAATTGCCAACAGACACTCGGGAGAAGTGTATGGTGTTTCCTGAAACATCTAAAAAACAAAGCAACAGAGCCTAGGGCACTTCCACTTATGGTCCTATAGCTTAGGGAAATTAAAATCAAAAAGACACAGCCACCCCAAAGTTTGGGACGCCTCTGTTTACAAGAACCTCGTTTACAGTACAAGTTCAACATCGCAGAAAGTGAAAAATGGATAAAGAAGTTGTGGTATTTACTTACAAAGCAATATCACTCAGCAATGAAATCTATGTCATCAGGCCCTTAGCAGCACAATGAGTGGATTCAGGTATGATGATTCTAACTGAAATAAGTCACACAGAAAAAGAAACATCATAAGATATCAGTAATACACGGAATGTAAACTTGGCTACACAGGAACTGTATTACAGAACAGAACAGGGTCTCAAATTTAGAAAACCAACTTATGCTTGCTTAAGGGTAAAGGTGAGTTGGGGTGCTGCATAAAACCAGAGATTGAAATGAGCACAGATAAAGTTCCTTAAGCCAAATATGGAATAGACAAGAGCTACTCCTTGCTCAACGAAATGGACTCAACACCGCATATTAAACGCCTAAGAATGTACCTGACTAGTAAGTATCTTAAAACCTATGGATTGCTATGTCTCCGAAAGAGAATCAAGCATGTGTACAGGGGCATAAACGCAGCAGTGATAGGATTGGAGAGGTTCGGTGAGCAAATGAAGACCCTTTGAAGTCATATTGCATGGTACCCATTCCACGGGTTTCAACTACCCAGGTTTAAGGTATTCTTCCTTCAGGTAAAACATGCATTTGGAACCTAGAGTATGATCAACCATGTGATCGGGAGACGTGTTCAAATATGTCTCAGTTTTCGTACCCTGGTACTCGGGTGCAACATTCCAGACGCTTTACTAACACCCTCCCGACTTGGAGAGTCAGTCCCTTTAACCTCCTGTTTGGCCCAGTTTGCAATTTCTGCGGAAGATGAACAGAAATAGCGAGAACCAATGAGAGATTAGCTGGAGGTGTCTGGACGGGCAAATTTAACTCTCATTTCCCACCAGGAAGAGGAATTAACCAAAGGCTCAGCGTGCCGTGCCGGAACCAGATTAGGGCCTGAAGCCATCCTGCAGTGTTGCGGCCAGCTCAAAAGAAAGCGAGTTGAAGAAAGGAGCTCAGGGGCACTGTAATTCACAAACCTGCAGAGTTATAAATGACAGCTATCGTCCAAAAATATACTGAAGTAAGGCTGCCAAGAGGACTTGAAAGCGGGGCAGAATTGCAGGAAACCGATTTCAGGAGGTAGACTGGAATTGCATTGAAAGCATAGGAAAAGAGGCAGAACGTCCACAATGATGCACTTGGCCAAAAAGTGCATATGCGTTTTTTCCTGAATATATTCAGGAAAAAACGCATACGCCCTTTTTGGCCAACCAAGCAAGCTTGCAAAGGAAATCTGCACTACAATGAAGTCTCACTTCCCCCCGGTCAAAAGGGCCATCTGAAAAAAGTGTAAAATCCAGAAAGACAGGACAGGCCATGGAGAACTGGGAGCCTTGTTATGCTGATGGGTGGGATGTAAATTGCCAACAGACACTCGGGAGAAGTGTATGGTGTTTCCTGAAACATCTAAAAAACAAAGCAACAGAGCCTAGGGCACTTCCACTTATGGTCCTATAGCTTAGGGAAATTAAAATCAAAAAGACACAGCCACCCCAAAGTTTGGGACGCCTCTGTTTACAAGAACCTCGTTTACAGTACAAGTTCAACATCGCAGAAAGTGAAAAATGGATAAAGAAGTTGTGGTATTTACTTACAAAGCAATATCACTCAGCAATGAAATCTATGTCATCAGGCCCTTAGCAGCACAATGAGTGGATTCAGGTATGATGATTCTAACTGAAATAAGTCACACAGAAAAAGAAACATCATAAGATATCACTAATACACGGAATGTAAACTTGGCTACACAGGAACTGAATTACAGAACAGAACAGGGTCTCAAATTTAGAAAACCAACTTATGCTTGCTTAAGGGTAAAGGTGAGTTGGGGTGCTGCATAAAACCAGAGATTGAAATGAGCACAGATAAAGTTCCTTAAGCCAAATATGGAATAGACAAGAGCTACTCCTTGCTCAACGAAATGGACTCAACACCGCATATTAAATGCCTAAGAATGTACCTGACTAGTAAGTATCTTAAAACCTATGGATTGCTATGTCTCCGAAAGAGAATCAAGCATGTGTACAGGGGCATAAACGCAGCAGTGATAGGATTGGAGAGGTTCGGTGAGCAAATGAAGACCCTTTGAAGTCATATTGCATGGTACCCATTCCACGGGTTTCAACTACCCAGGTTTAAGGTATTCTTCCTTCAGCTAAAACATGCATGTGGAACCTAGAGTATGATCAACCATGTGATCGGGAGACGTGTTCAAATATGTCTCAGTTTTCGTACCCTGGTACTCGGGTGCAACATTCCAGACGCTTTACTAACACCCTCCCGACTTGGAGAGTCAGTCCCTTTAACCTCCTGTTTGGCCCAGTTTGCAATTTCTGCGGAAGATGAACAGGAATAGCGAGAACCAATGAGAGACTAGCTGGAGGTGTCTGGACGGGCAAATTTAACTCTCATTTCCCACCAGGAAGAGGAATTAACCAAAGGCTCAGCGTGCTGTGCCGGAACCAGATTAGGGCCTGAAGCCATCCTGCGGTGTTGCGGCCAGCTCAAAAGAAAGCGAGTTGAAGAAAGGAGCTCAGGGGCACTGTAATTCACAAACCTGCAGAGTTATAAATGACAGCTATCGTCCAAAAATATACTGAAGTAAGGCTGCCAAGAGGACTTGAAAGCGGGGCAGAATTGCAGGAAACCGATTTCAGGAGGCAGACTGGAATTGCATTGAAAGCATAGGAAAAGAGGCAGAACGTCCACAATGACGCACTTGGCCAAAAAGGGCGTATGCGTTTTTTCCTGAATATATTCAGGAAAAAACGCATACGCCCTTTTTGGCCAACCAAGCAAGCTTGCAAAGGAAATCTGCACTACAATGAAGTCTCACTTCCCCCCGGTCAAAAGGGCCATCTGAAAAAAGTGTAAAATCCAGAAAGGCAGGACAGGCCATGGAGAACTGGGAGCCTTGTTATGCTGATGGGCGGGATGTAAATTGCCAACAGACACTCGGGAGAAGTGTATGGTGTTTCCTGAAACATCTAAAAAACAAAGCAACAGAGCCTAGGGCACTTCCACTTATGGTCCTATAGCTTAGGGAAATTAAAATCAAAAAGACACAGCCACCCCAAAGTTTGGGACGCCTCTGTTTACAAGAACCTCGTTTACAGTACAAGTTCAACATCGCAGAAAGTGAAAAATGGATAAAGAAGTTGTGGTATTTACTTACAAAGCAATATCACTCAGCAATGAAATCTATGTCATCAGGCCCTTAGCAGCACAATGAGTGGATTCAGGTATGATGATTCTAACTGAAATAAGTCACACAGAAAAAGAAACATCATAAGATATCAGTAATACACGGAATGTAAACTTGGCTACACAGGAACTGTATTACAGAACAGAACAGGGTCTCAAATTTAGAAAACCAACTTATGCTTGCTTAAGGGTAAAGGTGAGTTGGGGTGCTGCATAAAACCAGAGATTGAAATGAGCACAGATAAAGTTCCTTAAGCCAAATATGGAATAGACAAGAGCTACTCCTTGCTCAACGAAATGGACTCAACACCGCATATTAAATGCCTAAGAATGTACCTGACTAGTAAGTATCTTAAAACCTATGGATTGCTATGTCTCCGAAAGAGAATCAAGCATGTGTACAGGGGCATAAACGCAGCAGTGATAGGATTGGAGAGGTTCGGTGAGCAAATGAAGACCCTTTGAAGTCATATTGCATGGTACCCATTCCACGGGTTTCAACTACCCAGGTTTAAGGTATTCTTCCTTCAGGTAAAACATGCATTTGGAACCTAGAGTATGATCAACCATGTGATCGGGAGACGTGTTCAAATATGTCTCAGTTTTCGTACCCTGGTACTCGGGTGCAACATTCCAGACGCTTTACTAACACCCTCCCGACTTGGAGAGTCAGTCCCTTTAACCTCCTGTTTGGCCCAGTTTGCAATTTCTGCGGAAGATGAACAGGAATAGCGAGAACCAATGAGAGATTAGCTGGAGGTGTCTGGACGGGCAAATTTAACTCTCATTTCCCACCAGGAAGAGGAATTAACCAAAGGCTCAGCGTGCCGTGCCGGAACCAGATTAGGGCCTGAAGCCATCCTGCAGTGTTGCGGCCAGCTCAAAAGAAAGCGAGTTGAAGAAAGGAGCTCAGGGGCACTGTAATTCACAAACCTGCAGAGTTATAAATGACAGCTATCGTCCAAAAATATACTGAAGTAAGGCTGCCAAGAGGACTTGAAAGCGGGGCAGAATTGCAGGAAACCGATTTCAGGAGGTAGACTGGAATTGCATTGAAAGCATAGGAAAAGAGGCAGAACGTCCACAATGATGCACTTGGCCAAAAAGTGCATATGCGTTTTTTCCTGAATATATTCAGGAAAAAACGCATACGCCCTTTTTGGCCAACCAAGCAAGCTTGCAAAGGAAATCTGCACTACAATGAAGTCTCACTTCCCCCCGGTCAAAAGGGCCATCTGAAAAAAGTGTAAAATCCAGAAAGACAGGACAGGCCATGGAGAACTGGGAGCCTTGTTATGCTGATGGGTGGGATGTAAATTGCCAACAGACACTCGGGAGAAGTGTATGGTGTTTCCTGAAACATCTAAAAAACAAAGCAACAGAGCCTAGGGCACTTCCACTTATGGTCCTATAGCTTAGGGAAATTAAAATCAAAAAGACACAGCCACCCCAAAGTTTGGGACGCCTCTGTTTACAAGAACCTCGTTTACAGTACAAGTTCAACATCGCAGAAAGTGAAAAATGGATAAAGAAGTTGTGGTATTTACTTACAAAGCAATATCACTCAGCAATGAAATCTATGTCATCAGGCCCTTAGCAGCACAATGAGTGGATTCAGGTATGATGATTCTAACTGAAATAAGTCACACAGAAAAAGAAACATCATAAGATATCACTAATACACGGAATGTAAACTTGGCTACACAGGAACTGAATTACAGAACAGAACAGGGTCTCAAATTTAGAAAACCAACTTATGCTTGCTTAAGGGTAAAGGTGAGTTGGGGTGCTGCATAAAACCAGAGATTGAAATGAGCACAGATAAAGTTCCTTAAGCCAAATATGGAATAGACAAGAGCTACTCCTTGCTCAACGAAATGGACTCAACACCGCATATTAAATGCCTAAGAATGTACCTGACTAGTAAGTATCTTAAAACCTATGGATTGCTATGTCTCCGAAAGAGAATCAAGCATGTGTACAGGGGCATAAACGCAGCAGTGATAGGATTGGAGAGGTTCGGTGAGCAAATGAAGACCCTTTGAAGTCATATTGCATGGTACCCATTCCACGGGTTTCAACTACCCAGGTTTAAGGTATTCTTCCTTCAGCTAAAACATGCATGTGGAACCTAGAGTATGATCAACCATGTGATCGGGAGACGTGTTCAAATATGTCTCAGTTTTCGTACCCTGGTACTCGGGTGCAACATTCCAGACGCTTTACTAACACCCTCCCGACTTGGAGAGTCAGTCCCTTTAACCTCCTGTTTGGCCCAGTTTGCAATTTCTGCGGAAGATGAACAGGAATAGCGAGAACCAATGAGAGACTAGCTGGAGGTGTCTGGACGGGCAAATTTAACTCTCATTTCCCACCAGGAAGAGGAATTAACCAAAGGCTCAGCGTGCTGTGCCGGAACCAGATTAGGGCCTGAAGCCATCCTGCGGTGTTGCGGCCAGCTCAAAAGAAAGCGAGTTGAAGAAAGGAGCTCAGGGGCACTGTAATTCACAAACCTGCAGAGTTATAAATGACAGCTATCGTCCAAAAATATACTGAAGTAAGGCTGCCAAGAGGACTTGAAAGCGGGGCAGAATTGCAGGAAACCGATTTCAGGAGGCAGACTGGAATTGCATTGAAAGCATAGGAAAAGAGGCAGAACGTCCACAATGACGCACTTGGCCAAAAAGGGCGTATGCGTTTTTTCCTGAATATATTCAGGAAAAAACGCATACGCCCTTTTTGGCCAACCAAGCAAGCTTGCAAAGGAAATCTGCACTACAATGAAGTCTCACTTCCCCCCGGTCAAAAGGGCCATCTGAAAAAAGTGTAAAATCCAGAAAGGCAGGACACGCCATGGAGAACTGGGAGCCTTGTTATGCTGATGGGCGGGATGTAAATTGCCAACAGACACTCGGGAGAAGTGTATGGTGTTTCCTGAAACATCTAAAAAACAAAGCAACAGAGCCTAGGGCACTTCCACTTATGGTCCTATAGCTTAGGGAAATTAAAATCAAAAAGACACAGCCACCCCAAAGTTTGGGACGCCTCTGTTTACAAGAACCTCGTTTACAGTACAAGTTCAACATCGCAGAAAGTGAAAAATGGATAAAGAAGTTGTGGTATTTACTTACAAAGCAATATCACTCAGCAATGAAATCTATGTCATCAGGCCCTTAGCAGCACAATGAGTGGATTCAGGTATGATGATTCTAACTGAAATAAGTCACACAGAAAAAGAAACATCATAAGATATCAGTAATACACGGAATGTAAACTTGGCTACACAGGAACTGTATTACAGAACAGAACAGGGTCTCAAATTTAGAAAACCAACTTATGCTTGCTTAAGGGTAAAGGTGAGTTGGGGTGCTGCATAAAACCAGAGATTGAAATGAGCACAGATAAAGTTCCTTAAGCCAAATATGGAATAGACAAGAGCTACTCCTTGCTCAACGAAATGGACTCAACACCGCATATTAAATGCCTAAGAATGTACCTGACTAGTAAGTATCTTAAAACCTATGGATTGCTATGTCTCCGAAAGAGAATCAAGCATGTGTACAGGGGCATAAACGCAGCAGTGATAGGATTGGAGAGGTTCGGTGAGCAAATGAAGACCCTTTGAAGTCATATTGCATGGTACCCATTCCACGGGTTTCAACTACCCAGGTTTAAGGTATTCTTCCTTCAGCTAAAACATGCATGTGGAACCTAGAGTATGATCAACCATGTGATCGGGAGACGTGTTCAAATATGTCTCAGTTTTCGTACCCTGGTACTCGGGTGCAACATTCCAGACGCTTTACTAACACCCTCCCGACTTGGAGAGTCAGTCCCTTTAACCTCCTGTTTGGCCCAGTTTGCAATTTCTGCGGAAGATGAACAGGAATAGCGAGAACCAATGAGAGACTAGCTGGAGGTGTCTGGACGGGCAAATTTAACTCTCATTTCCCACCAGGAAGAGGAATTAACCAAAGGCTCAGCGTGCCGTGCCGGAACCAGATTAGGGCCTGAAGCCATCCTGCGGTGTTGCGGCCAGCTCAAAAGAAAGCGAGTTGAAGAAAGGAGCTCAGGGGCACTGTAATTCACAAACCTGCAGAGTTATAAATGACAGCTATCGTCCAAAAATATACTGAAGTAAGGCTGCCAAGAGGACTTGAAAGCGGGGCAGAATTGCAGGAAACCGATTTCAGGAGGTAGACTGGAATTGCATTGAAAGCATAGGAAAAGAGGCAGAACGTCCACAATGATGCACTTGGCCAAAAAGGGCGTATGCGTTTTTTCCTGAATATATTCAGGAAAAAACGCATACGCCCTTTTTGGCCAACCAAGCAAGCTTGCAAAGGAAATCTGCACTACAATGAAGTCTCACTTCCCCCCGGTCAAAAGGGCCATCTGAAAAAAGTGTAAAATCCAGAAAGACAGGACAGGCCATGGAGAACTGGGAGCCTTGTTATGCTGATGGGCGGGATGTAAATTGCCAACAGACACTCGGGAGAAGTGTATGGTGTTTCCTGAAACATCTAAAAAACAAAGCAACAGAGCCTAGGGCACTTCCACTTATGGTCCTATAGCTTAGGGAAATTAAAATCAAAAAGACACAGCCACCCCAAAGTTTGGGACGCCTCTGTTTACAAGAACCTCGTGTACAGTACAAGTTCAACATCGCAGAAAGTGAAAAATGGATAAAGAAGTTGTGGTATTTACTTACAAAGCAATATCACTCAGCAATGAAATCTATGTCATCAGGCCCTTAGCAGCACAATGAGTGGATTCAGGTATGATGATTCTAACTGAAATAAGTCACACAGAAAAAGAAACATCATAAGATATCAGTAATACACGGAATGTAAACTTGGCTACACAGGAACTGAATTACAGAACAGAACAGGGTCTCAAATTTAGAAAACCAACTTATGCTTCCTTAAGGGTAAAGGTGAGTTGGGGTGCTGCATAAAACCAGAGATTGAAATGAGCACAGATAAAGTTCCTTAAGCCAAATATGGAATAGACAAGAGCTACCTCTTGCTCAACGAAATGGACTCAACACCGCATATTAAATGCCTAAGAATGTACCTGACTAGTAAGTATCTTAAAACCTATGGATTGCTATGTCTCCGAAAGAGAATCAAGCATGTGTACAGGGGCATAAACGCAGCAGTGATAGGATTGGAGAGGTTCGGTGAGCAAATGAAGACCCTTTGAAGTCATATTGCATGGTACCCATTCCACGGGTTTCAACTACCCAGGTTTAAGGTATTCTTCCTTCAGCTAAAACATGCATGTGGAACCTAGAGTATGATCAACCATGTGATCGGGAGACGTGTTCAAATATGTCTCAGTTTTTGTACCCTGGTACTCGGGTGCAACATTCCAGACGCTTTACTAACACCCTCCTGACTTGGAGAGTCAGTCCCTTTAACCTCCTGTTTGGCCCAGTTTGCAATTTCTGCGGAAGATGAACAGGAATAGCGAGAACCAATGAGAGACTAGCTGGAGGTGTCTGGACGGGCAAATTTAACTCTCATTTCCCACCAGGAAGAGGAATTAACCAAAGGCTCAGCGTGCCGTGCCGGAACCAGATTAGGGCCTGAAGCCATCCTGCGGTGTTGCGGCCAGCTCAAAAGAAAGCGAGTTGAAGAAAGGAGCTCAGGGGCACTGTAATTCACAAACCTGCAGAGTTATAAATGACAGCTATCGTCCAAAAATATACTGAAGTAAGGTTTCCAAGAGGACTTGAAAGCGGGGCAGAATTGCAGGAAACCGATTTCAGGAGGCAGACTGGAATTGCATTGAAAGCATAGGAAAAGAGGCAGAACGTCCACAATGATGCACTTGGCCAAAAAGGGCGTATGCGTTTTTTCCTGAATATATTCAGGAAAAAACGCATACGCCCTTTTTGGCCAACCAAGCAAGCTTGCAAAGGAAATCTGCACTACAATGAAGTCTCACTTCCCCCCGGTCAAAAGGGCCATCTGAAAAAAGTGTAAAATCCAGAAAGACAGGACAGGCCATGGAGAACTGGGAGCCTTGTTATGCTGATGGGTGGGATGTAAATTGCCAACAGACACTCGGGAGAAGTGTATGGTGTTTCCTGAAACATCTAAAAAACAAAGCAACAGAGCCTAGGGCACTTCCACTTATGGTCCTATAGCTTAGGGAAATTAAAATCAAAAAGACACAGCCACCCCAAAGTTTGGGACGCCTCTGTTTACAAGAACCTCGTTTACAGTACAAGTTCAACATCGCAGAAAGTGAAAAATGGATAAAGAAGTTGTGGTATTTACTTACAAAGCAATATCACTCAGCAATGAAATCTATGTCATCAGGCCCTTAGCAGCACAATGAGTGGATTCAGGTATGATGATTCTAACTGAAATAAGTCACACAGAAAAAGAAACATCATAAGATATCAGTAATACACGGAATGTAAACTTGGCTACACAGGAACTGAATTACAGAACAGAACAGGGTCTCAAATTTAGAAAACCAACTTATGCTTGCTTAAGGGTAAAGGTGAGTTGGGGTGCTGCATAAAACCAGAGATTGAAATGAGCACAGATAAAGTTCCTTAAGCCAAATATGGAATAGACAAGAGCTACTCCTTGCTCAACGAAATGGACTCAACACCGCATATTAAATGCCTAAGAATGTACCTGACTAGTAAGTATCTTAAAACCTATGGATTGCTATGTCTCCGAAAGAGAATCAAGCATGTGTACAGGGGCATAAACGCAGCAGTGATAGGATTGGAGAGGTTCGGTGAGCAAATGAAGACCCTTTGAAGTCATATTGCATGGTACCCATTCCACGGGTTTCAACTACCCAGGTTTAAGGTATTCTTCCTTCAGCTAAAACATGCATGTGGAACCTAGAGTATGATCAACCATGTGATTGGGAGACGTGTTCAAATATGTCTCAGTTTTCGTACCCTGGTACTCGGGTGCAACATTCCAGACGCTTTACTAACACCCTCCCGACTTGGAGAGTCAGTCCCTTTAACCTCCTGTTTGGCCCAGTTTGCAATTTCTGCGGAAGATGAACAGGAATAGCGAGAACCAATGAGAGACTAGCTGGAGGTGTCTGGACGGGCAAATTTAACTCTCATTTCCCACCAGGAAGAGGAATTAACCAAAGGCTCAGCGTGCCGTGCCGGAACCAGATTAGGGCCTGAAGCCATCCTGCGGTGTTGCGGCCAGCTCAAAAGAAAGCGAGTTGAAGAAAGGAGCTCAGGGGCACTGTAATTCACAAACCTGCAGAGTTATAAATGACAGCTATCGTCCAAAAATATACTGAAGTAAGGCTGCCAAGAGGACTTGAAAGCGGGGCAGAATTGCAGGAAACCGATTTCAGGAGGCAGACTGGAATTGCATTGAAAGCATAGGAAAAGAGGCAGAACGTCCACAATGATGCACTTGGCCAAAAAGGGCGTATGCGTTTTTTCCTGAATATATTCAGGAAAAAACGCATACGCCCTTTTTGGCCAACCAAGCAAGCTTGCAAAGGAAATCTGCACTACAATGAAGTCTCACTTCCCCCCGGTCAAAAGGGCCATCTGAAAAAAGTGTAAAATCCAGAAAGGCAGGACAGGCCATGGAGAACTGGGAGCCTTGTTATGCTGATGGGCGGGATGTAAATTGCCAACAGACACTCGGGAGAAGTGTATGGTGTTTCCTGAAACATCTAAAAAACAAAGCAACAGAGCCTAGGGCACTTCCACTTATGGTCCTATAGCTTAGGGAAATTAAAATCAAAAAGACACAGCCACCCCAAAGTTTGGGACGCCTCTGTTTACAAGAACCTCGTTTACAGTACAAGTTCAACATCACAGAAAGTGAAAAATGGATAAAGAAGTTGTGGTATTTACTTACAAAGCAATATCACTCAGCAATGAAATCTATGTCATCAGGCCCTTAGCAGCACAATGAGTGGATTCAGGTATGATGATTCTAACTGAAATAAGTCACACAGAAAAAGAAACATCATAAGATATCAGTAATACACGGAATGTAAACTTGGCTACACAGGAACTGTATTACAGAACAGAACAGGGTCTCAAATTTAGAAAACCAACTTATGCTTGCTTAAGGGTAAAGGTGAGTTGGGGTGCTGCATAAAACCAGAGATTGAAATGAGCACAGATAAAGTTCCTTAAGCCAAATATGGAATAGACAAGAGCTACTCCTTGCTCAACGAAATGGACTCAACACCCCATATTAAACGCCTAAGAATGTACCTGACTAGTAAGTATCTTAAAACCTATGGATTGCTATGTCTCCGAAAGAGAATCAAGCATGTGTACAGGGGCATAAACGCAGCAGTGATAGGATTGGAGAGGTTCGGTGAGCAAATGAAGACCCTTTGAAGTCATATTGCATGGTACCCATTCCACGGGTTTCAACTACCCAGGTTTAAGGTATTCTTCCTTCAGGTAAAACATGCATGTGGAACCTAGAGTATGATCAACCATGTGATCGGGAGACGTGTTCAAATATGTCTCAGTTTTCGTACCCTGGTACTCGGGTGCAACATTCCAGACGCTTTACTAACACCCTCCCGACTTGGAGAGTCAGTCCCTTTAACCTCCTGTTTGGCCCAGTTTGCAATTTCTGCGGAAGATGAACAGGAATAGCGAGAACCAATGAGAGACTAGCTGGAGGTGTCTGGACGGGCAAATTTAACTCTCATTTCCCACCAGGAAGAGGAATTAACCAAAGGCTCAGCGTGCCGTGCCGGAACCAGATTAGGGCCTGAAGCCATCCTGCGGTGTTGCGGCCAGCTCAAAAGAAAGCGAGTTGAAGAAAGGAGCTCAGGGGCACTGTAATTCACAAACCTGCAGAGTTATAAATGACAGCTATCGTCCAAAAATATACTGAAGTAAGGCTGCCAAGAGGACTTGAAAGCGGGGCAGAATTGCAGGAAACCGATTTCAGGAGGTAGACTGGAATTGCATTGAAAGCATAGGAAAAGAGGCAGAACGTCCACAATGATGCACTTGGCCAAAAAGGGCGTATGCGTTTTTTCCTGAATATATTCAGGAAAAAACGCATACGCACTTTTTGGCCAACCAAGCAAGCTTGCAAAGGAAATCTGCACTACAATGAAGTCTCACTTCCCCCCGGTCAAAAGGGCCATCTGAAAAAAGTGTAAAATCCAGAAAGACAGGACAGGCCATGGAGAACTGGGAGCCTTGTTATGCTGATGGGCGGGATGTAAATTGCCAACAGACACTCAGGAGAAGTGTATGGTGTTTCCTGAAACATCTAAAAAACAAAGCAACAGAGCCTAGGGCACTTCCACTTATGGTCCTATAGCTTAGGGAAATTAAAATCAAAAAGACACAGCCACCCCAAAGTTTGGGACGCCTCTGTTTACAAGAACCTCGTTTACAGTACAAGTTCAACATCGCAGAAAGTGAAAAATGGATAAAGAAGTTGTGGTATTTACTTACAAAGCAATATCACTCAGCAATGAAATCTATGTCATCAGGCCCTTAGCAGCACAATGAGTGGATTCAGGTATGATGATTCTAACTGAAATAAGTCACACAGAAAAAGAAACATCATAAGATATCAGTAATACACGGAATGTAAACTTGGCTACACAGGAACTGAATTACAGAACAGAACAGGGTCTCAAATTTAGAAAACCAACTTATGCTTGCTTAAGGGTAAAGGTGAGTTGGGGTGCTGCATAAAACCAGAGATTGAAATGAGCACAGATAAAGTTCCTTAAGCCAAATATGGAATAGACAAGAGCTACTCCTTGCTCAACGAAATGGACTCAACACCGCATATTAAACGCCTAAGAATGTACCTGACTAGTAAGTATCTTAAAACCTATGGATTGCTATGTCTCCGAAAGAGAATCAAGCATGTGTACAGGGGCATAAACGCAGCAGTGATAGGATTGGAGAGGTTCGGTGAGCAAATGAAGACCCTTTGAAGTCATATTGCATGGTACCCATTCCACGGGTTTCAACTACCCTGGTTTAAGGTATTCTTCCTTCAGCTAAAACATGCATGTGGAACCTAGAGTATGATCAACCATGTGATCGGGAGACGTGTTCAAATATGTCTCAGTTTTCGTACCCTGGTACTCGGGTGCAACATTCCAGACGCTTTACTAACACCCTCCCGACTTGGAGAGTCAGTCCCTTTAACCTCCTGTTTGGCCCAGTTTGCAATTTCTGCGGAAGATGAACAGGAATAGCGAGAACCAATGAGAGACTAGCTAGAGGTGTCTGGACGGGCAAATTTAACTCTCATTTCCCACCAGGAAGAGGAATTAACCAAAGGCTCAGCGTGCCGTGCCGGAACCAGATTAGGGCCTGAAGCCATCCTGCGGTGTTGCGGCCAGCTCAAAAGAAAGCGAGTTGAAGAAAGGAGCTCAGGGGCACTGTAATTCACAAACCTGCAGAGTTATAAATGACAGCTATCGTCCAAAAATATACTGAAGTAAGGCTGCCAAGAGGACTTGAAAGCGGGGCAGAATTGCAGGAAACCGATTTCAGGAGGTAGACTGGAATTGCATTGAAAGCATAGGAAAAGAGGCAGAACGTCCACAATGATGCACTTGGCCAAAAAGGGCGTATGCGTTTTTTCCTGAATATATTCAGGAAAAAACGCATACGCCCTTTTTGGCCAACCAAGCAAGCTTGCAAAGGAAATCTGCACTACAATGAAGTCTCACTTCCCCCCGGTCAAAAGGGCCATCTGAAAAAAGTGTAAAATCCAGAAAGACAGGACAGGCCATGGAGAACTGGGAGCCTTGTTATGCTGATGGGCGGGATGTAAATTGCCAACAGACACTCGGGAGAAGTGTATGGTGTTTCCTGAAACATCTAAAAAACAAAGCAACAGAGCCTAGGGCACTTCCACTTATGGTCCTATAGCTTAGGGAAATTAAAATCAAAAAGACACAGCCACCCCAAAGTTTGGGACGCCTCTGTTTACAAGAACCTCGTTTACAGTACAAGTTCAACATCGCAGAAAGTGAAAAATGGATAAAGAAGTTGTGGTATTTACTTACAAAGCAATATCACTCAGCAATGAAATCTATGTCATCAGGCCCTTAGCAGCACAATGAGTGGATTCAGGTATGATGATTCTAACTGAAATAAGTCACACAGAAAAAGAAACATCATAAGATATCAGTAATACACGGAATGTAAACTTGGCTACACAGGAACTGAATTACAGAACAGAACAGGGTCTCAAATTTAGAAAACCAACTTATGCTTGCTTAAGGGTAAAGGTGAGTTGGGGTGCTGCATAAAACCAGAGATTGAAATGAGCACAGATAAAGTTCCTTAAGCCAAATATGGAATAGACAAGAGCTACTCCTTGCTCAACGAAATGGACTCAACACCGCATATTAAATGCCTAAGAATGTACCTGACTAGTAAGTATCTTAAAACCTATGGATTGCTATGTCTCCGAAAGAGAATCAAGCATGTGTACAGGGGCATAAACGCAGCAGTGATAGCATTGGAGAGGTTCGGTGAGCAAATGAAGACCCTTTGAAGTCATATTGCATGGTACCCATTCCACGGGTTTCAACTACCCAGGTTTAAGGTATTCTTCCTTCAGCTAAAACATGCATGTGGAACCTAGAGTATGATCAACCATGTGATTGGGAGACGTGTTCAAATATGTCTCAGTTTTCGTACCCTGGTACTCGGGTGCAACATTCCAGACGCTTTACTAACACCCTCCCGACTTGGAGAGTCAGTCCCTTTAACCTCCTGTTTGGCCCAGTTTGCAATTTCTGCGGAAGATGAACAGGAATAGCGAGAACCAATGAGAGACTAGCTGGAGGTGTCTGGACGGGCAAATTTAACTCTCATTTCCCACCAGGAAGAGGAATTAACCAAAGGCTCAGCGTGCCGTGCCGGAACCAGATTAGGGCCTGAAGCCATCCTGCGGTGTTGCGGCCAGCTCAAAAGAAAGCGAGTTGAAGAAAGGAGCTCAGGGGCACTGTAATTCACAAACCTGCAGAGTTATAAATGACAGCTATCGTCCAAAAATATACTGAAGTAAGGCTGCCAAGAGGACTTGAAAGCGGGGCAGAATTGCAGGAAACCGATTTCAGGAGGTAGACTGGAATTGCATTGAAAGCATAGGAAAAGAGGCAGAACGTCCACAATGATGCACTTGGCCAAAAAGGGCGTATGCGTTTTTTCCTGAATATATTCAGGAAGAAACGCATACGCCCTTTTTGGCCAACCAAGCAAGCTTGCAAAGGAAATCTGCACTACAATGAAGTCTCACTTCCCCCCGGTCAAAAGGGCCATCTGAAAAAAGTGTAAAATCCAGAAAGACAGGACAGGCCATGGAGAACTGGGAGCCTTGTTATGCTGATGGGCGGGATGTAAATTGCCAACAGACACTCGGGAGAAGTGTATGGTGTTTCCTGAAACATCTAAAAAACAAAGCAACAGAGCCTAGGGCACTTCCACTTATGGTCCTATAGCTTAGGGAAATTAAAATCAAAAAGACACAGCCACCCCAAAGTTTGGGACGCCTCTGTTTACAAGAACCTCGTTTACAGTACAAGTTCAACATCGCAGAAAGTGAAAAATGGATAAAGAAGTTGTGGTATTTACTTACAAAGCAATATCACTCAGCAATGAAATCTATGTCATCAGGCCCTTAGCAGCACAATGAGTGGATTCAGGTATGATGATTCTAACTGAAATAAGTCACACAGAAAAAGAAACATCATAAGATATCAGTAATACACGGAATGTAAACTTGGCTACACAGGAACTGAATTACAGAACAGAACAGGGTCTCAAATTTAGAAAACCAACTTATGCTTGCTTAAGGGTAAAGGTGAGTCGGGGTGCTGCATAAAACCAGAGATTGAAATGAGCACAGATAAAGTTCCTTAAGCCAAATATGGAATAGACAAGAGCTACTCCTTGCTCAACGAAATGGACTCAACACCGCATATTAAATGCCTAAGAATGTACCTGACTAGTAAGTATCTTAAAACCTATGGATTGCTATGTCTCCGAAAGAGAATCAAGCATGTGTACAGGGGCATAAACGCAGCAGTGATAGGATTGGAGAGGTTCGGTGAGCAAATGAAGACCCTTTGAAGTCATATTGCATGGTACCCATTCCACGGGTTTCAACTACCCAGGTTTAAGGTATTCTTCCTTCAGCTAAAACATGCATGTGGAACCTAGAGTATGATCAACCATGTGATCGGGAGACGTGTTCAAATATGTCTCAGTTTTCGTACCCTGGTACTCGGGTGCAACATTCCAGACGCTTTACTAACACCCTCCTGACTTGGAGAGTCAGTCCCTTTAACCTCCTGTTTGGCCCAGTTTGCAATTTCTGCGGAAGATGAACAGGAATAGCGAGAACCAATGAGAGACTAGCTGGAGGTGTCTGGACGGGCAAATTTAACTCTCATTTCCCACCAGGAAGAGGAATTAACCAAAGGCTCAGCGTGCCGTGCCGGAACCAGATTAGGGCCTGAAGCCATCCTGCGGTGTTGCGGCCAGCTCAAAAGAAAGCGAGTTGAAGAAAGGAGCTCAGGGGCACTGTAATTCACAAACCTGCAGAGTTATAAATGACAGCTATCGTCCAAAAATATACTGAAGTAAGGCTGCCAAGAGGACTTGAAAGCGGGGCAGAATTGCAGGAAACCGATTTCAGGAGGTAGACTGGAATTGCATTGAAAGCATAGGAAAAGAGGCAGAACGTCCACAATGATGCACTTGGCCAAAAAGGGCGTATGCGTTTTTTCCTGAATATATTCAGGAAAAAACGCATACGCCCTTTTTGGCCAACCAAGCAAGCTTGCAAAGGAAATCTGCACTACAATGAAGTCTCACTTCCCCCCGGTCAAAAGGGCCATCTGAAAAAAGTGTAAAATCCAGAAAGACAGGACAGGCCATGGAGAACTGGGAGCCTTGTTATGCTGATGGGCGGGATGTAAATTGCCAACAGACACTCGGGAGAAGTGTATGGTGTTTCCTGAAACATCTAAAAAACAAAGCAACAGAGCCTAGGGCACTTCCACTTATGGTCCTATAGCTTAGGGAAATTAAAATCAAAAAGACACAGCCACCCCAAAGTTTGGGACGCCTCTGTTTACAAGAACCTCGTTTACAGTACAAGTTCAACATCGCAGAAAGTGAAAAATGGATAAAGAAGTTGTGGTATTTACTTACAAAGCAATATCACTCAGCAATGAAATCTATGTCATCAGGCCCTTAGCAGCACAATGAGTGGATTCAGGTATGATGATTCTAACTGAAATAAGTCACACAGAAAAAGAAACATCATAAGATATCAGTAATACACGGAATGTAAACTTGGCTACACAGGAACTGAATTACAGAACAGAACAGGGTGTCAAATTTAGAAAACCAACTTATGCTTGCTTAAGGGTAAAGGTGAGTTGGGGTGCTGCATAAAACCAGAGATTGAAATGAGCACAGATAAAGTTCCTTAAGCCAAATATGGAATAGACAAGAGCTACTCCTTGCTCAACGAAATGGACTCAACACCACATATTAAATGCCTAAGAATGTACCTGACTAGTAAGTATCTTAAAACCTATGGATTGCTATGTCTCCGAAAGAGAATCAAGCATGTGTACAGGGGCATAAACGCAGCAGTGATAGGATTGGAGAGGTTCGGTGAGCAAATGAAGACCCTTTGAAGTCATATTGCATGGTACCCATTCCACGGGTTTCAACTACCCAGGTTTAAGGTATTCTTCCTTCAGCTAAAACATGCATGTGGAACCTAGAGTATGATCAACCATGTGATCGGGAGACGTGTTCAAATATGTCTCAGTTTTCGTACCCTGGTACTCGGGTGCAACATTCCAGACGCTTTACTAACACCCTCCCGACTTGGAGAGTCAGTCCCTTTAACCTCCTGTTTGGCCCAGTTTGCAATTTCTGCGGAAGATGAACAGGAATAGCGAGAACCAATGAGAGACTAGCTGGAGGTGTCTGGACGGGCAAATTTAACTCTCATTTCCCACCAGGAAGAGGAATTAACCAAAGGCTCAGCGTGCCGTGCCGGAACCAGATTAGGGCCTGAAGCCATCCTGCGGTGTTGCGGCCAGCTCAAAAGAAAGCGAGTTGAAGAAAGGAGCTCAGGGGCACTGTAATTCACAAACCTGCAGAGTTATAAATGACAGCTATCGTCCAAAAATATACTGAAGTAAGGCTGCCAAGAGGACTTGAAAGCGGGGCAGAATTGCAGGAAACCGATTTCAGGAGGTAGACTGGAATTGCATTGAAAGCATAGGAAAAGAGGCAGAACGTCCACAATGATGCACTTGGCCAAAAAGGGCGTATGCGTTTTTTCCTGAATATATTCAGGAAAAAACGCATACGCCCTTTTTGGCCAACCAAGCAAGCTTGCAAAGGAAATCTGCACTACAATGAAGTCTCACTTCCCCCCGGTCAAAAGGGCCATCTGAAAAAAGTGTAAAATCCAGAAAGACAGGACAGGCCATGGAGAACTTGGAGCCTTGTTATGCTGATGGGCGGGATGTAAATTGCCAACAGACACTCGGGAGAAGTGTATGGTGTTTCCTGAAACATCTAAAAAACAAAGCAACAGAGCCTAGGGCACTTCCACTTATGGTCCTATAGCTTAGGGAAATTAAAATCAAAAAGACACAGCCACCCCAAAGTTTGGGACGCCTCTGTTTACAAGAACCTCGTTTACAGTACAAGTTCAACATCGCAGAAAGTGAAAAATGGATAAAGAAGTTGTGGTATTTACTTACAAAGCAATATCACTCAGCAATGAAATCTATGTCATCAGGCCCTTAGCAGCACAATGAGTGGATTCAGGTATGATGATTCTAACTGAAATAAGTCACACAGAAAAAGAAACATCATAAGATATCAGTAATACACGGAATGTAAACTTGGCTACACAGGAACTGAATTACAGAACAGAACAGGGTCTCAAATTTAGAAAACCAACTTATGCTTGCTTAAGGGTAAAGGTGAGTCGGGGTGCTGCATAAAACCAGAGATTGAAATGAGCACAGATAAAGTTCCTTAAGCCAAATATGGAATAGACAAGAGCTACTCCTTGCTCAACGAAATGGACTCAACACCGCATATTAAATGCCTAAGAATGTACCTGACTAGTAAGTATCTTAAAACCTATGGATTGCTATGTCTCCGAAAGAGAATCAAGCATGTGTACAGGGGCATAAACGCAGCAGTGATAGGATTGGAGAGGTTCGGTGAGCAAATGAAGACCCTTTGAAGTCATATTGCATGGTACCCATTCCACGGGTTTCAACTACCCAGGTTTAAGGTATTCTTCCTTCAGCTAAAACATGCATGTGGAACCTAGAGTATGATCAACCATGTGATCGGGAGACGTGTTCAAATATGTCTCAGTTTTCGTACCCTGGTACTCGGGTGCAACATTCCAGACGCTTTACTAACACCCTCCCGACTTGGAGAGTCAGTCCCTTTAACCTCCTGTTTGGCCCAGTTTGCAATTTCTGCGGAAGATGAACAGGAATAGCGAGAACCAATGAGAGACTAGCTGGAGGTGTCTGGACGGGCAAATTTAACTCTCATTTCCCACCAGGAAGAGGAATTAACCAAAGGCTCAGCGTGCCATGCCGGAACCAGATTAGGGACTGAAGCCATC
This sequence comes from Pseudorca crassidens, assembly GCF_039906515.1. Classification (NCBI taxonomy): domain Eukaryota; kingdom Metazoa; phylum Chordata; class Mammalia; order Artiodactyla; family Delphinidae; genus Pseudorca; species Pseudorca crassidens. Next base: position 496,896 of record NW_027136325.1, on the reverse strand, counting down.
CTGCGGTGTTGCGGCCAGCTCAAAAGAAAGCGAGTTGAAGAAAGGAGCTCAGGGGCACTGTAATTCACAAACCTGCAGAGTTATAAATGACAGCTATCGTCCAAAAATATACTGAAGTAAGGCTGCCAAGAGGACTTGAAAGCGGGGCAGAATTGCAGGAAACCGATTTCAGGAGGCAGACTGGAATTGCATTGAAAGCATAGGAAAAGAGGCAGAACGTCCACAATGATGCACTTGGCCAAAAAGGGCGTATGCGTTTTTTCCTGAATATATTCAGGAAGAAACGCATACGCCCTTTTTGGCCAACCAAGCAAGCTTGCAAAGGAAATCTGCACTACAATGAAGTCTCACTTGCCCCCGGTCAAAAGGGCCATCTGAAAAAAGTGTAAAATCCAGAAAGGCAGGACAGGCCATGGAGAACTGGGAGCCTTGTTATGCTGATGGGCGGGATGTAAATTGCCAACAGACACTCGGGAGAAGTGTATGGTGTTTCCTGAAACATCTAAAAAACAAAGCAACAGAGCCTAGGGCACTTCCACTTATGGTCCTATAGCTTAGGGAAATTAAAATCAAAAAGACACAGCCACCCCAAAGTTTGGGACGCCTCTGTTTACAAGAACCTCATTTACAGTACAAGTTCAACATCGCAGAAAGTGAAAAATGGATAAAGAAGTTGTGGTATTTACTTACAAAGCAATATCACTCTGCAATGAAATCTATGTCATCAGGCCCTTAGCAGCACAATGAGTGGATTCAGGTATGATGATTCTAACTGAAATAAGTCACACAGAAAAAGAAACATCATAAGATATCAGTAATACACGGAATGTAAACTTGGCTACACAGGAACTGAATTACAGAACAGAACAGGGTCTCAAATTTAGAAAACCAACTAATGCTTGCTTAAGGGTAAAGGTGAGTCGGGGTGCTGCATAAAACCAGAGATTGAAATGAGCACAGATAAAGTTCCTTAAGCCAAATATGGAATAGACAAGAGCTACTCCTTGCTCAACGAAATGGACTCAACACCGCATATTAAATGCCTAAGAATGTACCTGACTAGTAAGTATCTTAAAACCTATGGATTGCTATGTCTCCGAAAGAGAATCAAGCATGTGTACAGGGGCATAAACGCAGCAGTGATAGGATTGGAGAGGTTCGGTGAGCAAATGAAGACCCTTTGAAGTCATATTGCATGGTACCCATTCCACGGGTTTCAACTACCCAGGTTTAAGGTATTCTTCCTTCAGCTAAAACATGCATGTGGAACCTAGAGTATGATCAACCATGTGATCGGGAGACGTGTTCAAATATGTCTCAGTTTTCGTACCCTGGTACTCGGGTGCAACATTCCAGACGCTTTACTAACACCCTCCCGACTTGGAGAGTCAGTCCCTTTAACCTCCTGTTTGGCCCAGTTTGCAATTTCTGCGGAAGATGAACAGGAATAGCGAGAACCAATGAGAGACTAGCTGGAGGTGTCTGGACGGGCAAATTTAACTCTCATTTCCCACCAGGAAGAGGAATTAACCAAAGGCTCAGCGTGCCGTGCCGGAACCAGATTAGGGCCTGAAGCCATCCTGCGGTGTTGCGGCCAGCTCAAAAGAAAGCGAGTTGAAGAAAGGAGCTCAGGGGCACTGTAATTCACAAACCTGCAGAGTTATAAATGACAGCTATCGTCCAAAAATATACTGAAGTAAGGCTGCCAAGAGGACTTGAAAGCGGGGCAGAATTGCAGGAAACCGATTTCAGGAGGTAGACTGGAATTGCATTGAAAGCATAGGAAAAGAGGCAGAACGTCCACAATGATGCACTTGGCCAAAAAGGGCGTATGCGTTTTTTCCTGAATATATTCAGGAAAAAACGCATACGCCCTTTTTGGCCAACCAAGCAAGCTTGCAAAGGAAATCTGCACTACAATGAAGTCTCACTTCCCCCCGGTCAAAAGGGCCATCTGAAAAAAGTGTAAAATCCAGAAAGGCAGGACAGGCCATGGAGAACTGGGAGCCTTGTTATGCTGATGGGCGGGATGTAAATTGCCAACAGACACTCGGGAGAAGTGTATGGTGTTTCCTGAAACATCTAAAAAACAAAGCAACAGAGCCTAGGGCACTTCCACTTATGGTCCTATAGCTTAGGGAAATTAAAATCAAAAAGACACAGCCACCTCAAAGTTTGGGACGCCTCTGTTTACAAGAACCTCGTTTACAGTACAAGTTCAACATCGCAGAAAGTGAAAAATGGATAAAGAAGTTGTGGTATTTACTTACAAAGCAATATCACTCAGCAATGAAATCTATGTCATCAGGCCCTTAGCAGCACAATGAGTGGATTCAGGTATGATGATTCTAACTGAAATAAGTCACACAGAAAAAGAAACATCATAAGATATCACTAATACACGGAATGTAAACTTGGCTACACAGGAACTGAATTACAGAACAGAACAGGGTCTCAAATTTAGAAAACCAACTTATGCTTGCTTAAGGGTAAAGGTGAGTTGGGGTGCTGCATAAAACCAGAGATTGAAATGAGCACAGATAAAGTTCCTTAAGCCAAATATGGAATAGACAAGAGCTACTCCTTGCTCAACGAAATGGACTCAACACCGCATATTAAATGCCTAAGAATGTACCTGACTAGTAAGTATCTTAAAACCTATGGATTGCTATGTCTCCGAAAGAGAATCAAGCATGTGTACAGGGGCATAAACGCAGCAGTGATAGGATTGGAGAGGTTCGGTGAGCAAATGAAGACCCTTTGAAGTCATATTGCATGGTACCCATTCCACGGGTTTCAACTACCCAGGTTTAAGGTATTCTTCCTTCAGCTAAAACATGCATGTGGAACCTAGAGTATGATCAACCATGTGATCGGGAGACGTGTTCAAATATGTCTCAGTTTTCGTACCCTGGTATTCGGGTGCAACATTCCAGACGCTTTACTAACACCCTCCCGACTTGGAGAGTCAGTCCCTTTAACCTCCTGTTTGGCCCAGTTTGCAATTTCTGCGGAAGATGAACAGGAATAGCGAGAACCAATGAGAGACTAGCTGGAGGTGTCTGGACGGGCAAATTTAACTCTCATTTCCCACCAGGAAGAGGAATTAACCAAAGGCTCAGCGTGCCGTGCCGGAACCAGATTAGGGCCTGAAGCCATCCTGCGGTGTTGCGGCCAGCTCAAAAGAAAGCGAGTTGAAGAAAGGAGCTCAGGGGCACTGTAATTCACAAACCTGCAGAGTTATAAATGACAGCTATCGTCCAAAAATATACTGAAGTAAGGCTGCCAAGAGGACTTGAAAGCGGGGCAGAATTGCAGGAAACCGATTTCAGGAGGTAGACTGGAATTGCATTGAAAGCATAGGAAAAGAGGCAGAACGTCCACAATGATGCACTTGGCCAAAAAGGGCGTATGCGTTTTTTCCTGAATATATTCAGGAAGAAACGCATACGCCCTTTTTGGCCAACCAAGCAAGCTTGCAAAGGAAATCTGCACTACAATGAAGTCTCACTTCCCCCCGGTCAAAAGGGCCATCTGAAAAAAGTGTAAAATCCAGAAAGACAGGACAGGCCATGGAGAACTGGGAGCCTTGTTATGCTGATGGGCGGGATGTAAATTGCCAACAGACACTCGGGAGAAGTGTATGGTGTTTCCTGAAACATCTAAAAAACAAAGCAACAGAGCCTAGGGCACTTCCACTTATGGTCCTATAGCTTAGGGAAATTAAAATCAAAAAGACACAGCCACCCCAAAGTTTGGGACGCCTCTGTTTACAAGAACCTCGTTTACAGTACAAGTTCAACATCGCAGAAAGTGAAAAATGGATAAAGAAGTTGTGGTATTTACTTACAAAGCAATATCACTCAGCAATGAAATCTATGTCATCAGGCCCTTAGCAGCACAATGAGTGGATTCAGGTATGATGATTCTAACTGAAATAAGTCACACAGAAAAAGAAACATCATAAGATATCAGTAATACACGGAATGTAAACTTGGCTACACAGGAACTGAATTACAGAACAGAACAGGGTCTCAAATTTAGAAAACCAACTTATGCTTGCTTAAGGGTAAAGGTGAGTCGGGGTGCTGCATAAAACCAGAGATTGAAATGAACACAGATAAAGTTCCTTAAGCCAAATATGGAATAGACAAGAGCTACTCCTTGCTCAACGAAATGGACTCAACACCGCATATTAAATGCCTAAGAATGTACCTGACTAGTAAGTATCTTAAAACCTATGGATTGCTATGTCTCCGAAAGAGAATCAAGCATGTGTACAGGGGCATAAACGCAGCAGTGATAGGATTGGAGAGGTTCGGTGAGCAAATGAAGACCCTTTGAAGTCATATTGCATGGTACCCATTCCACGGGTTTCAACTACCCAGGTTTAAGGTATTCTTCCTTCAGGTAAAACATGCATGTGGAACCTAGAGTATGATCAACCATGTGATCGGGAGACGTGTTCAAATATGTCTCAGTTTTCGTACCCTGGTACTCGGGTGCAACATTCCAGACGCTTTACTAACACCCTCCCGACTTGGAGAGTCAGTCCCTTTAACCTCCTGTTTGGCCCAGTTTGCAATTTCTGCGGAAGATGAACAGGAATAGCGAGAACCAATGAGAGACTAGCTGGAGGTGTCTGGACGGGCAAATTTAACTCTCATTTCCCACCAGGAAGAGGAATTAACCAAAGGCTCAGCGTGCCGTGCCGGAACCAGATTAGGGCCTGAAGCCATCCTGCGGTGTTGCGGCCAGCTCAAAAGAAAGCGAGTTGAAGAAAGGAGCTCAGGGGCACTGTAATTCACAAACCTGCAGAGTTATAAATGACAGCTATCGTCCAAAAATATACTGAAGTAAGGCTGCCAAGAGGACTTGAAAGCGGGGCAGAATTGCAGGAAACCGATTTCAGGAGGTAGACTGGAATTGCATTGAAAGCATAGGAAAAGAGGCAGAACGTCCACAATGATGCACTTGGCCAAAAAGGGCGTATGCGTTTTTTCCTGAATATATTCAGGAAGAAACGCATACGCCCTTTTTGGCCAACCAAGCAAGCTTGCAAAGGAAATCTGCACTACAATGAAGTCTCACTTCCCCCCGGTCAAAAGGGCCATCTGAAAAAAGTGTAAAATCCAGAAAGACAGGACAGGCCATGGAGAACTGGGAGCCTTGTTATGCTGATGGGCGGGATGTAAATTGCCAACAGACACTCGGGAGAAGTGTATGGTGTTTCCTGAAACATCTAAAAAACAAAGCAACAGAGCCTAGGGCACTTCCACTTATGGTCCTATAGCTTAGGGAAATTAAAATCAAAAAGACACAGCCACCCCAAAGTTTGGGACGCCTCTGTTTACAAGAACCTCGTTTACAGTACAAGTTCAACATCGCAGAAAGTGAAAAATGGATAAAGAAGTTGTGGTATTTACTTACAAAGCAATATCACTCAGCAATGAAATCTATGTCATCAGGCCCTTAGCAGCACAATGAGTGGATTCAGGTATGATGATTCTAACTGAAATAAGTCACACAGAAAAAGAAACATCATAAGATATCAGTAATACACGGAATGTAAACTTGGCTACACAGGAACTGAATTACAGAACAGAACAGGGTCTCAAATTTAGAAAACCAACTTATGCTTGCTTAAGGGGAAAGGTGAGTCGGGGTGCTGCATAAAACCAGAGATTGAAATGAGCACAGATAAAGTTCCTTAAGCCAAATATGGAATAGACAAGAGCTACTCCTTGCTCAACGAAATGGACTCAACACCGCATATTAAATGCCTAAGAATGTACCTGACTAGTAAGTATCTTAAAACCTATGGATTGCTATGTCTCCGAAAGAGAATCAAGCATGTGTACAGGGGCATAAACGCAGCAGTGATAGGATTGGAGAGGTTCGGTGAGCAAATGAAGACCCTTTGAAGTCATATTGCATGGTACCCATTCCACGGGTTTCAACTACCCAGGTTTAAGGTATTCTTCCTTCAGCTAAAACATGCATGTGGAACCTAGAGTATGATCAACCATGTGATCGGGAGACGTGTTCAAATATGTCTCAGTTTTCGTACCCTGGTACTCGGGTGCAACATTCCAGACGCTTTACTAACACCCTCCCGACTTGGAGAGTCAGTCCCTTTAACCTCCTGTTTGGCCCAGTTTGCAATTTCTGCGGAAGATGAACAGGAATAGCGAGAACCAATGAGAGACTAGCTGGAGGTGTCTGGACGGGCAAATTTAACTCTCATTTCCCACCAGGAAGAGGAATTAACCAAAGGCTCAGCGTGCCGTGCCGGAACCAGATTAGGGCCTGAAGCCATCCTGCGGTGTTGCGGCCAGCTCAAAAGAAAGCGAGTTGAAGAAAGGAGCTCAGGGGCACTGTAATTCACAAACCTGCAGAGTTATAAATGACAGCTATCGTCCAAAAATATACTGAAGTAAGGCTGCCAAGAGGACTTGAAAGCGGGGCAGAATTGCAGGAAACCGATTTCAGGAGGTAGACTGGAATTGCATTGAAAGCATAGGAAAAGAGGCAGAACGTCCACAATGATGCACTTGGCCAAAAAGGGCGTATGCGTTTTTTCCTGAATATATTCAGGAAGAAACGCATACGCCCTTTTTGGCCAACCAAGCAAGCTTGCAAAGGAAATCTGCACTACAATGAAGTCTCACTTCCCCCCGGTCAAAAGGGCCATCTGAAAAAAGTGTAAAATCCAGAAAGACAGGACAGGCCATGGAGAACTGGGAGCCTTGTTATGCTGATGGGCGGGATGTAAATTGCCAACAGACACTCGGGAGAAGTGTATGGTGTTTCCTGAAACATCTAAAAAACAAAGCAACAGAGCCTAGGGCACTTCCACTTATGGTCCTATAGCTTAGGGAAATTAAAATCAAAAAGACACAGCCACCCCAAAGTTTGGGACGCCTCTGTTTACAAGAACCTCGTTTACAGTACAAGTTCAACATCGCAGAAAGTGAAAAATGGATAAAGAAGTTGTGGTATTTACTTACAAAGCAATATCACTCAGCAATGAAATCTATGTCATCAGGCCCTTAGCAGCACAATGAGTGGATTCAGGTATGATGATTCTAACTGAAATAAGTCACACAGAAAAAGAAACATCATAAGATATCAGTAATACACGGAATGTAAACTTGGCTACACAGGAACTGAATTACAGAACAGAACAGGGTCTCAAATTTAGAAAACCAACTTATGCTTGCTTAAGGGTAAAGGTGAGTCGGGGTGCTGCATAAAACCAGAGATTGAAATGAGCACAGATAAAGTTCCTTAAGCCAAATATGGAATAGACAAGAGCTACTCCTTGCTCAACGAAATGGACTCAACACCGCATATTAAATGCCTAAGAATGTACCTGACTAGTAAGTATCTTAAAACCTATGGATTGCTATGTCTCCGAAAGAGAATCAAGCATGTGTACAGGGGCATAAACGCAGCAGTGATAGGATTGGAGAGGTTCGGTGAGCAAATGAAGACCCTTTGAAGTCATATTGCATGGTACCCATTCCACGGGTTTCAACTACCCAGGTTTAAGGTATTCTTCCTTCAGCTAAAACATGCATGTGGAACCTAGAGTATGATCAACCATGTGATCGGGAGACGTGTTCAAATATGTCTCAGTTTTCGTACCCTGGTACTCGGGTGCAACATTCCAGACGCTTTACTAACACCCTCCCGACTTGGAGAGTCAGTCCCTTTAACCTCCTGTTTGGCCCAGTTTGCAATTTCTGCGGAAGATGAACAGGAATAGCGAGAACCAATGAGAGACTAGCTGGAGGTGTCTGGACGGGCAAATTTAACTCTCATTTCCCACCAGGAAGAGGAATTAACCAAAGGCTCAGCGTGCCGTGCCGGAACCAGATTAGGGCCTGAAGCCATCCTGCGGTGTTGCGGCCAGCTCAAAAGAAAGCGAGTTGAAGAAAGGAGCTCAGGGGCACTGTAATTCACAAACCTGCAGAGTTATAAATGACAGCTATCGTCCAAAAATATACTGAAGTAAGGCTGCCAAGAGGACTTGAAAGCGGGGCAGAATTGCAGGAAACCGATTTCAGGAGGTAGACTGGAATTGCATTGAAAGCATAGGAAAAGAGGCAGAACGTCCACAATGATGCACTTGGCCAAAAAGGGCGTATGCGTTTTTTCCTGAATATATTCAGGAAGAAACGCATACGCCCTTTTTGGCCAACCAAGCAAGCTTGCAAAGGAAATCTGCACTACAATGAAGTCTCACTTGCCCCCGGTCAAAAGGGCCATCTGAAAAAAGTGTAAAATCCAGAAAGACAGGACAGGCCATGGAGAACTGGGAGCCTTGTTATGCTGATGGGCGGGATGTAAATTGCCAACAGACACTCGGGAGAAGTGTATGGTGTTTCCTGAAACATCTAAAAAACAAAGCAACAGAGCCTAGGGCACTTCCACTTATGGTCCTATAGCTTAGGGAAATTAAAATCAAAAAGACACAGCCACCCCAAAGTTTGGGACGCCTCTGTTTACAAGAACCTCGTTTACAGTACAAGTTCAACATCGCAGAAAGTGAAAAATGGATAAAGAAGTTGTGGTATTTACTTACAAAGCAATATCACTCAGCAATGAAATCTATGTCATCAGGCCCTTAGCAGCACAATGAGTGGATTCAAGTATGATGATTCTAACTGAAATAAGTCACACAGAAAAAGAAACATCATAAGATATCAGTAATACACGGAATGTAAACTTGGCTACACAGGAACTGAATTACAGAACAGAACAGGGTCTCAAATTTAGAAAACCAACTTATGCTTGCTTAAGGGTAAAGGTGAGTCGGGGTGCTGCATAAAACCAGAGATTGAAATGAACACAGATAAAGTTCCTTAAGCCAAATATGGAATAGACAAGAGCTACTCCTTGCTCAACGAAATGGACTCAACACCGCATATTAAATGCCTAAGAATGTACCTGACTAGTAAGTATCTTAAAACCTATGGATTGCTATGTCTCCGAAAGAGAATCAAGCATGTGTACAGGGGCATAAACGCAGCAGTGATAGGATTGGAGAGGTTCGGTGAGCAAATGAAGACCCTTTGAAGTCATATTGCATGGTACCCATTCCACGGGTTTCAACTACCCAGGTTTAAGGTATTCTTCCTTCAGCTAAAACATGCATGTGGAACCTAGAGTATGATCAACCATGTGATCGGGAGACGTGTTCAAATATGTCTCAGTTTTCGTACCCTGGTACTCGGGTGCAACATTCCAGACGCTTTACTAACACCCTCCCGACTTGGAGAGTCAGTCCCTTTAACCTCCTGTTTGGCCCAGTTTACAATTTCTGCGGAAGATGAACAGGAATAGCGAGAACCAATGAGAGACTAGCTGGAGGTGTCTGGACGGGCAAATTTAACTCTCATTTCCCACCAGGAAGAGGAATTAACCAAAGGCTCAGCGTGCCGTGCCGGAACCAGATTAGGGCCTGAAGCCATCCTGCGGTGTTGCGGCCAGCTCAAAAGAAAGCGAGTTGAAGAAAGGAGCTCAGGGGCACTGTAATTCACAAACCTGCAGAGTTATAAATGACAGCTATCGTCCAAAAATATACTGAAGTAAGGCTGCCAAGAGGACTTGAAAGCGGGGCAGAATTGCAGGAAACCAATTTCAGGAGGTAGACTGGAATTGCATTGAAAGCATAGGAAAAGAGGCAGAACGTCCACAATGATGCACTTGGCCAAAAAGGGCGTATGCGTTTTTTCCTGAATATATTCAGGAAGAAACGCATACGCCCTTTTTGGCCAACCAAGCAAGCTTGCAAAGGAAATCTGCACTACAATGAAGTCTCACTTCCCCCCGGTCAAAAGGGCCATCTGAAAAAAGTGTAAAATCCAGAAAGACAGGACAGGCCATGGAGAACTGGGAGCCTTGTTATGCTGATGGGCGGGATGTAAATTGCCAACAGACACTCGGGAGAAGTGTATGGTGTTTCCTGAAACATCTAAAAAACAAAGCAACAGAGCCTAGGGCACTTCCACTTATGGTCCTATAGCTTAGGGAAATTAAAATCAAAAAGACACAGCCACCCCAAAGTTTGGGACGCCTCTGTTTACAAGAACCTCGTTTACAGTACAAGTTCAACATCGCAGAAAGTGAAAAATGGATAAAGAAGTTGTGGTATTTACTTACAAAGCAATATCACTCAGCAATGAAATCTATGTCATCAGGCCCTTAGCAGCACAATGAATGGATTCAGGTATGATGATTCTAACTGAAATAAGTCACACAGAAAAAGAAACATCATAAGATATCAGTAATACACGGAATGTAAACTTGGCTACACAGGAACTGAATTACAGAACAGAACAGGGTCTCAAATTTAGAAAACCAACTTATGCTTGCTTAAGGGTAAAGGTGAGTTGGGGTGCTGCATAAAACCAGAGATTGAAATGAACACAGATAAAGTTCCTTAAGCCAAATATGGAATAGACAAGAGCTACTCCTTGCTCAACGAAATGGACTCAACACCGCATATTAAATGCCTAAGAATGTACCTGACTAGTAAGTATCTTAAAACCTATGGATTGCTATGTCTCCGAAAGAGAATCAAGCATGTGTACAGGGGCATAAACGCAGCAGTGATAGGATTGGAGAGGTTCGGTGAGCAAATGAAGACCCTTTGAAGTCATATTGCATGGTACCCATTCCACGGGTTTCAACTACCCAGGTTTAAGGTATTCTTCCTTCAGCTAAAACATGCATGTGGAACCTAGAGTATGATCAACCATGTGATCGGGAGACGTGTTCAAATATGTCTCAGTTTTCGTACCCTGGTACTCGGGTGCAACATTCCAGACGCTTTACTAACACCCTCCTGACTTGGAGAGTCAGTCCCTTTAACCTCCTGTTTGGCCCAGTTTGCAATTTCTGCAGAAGATGAACAGGAATAGCGAGAACCAATGAGAGACTAGCTGGAGGTGTCTGGACGGGCAAATTTAACTCTCATTTCCCACCAGGAAGAGGAATTAACCAAAGGCTCAGCGTGCCGTGCCGGAACCAGATTAGGGCCTGAAGCCATCCTGCGGTGTTGCGGCCAGCTCACAAGAAAGTGAGTTGAAGAAAGGAGCTCAGGGGCACTGTAATTCACAAACCTGCAGAGTTATAAATGACAGCTATCGTCCAAAAATATACTGAAGTAAGGCTGCCAAGAGGACTTGAAAGCGGGGCAGAATTGCAGGAAACCGATTTCAGGAGGTAGACTGGAATTGCATTGAAAGCATAGGAAAAGAGGCAGAACGTCCACAATGATGCACTTGGCCAAAAAGGGCGTACGCGTTTTTTCCTGAATATATTCAGGAAAAAACGCATACGCCCTTTTTGGCCAACCAAGCAAGCTTGCAAAGGAAATCTGCACTACAATGAAGTCTCACTTCCCCCCGGTCAAAAGGGCCATCTGAAAAAAGTGTAAAATCCAGAAAGGCAGGACAGGCCATGGAGAACTGGGAGCCTTGTTATGCTGATGGGCGGGATGTAAATTGCCAACAGACACTCGGGAGAAGTGTATGGTGTTTCCTGAAACATCTAAAAAACAAAGCAACAGAGCCTAGGGCACTTCCACTTATGGTCCTATAGCTTAGGGAAATTAAAATCAAAAAGACACAGCCACCCCAAAGTTTGGGACGCCTCTGTTTACAAGAACCTCGTTTACAGTACAAGTTCAACATCGCAGAAAGTGAAAAATGGATAAAGAAGTTGTGGTATTTACTTACAAAGCAATATCACTCAGCAATGAAATCTATGTCATCAGGCCCTTAGCAGCACAATGAATGGATTCAGGTATGATGATTCTAACTGAAATAAGTCACACAGAAAAAGAAACATCATAAGATATCAGTAATACACGGAATGTAAACTTGGCTACACAGGAACTGAATTACAGAACAGAACAGGGTCTCAAATTTAGAAAACCAACTTATGCTTGCTTAAGGGTAAAGGTGAGTTGGGGTGCTGCATAAAACCAGAGATTGAAATGAACACAGATAAAGTTCCTTAAGCCAAATATGGAATAGACAAGAGCTACTCCTTGCTCAACGAAATGGACTCAACACCGCATATTAAATGCCTAAGAATGTACCTGACTAGTAAGTATCTTAAAACCTATGGATTGCTATGTCTCCGAAAGAGAATCAAGCATGTGTACAGGGGCATAAACGCAGCAGTGATAGGATTGGAGAGGTTCGGTGAGCAAATGAAGACCCTTTGAAGTCATATTGCATGGTACCCATTCCACGGGTTTCAACTACCCAGGTTTAAGGTATTCTTCCTTCAGCTAAAACATGCATGTGGAACCTAGAGTATGATCAACCATGTGATCGGGAGACGTGTTCAAATATGTCTCAGTTTTCGTACCCTGGTACTCGGGTGCAACATTCCAGACGCTTTACTAACACCCTCCTGACTTGGAGAGTCAGTCCCTTTAACCTCCTGTTTGGCCCAGTTTGCAATTTCTGCAGAAGATGAACAGGAATAGCGAGAACCAATGAGAGACTAGCTGGAGGTGTCTGGACGGGCAAATTTAACTCTCATTTCCCACCAGGAAGAGGAATTAACCAAAGGCTCAGCGTGCCGTGCCGGAACCAGATTAGGGCCTGAAGCCATCCTGCGGTGTTGCGGCCAGCTCACAAGAAAGTGAGTTGAAGAAAGGAGCTCAGGGGCACTGTAATTCACAAACCTGCAGAGTTATAAATGACAGCTATCGTCCAAAAATATACTGAAGTAAGGCTGCCAAGAGGACTTGAAAGCGGGGCAGAATTGCAGGAAACCGATTTCAGGAGGTAGACTGGAATTGCATTGAAAGCATAGGAAAAGAGGCAGAACGTCCACAATGATGCACTTGGCCAAAAAGGGCGTACGCATTTTTTCCTGAATATATTCAGGAAAAAACGCATACGCCCTTTTTGGCCAACCAAGCAAGCTTGCAAAGGAAATCTGCACTACAATGAAGTCTCACTTCCCCCCGGTCAAAAGGGCCATCTGAAAAAAGTGTAAAATCCAGAAAGGCAGGACAGGCCATGGAGAACTGGGAGCCTTGTTATGCTGATGGGCGGGATGTAAATTGCCAACAGACACTCGGGAGAAGTGTATGGTGTTTCCTGAAACATCTAAAAAACAAAGCAACAGAGCCTAGGGCACTTCCACTTATGGTCCTATAGCTTAGGGAAATTAAAATCAAAAAGATACAGCCACCCCAAAGTTTGGGACGCCTCTGTTTACAAGAACCTCGTTTAACGTACAAGTTCAATATCACAGAAAGTGAAAAATGGATAAAGAACTTGTGGTACTTACGTACAATGCAGTATCACTCAACAATGAAATCTATGTCATCAGGCCCGTAGCAGCATAATGAGTGGATTCAGGTATGATGATTCTAACTGAAATAAGTCACACAGAAAAAGAAACATCATAAGATATCACTAATACACGGAATGTAAACTTGGCTACACAGGAACTGAATTCCAAAACAGAACAGGGTCTCAAAATTAGAAAACCAACTTATGCTTGCTTAAGGGGAAAGGTGAGTTGGGGTTCTGCATAAAACCAGACATTGAAATGAGCACAGATAAAGTTCCTTAAGCCAAATATGGAATAGCAAAAGCAACTCCTTGCTCAATGAAATGGACTCAACACCCCATATTAAACGCCTAAGAAGGTACCTGACTAGTAAGTATCTTAAAACCTATGGATTGCTATGTCTCCAAAAGAGAATCAAGCATGTGTACAGGGGCATAAACGCAGCAGTGATAGGATTGGAGAGGTTCAGTGAGCAAATGAAGACCCTTTGAAGTCATATTGCATGGTACCCATTCCACGGGTCTCAACTCTCCAGGTTTAAGGTATTCTTCCTTCAGCTAAAACATGCATGTGCAACCCAGAGTATGATCATCCGTGTGAACGGGAGACATGTTCAAATATGTCTCAGTTTTCCTCCCCTGGTACTCGGGTGCAACATTCCAGACGCTTTACTAACACTCTCCGCACTTGGAGAGTCAGCACCTTTAAGCTCCTGTTTGGCCCAGTTTGCAATTTCTGCGGAAGATGTACAGAAATAGGGAGAACCAATGAGAGACTAGCTGGAGGTGTCTGGACGGGCAAATTTAACTCTCATTTCCCACCAGGAAGAGGAAATAACCAAAGGCTCAGCATGCCGTGCCGGAACCAGATTAGGGCCTGAAGCCATCCTGCGGTGTTGCGGCCAGCTCAAAAGAAAGCGAGTTGAAGAAAGGAGCTCAGGGGCACTGTAATTCACAAACCTGCAGAGTTATAAATGACAGCTATCGTCCAAAAATATACTGAAGTAAGGCTGCCAAGAGGACTTGAAAGCGGGGCAGAATTGCAGGAAACCGATTTCAGGAGGTAGACTGGAATTGCATTGAAAGCATAGGAAAAGAGGCAGAACGTCCACAATGATGCACTTGGCCATAAAGGGCGTATGCGTTTTTTCCTGAATATATTCAGGAAAAAACGCATACGCCCGTTTTGGCCAACCAAGCAAGCTTGCAAAGGAAATCTGCACTACAATGAAGTCTCACTTCCCCCCGGTCAAAAGGGCCATCTGAAAAAAGTGTAAAATCCAGAAAGGCAGGACAGGCCATGGAGAACTGGGAGCCTTGTTATGCTGATGGGCGGGATGTAAATTGCCAACAGACACTCGGGAGAAGTGTATGGTGTTTCCTGAAACATCTAAAAAACAAAGCAACAGAGCCTAGGGCACTTCCACTTATGGTCCTATAGCTTAGGGAAATTAAAATCAAAAAGACACAGCCACCCCAAAGTTTGGGACGCCTCTGTTTACAAGAACCTCGTTTACAGTACAAGTTCAACATCGCAGAAAGTGAAAAATGGATAAAGAAGTTGTGGTATTTACTTACAAAGCAATATCACTCAGCAATGAAATCTATGTCATCAGGCCCTTAGCAGCACAATGAGTGGATTCAGGTATGATGATTCTAACTGAAATAAGTCACACAGAAAAAGAAACATCATAAGATATCAGTAATACACGGAATGTAAACTTGGCTACACAGGAACTGAATTACAGAACAGAACAGGGTCTCAAATTTAGAAAACCAACTTATGCTTGCTTAAGGGGAAAGGTGAGTTGGGGTGCTGCATAAAACCAGAGATTGAAATGAGCACAGATAAAGTTCCTTAAGCCAAATATGGAATAGACAAGAGCTACTCCTTGCTCAACGAAATGGACTCAACACCGCATATTAAATGCCTAAGAATGTACCTGACTAGTAAGTATCTTAAAACCTATGGATTGCTATGTCTCCAAAAGAGAATCAAGCGTGTATACAGGGGCATAAACGCAGCAGTGATAGGATTGGAGAGGTTCGGTGAGCAAATGAAGACCCTTTGAAGTCATATTGCATGGTACCCATTCCACGGGTTTCAACTACCCAGGTTTAAGGTATTCTTCCTTCAGCTAAAACATGCATGTGGAACCTAGAGTATGATCAACCATGTGATCGGGAGACGTGTTCAAATATGTCTCAGTTTTCGTACCCTGGTACTCGGGTGCAACATTCCAGACGCTTTACTAACACCCTCCCGACTTGGAGAGTCAGTCCCTTTAACCTCCTGTTTGGCCCAGTTTGCAATTTCTGCGGAAGATGAACAGGAATAGCGAGAACCAATGAGAGACTAGCTGGAGGTGTCTGGACGGGCAAATTTAACTCTCATTTCCCACCAGGAAGAGGAATTAACCAAAGGCTCAGCGTGCCGTGCCGGAACCAGATTAGGGCCTGAAGCCATCCTGCGGTGTTGCGGCCAGCTCAAAAGAAAGCGAGTTGAAGAAAGGAGCTCAGGGGCACTGTAATTCACAAACCTGCAGAGTTATAAATGACAGCTATCGTCCAAAAATATACTGAAGTAAGGCTGCCAAGAGGACTTGAAAGCGGGGCAGAATTGCAGGAAACCGATTTCAGGAGGTAGACTGGAATTGCATTGAAAGCATAGGAAAAGAGGCAGAACGTCCACAATGATGCACTTGGCCAAAAAGGGCGTATGCGTTTTTTCCTGAATATATTCAGGAAAAAACGCATACGCCCGTTTTGGCCAACCAAGCAAGCTTGCAAAGGAAATCTGCACTACAATGAAGTCTCACTTCCCCCCGGTCAAAAGGGCCATCTGAAAAAAGTGTAAAATCCAGAAAGGCAGGACAGGCCATGGAGAACTGGGAGCCTTGTTATGCTGATGGGCGGGATGTAAATTGCCAACAGACACTCGGGAGAAGTGTATGGTGTTTCCTGAAACATCTAAAAAACAAAGCAACAGAGCCTAGGGCACTTCCACTTATGGTCCTATAGCTTAGGGAAATTAAAATCAAAAAGATACAGCCACCCCAAAGTTTGGGACGCCTCTGTTTACAAGAACCTCGTTTAACGTACAAGTTCAATATCACAGAAAGTGAAAAATGGATAAAGAACTTGTGGTACTTACGTACAATGCAGTATCACTCAACAATGAAATCTATGTCATCAGGCCCGTAGCAGCATAATGAGTGGATTCAGGTACGATGATTCTAACTGAAATAAGTCACACAGAAAAAGAAACATCATAAGATATCACTAATACACGGAATGTAAACTTGGCTACACAGGAACTGAATTCCAAAACAGAACAGGGTCTCAAAATTAGAAAACCAACTTATGCTTGCTTAAGGGGAAAGGTGAGTTGGGGTGCTGCATAAAACCAGAGATTGAAATGAACACAGATAAAGTTCCTTAAGCCAAATATGGAATAGATAAGAGCTACTCCTTGCTCAACGAAATGGACTCAACACCGCATATTAAATGCCTAAGAATGTACCTGACTAGTAAGTATCTTAAAACCTATGGATTGCTATGTCTCCGAAAGAGAATCAAGCATGTGTACAGGGGCATAAACGCAGCAGTGATAGGATTGGAGAGGTTCGGTGAGCAAATGAAGACCCTTTGAAGTCATATTGCATGGTACCCATTCCACGGGTTTCAACTACCCAGGTTTAAGGTATTCTTCCTTCAGCTAAAACATGCATGTGGAACCTAGAGTATGATCAACCATGTGATCGGGAGACGTGTTCAAATATGTCTCAGTTTTCGTACCCTGGTACTCGGGTGCAACATTCCAGACGCTTTACTAACACCCTCCCGACTTGGAGAGTCAGTCCCTTTAACCTCCTGTTTGGCCCAGTTTGCAATTTCTGCGGAAGATGAACAGGAATAGCGAGAACCAATGAGAGACTAGCTGGAGGTGTCTGGACGGGCAAATTTAACTCTCATTTCCCACCAGGAAGAGGAATTAACCAAAGGCTCAGCGTGCCATGCCGGAACCAGATTAGGGCCTGAAGCCATCCTGCGGTGTTGCGGCCAGCTCAAAAGAAAGCGAGTTGAAGAAAGGAGCTCAGGGGCACTGTAATTCACAAACCTGCAGAGTTATAAATGACAGCTATCGTCCAAAAATATACTGAAGTAAGGCTGCCAAGAGGACTTGAAAGCGGGGCAGAATTGCAGGAAACCGATTTCAGGAGGTAGACTGGAATTGCATTGAAAGCATAGGAAAAGAGGCAGAACGTCCACAATGATGCACTTGGCCAAAAAGGGCGTATGCGTTTTTTCCTGAATATATTCAGGAAAAAACGCATACGCCCTTTTTGGCCAACCAAGCAAACTTGCAAAGGAAATCTGCACTACAATGAAGTCTCACTTCCCCCCGGTCAAAAGGGCCATCTGAAAAAAGTGTAAAATCCAGAAAGGCAGGACAGGCCATGGAGAACTGGGAGCCTTGTTATGCTGATGGGCGGGATGTAAATTGCCAACAGACACTCGGGAGAAGTGTATGGTGTTTCCTGAAACATCTAAAAAACAAAGCAACAGAGCCTAGGGCACTTCCACTTATGGTCCTATAGCTTAGGGAAATTAAAATCAAAAAGATACAGCCACCCCAAAGTTTGGGACGCCTCTGTTTACAAGAACCTCGTTTAACGTACAAGTTCAATATCACAGAAAGTGAAAAATGGATAAAGAACTTGTGGTACTTACGTACAAGGCAGTATCACTCAACAATGAAATCTATGTCATCAGGCCCGTAGCAGCATAATGAGTGGATTCAGGTACGATGATTCTAACTGAAATAAGTCACACAGAAAAAGAAACATCATAAGATATCATTAATACACGGAATGTAAACTTGGCTACACAGGAACTGAATTCCAAAACAGAACAGTGTCTCAAAATTAGAAAACCAACTTATGCTTGCTTAAGGGGAAAGGTGAGTTGGAGTTCTGCATAAAACCAGACATTGAAATGAGCACAGATAAAGTTCCTTAAGCCAAATATGGAATAGCAAGAGCAACTCCTTGCTCAATGAAATGGACTCAACACCCCATATTAAACGCCTAAGAAGGTACCTGACTAGTAAGTATCTTAAAACCTATGGATTGCTATGTCTCCAAAAGAGAATCAAGCATGTGTACAGGGGCATAAACGCAGCAGTGATAGGATTGGAGAGGTTCAGTGAGCAAATGAAGACCCTTTGAAGTCATATTGCATGGTACCCATTCCACGGGTCTCAACTCTCCAGGTTTAAGGTATTCTTCCTTCAGCTAAAACATGCATGTGGAACCCAGAGTATGATCATCCGTGTGAACGGGAGACATGTTCAAATATGTCTCAGTTTTCGTACCCTGGTACTCGGGTGCATCATTCCAGACGCTTTACTAACACTCTCCGCACTTGGAGAGTCAGCACCTTTAAGCTCCTGTTTGGCCCAGTTTGCAATTTCTGCGGAAGATGTACAGAAATAGGGAGAACCAATGAGAGACTAGCTGGAGGTGTCTGGACGGGCAAATTTAACTCTCATTTCCCACCAGGAAGAGGAAATAACCAAAGGCTCAGCATGCCGTGCCGGAACCAGATTAGGGCCTGAAGCCATCCTGCGGTGTTGCGGCCAGCTCAAAAGAAAGCGAGTTGAAGAAAGGAGCTCAGGGGCACTGTAATTCACAAACCTGCAGAGTTATAAATGACAGCTATCGTCCAAAAATATACTGAAGTAAGGCTGCCAAGAGGACTTGAAAGCGGGGCAGAATTGCAGGAAACCGATTTCAGGAGGTAGACTGGAATTGCATTGAAAGCATAGGAAAAGAGGCAGAACGTCCACAATGATGCACTTGGCCATAAAGGGCGTATGCGTTTTTTCCTGAATATATTCAGGAAGAAACGCATACGCCCGTTTTGGCCAACCAAGCAAGCTTGCAAAGGAAATCTGCACTACAATGAAGTCTCACTTCCCCCCGGTCAAAAGGGCCATCTGAAAAAAGTGTAAAATCCAGAAAGGCAGGACAGGCCATGGAGAACTGGGAGCCTTGTTATGCTGATGGGCGGGATGTAAATTGCCAACAGACACTCGGGAGAAGTGTATGGTGTTTCCTGAAACATCTAAAAAACAAAGCAACAGAGCCTAGGGCACTTCCACTTATGGTCCTATAGCTTAGGGAAATTAAAATCAAAAAGACACAGCCACCCCAAAGTTTGGGACGCCTCTGTTTACAAGAACCTCGTTTACAGTACAAGTTCAACATCGCAGAAAGTGAAAAATGGATAAAGAAGTTGTGGTATTTACTTACAAAGCAATATCACTCAGCAATGAAATCTATGTCATCAGGCCCTTAGCAGCACAATGAGTGGATTCAGGTATGATGATTCTAACTGAAATAAGTCACACAGAAAAAGAAACATCATAAGATATCAGTAATACACGGAATGTAAACTTGGCTACACAGGAACTGAATTACAGAACAGAACAGGGTCTCAAATTTAGAAAACCAACTTATGCTTGCTTAAGGGTAAAGGTGAGTTGGGGTGCTGCATAAAACCAGAGATTGAAATGAGCACAGATAAAGTTCCTTAAGCCAAATATGGAATAGACAAGAGCTACTCCTTGCTCAATGAAATGGACTCAACACCGCATATTAAACGCCTAAGAATGTACCTGACTAGTAAGTATCTTAAAACCTATGGATTGCTATGTCTCCAAAAGAGAATCAAGCGTGTATACAGGGGCATAAACGCAGCAGTGATAGGATTGGAGAGGTTCGGTGAGCAAATGAAGACCCTTTGAAGTCATATTGCATGGTACCCATTCCACGGGTTTCAACTACCCAGGTTTAAGGTATTCTTCCTTCAGCTAAAACATGCATGTGGAACCTAGAGTATGATCAACCATGTGATCGGGAGACGTGTTCAAATATGTCTCAGTTTTCGTACCCTGGTACTCGGGTGCAACATTCCAGACGCTTTACTAACACCCTCCCGACTTGGAGAGTCAGTCCCTTTAACCTCCTGTTTGGCCCAGTTTGCAATTTCTGCGGAAGATGAACAGGAATAGCGAGAACCAATGAGAGACTAGCTGGAGGTGTCTGGACGGGCAAATTTAACTCTCATTTCCCACCAGGAAGAGGAATTAACCAAAGGCTCAGCGTGCCGTGCCGGAACCAGATTAGGGCCTGAAGCCATCCTGCGGTGTTGCGGCCAGCTCAAAAGAAAGCGAGTTGAAGAAAGGAGCTCAGGGGCACTGTAATTCACAAACCTGCAGAGTTATAAATGACAGCTATCGTCCAAAAATATACTGAAGTAAGGCTGCCAAGAGGACTTGAAAGCGGGGCAGAATTGCAGGAAACCGATTTCAGGAGGTAGACTGGAATTGCATTGAAAGCATAGGAAAAGAGGCAGAACGTCCACAATGATGCACTTGGCCAAAAAGGGCGTATGCGTTTTTTCCTGAATATATTCAGGAAAAAACGCATACGCCCGTTTTGGCCAACCAAGCAAGCTTGCAAAGGAAATCTGCACTACAATGAAGTCTCACTTCCCCCCGGTCAAAAGGGCCATCTGAAAAAAGTGTAAAATCCAGAAAGGCAGGACAGGCCATGGAGAACTGGGAGCCTTGTTATGCTGATGGGCGGGATGTAAATTGCCAACAGACACTCGGGAGAAGTGTATGGTGTTTCCTGAAACATCTAAAAAACAAAGCAACAGAGCCTAGGGCACTTCCACTTATGGTCCTATAGCTTAGGGAAATTAAAATCAAAAAGATACAGCCACCCCAAAGTTTGGGACGCCTCTGTTTACAAGAACCTCGTTTAACGTACAAGTTCAATATCACAGAAAGTGAAAAATGGATAAAGAACTTGTGGTACTTACGTACAATGCAGTATCACTCAACAATGAAATCTATGTCATCAGGCCCGTAGCAGCATAATGAGTGGATTCAGGTACGATGATTCTAACTGAAATAAGTCACACAGAAAAAGAAACATCATAAGATATCACTAATACACGGAATGTAAACTTGGCTACACAGGAACTGAATTCCAAAACAGAACAGGGTCTCAAAATTAGAAAACCAACTTATGCTTGCTTAAGGGGAAAGGTGAGTTGGGGTGCTGCATAAAACCAGAGATTGAAATGAACACAGATAAAGTTCCTTAAGCCAAATATGGAATAGATAAGAGCTACTCCTTGCTCAACGAAATGGACTCAACACCGCATATTAAATGCCTAAGAATGTACCTGACTAGTAAGTATCTTAAAACCTATGGATTGCTATGTCTCCGAAAGAGAATCAAGCATGTGTACAGGGGCATAAACGCAGCAGTGATAGGATTGGAGAGGTTCGGTGAGCAAATGAAGACCCTTTGAAGTCATATTGCATGGTACCCATTCCACGGGTTTCAACTACCCAGGTTTAAGGTATTCTTCCTTCAGCTAAAACATGCATGTGGAACCTAGAGTATGATCAACCATGTGATCGGGAGACGTGTTCAAATATGTCTCAGTTTTCGTACCCTGGTACTCGGGTGCAACATTCCAGACGCTTTACTAACACCCTCCCGACTTGGAGAGTCAGTCCCTTTAACCTCCTGTTTGGCCCAGTTTGCAATTTCTGCGGAAGATGAACAGGAATAGCGAGAACCAATGAGAGACTAGCTGGAGGTGTCTGGACGGGCAAATTTAACTCTCATTTCCCACCAGGAAGAGGAATTAACCAAAGGCTCAGCGTGCCATGCCGGAACCAGATTAGGGCCTGAAGCCATCCTGCGGTGTTGCGGCCAGCTCAAAAGAAAGCGAGTTGAAGAAAGGAGCTCAGGGGCACTGTAATTCACAAACCTGCAGAGTTATAAATGACAGCTATCGTCCAAAAATATACTGAAGTAAGGCTGCCAAGAGGACTTGAAAGCGGGGCAGAATTGCAGGAAACCGATTTCAGGAGGTAGACTGGAATTGCATTGAAAGCATAGGAAAAGAGGCAGAACGTCCACAATGATGCACTTGGCCAAAAAGGGCGTATGCGTTTTTTCCTGAATATATTCAGGAAAAAACGCATACGCCCTTTTTGGCCAACCAAGCAAACTTGCAAAGGAAATCTGCACTACAATGAAGTCTCACTTCCCCCCGGTCAAAAGGGCCATCTGAAAAAAGTGTAAAATCCAGAAAGGCAGGACAGGCCATGGAGAACTGGGAGCCTTGTTATGCTGATGGGCGGGATGTAAATTGCCAACAGACACTCGGGAGAAGTGTATGGTGTTTCCTGAAACATCTAAAAAACAAAGCAACAGAGCCTAGGGCACTTCCACTTATGGTCCTATAGCTTAGGGAAATTAAAATCAAAAAGATACAGCCACCCCAAAGTTTGGGACGCCTCTGTTTACAAGAACCTCGTTTAACGTACAAGTTCAATATCACAGAAAGTGAAAAATGGATAAAGAACTTGTGGTACTTACGTACAAGGCAGTATCACTCAACAATGAAATCTATGTCATCAGGCCCGTAGCAGCATAATGAGTGGATTCAGGTACGATGATTCTAACTGAAATAAGTCACACAGAAAAAGAAACATCATAAGATATCATTAATACACGGAATGTAAACTTGGCTACACAGGAACTGAATTCCAAAACAGAACAGTGTCTCAAAATTAGAAAACCAACTTATGCTTGCTTAAGGGGAAAGGTGAGTTGGAGTTCTGCATAAAACCAGACATTGAAATGAGCACAGATAAAGTTCCTTAAGCCAAATATGGAATAGCAAGAGCAACTCCTTGCTCAATGAAATGGACTCAACACCCCATATTAAACGCCTAAGAAGGTACCTGACTAGTAAGTATCTTAAAACCTATGGATTGCTATGTCTCCAAAAGAGAATCAAGCATGTGTACAGGGGCATAAACGCAGCAGTGATAGGATTGGAGAGGTTCAGTGAGCAAATGAAGACCCTTTGAAGTCATATTGCATGGTACCCATTCCACGGGTCTCAACTCTCCAGGTTTAAGGTATTCTTCCTTCAGCTAAAACATGCATGTGGAACCCAGAGTATGATCATCCGTGTGAACGGGAGACATGTTCAAATATGTCTCAGTTTTCGTACCCTGGTACTCGGGTGCATCATTCCAGACGCTTTACTAACACTCTCCGCACTTGGAGAGTCAGCACCTTTAAGCTCCTGTTTGGCCCAGTTTGCAATTTCTGCGGAAGATGAACAGAAATAGGGAGAACCAATGAGAGACTAGCTGGAGGTGTCTGGACGGGCAAATTTAACTCTCATTTCCCACCAGGAAGAGGAAATAACCAAAGGCTCAGCATGCCGTGCCGGAAGCAGATTAGGGCCTGAAGCCATCCTGCGGTGTTGCGGCCAGCTCAAAAGAAAGCGAGTTGAAGAAAGGAGCTCAGGGGCACTGTAATTCACAAACCTGCAGAGTTATAAATGACAGCTATCGTCCAAAAATATACTGAAGTAAGGCTGCCAAGAGGACTTGAAAGCGGGGCAGAATTGCAGGAAACCGATTTCAGGAGGTAGACTGGAATTGCATTGAAAGCATAGGAAAAGAGGCAGAACGTCCACAATGATGCACTTGGCCATAAAGGGCGTATGCGTTTTTTCCTGAATATATTCAGGAAGAAACGCATACGCCCGTTTTGGCCAACCAAGCAAGCTTGCAAAGGAAATCTGCACTACAATGAAGTCTCACTTCCCCCCGGTCAAAAGGGCCATCTGAAAAAAGTGTAAAATCCAGAAAGGCAGGACAGGCCATGGAGAACTGGGAGCCTTGTTATGCTGATGGGCGGGATGTAAATTGCCAACAGACACTCGGGAGAAGTGTATGGTGTTTCCTGAAACATCTAAAAAACAAAGCAACAGAGCCTAGGGCACTTCCACTTATGGTCCTATAGCTTAGGGAAATTAAAATCAAAAAGACACAGCCACCCCAAAGTTTGGGACGCCTCTGTTTACAAGAACCTCGTTTAACGTACAAGTTCAATATCACAGAAAGTGAAAAATGGATAAAGAACTTGTGGTACTTACGTACAATGCAGTATCACTCAACAATGAAATCTATGTCATCAGGCCCGTAGCAGCATAATGAGTGGATTCAGGTACGATGATTCTAACTGAAATAAGTCACACAGAAAAAGAAACATCATAAGATATCACTAATACACGGAATGTAAACTTGGCTACACAGGAACTGAATTACAGAACAGAACAGGGTCTCAAATTTAGAAAACCAACTTATGCTTGCTTAAGGGTAAAGGTGAGTTGGGGTGCTGCATAAAACCAGAGATTGAAATGAGCACAGATAAAGTTCCTTAAGCCAAATATGGAATAGACAAGAGCTACTCCTTGCTCAATGAAATGGACTCAACACCGCATATTAAACGCCTAAGAATGTACCTGACTAGTAAGTATCTTAAAACCTATGGATTGCTATGTCTCCAAAAGAGAATCAAGCGTGTATACAGGGGCATAAACGCAGCAGTGATAGGATTGGAGAGGTTCGGTGAGCAAATGAAGACCCTTTGAAGTCATATTGCATGGTACCCATTCCACGGGTTTCAACTACCCAGGTTTAAGGTATTCTTCCTTCAGCTAAAACATGCATGTGGAACCTAGAGTATGATCAACCATGTGATCGGGAGACGTGTTCAAATATGTCTCAGTTTTCGTACCCTGGTACTCGGGTGCAACATTCCAGACGCTTTACTAACACCCTCCCGACTTGGAGAGTCAGTCCCTTTAACCTCCTGTTTGGCCCAGTTTGCAATTTCTGCGGAAGATGAACAGGAATAGCGAGAACCAATGAGAGACTAGCTGGAGGTGTCTGGACGGGCAAATTTAACTCTCATTTCCCACCAGGAAGAGGAATTAACCAAAGGCTCAGCGTGCCGTGCCGGAACCAGATTAGGGCCTGAAGCCATCCTGCGGTGTTGCGGCCAGCTCAAAAGAAAGCGAGTTGAAGAAAGGAGCTCAGGGGCACTGTAATTCACAAACCTGCAGAGTTATAAATGACAGCTATCGTCCAAAAATATACTGAAGTAAGGCTGCCAAGAGGACTTGAAAGCGGGGCAGAATTGCAGGAAACCGATTTCAGGAGGTAGACTGGAATTGCATTGAAAGCATAGGAAAAGAGGCAGAACGTCCACAATGATGCACTTGGCCAAAAAGGGCGTATGCGTTTTTTCCTGAATATATTCAGGAAAAAACGCATACGCCCGTTTTGGCCAACCAAGCAAGCTTGCAAAGGAAATCTGCACTACAATGAAGTCTCACTTCCCCCCGGTCAAAAGGGCCATCTGAAAAAAGTGTAAAATCCAGAAAGGCAGGACAGGCCATGGAGAACTGGGAGCCTTGTTATGCTGATGGGCGGGATGTAAATTGCCAACAGACACTCGGGAGAAGTGTATGGTGTTTCCTGAAACATCTAAAAAACAAAGCAACAGAGCCTAGGGCACTTCCACTTATGGTCCTATAGCTTAGGGAAATTAAAATCAAAAAGATACAGCCACCCCAAAGTTTGGGACGCCTCTGTTTACAAGAACCTCGTTTAACGTACAAGTTCAATATCACAGAAAGTGAAAAATGGATAAAGAACTTGTGGTACTTACGTACAATGCAGTATCACTCAACAATGAAATCTATGTCATCAGGCCCGTAGCAGCATAATGAGTGGATTCAGGTACGATGATTCTAACTGAAATAAGTCACACAGAAAAAGAAACATCATAAGATATCACTAATACACGGAATGTAAACTTGGCTACACAGGAACTGAATTCCAAAACAGAACAGGGTCTCAAAATTAGAAAACCAACTTATGCTTGCTTAAGGGGAAAGGTGAGTTGGGGTGCTGCATAAAACCAGAGATTGAAATGAACACAGATAAAGTTCCTTAAGCCAAATATGGAATAGATAAGAGCTACTCCTTGCTCAACGAAATGGACTCAACACCGCATATTAAATGCCTAAGAATGTACCTGACTAGTAAGTATCTTAAAACCTATGGATTGCTATGTCTCCGAAAGAGAATCAAGCATGTGTACAGGGGCATAAACGCAGCAGTGATAGGATTGGAGAGGTTCGGTGAGCAAATGAAGACCCTTTGAAGTCATATTGCATGGTACCCATTCCACGGGTTTCAACTACCCAGGTTTAAGGTATTCTTCCTTCAGCTAAAACATGCATGTGGAACCTAGAGTATGATCAACCATGTGATTGGGAGACGTGTTCAAATATGTCTCAGTTTTCGTACCCTGGTACTCGGGTGCAACATTCCAGACGCTTTACTAACACCCTCCCGACTTGGAGAGTCAGTCCCTTTAACCTCCTGTTTGGCCCAGTTTGCAATTTCTGCGGAAGATGAACAGGAATAGCGAGAACCAATGAGAGACTAGCTGGAGGTGTCTGGACGGGCAAATTTAACTCTCATTTCCCACCAGGAAGAGGAATTAACCAAAGGCTCAGCGTGCCATGCCGGAACCAGATTAGGGCCTGAAGCCATCCTGCGGTGTTGCGGCCAGCTCAAAAGAA
Source organism: Pseudorca crassidens (assembly GCF_039906515.1). NCBI lineage: Eukaryota > Metazoa > Chordata > Mammalia > Artiodactyla > Delphinidae > Pseudorca > Pseudorca crassidens. The sequence goes on along the minus strand of NW_027136325.1, from coordinate 470,011 downwards.
AGCGAGTTGAAGAAAGGAGCTCAGGGGCACTGTAATTCACAAACCTGCAGAGTTATAAATGACAGCTATCGTCCAAAAATATACTGAAGTAAGGCTGCCAAGAGGACTTGAAAGCGGGGCAGAATTGCAGGAAACCGATTTCAGGAGGTAGACTGGAATTGCATTGAAAGCATAGGAAAAGAGGCAGAACGTCCACAATGATGCACTTGGCCAAAAAGGGCGTATGCGTTTTTTCCTGAATATATTCAGGAAAAAACGCATACGCCCTTTTTGGCCAACCAAGCAAACTTGCAAAGGAAATCTGCACTACAATGAAGTCTCACTTCCCCCCGGTCAAAAGGGCCATCTGAAAAAAGTGTAAAATCCAGAAAGGCAGGACAGGCCATGGAGAACTGGGAGCCTTGTTATGCTGATGGGCGGGATGTAAATTGCCAACAGACACTCGGGAGAAGTGTATGGTGTTTCCTGAAACATCTAAAAAACAAAGCAACAGAGCCTAGGGCACTTCCACTTATGGTCCTATAGCTTAGGGAAATTAAAATCAAAAAGATACAGCCACCCCAAAGTTTGGGACGCCTCTGTTTACAAGAACCTCGTTTAACGTACAAGTTCAATATCACAGAAAGTGAAAAATGGATAAAGAACTTGTGGTACTTACGTACAAGGCAGTATCACTCAACAATGAAATCTATGTCATCAGGCCCGTAGCAGCATAATGAGTGGATTCAGGTACGATGATTCTAACTGAAATAAGTCACACAGAAAAAGAAACATCATAAGATATCATTAATACACGGAATGTAAACTTGGCTACACAGGAACTGAATTCCAAAACAGAACAGTGTCTCAAAATTAGAAAACCAACTTATGCTTGCTTAAGGGGAAAGGTGAGTTGGAGTTCTGCATAAAACCAGACATTGAAATGAGCACAGATAAAGTTCCTTAAGCCAAATATGGAATAGCAAGAGCAACTCCTTGCTCAATGAAATGGACTCAACACCCCATATTAAACGCCTAAGAAGGTACCTGACTAGTAAGTATCTTAAAACCTATGGATTGCTATGTTTCCAAAAGAGAATCAAGCATGTGTACAGGGGCATAAACGCAGCAGTGATAGGATTGGAGAGGTTCAGTGAGCAAATGAAGACCCTTTGAAGTCATATTGCATGGTACCCATTCCACGGGTCTCAACTCTCCAGGTTTAAGGTATTCTTCCTTCAGCTAAAACATGCATGTGGAACCCAGAGTATGATCATCCGTGTGAACGGGAGACATGTTCAAATATGTCTCAGTTTTCGTACCCTGGTACTCGGGTGCATCATTCCAGACGCTTTACTAACACTCTCCGCACTTGGAGAGTCAGCACCTTTAAGCTCCTGTTTGGCCCAGTTTGCAATTTCTGCGGAAGATGTACAGAAATAGGGAGAACCAATGAGAGACTAGCTGGAGGTGTCTGGACGGGCAAATTTAACTCTCATTTCCCACCAGGAAGAGGAAATAACCAAAGGCTCAGCATGCCGTGCCGGAACCAGATTAGGGCCTGAAGCCATCCTGCGGTGTTGCGGCCAGCTCAAAAGAAAGCGAGTTGAAGAAAGGAGCTCAGGGGCACTGTAATTCACAAACCTGCAGAGTTATAAATGACAGCTATCGTCCAAAAATATACTGAAGTAAGGCTGCCAAGAGGACTTGAAAGCGGGGCAGAATTGCAGGAAACCGATTTCAGGAGGTAGACTGGAATTGCATTGAAAGCATAGGAAAAGAGGCAGAACGTCCACAATGATGCACTTGGCCATAAAGGGCGTATGCGTTTTTTCCTGAATATATTCAGGAAGAAACGCATACGCCCGTTTTGGCCAACCAAGCAAGCTTGCAAAGGAAATCTGCACTACAATGAAGTCTCACTTCCCCCCGGTCAAAAGGGCCATCTGAAAAAAGTGTAAAATCCAGAAAGGCAGGACAGGCCATGGAGAACTGGGAGCCTTGTTATGCTGATGGGCGGGATGTAAATTGCCAACAGACACTCGGGAGAAGTGTATGGTGTTTCCTGAAACATCTAAAAAACAAAGCAACAGAGCCTAGGGCACTTCCACTTATGGTCCTATAGCTTAGGGAAATTAAAATCAAAAAGACACAGCCACCCCAAAGTTTGGGACGCCTCTGTTTACAAGAACCTCGTTTACAGTACAAGTTCAACATCGCAGAAAGTGAAAAATGGATAAAGAAGTTGTGGTATTTACTTACAAAGCAATATCACTCAGCAATGAAATCTATGTCATCAGGCCCTTAGCAGCACAATGAGTGGATTCAGGTATGATGATTCTAACTGAAATAAGTCACACAGAAAAAGAAACATCATAAGATATCAGTAATACACGGAATGTAAACTTGGCTACACAGGAACTGAATTACAGAACAGAACAGGGTCTCAAATTTAGAAAACCAACTTATGCTTGCTTAAGGGTAAAGGTGAGTTGGGGTGCTGCATAAAACCAGAGATTGAAATGAGCACAGATAAAGTTCCTTAAGCCAAATATGGAATAGACAAGAGCTACTCCTTGCTCAATGAAATGGACTCAACACCGCATATTAAACGCCTAAGAATGTACCTGACTAGTAAGTATCTTAAAACCTATGGATTGCTATGTCTCCAAAAGAGAATCAAGCGTGTATACAGGGGCATAAACGCAGCAGTGATAGGATTGGAGAGGTTCGGTGAGCAAATGAAGACCCTTTGAAGTCATATTGCATGGTACCCATTCCACGGGTTTCAACTACCCAGGTTTAAGGTATTCTTCCTTCAGCTAAAACATGCATGTGGAACCTAGAGTATGATCAACCATGTGATCGGGAGACGTGTTCAAATATGTCTCAGTTTTCGTACCCTGGTACTCGGGTGCAACATTCCAGACGCTTTACTAACACCCTCCCGACTTGGAGAGTCAGTCCCTTTAACCTCCTGTTTGGCCCAGTTTGCAATTTCTGCGGAAGATGAACAGGAATAGCGAGAACCAATGAGAGACTAGCTGGAGGTGTCTGGACGGGCAAATTTAACTCTCATTTCCCACCAGGAAGAGGAATTAACCAAAGGCTCAGCGTGCCGTGCCGGAACCAGATTAGGGCCTGAAGCCATCCTGCGGTGTTGCGGCCAGCTCAAAAGAAAGCGAGTTGAAGAAAGGAGCTCAGGGGCACTGTAATTCACAAACCTGCAGAGTTATAAATGACAGCTATCGTCCAAAAATATACTGAAGTAAGGCTGCCAAGAGGACTTGAAAGCGGGGCAGAATTGCAGGAAACCGATTTCAGGAGGTAGACTGGAATTGCATTGAAAGCATAGGAAAAGAGGCAGAACGTCCACAATGATGCACTTGGCCAAAAAGGGCGTATGCGTTTTTTCCTGAATATATTCAGGAAAAAACGCATACGCCCGTTTTGGCCAACCAAGCAAGCTTGCAAAGGAAATCTGCACTACAATGAAGTCTCACTTCCCCCCGGTCAAAAGGGCCATCTGAAAAAAGTGTAAAATCCAGAAAGGCAGGACAGGCCATGGAGAACTGGGAGCCTTGTTATGCTGATGGGCGGGATGTAAATTGCCAACAGACACTCGGGAGAAGTGTATGGTGTTTCCTGAAACATCTAAAAAACAAAGCAACAGAGCCTAGGGCACTTCCACTTATGGTCCTATAGCTTAGGGAAATTAAAATCAAAAAGATACAGCCACCCCAAAGTTTGGGACGCCTCTGTTTACAAGAACCTCGTTTAACGTACAAGTTCAATATCACAGAAAGTGAAAAATGGATAAAGAACTTGTGGTACTTACGTACAATGCAGTATCACTCAACAATGAAATCTATGTCATCAGGCCCGTAGCAGCATAATGAGTGGATTCAGGTACGATGATTCTAACTGAAATAAGTCACACAGAAAAAGAAACATCATAAGATATCACTAATACACGGAATGTAAACTTGGCTACACAGGAACTGAATTCCAAAACAGAACAGGGTCTCAAAATTAGAAAACCAACTTATGCTTGCTTAAGGGGAAAGGTGAGTTGGGGTGCTGCATAAAACCAGAGATTGAAATGAACACAGATAAAGTTCCTTAAGCCAAATATGGAATAGATAAGAGCTACTCCTTGCTCAACGAAATGGACTCAACACCGCATATTAAATGCCTAAGAATGTACCTGACTAGTAAGTATCTTAAAACCTATGGATTGCTATGTCTCCGAAAGAGAATCAAGCATGTGTACAGGGGCATAAACGCAGCAGTGATAGGATTGGAGAGGTTCGGTGAGCAAATGAAGACCCTTTGAAGTCATATTGCATGGTACCCATTCCACGGGTTTCAACTACCCAGGTTTAAGGTATTCTTCCTTCAGCTAAAACATGCATGTGGAACCTAGAGTATGATCAACCATGTGATCGGGAGACGTGTTCAAATATGTCTCAGTTTTCGTACCCTGGTACTCGGGTGCAACATTCCAGACGCTTTACTAACACCCTCCCGACTTGGAGAGTCAGTCCCTTTAACCTCCTGTTTGGCCCAGTTTGCAATTTCTGCGGAAGATGAACAGGAATAGCGAGAACCAATGAGAGACTAGCTGGAGGTGTCTGGACGGGCAAATTTAACTCTCATTTCCCACCAGGAAGAGGAATTAACCAAAGGCTCAGCGTGCCATGCCGGAACCAGATTAGGGCCTGAAGCCATCCTGCGGTGTTGCGGCCAGCTCAAAAGAAAGCGAGTTGAAGAAAGGAGCTCAGGGGCACTGTAATTCACAAACCTGCAGAGTTATAAATGACAGCTATCGTCCAAAAATATACTGAAGTAAGGCTGCCAAGAGGACTTGAAAGCGGGGCAGAATTGCAGGAAACCGATTTCAGGAGGTAGACTGGAATTGCATTGAAAGCATAGGAAAAGAGGCAGAACGTCCACAATGATGCACTTGGCCAAAAAGGGCGTATGCGTTTTTTCCTGAATATATTCAGGAAAAAACGCATACGCCCGTTTTGGCCAACCAAGCAAGCTTGCAAAGGAAATCTGCACTACAATGAAGTCTCACTTCCCCCCGGTCAAAAGGGCCATCTGAAAAAAGTGTAAAATCCAGAAAGGCAGGACAGGCCATGGAGAACTGGGAGCCTTGTTATGCTGATGGGCGGGATGTAAATTGCCAACAGACACTCGGGAGAAGTGTATGGTGTTTCCTGAAACATCTAAAAAACAAAGCAACAGAGCCTAGGGCACTTCCACTTATGGTCCTATAGCTTAGGGAAATTAAAATCAAAAAGATACAGCCACCCCAAAGTTTGGGACGCCTCTGTTTACAAGAACCTCGTTTAACGTACAAGTTCAATATCACAGAAAGTGAAAAATGGATAAAGAACTTGTGGTACTTACGTACAATGCAGTATCACTCAACAATGAAATCTATGTCATCAGGCCCGTAGCAGCATAATGAGTGGATTCAGGTACGATGATTCTAACTGAAATAAGTCACACAGAAAAAGAAACATCATAAGATATCACTAATACACGGAATGTAAACTTGGCTACACAGGAACTGAATTCCAAAACAGAACAGGGTCTCAAAATTAGAAAACCAACTTATGCTTGCTTAAGGGGAAAGGTGAGTTGGGGTGCTGCATAAAACCAGAGATTGAAATGAACACAGATAAAGTTCCTTAAGCCAAATATGGAATAGATAAGAGCTACTCCTTGCTCAACGAAATGGACTCAACACCGCATATTAAATGCCTAAGAATGTACCTGACTAGTAAGTATCTTAAAACCTATGGATTGCTATGTCTCCGAAAGAGAATCAAGCATGTGTACAGGGGCATAAACGCAGCAGTGATAGGATTGGAGAGGTTCGGTGAGCAAATGAAGACCCTTTGAAGTCATATTGCATGGTACCCATTCCACGGGTTTCAACTACCCAGGTTTAAGGTATTCTTCCTTCAGCTAAAACATGCATGTGGAACCTAGAGTATGATCAACCATGTGATCGGGAGACGTGTTCAAATATGTCTCAGTTTTCGTACCCTGGTACTCGGGTGCAACATTCCAGACGCTTTACTAACACCCTCCCGACTTGGAGAGTCAGTCCCTTTAACCTCCTGTTTGGCCCAGTTTGCAATTTCTGCGGAAGATGAACAGGAATAGCGAGAACCAATGAGAGACTAGCTGGAGGTGTCTGGACGGGCAAATTTAACTCTCATTTCCCACCAGGAAGAGGAATTAACCAAAGGCTCAGCGTGCCATGCCGGAACCAGATTAGGGCCTGAAGCCATCCTGCGGTGTTGCGGCCAGCTCAAAAGAAAGCGAGTTGAAGAAAGGAGCTCAGGGGCACTGTAATTCACAAACCTGCAGAGTTATAAATGACAGCTATCGTCCAAAAATATACTGAAGTAAGGCTGCCAAGAGGACTTGAAAGCGGGGCAGAATTGCAGGAAACCGATTTCAGGAGGTAGACTGGAATTGCATTGAAAGCATAGGAAAAGAGGCAGAACGTCCACAATGATGCACTTGGCCAAAAAGGGCGTATGCGTTTTTTCCTGAATATATTCAGGAAAAAACGCATACGCCCTTTTTGGCCAACCAAGCAAACTTGCAAAGGAAATCTGCACTACAATGAAGTCTCACTTCCCCCCGGTCAAAAGGGCCATCTGAAAAAAGTGTAAAATCCAGAAAGGCAGGACAGGCCATGGAGAACTGGGAGCCTTGTTATGCTGATGGGCGGGATGTAAATTGCCAACAGACACTCGGGAGAAGTGTATGGTGTTTCCTGAAACATCTAAAAAACAAAGCAACAGAGCCTAGGGCACTTCCACTTATGGTCCTATAGCTTAGGGAAATTAAAATCAAAAAGATACAGCCACCCCAAAGTTTGGGACGCCTCTGTTTACAAGAACCTCGTTTAACGTACAAGTTCAATATCACAGAAAGTGAAAAATGGATAAAGAACTTGTGGTACTTACGTACAAGGCAGTATCACTCAACAATGAAATCTATGTCATCAGGCCCGTAGCAGCATAATGAGTGGATTCAGGTACGATGATTCTAACTGAAATAAGTCACACAGAAAAAGAAACATCATAAGATATCATTAATACACGGAATGTAAACTTGGCTACACAGGAACTGAATTCCAAAACAGAACAGTGTCTCAAAATTAGAAAACCAACTTATGCTTGCTTAAGGGGAAAGGTGAGTTGGAGTTCTGCATAAAACCAGACATTGAAATGAGCACAGATAAAGTTCCTTAAGCCAAATATGGAATAGCAAGAGCAACTCCTTGCTCAATGAAATGGACTCAACACCCCATATTAAACGCCTAAGAAGGTACCTGACTAGTAAGTATCTTAAAACCTATGGATTGCTATGTCTCCAAAAGAGAATCAAGCATGTGTACAGGGGCATAAACGCAGCAGTGATAGGATTGGAGAGGTTCAGTGAGCAAATGAAGACCCTTTGAAGTCATATTGCATGGTACCCATTCCACGGGTCTCAACTCTCCAGGTTTAAGGTATTCTTCCTTCAGCTAAAACATGCATGTGGAACCCAGAGTATGATCATCCGTGTGAACGGGAGACATGTTCAAATATGTCTCAGTTTTCGTACCCTGGTACTCGGGTGCATCATTCCAGACGCTTTACTAACACTCTCCGCACTTGGAGAGTCAGCACCTTTAAGCTCCTGTTTGGCCCAGTTTGCAATTTCTGCGGAAGATGAACAGAAATAGGGAGAACCAATGAGAGACTAGCTGGAGGTGTCTGGACGGGCAAATTTAACTCTCATTTCCCACCAGGAAGAGGAAATAACCAAAGGCTCAGCATGCCGTGCCGGAAGCAGATTAGGGCCTGAAGCCATCCTGCGGTGTTGCGGCCAGCTCAAAAGAAAGCGAGTTGAAGAAAGGAGCTCAGGGGCACTGTAATTCACAAACCTGCAGAGTTATAAATGACAGCTATCGTCCAAAAATATACTGAAGTAAGGCTGCCAAGAGGACTTGAAAGCGGGGCAGAATTGCAGGAAACCGATTTCAGGAGGTAGACTGGAATTGCATTGAAAGCATAGGAAAAGAGGCAGAACGTCCACAATGATGCACTTGGCCATAAAGGGCGTATGCGTTTTTTCCTGAATATATTCAGGAAGAAACGCATACGCCCGTTTTGGCCAACCAAGCAAGCTTGCAAAGGAAATCTGCACTACAATGAAGTCTCACTTCCCCCCGGTCAAAAGGGCCATCTGAAAAAAGTGTAAAATCCAGAAAGGCAGGACAGGCCATGGAGAACTGGGAGCCTTGTTATGCTGATGGGCGGGATGTAAATTGCCAACAGACACTCGGGAGAAGTGTATGGTGTTTCCTGAAACATCTAAAAAACAAAGCAACAGAGCCTAGGGCACTTCCACTTATGGTCCTATAGCTTAGGGAAATTAAAATCAAAAAGACACAGCCACCCCAAAGTTTGGGACGCCTCTGTTTACAAGAACCTCGTTTAACGTACAAGTTCAATATCACAGAAAGTGAAAAATGGATAAAGAACTTGTGGTACTTACGTACAATGCAGTATCACTCAACAATGAAATCTATGTCATCAGGCCCGTAGCAGCATAATGAGTGGATTCAGGTACGATGATTCTAACTGAAATAAGTCACACAGAAAAAGAAACATCATAAGATATCACTAATACACGGAATGTAAACTTGGCTACACAGGAACTGAATTCCAAAACAGAACAGGGTCTCAAAATTAGAAAACCAACTTATGCTTGCTTAAGGGGAAAGGTGAGTTGGGGTGCTGCATAAAACCAGAGATTGAAATGAACACAGATAAAGTTCCTTAAGCCAAATATGGAATAGATAAGAGCTACTCCTTGCTCAACGAAATGGACTCAACACCGCATATTAAATGCCTAAGAATGTACCTGACTAGTAAGTATCTTAAAACCTATGGATTGCTATGTCTCCGAAAGAGAATCAAGCATGTGTACAGGGGCATAAACGCAGCAGTGATAGGATTGGAGAGGTTCGGTGAGCAAATGAAGACCCTTTGAAGTCATATTGCATGGTACCCATTCCACGGGTTTCAACTACCAAGGTTTAAGGTATTCTTCCTTCAGCTAAAACATGCATGTGGAACCTAGAGTATGATCAACCATGTGATCGGGAGACGTGTTCAAATATGTCTCAGTTTTCGTACCCTGGTACTCGGGTGCAACATTCCAGACGCTTTACTAACACCCTCCCGACTTGGAGAGTCAGTCCCTTTAACCTCCTGTTTGGCCCAGTTTGCAATTTCTGCGGAAGATGAACAGGAATAGCGAGAACCAATGAGAGACTAGCTGGAGGTGTCTGGACGGGCAAATTTAACTCTCATTTCCCACCAGGAAGAGGAATTAACCAAAGGCTCAGCGTGCCATGCCGGAACCAGATTAGGGCCTGAAGCCATCCTGCGGTGTTGCGGCCAGCTCACAAGAAAGTGAGTTGAAGAAAGGAGCTCAGGGGCACTGTAATTCACAAACCTGCAGAGTTATAAATGACAGCTATCGTCCAAAAATATACTGAAGTAAGGCTGCCAAGAGGACTTGAAAGCGGGGCAGAATTGCAGGAAACCGATTTCAGGAGGTAGACTGGAATTGCATTGAAAGCATAGGAAAAGAGGCAGAACGTCCACAATGATGCACTTGGCCAAAAAGGGCGTATGCGTTTTTTCCTGAATATATTCAGGAAAAAACGCATACGCCCTTTTTGGCCAACCAAGCAAACTTGCAAAGGAAATCTGCACTACAATGAAGTCTCACTTCCCCCCGGTCAAAAGGGCCATCTGAAAAAAGTGTAAAATCCAGAAAGGCAGGACAGGCCATGGAGAACTGGGAGCCTTGTTATGCTGATGGGCGGGATGTAAATTGCCAACAGACACTCGGGAGAAGTGTATGGTGTTTCCTGAAACATCTAAAAAACAAAGCAACAGAGCCTAGGGCACTTCCACTTATGGTCCTATAGCTTAGGGAAATTAAAATCAAAAAGATACAGCCACCCCAAAGTTTGGGACGCCTCTGTTTACAAGAACCTCGTTTAACGTACAAGTTCAATATCACAGAAAGTGAAAAATGGATAAAGAACTTGTGGTACTTACGTACAAGGCAGTATCACTCAACAATGAAATCTATGTCATCAGGCCCGTAGCAGCATAATGAGTGGATTCAGGTACGATGATTCTAACTGAAATAAGTCACACAGAAAAAGAAACATCATAAGATATCACTAATACACGGAATGTAAACTTGGCTACACAGGAACTGAATTCCAAAACAGAACAGGGTCTCAAAATTAGAAAACCAACTTATGCTTGCTTAAGGGGAAAGGTGAGTTGGAGTTCTGCATAAAACCAGACATTGAAATGAGCACAGATAAAGTTCCTTAAGCCAAATATGGAATAGCAAGAGCAACTCCTTGCTCAATGAAATGGACTCAACACCCCATATTAAACGCCTAAGAAGGTACCTGACTAGTAAGTATCTTAAAACCTATGGATTGCTATGTCTCCAAAAGAGAATCAAGCATGTGTACAGGGGCATAAACGCAGCAGTGATAGGATTGGAGAGGTTCAGTGAGCAAATGAAGACCCTTTGAAGTCATATTGCATGGTACCCATTCCACGGGTCTCAACTCTCCAGGTTTAAGGTATTCTTCCTTCAGCTAAAACATGCATGTGGAACCCAGAGTATGATCATCCGTGTGAACGGGAGACATGTTCAAATATGTCTCAGTTTTCGTACCCTGGTACTCGGGTGCATCATTCCAGACGCTTTACTAACACTCTCCGCACTTGGAGAGTCAGCACCTTTAAGCTCCTGTTTGGCCCAGTTTGCAATTTCTGCGGAAGATGAACAGAAATAGGGAGAACCAATGAGAGACTAGCTGGAGGTGTCTGGACGGGCAAATTTAACTCTCATTTCCCACCAGGAAGAGGAAATAACCAAAGGCTCAGCATGCCGTGCCGGAAGCAGATTAGGGCCTGAAGCCATCCTGCGGTGTTGCGGCCAGCTCAAAAGAAAGCGAGTTGAAGAAAGGAGCTCAGGGGCACTGTAATTCACAAACCTGCAGAGTTATAAATGACAGCTATCGTCCAAAAATATACTGAAGTAAGGCTGCCAAGAGGACTTGAAAGCGGGGCAGAATTGCAGGAAACCGATTTCAGGAGGTAGACTGGAATTGCATTGAAAGCATAGGAAAAGAGGCAGAACGTCCACAATGATGCACTTGGCCATAAAGGGCGTATGCGTTTTTTCCTGAATATATTCAGGAAGAAACGCATACGCCCGTTTTGGCCAACCAAGCAAGCTTGCAAAGGAAATCTGCACTACAATGAAGTCTCACTTCCCCCCGGTCAAAAGGGCCATCTGAAAAAAGTGTAAAATCCAGAAAGGCAGGACAGGCCATGGAGAACTGGGAGCCTTGTTATGCTGATGGGCGGGATGTAAATTGCCAACAGACACTCGGGAGAAGTGTATGGTGTTTCCTGAAACATCTAAAAAACAAAGCAACAGAGCCTAGGGCACTTCCACTTATGGTCCTATAGCTTAGGGAAATTAAAATCAAAAAGACACAGCCACCCCAAAGTTTGGGACGCCTCTGTTTACAAGAACCTCGTTTACAGTACAAGTTCAACATCGCAGAAAGTGAAAAATGGATAAAGAAGTTGTGGTATTTACTTACAAAGCAATATCACTCAGCAATGAAATCTATGTCATCAGGCCCTTAGCAGCACAATGAGTGGATTCAGGTATGATGATTCTAACTGAAATAAGTCACACAGAAAAAGAAACATCATAAGATATCAGTAATACACGGAATGTAAACTTGGCTACACAGGAACTGAATTACAGAACAGAACAGGGTCTCAAATTTAGAAAACCAACTTATGCTTGCTTAAGGGTAAAGGTGAGTTGGGGTGCTGCATAAAACCAGAGATTGAAATGAGCACAGATAAAGTTCCTTAAGCCAAATATGGAATAGACAAGAGCTACTCCTTGCTCAATGAAATGGACTCAACACCGCATATTAAACGCCTAAGAATGTACCTGACTAGTAAGTATCTTAAAACCTATGGATTGCTATGTCTCCAAAAGAGAATCAAGCGTGTATACAGGGGCATAAACGCAGCAGTGATAGGATTGGAGAGGTTCGGTGAGCAAATGAAGACCCTTTGAAGTCATATTGCATGGTACCCATTCCACGGGTTTCAACTACCCAGGTTTAAGGTATTCTTCCTTCAGCTAAAACATGCATGTGGAACCTAGAGTATGATCAACCATGTGATCGGGAGACGTGTTCAAATATGTCTCAGTTTTCGTACCCTGGTACTCGGGTGCAACATTCCAGACGCTTTACTAACACCCTCCTGACTTGGAGAGTCAGTCCCTTTAACCTCCTGTTTGGCCCAGTTTGCAATTTCTGCGGAAGATGAACAGGAATAGCGAGAACCAATGAGAGACTAGCTGGAGGTGTCTGGACGGGCAAATTTAACTCTCATTTCCCACCAGGAAGAGGAATTAACCAAAGGCTCAGCGTGCCGTGCCGGAACCAGATTAGGGCCTGAAGCCATCCTGTGGTGTTGCGGCCAGCTCAAAAGAAAGCGAGTTGAAGAAAGGAGCTCAGGGGCACTGTAATTCACAAACCTGCAGAGTTATAAATGACAGCTATCGTCCAAAAATATACTGAAGTAAGGTTTCCAAGAGGACTTGAAAGCGGGGCAGAATTGCAGGAAACCGATTTCAGGAGGCAGACTGGAATTGCATTGAAAGCATAGGAAAAGAGGCAGAACGTCCACAATGATGCACTTGGCCAAAAAGGGCGTATGCGTTTTTTCCTGAATATATTCAGGAGAAAACGCATACGCCCTTTTTGGCCAACCAAGCAAGCTTGCAAAGGAAATCTGCACTACAATGAAGTCTCACTTCCCCGCGGTCAAAAGGGCCATCTGAAAAAAGTGTAAAATCCAGAAAGGCAGGACAGGCCATGGAGAACTGGGAGCCTTGTTATGCTGATGGGCGGGATGTAAATTGCCAACAGACACTCGGGAGAAGTGTATGGTGTTTCCTGAAACATCTAAAAAACAAAGCAACAGAGCCTAGGGCACTTCCACTTATGGTCCTATAGCTTAGGGAAATTAAAATCAAAAAGACACAGCCACCCCAAAGTTTGGGACGCCTCTGTTTACAAGAACCTCGTTTACAGTACAAGTTCAACATCGCAGAAAGTGAAAAATGGATAAAGAAGTTGTGGTATTTACTTACAAAGCAATATCACTCAGCAATGAAATCTATGTCATCAGGCCCTTAGCAGCACAATGAGTGGATTCAGGTATGATGATTCTAACTGAAATAAGTCACACAGAAAAAGAAACATCATAAGATATCAGTAATACACGGAATGTAAACTTGGCTACACAGGAACTGAATTACAGAACAGAACAGGGTCTCAAATTGAGAAAACCAACTTATGCTTTCTTAAGGGTAAAGGTGAGTTGGGGTGCTGCATAAAACCAGAGATTGAAATGAGCACAGATAAAGTTCCTTAAGCCAAATATGGAATAGACAAGAGCTACCTCTTGCTCAACGAAATGGACTCAACACCGCATATTAAATGCCTAAGAATGTACCTGACTAGTAAGTATCTTAAAACCTATGGATTGCTATGTCTCCGAAAGAGAATCAAGCATGTGTACAGGGGCATAAACGCAGCAGTGATAGGATTGGAGAGGTTCGGTGAGCAAATGAAGACCCTTTGAAGTCATATTGCATGGTACCCATTCCACGGGTTTCAACTACCCAGGTTTAAGGTATTCTTCCTTCAGGTAAAACATGCATGTGAAACCTAGAGTATGATCAACCATGTGATCGGGAGACGTGTTCAAATATGTCTCAGTTTTCGTACCCTGGTACTCGGGTGCAACATTCCAGACGCTTTACTAACACCCTCCTGACTTGGAGAGTCAGTCCCTTTAACCTCCTGTTTGGCCCAGTTTGCAATTTCTGCGGAAGATGAACAGGAATAGCGAGAACCAATGAGAGACTAGCTGGAGGTGTCTGGACGGGCAAATTTAACTCTCATTTCCCACCAGGAAGAGGAATTAACCAAAGGCTCTGCGTGCCGTGCCGGAACCAGATTAGGGCCTGAAGACATCCTGCGGTGTTGTGGCCAGCTCAAAAGAAAGCGAGTGGAAGAAAGGAGCTCAGGGGCACTGTAATTCACAAACCTGCAGAGTTATAAATGACAGCTATCGTCCAAAAATATACTGAAGTAAGGTTTCCAAGAGGACTTGAAAGCGGGGCAGAATTGCAGGAAACCGATTTCAGGAGGCAGACTGGAATTGCATTGAAAGCATAGGAAAAGAGGCAGAACGTCCACAATGATGCCCTTGGCCAAAAAGGGCGTATGCGTTTTTTCCTGAATATATTCAGGAAAAAACGCATACGCCCTTTTTGGCCAACCAAGCAAGCTTGCAAAGGAAATCTGCACTACAATGAAGTCTCACTTCCCCCCGGTCAAAAGGGCCATCTGAAAAAAGTGTAAAATCCAGAAAGGCAGGACAGGCCATGGAGAACTGGGAGCCTTGTTATGCTGATGGGCGGGATGTAAATTGCCAACAGACACTCGGGAGAAGTGTATGGTGTTTCCTGAAACATCTAAAAAACAAAGCAACAGAGCCTAGGGCACTTCCACTTATGGTCCTATAGCTTAGAGAAATTAAAATCAAAAAGACACAGCCACCCCAAAGTTTGGGACGCCTCTGTTTACAAGAACCTCGTTTACAGTACAAGTTCAACATCGCAGAAAGTGAAAAATGGATAAAGAAGTTGTGGTATTTACTTACAAAGCAATATCACTCAGCAATGAAATCTATGTCATCAGGCCCTTAGCAGCACAATGAGTGGATTCAGGTATGATGATTCTAACTGAAATAAGTCACACAGAAAAAGAAACATCATAAGATATCAGTAATACACGGAATGTAAACTTGGCTACACAGGAACTGAATTACAGAACAGAACAGGGTCTCAAATTTAGAAAACCAACTTATGCTTTCTTAAGGGTAAAGGTGAGTTGGGGTGCTGCATAAAACCAGAGATTGAAATGAGCACAGATAAAGTTCCTTAAGCCAAATATGGAATAGACAAGAGCTACCTCTTGCTCAACGAAATGGACTCAACACCGCATATTAAATGCCGAAGAATGTACCTGACTAGTAAGTATCTTAAAACCTATGGATTGCTATGTCTCCGAAAGAGAATCAAGCATGTGTACAGGGGCATAAACGCAGCAGTGATAGGATTGGAGAGGTTCGGTGAGCAAATGAAGACCCTTTGAAGTCATATTGCATGGTACCCATTCCACGGGTTTCAACTACCCAGGTTTAAGGTATTCTTCCTTCAGCTAAAACATGCATGTGGAACCTAGAGTATGATCAACCATGTGATCGGGAGACGTGTTCAAATATGTCTCAGTTTTCGTACCCTGGTACTCGGGTGCAACATTCCAGACACTTTACTAACACCCTCCTGACTTGGAGAGTCAGTCCCTTTAACCTCCTGTTTGGCCCAGTTTGCAATTTCTGCGGAAGATGAACAGGAATAGCGAGAACCAATGAGAGACTAGCTGGAGGTGTCTGGACGGGCAAATTTAACTATCATTTCCCACCAGGAAGACGAATTAACCAAAGGCTCAGCGTGCCGTGCCGGAACCAGATTAGGGCCTGAAGCCATCCTGCAGTGTTGCGGCCAGCTCAAAAGAAAGCGAGTTGAAGAAAGGAGCTCAGGGGCACTGTAATTCACAAACCTGCAGAGTTATAAATGACAGCTATCGTCCAAAAATATACTGAAGTAAGGTTTCCAAGAGGACTTGAAAGCGGGGCAGAATTGCAGGAAACCGATTTCAGGAGGCAGACTGGAATTGCATTGAAAGCATAGGAAAAGAGGCAGAACGTCCACAATGATGCACTTGGCCAAAAAGGGCGTATGCGTTTTTTCCTGAATATATTCAGGAAAAAACGCATACGCCCTTTTTGGCCAACCAAGCAAGCTTGCAAAGGAAATCTGCACTACAATGAAGTCTCACTTCCCCCCGGTCAAAAGGGCCATCTGAAAAAAGTGTAAAATCCAGAAAGGCAGGACAGGCCATGGAGAACTGAGAGCCTTGTTATGCTGATGGGCGGGATGTAAATTGCCAACAGACACTCGGGAGAAGTGTATGGTGTTTCCTGAAACATCTAAAAAACAAAGCAACAGAGCCTAGGGCACTTCCACTTATGGTCCTATAGCTTAGGGAAATTAAAATCAAAAAGACACAGCCACCCCAAAGTTTGGGACGCCTCTGTTTACAAGAACCTCGTTTACAGTACAAGTTCAACATCGCAGAAAGTGAAAAATGGATAAAGAAGTTGTGGTATTTACTTACAAAGCAATATCACTCAGCAATGAAATCTATGTCATCAGGCCCTTAGCAGCACAATGAGTGGATTCAGGTATGATGATTCTAACTGAAATAAGTCACACAGAAAAAGAAACATCATAAGATATCAGTAATACACGGAATGTAAACTTGGCTACACAGGAACTGTATTACAGAACAGAACAGGGTCTCAAATTTAGAAAACCAACTTATGCTTGCTTAAGGGTAAAGGTGAGTTGGGGTGCTGCATAAAACCAGAGATTGAAATGAGCACAGATAAAGTTCCTTAAGCCAAATATGGAATAGACAAGAGCTACTCCTTGCTCAACGAAATGGACTCAACACCCCATATTAAACGCCTAAGAATGTACCTGACTAGTAAGTATCTTAAAACCTATGGATTGCTATGTCTCCGAAAGAGAATCAAGCATGTGTACAGGGGCATAAACGCAGCAGTGATAGGATTGGAGAGGTTCGGTGAGCAAATGAAGACCCTTTGAAGTCATATTGCATGGTACCCATTCCACGGGTTTCAACTACCCAGGTTTAAGGTATTCTTCCTTCAGCTAAAACATGCATGTGGAACCTAGAGTATGATCAACCATGTGATCGGGAGACGTGTTCAAATATGTCTCAGTTTTCGTACCCTGGTACTCGGGTGCAACATTCCAGACGCTTTACTAACACCCTCCCGACTTGGAGAGTCAGTCCCTTTAACCTCCTGTTTGGCCCAGTTTGCAATTTCTGCGGAAGATGAACAGGAATAGCGAGAACCAATGAGAGACTAGCTGGAGGTGTCTGGACGGGCAAATTTAACTCTCATTTCCCACCAGGAAGAGGAATTAACCAAAGGCTCAGCGTGCCCTGCCGGAACCAGATTAGGGCCTGAAGCCATCCTGCGGTGTTGCGGCCAGCTCAAAAGAAAGCGAGTTGAAGAAAGGAGCTCAGGGGCACTGTAATTCACAAACCTGCAGAGTTATAAATGACAGCTATCGTCCAAAAATATACTGAAGTAAGGCTGCCAAGAGGACTTGAAAGCGGGGCAGAATTGCAGGAAACCGATTTCAGGAGGTAGACTGGAATTGCATTGAAAGCATAGGAAAAGAGGCAGAACGTCCACAATGATGCACTTGGCCAAAAAGGGCGTATGCGTTTTTTCCTGAATATATTCAGGAAAAAACGCATACGCCCTTTTTGGCCAACCAAGCAAGCTTGCAAAGGAAATCTGCACTACAATGAAGTCTCACTTCCCCCCGGTCAAAAGGGCCATCTGAAAAAAGTGTAAAATCCAGAAAGACAGGACAGGCCATGGAGAACTGGGAGCCTTGTTATGCTGATGGGCGGGATGTAAATTGCCAACAGACACTCGGGAGAAGTGTATGGTGTTTCCTGAAACATCTAAAAAACAAAGCAACAGAGCCTAGGGCACTTCCACTTATGGTCCTATAGCTTAGGGAAATTAAAATCAAAAAGACACAGCCACCCCAAAGTTTGGGACGCCTCTGTTTACAAGAACCTTGTTTACAGTACAAGTTCAACATCGCAGAAAGTGAAAAATGGATAAAGAAGTTGTGGTATTTACTTACAAAGCAATATCACTCAGCAATGAAATCTATGTCATCAGGCCCTTAGCAGCACAATGAGTGGATTCAGGTATGATGATTCTAACTGAAATAAGTCACACAGAAAAAGAAACATCATAAGATATCACTAATACACGGAATGTAAACTTGGCTACACAGGAACTGAATTACAGAACAGAACAGGGTCTCAAATTTAGAAAACCAACTTATGCTTGCTTAAGGGGAAAGGTGAGTTGGGGTGCTGCATAAAACCAGAGATTGAAATGAGCACAGATGAAGTTCCTTAAGCCAAATATGGAATAGACAAGAGCTACTCCTTGCTCAACGAAATGGACTCAACACCGCATATTAAATGCCTAAGAATGTACCTGACTAGTAAGTATCTTAAAACCTATGGATTGCTATGTCTTTGAAAGAGAATCAAGCATGTGTACAGGGGCATAAACGCAGCAGTGATAGGATTGGAGAGGTTCGGTGAGCAAATGAAGACCCTTTGAAGTCATATTGCATGGTACCCATTCCACGGGTTTCAACTACCCAGGTTTAAGGTATTCTTCCTTCAGCTAAAACATGCATGTGGAACCTAGAGTATGATCAACCATGTGATCGGGAGACGTGTTCAAATATGTCTCAGTTTTCGTACCCTGGTACTCGGGTGCAACATTCCAGACGCTTTACTAACACCCTCCCGACTTGGAGAGTCAGTCCCTTTAACCTCCTGTTTGGCCCAGTTTGCAATTTCTGCGGAAGATGAACAGGAATAGCGAGAACCAATGAGAGACTAGCTGGAGGTGTCTGGACGGGCAAATTTAACTCTCATTTCCCACCAGGAAGAGGAATTAACCAAAGGCTCAGCGTGCCGTGCCGGAACCAGATTAGGGCCTGAAGCCATCCTGCGGTGTTGCGGCCAGCTCAAAAGAAAGCGAGTTGAAGAAAGGAGCTCAGGGGCACTGTAATTCACAAACCTGCAGAGTTATAAATGACAGCTATCGTCCAAAAATATACTGAAGTAAGGCTGCCAAGAGGACTTGAAAGCGGGGCAGAATTGCAGGAAACCGATTTCAGGAGGTAGACTGGAATTGCATTGAAAGCATAGGAAAAGAGGCAGAACGTCCACAATGATGCACTTGGCCAAAAAGGGCGTATGCGTTTTTTCCTGAATATATTCAGGAAAAAACGCATACGCCCTTTTTGGCCAACCAAGCAAGCTTGCAAAGGAAATCTGCACTACAATGAAGTCTCACTTCCCCCCGGTCAAAAGGGCCATCTGAAAAAAGTGTAAAATCCAGAAAGGCAGGACAGGCCATGGAGAACTGGGAGCCTTGTTATGCTGATGGGCGGGATGTAAATTGCCAACAGACACTCGGGAGAAGTGTATGGTGTTTCCTGAAACATCTAAAAAACAAAGCAACAGAGCCTAGGGCACTTCCACTTATGGTCCTATAGCTTAGGGAAATTAAAATCAAAAAGACACAGCCACCCCAAAGTTTGGGACGCCTCTGTTTACAAGAACCTCGTTTACAGTACAAGTTCAACATCGCAGAAAGTGAAAAATGGATAAAGAAGTTGTGGTATTTACTTACAAAGCAATATCACTCAGCAATGAAATCTATGTCATCAGGCCCTTAGCAGCACAATGAGTGGATTCAGGTATGATGATTCTAACTGAAATAAGTCACACAGAAAAAGAAACATCATAAGATATCAGTAATACACGGAATGTAAACTTGGCTACACAGGAACTGTATTACAGAACAGAACAGGGTCTCAAATTTAGAAAACCAACTTATGCTTGCTTAAGGGTAAAGGTGAGTTGGGGTGCTGCATAAAACCAGAGATTGAAATGAGCACAGATAAAGTTCCTTAAGCCAAATATGGAATAGACAAGAGCTACTCCTTGCTCAACGAAATGGACTCAACACCCCATATTAAACGCCTAAGAATGTACCTGACTAGTAAGTATCTTAAAACCTATGGATTGCTATGTCTCCGAAAGAGAATCAAGCATGTGTACAGGGGCATAAACGCAGCAGTGATAGCATTGGAGAGGTTCGGTGAGCAAATGAAGACCCTTTGAAGTCATATTGCATGGTACCCATTCCACGGGTTTCAACTACCCAGGTTTAAGGTATTCTTCCTTCAGCTAAAACATGCATGTGGAACCTAGAGTATGATCAACCATGTGATTGGGAGACGTGTTCAAATATGTCTCAGTTTTCGTACCCTGGTACTCGGGTGCAACATTCCAGATGCTTTACTAACACCCTCCCGACTTGGAGAGTCAGTCCCTTTAACCTCCTGTTTGGCCCAGTTTGCAATTTCTGCGGAAGATGAACAGGAATAGCGAGAACCAATGAGAGACTAGCTGGAGGTGTCTGGACGGGCAAATTTAACTCTCATTTCCCACCAGGAAGAGGAATTAACCAAAGGCTCAGCGTGCCGTGCCGGAACCAGATTAGGGCCTGAAGCCATCCTGCGGTGTTGCGGCCAGCTCAAAAGAAAGCGAGTTGAAGAAAGGAGCTCAGGGGCACTGTAATTCACAAACCTGCAGAGTTATAAATGACAGCTATTGTCCAAAAATATACTGAAGTAAGGCTGCCAAGAGGACTTGAAAGCGGGGCAGAATTGCAGGAAACCGATTTCAGGAGGTAGACTGGAATTGCATTGAAAGCATAGGAAAAGAGGCAGAACGTCCACAATGATGCACTTGGCCAAAAAGGGCGTATGCGTTTTTTCCTGAATATATTCAGGAAAAAACGCATACGCCCTTTTTGGCCAACCAAGCAAGCTTGCAAAGGAAATCTGCACTACAATGAAGTCTCACTTCCCCCCGGTCAAAAGGGCCATCTGAAAAAAGTGTAAAATCCAGAAAGGCAGGACAGGCCATGGAGAACTGGGAGCCTTCTAATGCTGATGGGCAGGATGTAAATTGCCAACAGACACTCGGGAGAAGTGTATGGTGTTTCCTGAAACATCTAAAAAACAAAGCAACAGAGCCTAGGGCACTTCCACTTATGGTCCTATAGCTTAGGGAAATTAAAATCAAAAAGACACAGCCACCCCAAAGTTTGGGACGCCTCTGTTTACAAGAACCTCGTTTACAGTACAAGTTCAACATCGCAGAAAGTGAAAAATGGATAAAGAAGTTGTGGTATTTACTTACAAAGCAATATCACTCAGCAATGAAATCTATGTCATCAGGCCCTTAGCAGCACAATGAGTGGATTCAGGTATGATGATTCTAACTGAAATAAGTCACACAGAAAAAGAAACATCATAAGATATCAGTAATACACGGAATGTAAACTTGGCTACACAGGAACTGTATTACAGAACAGAACAGGGTCTCAAATTTAGAAAACCAACTTATGCTTGCTTAAGGGTAAAGGTGAGTTGGGGTGCTGCATAAAACCAGAGATTGAAATGAGCACAGATAAAGTTCCTTAAGCCAAATATGGAATAGACAAGAGCTACTCCTTGCTCAACGAAATGGACTCAACACCCCATATTAAACGCCTAAGAATGTACCTGACTAGTAAGTATCTTAAAACCTATGGATTGCTATGTCTCCGAAAGAGAATCAAGCATGTGTACAGGGGCATAAACGCAGCAGTGATAGGATTGGAGAGGTTCGGTGAGCAAATGAAGACCCTTTGAAGTCATATTGCATGGTACCCATTCCACGGGTTTCAACTACCCAGGTTTAAGGTATTCTTCCTTCAGCTAAAACATGCATGTGGAACCTAGAGTATGATCAACCATGTGATTGGGAGACGTGTTCAAATATGTCTCAGTTTTCGTACCCTGGTACTCGGGTGCAACATTCCAGATGCTTTACTAACACCCTCCCGACTTGGAGAGTCAGTCCCTTTAACCTCCTGTTTGGCCCAGTTTGCAATTTCTGCGGAAGATGAACAGGAATAGCGAGAACCAATGAGAGACTAGCTGGAGGTGTCTGGACGGGCAAATTTAACTCTCATTTCCCACCAGGAAGAGGAATTAACCAAAGGCTCAGCGTGCCGTGCCGGAACCAGATTAGGGCCTGAAGCCATCCTGCGGTGTTGCGGCCAGCTCAAAAGAAAGCGAGTTGAAGAAAGGAGCTCAGGGGCACTGTAATTCACAAACCTGCAGAGTTATAAATGACAGCTATCGTCCAAAAATATACTGAAGTAAGGCTGCCAAGAGGACTTGAAAGCGGGGCAGAATTGCAGGAAACCGATTTCAGGAGGTAGACTGGAATTGCATTGAAAGCATAGGAAAAGAGGCAGAACGTCCACAATGATGCACTTGGCCAAAAAGGGCGTATGCGTTTTTTCCTGAATATATTCAGGAAAAAACGCATACGCCCTTTTTGGCCAACCAAGCAAGCTTGCAAAGGAAATCTGCACTACAATGAAGTCTCACTTCCCCCCGGTCAAAAGGGCCATCTGAAAAAAGTGTAAAATCCAGAAAGGCAGGACAGGCCATGGAGAACTGGGAGCCTTCTAATGCTGATGGGCAGGATGTAAATTGCCAACAGACACTCGGGAGAAGTGTATGGTGTTTCCTGAAACATCTAAAAAACAAAGCAACAGAGCCTAGGGCACTTCCACTTATGGTCCTATAGCTTAGGGAAATTAAAATCAAAAAGACACAGCCACCCCAAAGTTTGGGACGCCTCTGTTTACAAGAACCTCGTTTACAGTACAAGTTCAACATCGCAGAAAGTGAAAAATGGATAAAGAAGTTGTGGTATTTACTTACAAAGCAATATCACTCAGCAATGAAATCTATGTCATCAGGCCCTTAGCAGCACAATGAGTGGATTCAGGTATGATGATTCTAACTGAAATAAGTCACACAGAAAAAGAAACATCATAAGATATCAGTAATACACGGAATGTAAACTTGGCTACACAGGAACTGTATTACAGAACAGAACAGGGTCTCAAATTTAGAAAACCAACTTATGCTTGCTTAAGGGTAAAGGTGAGTTGGGGTGCTGCATAAAACCAGAGATTGAAATGAGCACAGATAAAGTTCCTTAAGCCAAATATGGAATAGACAAGAGCTACTCCTTGCTCAACGAAATGGACTCAACACCCCATATTAAACGCCTAAGAATGTACCTGACTAGTAAGTATCTTAAAACCTATGGATTGCTATGTCTCCGAAAGAGAATCAAGCATGTGTACAGGGGCATAAACGCAGCAGTGATAGGATTGGAGAGGTTCGGTGAGCAAATGAAGACCCTTTGAAGTCATATTGCATGGTACCCATTCCACGGGTTTCAACTACCCAGGTTTAAGGTATTCTTCCTTCAGGTAAAACATGCATGTGGAACCTAGAGTATGATCAACCATGTGATCGGGAGACGTGTTCAAATATGTCTCAGTTTTCGTACCCTGGTACTCGGGTGCAACATTCCAGACGCTTTACTAACACCCTCCCGACTTGGAGAGTCAGTCCCTTTAACCTCCTGTTTGGCCCAGTTTGCAATTTCTGCAGAAGATGACCAGGAATAGCGAGAACCAATGAGAGACTAGCTGGAGGTGTCTGGACGGGCAAATTTAACTCTCATTTCCCACCAGGAAGAGGAATTAACCAAAGGCTCAGCGTGCCGTGCCGGAACCAGATTAGGGCCTGAAGCCATCCTGCAGTGTTGCGGCCAGCTCAAAAGAAAGCGAGTTGAAGAAAGGAGCTCAGGGGCACTGTAATTCACAAACCTGCAGAGTTATAAATGACAGCTATCGTCCAAAAATATACTGAAGTAAGGCTGCCAAGAGGACTTGAAAGCGGGGCAGAATTGCAGGAAACCGATTTCAGGAGGTAGACTGGAATTGCATTGAAAGCATAGGAAAAGAGGCAGAACGTCCACAATGATGCACTTGGCCAAAAAGGGCATATGCGTTTTTTCCTGAATATATTCAGGAAAAAACGCATACGCCCTTTTTGGCCAACCAAGCAAGCTTGCAAAGGAAATCTGCACTACAATGAAGTCTCACTTCCCCCCGGTCAAAAGGGCCATCTGAAAAAAGTGTAAAATCCAGAAAGGCAGGACAGGCCATGGAGAACTGGGAGCCTTGTTATGCTGATGGGCGGGATGTAAATTGCCAACAGACACTCGGGAGAAGTGTATGGTGTTTCCTGAAACATCTAAAAAACAAAGCAACAGAGCCTAGGGCACTTCCACTTATGGTCCTATAGCTTAGGGAAATTAAAATCAAAAAGACACAGCCACCCCAAAGTTTGGGACGCCTCTGTTTACAAGAACCTCGTTTACAGTACAAGTTCAACATCGCAGAAAGTGAAAAATGGATAAAGAAGTTGTGGTATTTACTTACAAAGCAATATCACTCAGCAATGAAATCTATGTCATCAGGCCCTTAGCAGCACAATGAGTGGATTCAGGTATGATGATTCTAACTGAAATAAGTCACACAGAAAAAGAAACATCATAAGATATCAGTAATACACGGAATGTAAACTTGGCTACACAGGAACTGAATTACAGAACAGAACAGGGTCTCAAATTTAGAAAACCAACTTATGCTTGCTTAAGGGGAAAGGTGAGTTGGGGTGCTGCATAAAACCAGAGATTGAAATGAGCACAGATAAAGTTCCTTAAGCCAAATATGGAATAGACAAGAGCTACTCCTTGCTCAATGAAATGGACTCAACACCGCATATTAAACGCCTAAGAATGTACCTGACTAGTAAGTATCTTAAAACCTATGGATTGCTATGTCTCCAAAAGAGAATCAAGCGTGTATACAGGGGCATAAACGCAGCAGTGATAGGATTGGAGAGGTTCGGTGAGCAAATGAAGACCCTTTGAAGTCATATTGCATGGTACCCATTCCACGGGTTTCAACTACCCAGGTTTAAGGTATTCTTCCTTCAGCTAAAACATGCATGTGGAACCTAGAGTATGATCAACCATGTGATCGGGAGACGTGTTCAAATATGTCTCAGTTTTCGTACCCTGGTACTCGGGTGCAACATTCCAGACGCTTTACTAACACCCTCCTGACTTGGAGAGTCAGTCCCTTTAACCTCCTGTTTGGCCCAGTTTGCAATTTCTGCGGAAGATGAACAGGAATAGCGAGAACCAATGAGAGACTAGCTGGAGGTGTCTGGACGGGCAAATTTAACTCTCATTTCCCACCAGGAAGAGGAATTAACCAAAGGCTCAGCGTGCCGTGCCGGAACCAGATTAGGGCCTGAAGCCATCCTGTGGTGTTGCGGCCAGCTCAAAAGAAAGCGAGTTGAAGAAAGGAGCTCAGGGGCACTGTAATTCACAAACCTGCAGAGTTATAAATGACAGCTATCGTCCAAAAATATACTGAAGTAAGGTTTCCAAGAGGACTTGAAAGCGGGGCAGAATTGCAGGAAACCGATTTCAGGAGGCAGACTGGAATTGCATTGAAAGCATAGGAAAAGAGGCAGAACGTCCACAATGATGCACTTGGCCAAAAAGGGCGTATGCGTTTTTTCCTGAATATATTCAGGAGAAAACGCATACGCCCTTTTTGGCCAACCAAGCAAGCTTGCAAAGGAAATCTGCACTACAATGAAGTCTCACTTCCCCGCGGTCAAAAGGGCCATCTGAAAAAAGTGTAAAATCCAGAAAGGCAGGACAGGCCATGGAGAACTGGGAGCCTTGTTATGCTGATGGGCGGGATGTAAATTGCCAACAGCCACTCGGGAGAAGTGTATGGTGTTTCCTGAAACATCTAAAAAACAAAGCAACAGAGCCTAGGGCACTTCCACTTATGGTCCTATAGCTTAGGGAAATTAAAATCAAAAAGACACAGCCACCCCAAAGTTTGGGACGCCTCTGTTTACAAGAACCTCGTTTACAGTACAAATTCAACATCGCAGAAAGTGAAAAATGGATAAAGAAGTTGTGGTATTTACTTACAAAGCAATATCACTCAGCAATGAAATCTATGTCATCAGGCCCTTAGCAGCACAATGAGTGGATTCAGGTATGATGATTCTAACTGAAATAAGTCACACAGAAAAAGAAACATCATAAGATATCAGTAATACACGGAATGTAAACTTGGCTACACAGGAACTGAATTACAGAACAGAACAGGGTCTCAAATTGAGAAAACCAACTTATGCTTTCTTAAGGGTAAAGGTGAGTTGGGGTGCTGCATAAAACCAGAGATTGAAATGAGCACAGATAAAGTTCCTTAAGCCAAATATGGAATAGACAAGAGCTACCTCTTGCTCAACGAAATGGACTCAACACCGCATATTAAATGCCTAAGAATGTACCTGACTAGTAAGTATCTTAAAACCTATGGATTGCTATGTCTCCGAAAGAGAATCAAGCATGTGTACAGGGGCATAAACGCAGCAGTGATAGGATTGGAGAGGTTCGGTGAGCAAATGAAGACCCTTTGAAGTCATATTGCATGGTACCCATTCCACGGGTTTCAACTACCCAGGTTTAAGGTATTCTTCCTTCAGGTAAAACATGCATGTGAAACCTAGAGTATGATCAACCATGTGATTGGGAGACGTGTTCAAATATGTCTCAGTTTTCGTACCCTGGTACTCGGGTGCAACATTCCAGACGCTTTACTAACACCCTCCTGACTTGGAGAGTCAGTCCCTTTAACCTCCTGTTTGGCCCAGTTTGCAATTTCTGCGGAAGATGAACAGGAATAGCGAGAACCAATGAGAGACTAGCTGGAGGTGTCTGGACGGGCAAATTTAACTCTCATTTCCCACCAGGAAGAGGAATTAACCAAAGGCTCAGCGTGCCGTGCCGGAACCAGATTAGGGCCTGAAGACATCCTGCGGTGTTGTGGCCAGCTCAAAAGAAAGCGAGTGGAAGAAAGGAGCTCAGGGGCACTGTAATTCACAAACCTGCAGAGTTATAAATGACAGCTATCGTCCAAAAATATACTGAAGTAAGGTTTCCAAGAGGACTTGAAAGCGGGGCAGAATTGCAGGAAACCGATTTCAGGAGGCAGACTGGAATTGCATTGAAAGCATAGGAAAAGAGGCAGAACGTCCACAATGATGCCCTTGGCCAAAAAGGGCGTATGCGTTTTTTCCTGAATATATTCAGGAAAAAACGCATACGCCCTTTTTGGCCAACCAAGCAAGCTTGCAAAGGAAATCTGCACTACAATGAAGTCTCACTTCCCCCCGGTCAAAAGGGCCATCTGAAAAAAGTGTAAAATCCAGAAAGGCAGGACAGGCCATGGAGAACTGGGAGCCTTGTTATGCTGATGGGCGGGATGTAAATTGCCAACAGACACTCGGGAGAAGTGTATGGTGTTTCCTGAAACATCTAAAAAACAAAGCAACAGAGCCTAGGGCACTTCCACTTATGGTCCTATAGCTTAGAGAAATTAAAATCAAAAAGACACAGCCACCCCAAAGTTTGGGACGCCTCTGTTTACAAGAACCTCGTTTACAGTACAAGTTCAACATCGCAGAAAGTGAAAAATGGATAAAGAAGTTGTGGTATTTACTTACAAAGCAATATCACTCAGCAATGAAATCTATGTCATCAGGCCCTTAGCAGCACAATGAGTGGATTCAGGTATGATGATTCTAACTGAAATAAGTCACACAGAAAAAGAAACATCATAAGATATCAGTAATACACGGAATGTAAACTTGGCTACACAGGAACTGAATTACAGAACAGAACAGGGTCTCAAATTTAGAAAACCAACTTATGCTTTCTTAAGGGTAAAGGTGAGTTGGGGTGCTGCATAAAACCAGAGATTGAAATGAGCACAGATAAAGTTCCTTAAGCCAAATATGGAATAGACAAGAGCTACCTCTTGCTCAACGAAATGGACTCAACACCGCATATTAAATGCCTAAGAATGTACCTGACTAGTAAGTATCTTAAAACCTATGGATTGCTATGTCTCCGAAAGAGAATCAAGCATGTGTACAGGGGCATAAACGCAGCAGTGATATGATTGGAGAGGTTCGGTGAGCAAATGAAGACCCTTTGAAGTCATATTGCATGGTACCCATTCCACGGGTTTCAACTACCCAGGTTTAAGGTATTCTTCCTTCAGCTAAAACATGCATGTGGAACCTAGAGTATGATCAACCATGTGATCGGGAGACGTGTTCAAATATGTCTCAGTTTTCGTACCCTGGTACTCGGGTGCAACATTCCAGATGCTTTACTAACACCCTCCTGACTTGGAGAGTCAGTCCCTTTAACCTCCTGTTTGGCCCAGTTTGCAATTTCTGCGGAAGATGAACAGGAATAGCGAGAACCAATGAGAGACTAGCTGGAGGTGTCTGGACGGGCAAATTTAACTCTCATTTCCCACCAGGAAGAGGAATTAACCAAAGGCTCAGCGTGCCGTGCCGGAACCAGATTAGGGCCTGAAGCCATCCTGCGGTGTTGCGGCCAGCTCAAAAGAAAGCGAGTTGAAGAAAGGAGCTCAGGGGCACTGTAATTCACAAACCTGCAGAGTTATAAATGACAGCTATCGTCCAAAAATATACTGAAGTAAGGTTTCCAAGAGGACTTGAAAGCGGGGCAGAATTGCAGGAAACCGATTTCAGGAGGTAGACTGGAATTGCATTGAAAGCATAGGAAAAGAGGCAGAACGTCCACAATGATGCACTTGGCCAAAAAGGGTGTATGTGTTTTTTCCTGAATATATTCAGGAAAAAACGCATACGCCCTTTTTGGCCAACCAAGCAAGCTTGCAAAGGAAATCTGCACTAAAATGATATCTCAGTTCCCCCGGTCAAAAGGGCCATCTGAAAAAAGTGTAAAATCCAGAAAGGCAGGACAGGCCATGGAGAACTGGGAGCCTTGTTATGCTGATGGGCGGGATGTAAATTGCCAACAGACACTCGGGAGAAGTGTATGGTGTTTCCTGAAACATCTAAAAAACAAAGCAACAGAGCCTAGGGCACTTCCACTTATGGTCCTATAGCTTAGGGAAATTAAAATCAAAAAGACACAGCCACCCCAATGTTTGGGACGCCTCTGTTTACAAGAACCTCGTTTACCGTTCAAGTTCAACATCGCAGAAAGTGAAAAATGGATAAAGAAGTTGTGGTATTTACTTACAAAGCAATATCACTCAGCAATGAAATCTATGTCATCAGGCCCTTAGCAGGACAATGAGTGGATTCAGGTATGATGATTCTAACTGAAATAAGTCACACAGAAAAAGAAACATCATAAGATATCAGTAATACACGGAATGTAAACTTGGCTACACAGGAACTGAATTACAGAACAGAACAGGGTCTCAAATTTAGAAAACCAACTTATGCTTCCTTAAGGGTAAAGGTGAGTTGGGGTGCTGCATAAAACCAGAGATTGAAATGAGCACAGATAAAGTTCCTTAAGCCAAATATGGAATAGACAAGAGCTACCTCTTGCTCAACGAAATGGACTCAACACCGCATATTAAATGCCGAAGAATGTACCTGACTAGTAAGTATCTTAAAACCTATGGATTGCTATGTCTCCGAAAGAGAATCAAGCATGTGTACAGGGGCATAAACGCAGCAGTGATAGGATTGGAGAGGTTCGGTGAGCAAATGAAGACCCTTTGAAGTCATATTGCATGGTACCCATTCCACGGGTTTCAACTACCCAGGTTTAAGGTATTCTTCCTTCAGCTAAAACATGCATGTGGAACCTAGAGTATGATCAACCATGTGATCGGGAGACGTGTTCAAATATGTCTCAGTTTTCGTACCCTGGTACTCGGGTGCAACATTCCAGACACTTTACTAACACCCTCCTGACTTGGAGAGTCAGTCCCTTTAACCTCCTGTTTGGCCCAGTTTGCAATTTCTGCGGAAGATGAACAGGAATAGCGAGAACCAATGAGAGACTAGCTGGAGGTGTCTGGACGGGCAAATTTAACTATCATTTCCCACCAGGAAGACGAATTAACCAAAGGCTCAGCGTGCCGTGCCGGAACCAGATTAGGGCCTGAAGCCATCCTGCAGTGTTGCGGCCAGCTCAAAAGAAAGCGAGTTGAAGAAAGGAGCTCAGGGGCACTGTAATTCACAAACCTGCAGAGTTATAAATGACAGCTATCGTCCAAAAATATACTGAAGTAAGGTTTCCAAGAGGACTTGAAAGCGGGGCAGAATTGCAGGAAACCGATTTCAGGAGGCAGACTGGAATTGCATTGAAAGCATAGGAAAAGAGGCAGAACGTCCACAATGATGCACTTGGCCAAAAAGGGCGTATGCGTTTTTTCCTGAATATATTCAGGAAAAAACGCATACGCCCTTTTTGGCCAACCAAGCAAGCTTGCAAAGGAAATCTGCACTACAATGAAGTCTCACTTCCCCCCGGTCAAAAGGGCCATCTGAAAAAAGTGTAAAATCCAGAAAGGCAGGACAGGCCATGGAGAACTGAGAGCCTTGTTATGCTGATGGGCGGGATGTAAATTGCCAACAGACACTCGGGAGAAGTGTATGGTGTTTCCTGAAACATCTAAAAAACAAAGCAACAGAGCCTAGGGCACTTCCACTTATGGTCCTATAGCTTAGGGAAATTAAAATCAAAAAGACACAGCCACCCCAAAGTTTGGGACGCCTCTGTTTACAAGAACCTCGTTTACAGTACAAGTTCAACATCGCAGAAAGTGAAAAATGGATAAAGAAGTTGTGGTATTTACTTACAAAGCAATATCACTCAGCAATGAAATCTATGTCATCAGGCCCTTAGCAGCACAATGAGTGGATTCAGGTATGATGATTCTAACTGAAATAAGTCACACAGAAAAAGAAACATCATAAGATATCAGTAATACACGGAATGTAAACTTGGCTACACAGGAACTGTATTACAGAACAGAACAGGGTCTCAAATTTAGAAAACCAACTTATGCTTGCTTAAGGGTAAAGGTGAGTTGGGGTGCTGCATAAAACCAGAGATTGAAATGAGCACAGATAAAGTTCCTTAAGCCAAATATGGAATAGACAAGAGCTACTCCTTGCTCAACGAAATGGACTCAACACCCCATATTAAACGCCTAAGAATGTACCTGACTAGTAAGTATCTTAAAACCTATGGATTGCTATGTCTCCGAAAGAGAATCAAGCATGTGTACAGGGGCATAAACGCAGCAGTGATAGGATTGGAGAGGTTCGGTGAGCAAATGAAGACCCTTTGAAGTCATATTGCATGGTACCCATTCCACGGGTTTCAACTACCCAGGTTTAAGGTATTCTTCCTTCAGCTAAAACATGCATGTGGAACCTAGAGTATGATCAACCATGTGATCGGGAGACGTGTTCAAATATGTCTCAGTTTTCGTACCCTGGTACTCGGGTGCAACATTCCAGACGCTTTACTAACACCCTCCTGACTTGGAGAGTCAGTCCCTTTAACCTCCTGTTTGGCCCAGTTTGCAATTTCTGCGGAAGATGAACAGGAATAGCGAGAACCAATGAGAGACTAGCTGGAGGTGTCTGGACGGGCAAATTTAACTCTCATTTCCCACCAGGAAGAGGAATTAACCAAAGGCTCAGCGTGCCGTGCCGGAACCAGATTAGGGCCTGAAGCCATCCTGCAGTGTTGCGGCCAGCTCAAAAGAAAGCGAGTTGAAGAAAGGAGCTCAGGGGCACTGTAATTCACAAACCTGCAGAGTTATAAATGACAGCTATCGTCCAAAAATATACTGAAGTAAGGCTGCCAAGAGGACTTGAAAGCGGGGCAGAATTGCAGGAAACCGATTTCAGGAGGTAGACTGGAATTGCATTGAAAGCATAGGAAAAGAGGCAGAACGTCCACAATGATGCACTTGGCCAAAAAGGGCGTATGCGTTTTTTCCTGAATATATTCAGGAAAAAACGCATACGCCCTTTTTGGCCAACCAAGCAAGCTTGCAAAGGAAATCTGCACTACAATGAAGTCTCACTTCCCCCCGGTCAAAAGGGCCATCTGAAAAAAGTGTAAAATCCAGAAAGACAGGACAGGCCATGGAGAACTGGGAGCCTTGTTATGCTGATGGGCGGGATGTAAATTGCCAACAGACACTCGGGAGAAGTGTATGGTGTTTCCTGAAACATCTAAAAAACAAAGCAACAGAGCCTAGGGCACTTCCACTTATGGTCCTATAGCTTAGGGAAATTAAAATCAAAAAGACACAGCCACCCCAAAGTTTGGGACGCCTCTGTTTACAAGAACCTTGTTTACAGTACAAGTTCAACATCGCAGAAAGTGAAAAATGGATAAAGAAGTTGTGGTATTTACTTACAAAGCAATATCACTCAGCAATGAAATCTATGTCATCAGGCCCTTAGCAGCACAATGAGTGGATTCAGGTATGATGATTCTAACTGAAATAAGTCACACAGAAAAAGAAACATCATAAGATATCACTAATACACGGAATGTAAACTTGGCTACACAGGAACTGAATTACAGAACAGAACAGGGTCTCAAATTTAGAAAACCAACTTATGCTTGCTTAAGGGGAAAGGTGAGTTGGGGTGCTGCATAAAACCAGAGATTGAAATGAGCACAGATGAAGTTCCTTAAGCCAAATATGGAATAGACAAGAGCTACTCCTTGCTCAACGAAATGGACTCAACACCGCATATTAAATGCCTAAGAATGTACCTGACTAGTAAGTATCTTAAAACCTATGGATTGCTATGTCTCTGAAAGAGAATCAAGCATGTGTACAGGGGCATAAACGCAGCAGTGATAGGATTGGAGAGGTTCGGTGAGCAAATGAAGACCCTTTGAAGTCATATTGCATGGTACCCATTCCACGGGTTTCAACTACCCAGGTTTAAGGTATTCTTCCTTCAGCTAAAACATGTATGTGGAACCTAGAGTATGATCAACCATGTGATCGGGAGACGTGTTCAAATATGTCTCAGTTTTCGTACCCTGGTACTCGGGTGCAACATTCCAGACGCTTTACTAACACCCTCCCGACTTGGAGAGTCAGTCCCTTTAACCTCCTGTTTGGCCCAGTTTGCAATTTCTGCGGAAGATGAACAGGAATAGCGAGAACCAATGAGAGACTAGCTGGAGGTGTCTGGACGGGCAAATTTAACTCTCATTTCCCACCAGGAAGAGGAATTAACCAAAGGCTCAGCGTGCCGTGCCGGAACCAGATTAGGGCCTGAAGCCATCCTGCGGTGTTGCGGCCAGCTCAAAAGAAAGCGAGTTGAAGAAAGGAGCTCAGGGGCACTGTAATTCACAAACCTGCAGAGTTATAAATGACAGCTATCGTCCAAAAATATACTGAAGTAAGGCTGCCAAGAGGACTTGAAAGCGGGGCAGAATTGCAGGAAACCGATTTCAGGAGGTAGACTGGAATTGCATTGAAAGCATAGGAAAAGAGGCAGAACGTCCACAATGATGCACTTGGCCAAAAAAGGCGTATGCGTTTTTTCCTGAATATATTCAGGAAAAAAAGCATACGCCCTTTTTGGCCAACCAAGCAAGCTTGCAAAGGAAATCTGCACTACAATGAAGTCTCACTTCCCCCCGGTCAAAAGGGCCATCTGAAAAAAGTGTAAAATCCAGAAAGGCAGGACAGGCCATGGAGAACTGGGAGCCTTCTTATGCTGATGGGCAGGATGTAAATTGCCAACAGACACTCGGGAGAAGTGTATGGTGTTTCCTGAAACATCTAAAAAACAAAGCAACAGAGCCTAGGGCACTTCCACTTATGGTCCTATAGCTTAGGGAAATTAAAATCAAAAAGACACAGCCACCCCAAAGTTTGGGACGCCTCTGTTTACAAGAACCTCGTTTACAGTACAAGTTCAACATCGCAGAAAGTGAAAAATGGATAAAGAAGTTGTGGTATTTACTTACAAAGCAATATCACTCAGCAATGAAATCTATGTCATCAGGCCCTTAGCAGCACAATGAGTGGATTCAGGTATGATGATTCTAACTGAAATAAGTCACACAGAAAAAGAAACATCATAAGATATCAGTAATACACGGAATGTAAACTTGGCTACACAGGAACTGTATTACAGAACAGAACAGGGTCTCAAATTTAGAAAACCAACTTATGCTTGCTTAAGGGTAAAGGTGAGTTGGGGTGCTGCATAAAACCAGAGATTGAAATGAGCACAGATAAAGTTCCTTAAGCCAAATATGGAATAGACAAGAGCTACTCCTTGCTCAACGAAATGGACTCAACACCCCATATTAAACGCCTAAGAATGTACCTGACTAGTAAGTATCTTAAAACCTATGGATTGCTATGTCTCCGAAAGAGAATCAAGCATGTGTACAGGGGCATAAACGCAGCAGTGATAGCATTGGAGAGGTTCGGTGAGCAAATGAAGACCCTTTGAAGTCATATTGCATGGTACCCATTCCACGGGTTTCAACTACCCAGGTTTAAGGTATTCTTCCTTCAGCTAAAACATGCATGTGGAACCTAGAGTATGATCAACCATGTGATTGGGAGACGTGTTCAAATATGTCTCAGTTTTCGTACCCTGGTACTCGGGTGCAACATTCCAGATGCTTTACTAACACCCTCCCGACTTGGAGAGTCAGTCCCTTTAACCTCCTGTTTGGCCCAGTTTGCAATTTCTGCGGAAGATGAACAGGAATAGCGAGAACCAATGAGAGACTAGCTGGAGGTGTCTGGACGGGCAAATTTAACTCTCATTTCCCACCAGGAAGAGGAATTAACCAAAGGCTCAGCGTGCCGTGCCGGAACCAGATTAGGGCCTGAAGCCATCCTGCGGTGTTGCGGCCAGCTCAAAAGAAAGCGAGTTGAAGAAAGGAGCTCAGGGGCACTGTAATTCACAAACCTGCAGAGTTATAAATGACAGCTATCGTCCAAAAATATACTGAAGTAAGGCTGCCAAGAGGACTTGAAAGCGGGGCAGAATTGCAGGAAACCGATTTCAGGAGGTAGACTGGAATTGCATTGAAAGCATAGGAAAAGAGGCAGAACGTCCACAATGATGCACTTGGCCAAAAAGGGCGTATGCGTTTTTTCCTGAATATATTCAGGAAAAAACGCATACGCCCTTTTTGGCCAACCAAGCAAGCTTGCAAAGGAAATCTGCACTACAATGAAGTCTCACTTCCCCCCGGTCAAAAGGGCCATCTGAAAAAAGTGTAAAATCCAGAAAGGCAGGACAGGCCATGGAGAACTGGGAGCCTTCTAATGCTGATGGGCAGGATGTAAATTGCCAACAGACACTCGGGAGAAGTGTATGGTGTTTCCTGAAACATCTAAAAAACAAAGCAACAGAGCCTAGGGCACTTCCACTTATGGTCCTATAGCTTAGGGAAATTAAAATCAAAAAGACACAGCCACCCCAAAGTTTGGGACGCCTCTGTTTACAAGAACCTCGTTTACAGTACAAGTTCAACATCGCAGAAAGTGAAAAATGGATAAAGAAGTTGTGGTATTTACTTACAAAGCAATATCACTCAGCAATGAAATCTATGTCATCAGGCCCTTAGCAGCACAATGAGTGGATTCAGGTATGATGATTCTAACTGAAATAAGTCACACAGAAAAAGAAACATCATAAGATATCAGTAATACACGGAATGTAAACTTGGCTACACAGGAACTGTATTACAGAACAGAACAGGGTCTCAAATTTAGAAAACCAACTTATGCTTGCTTAAGGGTAAAGGTGAGTTGGGGTGCTGCATAAAACCAGAGATTGAAATGAGCACAGATAAAGTTCCTTAAGCCAAATATGGAATAGACAAGAGCTACTCCTTGCTCAACGAAATGGACTCAACACCCCATATTAAACGCCTAAGAATGTACCTGACTAGTAAGTATCTTAAAACCTATGGATTGCTATGTCTCCGAAAGAGAATCAAGCATGTGTACAGGGGCATAAACGCAGCAGTGATAGGATTGGAGAGGTTCGGTGAGCAAATGAAGACCCTTTGAAGTCATATTGCATGGTACCCATTCCACGGGTTTCAACTACCCAGGTTTAAGGTATTCTTCCTTCAGCTAAAACATGCATGTGGAACCTAGAGTATGATCAACCATGTGATTGGGAGACGTGTTCAAATATGTCTCAGTTTTCGTACCCTGGTACTCGGGTGCAACATTCCAGATGCTTTACTAACACACTCCCGACTTGGAGAGTCAGTCCCTTTAACCTCCTGTTTGGCCCAGTTTGCAATTTCTGCGGAAGATGAACAGGAATAGCGAGAACCAATGAGAGACTAGCTGGAGGTGTCTGGACGGGCAAATTTAACTCTCATTTCCCACCAGGAAGAGGAATTAACCAAAGGCTCAGCGTGCCGTGCCGGAACCAGATTAGGGCCTGAAGCCATCCTGCGGTGTTGCGGCCAGCTCAAAAGAAAGCGAGTTGAAGAAAGGAGCTCAGGGGCACTGTAATTCACAAACCTGCAGAGTTATAAATGACAGCTATCGTCCAAAAATATACTGAAGTAAGGCTGCCAAGAGGACTTGAAAGCGGGGCAGAATTGCAGGAAACCGATTTCAGGAGGTAGACTGGAATTGCATTGAAAGCATAGGAAAAGAGGCAGAACGTCCACAATGATGCACTTGGCCAAAAAGGGCGTATGCGTTTTTTCCTGAATATATTCAGGAAAAAACGCATACGCCCTTTTTGGCCAACCAAGCAAGCTTGCAAAGGAAATCTGCACTACAATGAAGTCTCACTTCCCCCCGGTCAAAAGGGCCATCTGAAAAAAGTGTAAAATCCAGAAAGGCAGGACAGGCCATGGAGAACTGGGAGCCTTCTAATGCTGATGGGCAGGATGTAAATTGCCAACAGACACTCGGGAGAAGTGTATGGTGTTTCCTGAAACATCTAAAAAACAAAGCAACAGAGCCTAGGGCACTTCCACTTATGGTCCTATAGCTTAGGGAAATTAAAATCAAAAAGACACAGCCACCCCAAAGTTTGGGACGCCTCTGTTTACAAGAACCTCGTTTACAGTACAAGTTCAACATCGCAGAAAGTGAAAAATGGATAAAGAAGTTGTGGTATTTACTTACAAAGCAATATCACTCAGCAATGAAATCTATGTCATCAGGCCCTTAGCAGCACAATGAGTGGATTCAGGTATGATGATTCTAACTGAAATAAGTCACACAGAAAAAGAAACATCATAAGATATCAGTAATACACGGAATGTAAACTTGGCTACACAGGAACTGTATTACAGAACAGAACAGGGTCTCAAATTTAGAAAACCAACTTATGCTTGCTTAAGGGTAAAGGTGAGTTGGGGTGCTGCATAAAACCAGAGATTGAAATGAGCACAGATAAAGTTCCTTAAGCCAAATATGGAATAGACAAGAGCTACTCCTTGCTCAACGAAATGGACTCAACACCCCATATTAAACGCCTAAGAATGTACCTGACTAGTAAGTATCTTAAAACCTATGGATTGCTATGTCTCCGAAAGAGAATCAAGCATGTGTACAGGGGCATAAACGCAGCAGTGATAGGATTGGAGAGGTTCAGTGAGCAAATGAAGACCCTTTGAAGTCATATTGCATGGTACCCATTCCACGGGTTTCAACTACCCAGGTTTAAGGTATTCTTCCTTCAGGTAAAACATGCATGTGGAACCTAGAGTATGATCAACCATGTGATCGGGAGACGTGTTCAAATATGTCTCAGTTTTCGTACCCTGGTACTCGGGTGCAACATTCCAGACGCTTTACTAACACCCTCCCGACTTGGAGAGTCAGTCCCTTTAACCTCCTGTTTGGCCCAGTTTGCAATTTCTGCAGAAGATGACCAGGAATAGCGAGAACCAATGAGAGACTAGCTGGAGGTGTCTGGACGGGCAAATTTAACTCTCATTTCCCACCAGGAAGAGGAATTAACCAAAGGCTCAGCGTGCCGTGCCGGAACCAGATTAGGGCCTGAAGCCATCATGCAGTGTTGCGGCCAGCTCAAAAGAAAGCGAGTTGAAGAAAGGAGCTCAGGGGCACTGTAATTCACAAACCTGCAGAGTTATAAATGACAGCTATCGTCCAAAAATATACTGAAGTAAGGCTGCCAAGAGGACTTGAAAGCGGGGCAGAATTGCAGGAAACCGATTTCAGGAGGTAGACTGGAATTGCATTGAAAGCATAGGAAAAGAGGCAGAACGTCCACAATGATGCACTTGGCCAAATAGGGCATATGCGTTTTTTCCTGAATATATTCAGG
The DNA here is from genome assembly GCF_039906515.1 of Pseudorca crassidens. NCBI lineage: Eukaryota > Metazoa > Chordata > Mammalia > Artiodactyla > Delphinidae > Pseudorca > Pseudorca crassidens. The sequence continues at coordinate 431,845 of NW_027136325.1, read as the reverse complement.
AAAAAACGCATACGCCCTTTTTGGCCAACCAAGCAAGCTTGCAAAGGAAATCTGCACTACAATGAAGTCTCACTTCCCCCCGGTCAAAAGGGCCATCTGAAAAAAGTGTAAAATCCAGAAAGACAGGACAGGCCATGGAGAACTGGGAGCCTTGTTATGCTGATGGGCGGGATGTAAATTGCCAACAGACACTCGGGAGAAGTGTATGGTGTTTCCTGAAACATCTAAAAAACAAAGCAACAGAGCCTAGGGCACTTCCACTTATGGTCCTATAGCTTAGGGAAATTAAAATCAAAAAGACACAGCCACCCCAAAGTTTGGGACGCCTCTGTTTACAAGAACCTCGTTTACAGTACAAGTTCAACATCGCAGAAAGTGAAAAATGGATAAAGAAGTTGTGGTATTTACTTACAAAGCAATATCACTCAGCAATGAAATCTATGTCATCAGGCCCTTAGCAGCACAATGAGTGGATTCAGGTATGATGATTCTAACTGAAATAAGTCACACAGAAAAAGAAACATCATAAGATATCACTAATACACGGAATGTAAACTTGGCTACACAGGAACTGAATTACAGAACAGAACAGGGTCTCAAATTTAGAAAACCAACTTATGCTTGCTTAAGGGGAAAGGTGAGTTGGGGTGCTGCATAAAACCAGAGATTGAAATGAGCACAGATAAAGTTCCTTAAGCCAAATATGGAATAGACAAGAGCTACTCCTTGCTCAACGAAATGGACTCAACACCGCATATTAAATGCCTAAGAATGTACCTGACTAGTAAGTATCTTAAAACCTATGGATTGCTATGTCTCCGAAAGAGAATCAAGCATGTGTACAGGGGCATAAACGCAGCAGTGATAGGATTGGAGAGGTTCGGTGAGCAAATGAAGACCCTTTGAAGTCATATTGCATGGTACCCATTCCACGGGTTTCAACTACCCAGGTTTAAGGTATTCTTCCTTCAGCTAAAACATGCATGTGGAACCTAGAGTATGATCAACCATGTGATTGGGAGTCGTGTTCAAATATGTCTCAGTTTTCGTACCCTGGTACTCGGGTGCAACATTCCAGACGCTTTACTAACACCCTCCCGACTTGGAGAGTCAGTCCCTTTAACCTCCTGTTTGGCCCAGTTTGCAATTTCTGCGGAAGATGAACAGGAATAGCGAGAACCAATGAGAGACTAGCTGGAGGTGTCTGGACGGGCAAATTTAACTCTCATTTCCCACCAGGAAGAGGAATTAACCAAAGGCTCAGCGTGCCGTGCCGGAACCAGATTAGGGCCTGAAGCCATCCTGCAGTGTTGCGGCCAGCTCAAAAGAAAGCGAGTTGAAGAAAGGAGCTCAGGGGCACTGTAATTCACAAACCTGCAGAGTTATAAATGACAGCTATCGTCCAAAAATATACTGAAGTAAGGCTGCCAAGAGGACTTGAAAGCGGGGCAGAATTGCAGGAAACCGATTTCAGGAGGTAGACTGGAATTGCATTGAAAGCATAGGAAAAGAGGCAGAACGTCCACAATGATGCACTTGGCCAAAAAGGGCGTATGCGTTTTTTCCTGAATATATTCAGGAAAAAACGCATACGCCCTTTTTGGCCAACCAAGCAAGCTTGCAAAGGAAATCTGCACTACAATGAAGTCTCACTTCCCCCCGGTCAAAAGGGCCATCTGAAAAAAGTGTAAAATCCAGAAAGACAGGACAGGCCATGGAGAACTGGGAGCCTTGTTATGCTGATGGGCGGGATGTAAATTGCCAACAGACACTCGGGAGAAGTGTATGGTGTTTCCTGAAACATCTAAAAAACAAAGCAACAGAGCCTAGGGCACTTCCACTTATGGTCCTATAGCTTAGGGAAATTAAAATCAAAAAGACACAGCCACCCCAAAGTTTGGGACGCCTCTGTTTACAAGAACCTCGTTTACAGTACAAGTTCAACATCGCAGAAAGTGAAAAATGGATAAAGAAGTTGTGGTATTTACTTACAAAGCAATATCACTCAGCAATGAAATCTATGTCATCAGGCCCTTAGCAGCACAATGAGTGGATTCAGGTATGATGATTCTAACTGAAATAAGTCACACAGAAAAAGAAACATCATAAGATATCAGTAATACACGGAATGTAAACTTGGCTACACAGGAACTGAATTACAGAACAGAACAGGGTCTCAAATTTAGAAAACCAACTTATGCTTGCTTAAGGGGAAAGGTGAGTTGGGGTGCTGCATAAAACCAGAGATTGAAATGAGCACAGATAAAGTTCCTTAAGCCAAATATGGAATAGACAAGAGCTACTCCTTGCTCAACGAAATGGACTCAACACCCCATATTAAACGCCTAAGAATGTACCTGACTAGTAAGTATCTTAAAACCTATGGATTGCTATGTCTCCGAAAGAGAATCAAGCATGTGTACAGGGGCATAAACGCAGCAGTGATAGGATTGGAGAGGTTCGGTGAGCAAATGAAGACCCTTTGAAGTCATATTGCATGGTACCCATTCCACGGGTTTCAACTACCCAGGTTTAAGGTATTCTTCCTTCAGCTAAAACATGCATGTGGAACCTAGAGCATGATCAACCATGTGATCGGGAGACGTGTTCAAATATGTCTCAGTTTTCGTACCCTGGTACTCGGGTGCAACATTCCAGACGCTTTACTAACACCCTCCCGACTTGGAGAGTCAGTCCCTTTAACCTCCTGTTTGGCCCAGTTTGCAATTTCTGCGGAAGATGAACAGGAATAGCGAGAACCAATGAGAGACTAGCTGGAGGTGTCTGGACGGGCAAATTTAACTCTCATTTCCCACCAGGAAGAGGAATTAACCAAAGGCTCAGCGTGCCGTGCCGGAACCAGATTAGGGCCTGAAGCCATCCTGCGGTGTTGCGGCCAGCTCAAAAGAAAGCGAGTTGAAGAAAGGAGCTCAGGGGCACTGTAATTCACAAACCTGCAGAGTTATAAATGACAGCTATCGTCCAAAAATATACTGAAGTAAGGCTGCCAAGAGGACTTGAAAGCGGGGCAGAATTGCAGGAAACCGATTTCAGGAGGCAGACTGGAATTGCATTGAAAGCATAGGAAAAGAGGCAGAACGTCCACAATGATGCACTTGGCCATAAAGGGCGTATGCGTTTCTTCCTGAATATATTCAGGAAGAAACGCATACGCCAGTTTTGGCCAACCAAGCAAGCTTGCAAAGGAAATCTGCACTACAATGAAGTCTCACTTCCCCCCGGTCAAAAGGGCCATCTGAAAAAAGTGTAAAATCCAGAAAGGCAGGACAGGCCATGGAGAACTGGGAGCCTTGTTATGCTGATGGGCGGGATGTAAATTGCCAACAGACACTCGGGAGAAGTGTATGGTGTTTCCTGAAACATCTAAAAAACAAAGCAACAGAGCCTAGGGCACTTCCACTTATGGTCCTATAGCTTAGGGAAATTAAAATCAAAAAGACACAGCCACCCCAAAGTTTGGGACGCCTCTGTTTACAAGAACCTCGTTTACAGTACAAGTTCAACATCGCAGAAAGTGAAAAATGGATAAAGAAGTTGTGGTATTTACTTACAAAGCAATATCACTCAGCAATGAAATCTATGTCATCAGGCCCTTAGCAGCACAATGAGTGGATTCAGGTATGATGATTCTAACTGAAATAAGTCACACAGAAAAAGAAACATCATAAGATATCAGTAATACACGGAATGTAAACTTGGCTACACAGGAACTGAATTACAGAACAGAACAGGGTCTCAAATTTAGAAAACCAACTTATGCTTGCTTAAGGGGAAAGGTGAGTTGCGGTGCTGCATAAAACCAGAGATTGAAATGAGCACAGATAAAGTTCCTTAAGCCAAATATGGAATAGACAAGAGCTACTCCTTTCTCAACGAAATGGACTCAACACCGCATATTAAACGCCTAAGAATGTACCTGACTAGTAAGTATCTTAAAACCTATGGATTGCTATGTCTCCGAAAGAGAATCAAGCATGTGTACAGGGGCATAAACGCAGCAGTGATAGGATTGGAGAGGTTCGGTGAGCAAATGAAGACCCTTTGAAGTCATATTGCATGGTACCCATTCCACGGGTTTCAACTACCCAGGTTTAAGGTATTCTTCCTTCAGCTAAAACATGCATGTGGAACCTAGAGTATGATCAATCATGTGATCGGGAGTCGTGTTCAAATATGTCTCAGTTTTCGTACCCTGGTACTCGGGTGCAACATTCCAGACGCTTTACTAACACCCTCCCGACTTGGAGAGTCAGTCCCTTTAACCTCCTGTTTGGCCCAGTTTGCAATTTCTGCGGAAGATGAACAGGAATAGCGAGAACCAATGAGAGACTAGCTGGAGGTGTCTGGACGGGCAAATTTAACTCTCATTTCCCACCAGGAAGAGGAATTAACCAAAGGCTCAGCGTGCCGTGCCGGAACCAGATTAGGGCCTGAAGCCATCCTGCGGTGTTGCGGCCAGCTCAAAAGAAAGCGAGTTGAAGAAAGGAGCTCAGGGGCACTGTAATTCACAAACCTGCAGAGTTATAAATGACAGCTATCGTCCAAAAATATACTGAAGTAAGGCTGCCAAGAGGACTTGAAAGCGGGGCAGAATTGCAGGAAACCGATTTCAGGAGGTAGACTGGAATTGCATTGAAAGCATAGGAAAAGAGGCAGAACGTCCACAATGATGCACTTGGCCAAAAAGGGCGTATGCGTTTTTTCCTGAATATATTCAGGAAAAAACGCATACGCCCTTTTTGGCCAACCAAGCAAGCTTGCAAAGGAAATCTGCACTACAATGAAGTCTCACTTCCCCCCGGTCAAAAGGGCCATCTGAAAAAAGTGTAAAATCCAGAAAGGCAGGACAGGCCATGGAGAACTGGGAGCCTTGTTATGCTGATGGGCGGGATGTAAATTGCCAACAGACACTCGGGAGAAGTGTATGGTGTTTCCTGAAACATCTAAAAAACAAAGCAACAGAGCCTAGGGCACTTCCACTTATGGTCCTATAGCTTAGGGAAATTAAAATCAAAAAGACACAGCCACCCCAAAGTTTGGGACGCCTCTGTTTACAAGAACCTCGTTTACAGTACAAGTTCAACATCGCAGAAAGTGAAAAATGGATAAAGAAGTTGTGGTATTTACTTACAAAGCAATATCACTCAGCAATGAAATCTATGTCATCAGGCCCTTAGCAGCACAATGAGTGGATTCAGGTATGATGATTCTAACTGAAATAAGTCACACAGAAAAAGAAACATCATAAGATATCAGTAATACACGGAATGTAAACTTGGCTACACAGGAACTGAATTACAGAACAGAACAGGGTCTCAAATTTAGAAAACCAACTTATGCTTGCTTAAGGGGAAAGGTGAGTTGGGGTGCTGCATAAAACCAGAGATTGAAATGAGCACAGATAAAGTTCCTTAAGCCAAATATGGAATAGACAAGAGCTACTCCTTGCTCAACGAAATGGACTCAACACCGCATATTAAACGCCTAAGAATGTACCTGACTAGTAAGTATCTTAAAACCTATGGATTGCTATGTCTCCGAAAGAGAATCAAGCATGTGTACAGGGGCACAAACGCAGCAGTGATAGGATTGGAGAGGTTCGGTGAGCAAATGAAGACCCTTTGAAGTCATATTGCATGGTACCCATTCCACGGGTTTCAACTACCCAGGTTTAAGGTATTCTTCCTTCAGCTAAAACATGCATGTGGAACCTAGAGTATGATCAACCATGTGATCGGGAGACGTGTTCAAATATGTCTCAGTTTTCGTACCCTGGTACTCGGGTGCAACATTCCAGACGCTTTACTAACACCCTCCCGACTTGGAGAGTCAGTCCCTTTAACCTCCTGTTTGGCCCAGTTTGCAATTTCTGCGGAAGATGAACAGGAATAGCGAGAACCAATGAGAGACTAGCTGGAGGTGTCTGGACGGGCAAATTTAACTCTCATTTCCCACCAGGAAGAGGAATTAACCAAAGGCTCAGCGTGCCGTGCCGGAACCAGATTAGGGCCTGAAGCCATCCTGCGGTGTTGCGGCCAGCTCAAAAGAAAGCGAGTTGAAGAAAGGAGCTCAGGGGCACTGTAATTCACAAACCTGCAGAGTTATAAATGACAGCTATCGTCCAAAAATATACTGAAGTAAGGCTGCCAAGAGGACTTGAAAGCGGGGCAGAATTGCAGGAAACCGATTTCAGGAGGTAGACTGGAATTGCATTGAAAGCATAGGAAAAGAGGCAGAACGTCCACAATGATGCACTTGGCCAAAAAGGGCGTATGCGTTTTTTCCTGAATATATTCAGGAAAAAACGCATACGCCCTTTTTGGCCAACCAAGCAAGCTTGCAAAGGAAATCTGCACTACAATGAAGTCTCACTTCCCCCCGGTCAAAAGGGCCATCTGAAAAAAGTGTAAAATCCAGAAAGGCAGGACAGGCCATGGAGAACTGGGAGCCTTGTTATGCTGATGGGCGGGATGTAAATTGCCAACAGACACTCGGGAGAAGTGTATGGTGTTTCCTGAAACATCTAAAAAACAAAGCAACAGAGCCTAGGGCACTTCCACTTATGGTCCTATAGCTTAGGGAAATTAAAATCAAAAAGACACAGCCACCCCAAAGTTTGGGACGCCTCTGTTTACAAGAACCTCGTTTACAGTACAAGTTCAACATCGCAGAAAGTGAAAAATGGATAAAGAAGTTGTGGTATTTACTTACAAAGCAATATCACTCAGCAATGAAATCTATGTCATCAGGCCCTTAGCAGCACAATGAGTGGATTCAGGTATGATGATTCTAACTGAAATAAGTCACACAGAAAAAGAAACATCATAAGATATCAGTAATACACGGAATGTAAACTTGGCTACACAGGAACTGAATTACAGAACAGAACAGGGTCTCAAATTTAGAAAACCAACTTATGCTTGCTTAAGGGGAAAGGTGAGTTGGGGTGCTGCATAAAACCAGAGATTGAAATGAGCACAGATAAAGTTCCTTAAGCCAAATATGGAATAGACAAGAGCTACTCCTTGCTCAACGAAATGGACTCAACACCGCATATTAAATGCCTAAGAATGTACCTGACTAGTAAGTATCTTAAAACCTATGGATTGCTATGTCTCCGAAAGAGAATCAAGCATGTGTACAGGGGCATAAACGCAGCAGTGATAGGATTGGAGAGGTTCGGTGAGCAAATGAAGACCCTTTGAAGTCATATTGCATGGTACCCATTCCACGGGTTTCAACTACCCAGGTTTAAGGTATTCTTCCTTCAGCTAAAACATGCATGTGGAACCTAGAGTATGATCAACCATGTGATCGGGAGACGTGTTCAAATATGTCTCAGTTTTCGTACCCTGGTACTCGGGTGCAACATTCCAGACGCTTTACTAACACCCTCCCGACTTGGAGAGTCAGTCCCTTTAACCTCCTGTTTGGCCCAGTTTGCAATTTCTGCGGAAGATGAACAGGAATAGCGAGAACCAATGAGAGACTAGCTGGAGGTGTCTGGACGGGCAAATTTAACTCTCATTTCCCACCAGGAAGAGGAATTAACCAAAGGCTCAGCGTGCCGTGCCGGAACCAGATTAGGGCCTGAAGCCATCCTGCGGTGTTGCGGCCAGCTCAAAAGAAAGCGAGTTGAAGAAAGGAGCTCAGGGACACTGTAATTCACAAACCTGCAGAGTTATAAATGACAGCTATCGTCCAAAAATATACTGAAGTAAGGCTGCCAAGAGGACTTGAAAGCGGGGCAGAATTGCAGGAAACCGATTTCAGGAGGTAGACTGGAATTGCATTGAAAGCATAGGAAAAGAGGCAGAACGTCCACAATGATGCACTTGGCCATAAAGGGCGTATGCGTTTTTTCCTGAATATATTCAGGAAGAAACGCATACGCCCGTTTTGGCCAACCAAGCAAGCTTGCAAAGGAAATCTGCACTACAATGAAGTCTCACTTCCCCCCGGTCAAAAGGGCCATCTGAAAAAAGTGTAAAATCCAGAAAGGCAGGACAGGCCATGGAGAACTGGGAGCCTTGTTATGCTGATGGGCGGGATGTAAATTGCCAACAGACACTCGGGAGAAGTGTATGGTGTTTCCTGAAACATCTAAAAAACAAAGCAACAGAGCCTAGGGCATTTCCACTTATGGTCCTATAGCTTAGGGAAATTAAAATCAAAAAGACACAGCCACCCCAAAGTTTGGGACGCCTCTGTTTACAAGAACCTCGTTTACAGTACAAGTTCAACATCGCAGAAAGTGAAAAATGGATAAAGAAGTTGTGGTATTTACTTACAAAGCAATATCACTCAGCAATGAAATCTATGTCATCAGGCCCTTAGCAGCACAATGAGTGGATTCAGGTATGATGATTCTAACTGAAATAAGTCACACAGAAAAAGAAACATCATAAGATATCAGTAATACACGGAATGTAAACTTGGCTACACAGGAACTGAATTACAGAACAGAACAGGGTCTCAAATTTAGAAAACCAACTTATGCTTGCTTAAGGGGAAAGGTGAGTTGGGGTGCTGCATAAAACCAGAGATTGAAATGAGCACAGATAAAGTTCCTTAAGCCAAATATGGAATAGACAAGAGCTACTCCTTGCTCAACGAAATGGACTCAACACCGCATATTAAATGCCTAAGAATGTACCTGACTAGTAAGTATCTTAAAACCTATGGATTGCTATGTCTCCGAAAGAGAATCAAGCATGTGTACAGGGGCATAAACGCAGCAGTGATAGGATTGGAGAGGTTCGGTGAGCAAATGAAGACCCTTTGAAGTCATATTGCATGGTACCCATTCCACGGGTTTCAACTACCCAGGTTTAAGGTATTCTTCCTTCAGCTAAAACATGCATGTGGAACCTAGAGTATGATCAACCATGTGATCGGGAGACGTGTTCAAATATGTCTCAGTTTTCGTACACTGGTACTCGGGTGCAACATTCCAGACGCTTTACTAACACCCTCCCGACTTGGAGAGTCAGTCCCTTTAACCTCCTGTTTGGCCCAGTTTGCAATTTCTGCGGAAGATGAACAGGAATAGCGAGAACCAATGAGAGACTAGCTGGAGGTGTCTGGACGGGCACATTTAACTCTCATTTCCCACCAGGAAGAGGAATTAACCAAAGGCTCAGCGTGCCGTGCCGGAACCAGATTAGGGCCTGAAGCCATCCTGCGGTGTTGCGGCCAGCTCAAAAGAAAGCGAGTTGAAGAAAGGAGCTCAGGGGCACTGTAATTCACAAACCTGCAGAGTTATAAATGACAGCTATCGTCCAAAAATATACTGAAGTAAGGCTGCCAAGAGGACTTGAAAGCGGGGCAGAATTGCAGGAAACCGATTTCAGGAGGTAGACTGGAATTGCATTGAAAGCATAGGAAAAGAGGCAGAACGTCCACAATGATGCACTTGGCCAAAAAGGGCGTATGCGTTTTTTCCTGAATATATTCAGGAAAAAACGCATACGCCCTTTTTGGCCAACCAAGCAAGCTTGCAAAGGAAATCTGCACTACAATGAAGTCTCACTTCCCCCCGGTCAAAAGGGCCATCTGAAAAAAGTGTAAAATCCAGAAAGGCAGGACAGGCCATGGAGAACTGGGAGCCTTGTTATGCTGATGGGCGGGATGTAAATTGCCAACAGACACTCGGGAGAAGTGTATGGTGTTTCCTGAAACATCTAAAAAACAAAGCAACAGAGCCTAGGGCACTTCCACTTATGGTCCTATAGCTTAGGGAAATTAAAATCAAAAAGACACAGCCACCCCAAAGTTTGGGACGCCTCTGTTTACAAGAACCTCGTTTACAGTACAAGTTCAACATCGCAGAAAGTGAAAAATGGATAAAGAAGTTGTGGTATTTACTTACAAAGCAATATCACTCAGCAATGAAATCTATGTCATCAGGCCCTTAGCAGCACAATGAGTGGATTCAGGTATGATGATTCTAACTGAAATAAGTCACACAGAAAAAGAAACATCATAAGATATCAGTAATACACGGAATGTAAACTTGGCTACACAGGAACTGAATTCCAAAACAGAACAGGGACTCAAATTTAGAAAACCAACTTATGCTTGCTTAAGGGGAAAGGTGAGTTGGGGTGCTGCATAAAACCAGAGATTGAAATGAGCACAGATAAAGTTCCTTAAGCCAAATATGGAATAGACAAGAGCTACTCCTTGCTCAACGAAATGGACTCAACACCGCATATTAAACGCCTAAGAATGTTCCTGACTAGTAAGTATCTTAAAACCTATGGATTGCTATGTCTCCAAAAGAGAATCAAGCATGTGTACAGGGGCATAAACGCAGCAGTGATAGGATTGGAGAGGTTCGGTGAGCAAATGAAGACCCTCTGAAGTCATATTACATGGTACCCATTCCACGGGTTTCAACTACCCAGGTTTAAGGTATTCTTCCTTCAGCTAAAACATGCATGTGGAACCTAGAGTATGATCAACCATGTGATCGGGAGACGTGTTCAAATATGTCTCAGTTTTCGTACCCTGGTACTCGGGTGCAACATTCCAGACGCTTTACTAACACCCTCCCGACTTGGAGAGTCAGCGCCTTTAACCTCCTGATTGGCCCAGTTTGCAATTTCTGCGGAAGATGAACAGGAATAGCGAGAACCAATGAGAGACTAGCTGGAGGTGTCTGGACGGGCAAATTTAACCCTCATTTCCCACCAGGAAGAGGAATTAACCAAAGGCTCAGCGTGCCATGCCGGAACCAGATTAGGGCCTGAAGCCATCCTGCGGTGTTGCGGCCAGCTCAAAAGAAAGCGAGTTGAAGAAAGGAGCTCAGGGGCACTGTAATTCACAAACCTGCAGAGTTATAAATGACAGCTATCGTCCAAAAATATACTGAAGTAAGGCTGCCAAGAGGACTTGAATGTGGGGCAGAATTGCAGGAAACCGATTTCAGGAGGTAGACTGGAATTGCATTGAAAGCATAGGAAAAGAGGCAGAACGTCCACAATGATGCACTTGGCCAAAAAGGGCGTATGCGTTTTTTCCTGAATATATTCAGGAAAAAACGCATACGCCCTTTTTGGCCAACCAAGCAAGCTTGCAAAGGAAATCTGCACTACAATGAAGTCTCACTTCCCCGCGGTCAAAAGGGCCATCTGAAAAAAGTGTAAAATCCAGAAAGGCAGGACAGGCCATGGAGAACTGGGAGCCTTGTTATGCTGATGGGCGGGATGTAAATTGCCAACAGACACTCGGGAGAAGTGTATGGTGTTTCCTGAAACATCTAAAAAACAAAGCAACAGAGCCTAGGGCACTTCCACTTATGGTCCTATAGCTTAGGGAAATTAAAATCAAAAAGACACAGCCACCCCAAAGTTTGGGACGCCTCTGTTTACAAGAACCTCGTTTACAGTACAAGTTCAACATCGCAGAAAGTGAAAAATGGATAAAGAAGTTGTGGTATTTACTTACAAAGCAATATCACTCAGCAATGAAATCTATGTCATCAGGCCCTTAGCAGCACAATGAGTGGATTCAGGTATGATGATTCTAACTGAAATAAGTCACACAGAAAAAGAAACATCATAAGATATCAGTAATACACGGAATGTAAACTTGGCTACACAGGAACTGCATTACAGAACAGAACAGGGTCTCAAATTTAGAAAACCAACTTATGCTTGCTTAAGGGGAAAGGTGAGTTGGGGTGCTGCATAAAACCAGAGATTGAAATGAGCACAGATAAAGTTCCTTAAGCCAAATATGGAATAGACAAGAGCTACCTCTTGCTCAACGAAATGGACTCAACACCGCATATTAAATGCCTAAGAATGTACCTGACTAGTAAGTATCTTAAAACCTATGGATTGCTATGTCTCCGAAAGAGAATCAAGCATGTGTACAGGGGCATAAACGCAGCAGTGATAGGATTGGAGAGGTTCGGTGAGCAAATGAAGACCCTTTGAAGTCATATTGCATGGTACCCATTCCACGGGTTTCAACTACCCAGGTTTAAGGTATTCTTCCTTCAGCTAAAACATGCATGTGGAACCTAGAGTATGATCAACCATGTGATCGGGAGACGTGTTCAAATATGTCTCAGTTTTCGTACCCTGGTACTCGGGTGCAACATTCCAGACGCTTTACTAACACCCTCCCGACTTGGAGAGTCAGTCCCTTTAACCTCCTGTTTGGCCCAGTTTGCAATTTCTGCGGAAGATGAACAGGAATAGCGAGAACCAATGAGAGACTAGCTGGAGGTGTCTGGACGGGCAAATTTGACTCTCATTTCCCACCAGGAAGAGGAATTAACCAAAGGCTCAGCGTGCCGTGCCGGAACCAGATTAGGGCCTGAAGCCATCCTGCAGTGTTGCGGCCAGCTCAAAAGAAAGCGAGTTGAAGAAAGGAGCTCAGGGGCACTGTAATTCACAAACCTGCAGAGTTATAAATGACAGCTATCGTCCAAAAATATACTGAAGTAAGGCTGCCAAGAGGACTTGAAAGCGGGGCAGAATTGCAGGAAACCGATTTCAGGAGGCAGACTGGAATTGCATTGAAAGCATAGGAAAAGAGGCAGAACGTCCACAATGATGCACTTGGCCAAAAAGGGCGTATGCGTTTTTTCCTGAATATATTCAGGAAAAAACGCATACGCCCTTTTTGGCCAACCAAGCAAGCTTGCAAAGGAAATCTGCACTACAATGAAGTCTCACTTCCCCCCGGTCAAAAGGGCCATCTGAAAAAAGTGTAAAATCCAGAAAGGCAGGACAGGCCATGGAGAACTGGGAGCCTTGTTATGCTGATGGGCGGGATGTAAATTGCCAACAGACACTCGGGAGAAGTGTATGGTGTTTCCTGAAACATCTAAAAAACAAAGCAACAGAGCCTAGGGCACTTCCACTTATGGTCCTATAGCTTAGGGAAATTAAAATCAAAAAGACACAGCCACCCCAAAGTTTGGGACGCCTCTGTTTACAAGAACCTCGTTTACAGTACAAGTTCAACATCGCAGAAAGTGAAAAATGGATAAAGAAGTTGTGGTATTTACTTACAAAGCAATATCACTCAGCAATGAAATCTATGTCATCAGGCCCTTAGCAGCACAATGAGTGGATTCAGGTATGATGATTCTAACTGAAATAAGTCACACAGAAAAAGAAACATCATAAGATATCAGTAATACACGGAATGTAAACTTGGCTACACAGGAACTGAATTACAGAACAGAACAGGGTCTCAAATTTAGAAAACCAACTTATGCTTGCTTAAGGGGAAAGGTGAGTTGGGGTGCTGCATAAAACCAGAGATTGAAATGAGCACAGATAAAGTTCCTTAAGCCAAATATGGAATAGACAAGAGCTACCTCTTGCTCAACGAAATGGACTCAACACCGCATATTAAATGCCTAAGAATGTACCTGACTAGTAAGTATCTTAAAACCTATGGATTGCTATGTCTCCGAAAGAGAATCAAGCATGTGTACAGGGGCATAAACGCAGCAGTGATAGGATTGGAGAGGTTCGGTGAGCAAATGAAGACCCTTTGAAGTCATATTGCATGGTACCCATTCCACGGGTTTCAACTACCCAGGTTTAAGGTATTCTTCCTTCAGCTAAAACATGCATGTGGAACCTAGAGTATGATCAACCATGTGATTGGGAGACGTGTTCAAATATGTCTCAGTTTTCGTACCCTGGTACTCGGGTGCAACATTCCAGACGCTTTACTAACACCCTCCCGACTTGGAGAGTCAGTCCCTTTAACCTCCTGTTTGGCCCAGTTTGCAATTTCTGCGGAAGATGAACAGGAATAGCGAGAACCAATGAGAGACTAGCTGGAGGTGTCTGGACGGGCAAATTTAACTCTCATTTCCCACCAGGAAGAGGAATTAACCAAAGGCTCAGCGTGCCGTGCCGGAACCAGATTAGGGCCTGAAGCCATCCTGCGGTGTTGCGGCCAGCTCAAAAGAAAGCGAGTTGAAGAAAGGAGCTCAGGGGCACTGTAATTCACAAACCTGCAGAGTTATAAATGACAGCTATCGTCCAAAAATATACTGAAGTAAGGCTGCCAAGAGGACTTGAAAGCGGGGCAGAATTGCAGGAAACCGATTTCAGGAGGTAGACTGGAATTGCATTGAAAGCATAGGAAAAGAGGCAGAACGTCCACAATGATGCACTTGGCCAAAAAGGGCGTATGCGTTTTTTCCTGAATATATTCAGGAAAAAACGCATACGCCCTTTTTGGCCAACCAAGCAAGCTTGCAAAGGAAATCTGCACTACAATGAAGTCTCACTTCCCCCCGGTCAAAAGGGCCATCTGAAAAAAGTGTAAAATCCAGAAAGGCAGGACAGGCCATGGAGAACTGGGAGCCTTGTTATGCTGATGGGCGGGATGTAAATTGCCAACAGACACTCGGGAGAAGTGTATGGTGTTTCCTGAAACATCTAAAAAACAAAGCAACAGAGCCTAGGGCACTTCCACTTATGGTCCTATAGCTTAGGGAAATTAAAATCAAAAAGACACAGCCACCCCAAAGTTTGGGACGCCTCTGTTTACAAGAACCTCGTTTACAGTACAAGTTCAACATCGCAGAAAGTGAAAAATGGATAAAGAAGTTGTGGTATTTACTTACAAAGCAATATCACTCAGCAATGAAATCTATGTCATCAGGCCCTTAGCAGCACAATGAGTGGATTCAGGTATGATGATTCTAACTGAAATAAGTCACACAGAAAAAGAAACATCATAAGATATCAGTAATACACGGAATGTAAACTTGGCTACACAGGAACTGAATTCCAAAACAGAACAGGGACTCAAATTTAGAAAACCAACTTATGCTTGCTTAAGGGGAAAGGTGAGTTGGGGTGCTGCATAAAACCAGAGATTGAAATGAGCACAGATAAAGTTCCTTAAGCCAAATATGGAATAGACAAGAGCTACTCCTTGCTCAACAAAATGGACTGAACACCGCATATTAAACGCCTAAGAATGTACCTGACTAGTAAGTATCTTAAAACCTATGGATTGCTATGTCTCCAAAAGAGAATCAAGCATGTGTACAGGGGCATAAACGCAGCAGTGATAGGATTGGAGAGGTTCGGTGAGCAAATGAAGACCCTCTGAAGTCATATTGCATGGTACCCATTCCACGGGTTTCAACTACCCAGGTTTAAGGTATTCTTCCTTCAGCTAAAACATGCATGTGGAACCTAGAGTATGATCAACCATGTGATCGGGAGACGTGTTCAAATATGTCTCAGTTTCGTACCCTGGTACTCGGGTGCAACATTCCAGACGCTTTACTAACACCCTCCCGACTTGGAGAGTCAGCGCCTTTAACCTCCTGTTTGGCCCAGTTTGCAATTTCTGCGGAAGATGAACAGGAATAGCGAGAACCAATGAGAGACTAGCTGGAGGTGTCTGGACGGGCAAATTTAACCCTCATTTCCCACCAGGAAGAGGAATTAACCAAAGGCTCAGCGTGCCATGCCGGAACCAGATTAGGGCCTGAAGCCATCCTGCGGTGTTGCGGCCAGCTCAAAAGAAAGCGAGTTGAAGAAAGGAGCTCAGGGGCACTGTAATTCACAAACCTGCAGAGTTATAAATGACAGCTATCGTCCAAAAATATACTGAAGTAAGGCTGCCAAGAGGACTTGAATGCGGGGCAGAATTGCAGGAAACCGATTTCAGGAGGTAGACTGGAATTGCATTGAAAGCATAGGAAAAGAGGCAGAACGTCCACAATGATGCACTTGGCCAAAAAGGGCGTATGCGTTTTTTCCTGAATATATTCAGGAAAAAACGCATACGCCCTTTTTGGCCAACCAAGCAAGCTTGCAAAGGAAATCTGCACTACAATGAAGTCTCACTTCCCCGCGGTCAAAAGGGCCATCTGAAAAAAGTGTAAAATCCAGAAAGGCAGGACAGGCCATGGAGAACTGGGAGCCTTGTTATGCTGATGGGCGGGATGTAAATTGCCAACAGACACTCGGGAGAAGTGTATGGTGTTTCCTGAAACATCTAAAAAACAAAGCAACAGAGCCTAGGGCACTTCCACTTATGGTCCTATAGCTTAGGGAAATTAAAATCAAAAAGACACAGCCACCCCAAAGTTTGGGACGCCTCTGTTTACAAGAACCTCGTTTACAGTACAAGTTCAACATCGCAGAAAGTGAAAAATGGATAAAGAAGTTGTGGTATTTACTTACAAAGCAATATCACTCAGCAATGAAATCTATGTCATCAGGCCCTTAGCAGCACAATGAGTGGATTCAGGTATGATGATTCTAACTGAAATAAGTCACACAGAAAAAGAAACATCATAAGATATCAGTAATACACGGAATGTAAACTTGGCTACACAGGAACTGCATTACAGAACAGAACAGGGTCTCAAATTTAGAAAACCAACTTATGCTTGCTTAAGGGGAAAGGTGAGTTGGGGTGCTGCATAAAACCAGAGATTGAAATGAGCACAGATAAAGTTCCTTAAGCCAAATATGGAATAGACAAGAGCTACCTCTTGCTCAACGAAATGGACTCAACACCGCATATTAAATGCCTAAGAATGTACCTGACTAGTAAGTATCTTAAAACCTATGGATTGCTATGTCTCCGAAAGAGAATCAAGCATGTGTACAGGGGCATAAACGCAGCAGTGATAGGATTGGAGAGGTTCGGTGAGCAAATGAAGACCCTTTGAAGTCATATTGCATGGTACCCATTCCACGGGTTTCAACTACCCAGGTTTATGGTATTCTTCCTTCAGGTAAAACATGCATGTGGAACCTAGAGTATGATCAACCATGTGATCGGGAGACGTGTTCAAATATGTCTCAGTTTTCGTACCCTGGTACTCGGGTGCAACATTCCAGACGCTTTACTAACACCCTCCCGACTTGGAGAGTCAGTCCCTTTAACCTCCTGTTTGGCCCAGTTTGCAATTTCTGCGGAAGATGAACAGGAATAGCGAGAACCAATGAGAGACTAGCTGGAGGTGTCTGGACGGGCAAATTTGACTCTCATTTCCCACCAGGAAGAGGAATTAACCAAAGGCTCAGCGTGCCGTGCCGGAACCAGATTAGGGCCTGAAGCCATCCTGCGGTGTTGCGGCCAGCTCAAAAGAAAGCGAGTTGAAGAAAGGAGCTCAGGGGCACTGTAATTCACAAACCTGCAGAGTTATAAATGACAGCTATCGTCCAAAAATATACTGAAGTAAGGCTGCCAAGAGGACTTGAAAGCGGGGCAGAATTGCAGGAAACCGATTTCAGGAGGCACACTGGAATTGCATTGAAAGCATAGGAAAAGAGGCAGAACGTCCACAATGATGCACTTGGCCAAAAAGGGCGTATGTGTTTTTTCCTGAATATATTCAGGAAAAAACGCATACGCCCTTTTTGGCCAACCAAGCAAGCTTGCAAAGGAAATC
This sequence comes from Pseudorca crassidens, assembly GCF_039906515.1. NCBI lineage: Eukaryota > Metazoa > Chordata > Mammalia > Artiodactyla > Delphinidae > Pseudorca > Pseudorca crassidens. The sequence continues at coordinate 414,414 of NW_027136325.1, read as the reverse complement.
TGCACTACAATGAAGTCTCACTTCCCCCCGGTCAAAAGGGCCATCTGAAAAAAGTGTAAAATCCAGAAAGGCAGGACAGGCCATGGAGAACTGGGAGCCTTGTTATGCTGATGGGCGGGATGTAAATTGCCAACAGACACTCGGGAGAAGTGTATGGTGTTTCCTGAAACATCTAAAAAACAAAGCAACAGAGCCTAGGGCACTTCCACTTATGGTCCTATAGCTTAGGGAAATTAAAATCAAAAAGACACAGCCACCCCAAAGTTTGGGACGCCTCTGTTTACAAGAACCTCGTTTACAGTACAAGTTCAACATCGCAGAAAGTGAAAAATGGATAAAGAAGTTGTGGTATTTACTTACAAAGCAATATCACTCAGCAATGAAATCTATGTCATCAGGCCCTTAGCAGCACAATGAGTGGATTCAGGTATGATGATTCTAACTGAAATAAGTCACACAGAAAAAGAAACATCATAAGATATCAGTAATACACGGAATGTAAACTTGGCTACACAGGAACTGAATTACAGAACAGAACAGGGTCTCAAATTTAGAAAACCAACTTATGCTTGCTTAAGGGGAAAGGTGAGTTGGGGTGCTGCATAAAACCAGAGATTGAAATGAGCACAGATAAAGTTCCTTAAGCCAAATATGGAATAGACAAGAGCTACCTCTTGCTCAACGAAATGGACTCAACACCGCATATTAAATGCCTAAGAATGTACCTGACTAGTAAGTATCTTAAAACCTATGGATTGCTATGTCTCCGAAAGAGAATCAAGCATGTGTACAGGGGCATAAACGCAGCAGTGATAGGATTGGAGAGGTTCGGTGAGCAAATGAAGACCCTTTGAAGTCATATTGCATGGTACCCATTCCACGGGTTTCAACTACCCAGGTTTAAGGTATTCTTCCTTCAGCTAAAACATGCATGTGGAACCTAGAGTATGATCAACCATGTGATCGGGAGACGTGTTCAAATATGTCTCAGTTTTCGTACCCTGGTACTCGGGTGCAACATTCCAGACGCTTTACTAACACCCTCCCGACTTGGAGAGTCAGTCCCTTTAACCTCCTGTTTGGCCCAGTTTGCAATTTCTGCGGAAGATGAACAGGAATAGCGAGAACCAATGAGAGACTAGCTGGAGGTGTCTGGACGGGCAAATTTGACTCTCATTTCCCACCAGGAAGAGGAATTAACCAAAGGCTCAGCGTGCCGTGCCGGAACCAGATTAGGGCCTGAAGCCATCCTGCGGTGTTGCGGCCAGCTCAAAAGAAAGCGAGTTGAAGAAAGGAGCTCAGGGGCACTGTAATTCACAAACCTGCAGAGTTATAAATGACAGCTATCGTCCAAAAATATACTGAAGTAAGGCTGCCAAGAGGACTTGAAAGCGGGGCAGAATTGCAGGAAACCGATTTCAGGAGGCACACTGGAATTGCATTGAAAGCATAGGAAAAGAGGCAGAACGTCCACAATGATGCACTTGGCCAAAAAGGGCGTATGTGTTTTTTCCTGAATATATTCAGGAAAAAACGCATACGCCCTTTTTGGCCAACCAAGCAAGCTTGCAAAGGAAATCTGCACTACAATGAAGTCTCACTTCCCCCCGGTCAAAAGGGCCATCTGAAAAAAGTGTAAAATCCAGAAAGGCAGGACAGGCCATGGAGAACTGGGAGCCTTGTTATGCTGATGGGCGGGATGTAAATTGCCAACAGACACTCGGGAGAAGTGTATGGTGTTTCCTGAAACATCTAAAAAACAAAGCAACAGAGCCTAGGGCACTTCCACTTATGGTCCTATAGCTTAGGGAAATTAAAATCAAAAAGACACAGCCACCCCAAAGTTTGGGACGCCTCTGTTTACAAGAACCTCGTTTACAGTACAAGTTCAACATCGCAGAAAGTGAAAAATGGATAAAGAAGTTGTGGTATTTACTTACAAAGCAATATCACTCAGCAATGAAATCTATGTCATCAGGCCCTTAGCAGCACAATGAGTGGATTCAGGTATGATGATTCTAACTGAAATAAGTCACACAGAAAAAGAAACATCATAAGATATCAGTAATACACGGAATGTAAACTTGGCTACACAGGAACTGAATTACAGAACAGAACAGGGTCTCAAATTTAGAAAACCAACTTATGCTTGCTTAAGGGGAAAGGTGAGTTGGGGTGCTGCATAAAACCAGAGATTGAAATGAGCACAGATAAAGTTCCTTAAGCCAAATATGGAATAGACAAGAGCTACCTCTTGCTCAACGAAATGGACTCAACACCGCATATTAAATGCCTAAGAATGTACCTGACTAGTAAGTATCTTAAAACCTATGGATTGCTATGTCTCCGAAAGAGAATCAAGCATGTGTACAGGGGCATAAACGCAGCAGTGATAGGATTGGAGAGGTTCGGTGAGCAAATGAAGACCCTTTGAAGTCATATTGCATGGTACCCATTCCACGGGTTTCAACTACCCAGGTTTAAGGTATTCTTCCTTCAGCTAAAACATGCATGTGGAACCTAGAGTATGATCAACCATGTGATCGGGAGACGTGTTCAAATATGTCTCAGTTTTCGTACCCTGGTACTCGGGTGCAACATTCCAGACGCTTTACTAACACCCTCCCGACTTGGAGAGTCAGTCCCTTTAACCTCCTGTTTGGCCCAGTTTGCAATTTCTGCGGAAGATGAACAGGAATAGCGAGAACCAATGAGAGACTAGCTGGAGGTGTCTGGACGGGCAAATTTAACTCTCATTTCCCACCAGGAAGAGGAATTAACCAAAGGCTCAGCGTGCCGTGCCGGAACCAGATTAGGGCCTGAAGCCATCCTGCGGTGTTGCGGCCAGCTCAAAAGAAAGCGAGTTGAAGAAAGGAGCTCAGGGGCACTGTAATTCACAAACCTGCAGAGTTATAAATGACAGCTATTGTCCAAAATTATACTGAAGTAAGGCTGCCAAGAGGACTTGAAAGCGGGGCAGAATTGCAGGAAACCGATTTCAGGAGGCACACTGGAATTGCATTGAAAGCATAGGAAAAGAGGCAGAACGTCCACAATGATGCACTTGGCCAAAAAGGGCGTATGCGTTTTTTCCTGAATATATTCAGGAAAAAACGCATACGCCCTTTTTGGCCAACCAAGCAAGCTTGCAAAGGAAATCTGCACTACAATGAAGTCTCACTTCCCCGCGGTCAAAAGGGCCATCTGAAAAAAGTGTAAAATCCAGAAAGGCAGGACAGGCCATGGAGAACTGGGAGCCTTGTTATGCTGATGGGCGGGATGTAAATTGCCAACAGACACTCGGGAGAAGTGTATGGTGTTTCCTGAAACATCTAAAAAACAAAGCAACAGAGCCTAGGGCACTTCCACTTATGGTCCTATAGCTTAGGGAAATTAAAATCAAAAAGACACAGCCACCCCAAAGTTTGGGACGCCTCTGTTTACAAGAACCTCGTTTACAGTACAAGTTCAACATCGCAGAAAGTGAAAAATGGATAAAGAAGTTGTGGTATTTACTTACAAAGCAATATCACTCAGCAATGAAATCTATGTCATCAGGCCCTTAGCAGCACAATGAGTGGATTCAGGTATGATGATTCTAACTGAAATAAGTCACACAGAAAAAGAAACATCATAAGATATCAGTAATACACAGAATGTAAACTTGGCTACACAGGAACTGAATTACAGAACAGAACAGGGTCTCAAATTTAGAAAACCAACTTATGCTTGCTTAAGGGGAAAGGTGAGTTGGGGTGCTGCATAAAACCAGAGATTGAAATGAGCACAGATAAAGTTCCTTAAGCCAAATATGGAATAGACAAGAGCTACTCCTTGCTCAACGAAATGGACTCAACACCGCATATTAAATGCGTAAGAATGTACCTGACTAGTAAGTATCTTAAAACCTATGGATTGCTATGTCTCCGAAAGAGAATCAAGCATGTGTACAGGGGCATAAACGCAGCAGTGATAGGATTGGAGAGGTTCGGTGAGCAAATGAAGACCCTTTGAAGTCATATTGCATGGTACCCATTCCACGGGTTTCAACTACCCAGGTTTAAGGTATTCTTCCTTCAGCTAAAACATGCATGTGGAACCTAGAGTATGATCAACCATGTGATCGGGAGACGTGTTCAAATATGTCTCAGTTTTCGTACACTGGTACTCGGGTGCAACATTCCAGACGCTTTACTAACACCCTCCCGACTTGGAGAGTCAGTCCCTTTAACCTCCTGTTTGGCCCAGTTTGCAATTTCTGCGGAAGATGAACAGGAATAGCGAGAACCAATGAGAGACTAGCTGGAGGTGTCTGGACGGGCAAATTTAACTCTCATTTCCCACCAGGAAGAGGAATTAACCAAAGGCTCAGCGTGCCGTGCCGGAACCAGATTAGGGCCTGAAGCCATCCTGCGGTGTTGCGGCCAGCTCAAAAGAAAGCGAGTTGAAGAAAGGAGCTCAGGGGCACTGTAATTCACAAACCTGCAGAGTTATAAATGACAGCTATCGTCCAAAAATATACTGAAGTAAGGCTGCCAAGAGGACTTGAAAGCGGGGCAGAATTGCAGGAAACCGATTTCAGGAGGTAGACTGGAATTGCATTGAAAGCATAGGAAAAGAGGCAGAACGTCCACAATGATGCACTTGGCCAAAAAGGGCGTATGTGTTTTTTCCTGAATATATTCAGGAAAAAACGCATACGCCCTTTTTGGCCAACCAAGCAAGCTTGCAAAGGAAATCTGCACTACAATGAAGTCTCACTTCCCCCCGGTCAAAAGGGCCATCTGAAAAAAGTGTAAAATCCAGAAAGGCAGGACAGGCCATGGAGAACTGGGAGCCTTGTTATGCTGATGGGCGGGATGTAAATTGCCAACAGACACTCGGGAGAAGTGTATGGTGTTTCCTGAAACATCTAAAAAACAAAGCAACAGAGCCTAGGGCACTTCCACTTATGGTCCTATAGCTTAGGGAAATTAAAATCAAAAAGACACAGCCACCCCAAAGTTTGGGACGCCTCTGTTTACAAGAACCTCGTTTACAGTACAAGTTCAACATCGCAGAAAGTGAAAAATGGATAAAGAAGTTGTGGTATTTACTTACAAAGCAATATCACTCAGCAATGAAATCTATGTCATCAGGCCCTTAGCAGCACAATGAGTGGATTCAGGTATGATGATTCTAACTGAAATAAGTCACACAGAAAAAGAAACATCATAAGATATCAGTAATACACGGAATGTAAACTTGGCTACACAGGAACTGAATTACAGAACAGAACAGGGTCTCAAATTTAGAAAACCAACTTATGCTTGCTTAAGGGGAAAGGTGAGTTGGGGTGCTGCATAAAACCAGAGATTGAAATGAGCACAGATAAAGTTCCTTAAGCCAAATATGGAATAGACAAGAGCTACCTCTTGCTCAACGAAATGGACTCAACACCGCATATTAAATGCCTAAGAATGTACCTGACTAGTAAGTATCTTAAAACCTATGGATTGCTATGTCTCCGAAAGAGAATCAAGCATGTGTACAGGGGCATAAACGCAGCAGTGATAGGATTGGAGAGGTTCGGTGAGCAAATGAAGACCCTTTGAAGTCATATTGCATGGTACCCATTCCACGGGTTTCAACTACCCAGGTTTAAGGTATTCTTCCTTCAGCTAAAACATGCATGTGGAACCTAGAGTATGATCAACCATGTGATCGGGAGACGTGTTCAAATATGTCTCAGTTTTCGTACCCTGGTACTCGGGTGCAACATTCCAGACGCTTTACTAACACCCTCCCGACTTGGAGAGTCAGTCCCTTTAACCTCCTGTTTGGCCCAGTTTGCAATTTCTGCGGAAGATGAACAGGAATAGCGAGAACCAATGAGAGACTAGCTGGAGGTGTCTGGACGGGCAAATTTAACTCTCATTTCCCACCAGGAAGAGGAATTAACCAAAGGCTCAGCGTGCCGTGCCGGAACCAGATTAGGGCCTGAAGCCATCCTGCGGTGTTGCGGCCAGCTCAAAAGAAAGCGAGTTGAAGAAAGGAGCTCAGGGGCACTGTAATTCACAAACCTGCAGAGTTATAAATGACAGCTATTGTCAAAAATTATACTGAAGTAAGGCTGCCAAGAGGACTTGAAAGCGGGGCAGAATTGCAGGAAACCGATTTCAGGAGGCACACTGGAATTGCATTGAAAGCATAGGAAAAGAGGCAGAACGTCCACAATGATGCACTTGGCCAAAAAGGGCGTATGCGTTTTTTCCTGAATATATTCAGGAAAAAACGCATACGCCCTTTTTGGCCAACCAAGCAAGCTTGCAAAGGAAATCTGCACTACAATGAAGTCTCACTTCCCCGCGGTCAAAAGGGCCATCTGAAAAAAGTGTAAAATCCAGAAAGGCAGGACAGGCCATGGAGAACTGGGAGCCTTGTTATGCTGATGGGCGGGATGTAAATTGCCAACAGACACTCGGGAGAAGTGTATGGTGTTTCCTGAAACATCTAAAAAACAAAGCAACAGAGCCTAGGGCACTTCCACTTATGGTCCTATAGCTTAGGGAAATTAAAATCAAAAAGACACAGCCACCCCAAAGTTTGGGACGCCTCTGTTTACAAGAACCTCGTTTACAGTACAAGTTCAACATCGCAGAAAGTGAAAAATGGATAAAGAAGTTGTGGTATTTACTTACAAAGCAATATCACTCAGCAATGAAATCTATGTCATCAGGCCCTTAGCAGCACAATGAGTGGATTCAGGTATGATGATTCTAACTGAAATAAGTCACACAGAAAAAGAAACATCATAAGATATCAGTAATACACGGAATGTAAACTTGGCTACACAGGAACTGAATTACAGAACAGAACAGGGTCTCAAATTTAGAAAACCAACTTATGCTTGCTTAAGGGGAAAGGTGAGTTGGGGTGCTGCATAAAACCAGAGATTGAAATGAGCACAGATAAAGTTCCTTAAGCCAAATATGGAATAGACAAGAGCTACTCCTTGCTCAACGAAATGGACTCAACATCGCATATTAAACGCCTAAGAATGTACCTGACTAGTAAGTATCTTAAAACCTATGGATTGCTATGTCTCCGAAAGAGAATCAAGCATGTGTACAGGGGCATAAACACAGCAGTGATAGGATTGGAGAGGTTCGGTGAGCAAATGAAGACCCTTTGAAGTCATATTGCATGGTACCCATTCCACGGGTTTCAACTACCCAGGTTTAAGGTATTCTTCCTTCAGCTAAAACATGCATGTGGAACCTAGAGTATGATCAACCATGTGATCGGGAGACGTGTTCAAATATGTCTCAGTTTTCGTACCCTGGTACTCGGGTGCAACATTCCAGACGCTTTACTAACACCCTCCCGACTTGGAGAGTCAGTCCCTTTAACCTCCTGTTTGGCCCAGTTTGCAATTTCTGCGGAAGATGAACAGGAATAGCGAGAACCAATGAGAGACTAGCTGGAGGTGTCTGGACGGGCAAATTTAACTCTCATTTCCCACGAGGAAGAGGAATTAACCAAAGGCTCAGCGTGCCGTGCCGGAACCAGATTAGGGCCTGAAGCCATCCTGCGGTGTTGCGGCCAGCTCAAAAGAAAGCGAGTTGAAGAAAGGAGTTCAGGGGCACTGTAATTCACAAACCTGCAGAGTTATAAATGACAGCTATCGTCCAAAAATATACTGAAGTAAGGCTGCCAAGAGGACTTGAAAGCGGGGCAGAATTGCAGGAAACCGATTTCAGGAGGTAGACTGGAATTGCATTGAAAGCATAGGAAAAGAGGCAGAACGTCCACAATGATGCACTTGGCCAAAAAGGGCGTATGCGTTTTTTCCTGAATATATTCAGGAAAAAACGCATACGCCCTTTTTGGCCAACCAAGCAAGCTTGCAAAGGAAATCTGCACTACAATGAAGTCTCACTTCCCCCCGGTCAAAAGGGCCATCTGAAAAACGTGTAAAATCCAGAAAGGCAGGACAGGCCATGGAGAACTGGGAGCCTTGTTATGCTGATGGGCGGGATGTAAATTGCCAACAGACACTCGGGAGAAGTGTATGGTGTTTCCTGAAACATCTAAAAAACAAAGCAACAGAGCCTAGGGCACTTCCACTTATGGTCCTATAGCTTAGGGAAATTAAAATCAAAAAGACACAGCCACCCCAAAGTTTGGGACGCCTCTGTTTACAAGAACCTCGTGTACAGTACAAGTTCAACATCGCAGAAAGTGAAAAATGGATAAAGAAGTTGTGGTATTTACTTACAAAGCAATATCACTCAGCAATGAAATCTATGTCATCAGGCCCTTAGCAGCACAATGAGTGGATTCAGGTATGATGATTCTAACTGAAATAAGTCACACAGAAAAAGAAACATCATAAGATATCAGTAATACACGGAATGTAAACTTGGCTACACAGGAACTGAATTACAGAACAGAACAGGGTCTCAAATTTAGAAAACCAACTTATGCTTGCTTAAGGGGAAAGGTGAGTTGGGGTGCTGCATAAAACCAGAGATTGAAATGAGCACAGATAAAGTTCCTTAAGCCAAATATGGAATAGACAAGAGCTACTCCTTGCTCAACGAAATGGACTCAACACCGCATATTAAATGCCTAAGAATGTACCTGACTAGTAAGTATCTTAAAACCTATGGATTGCTATGTCTCCGAAAGAGAATCAAGCATGTGTACAGGGGCATAAACGCAGCAGTGATAGGATTGGAGAGGTTCGGTGAGCAAATGAAGACCCTTTGAAGTCATATTGCATGGTACCCATTCCACGGGTTTCAACTACCCAGTTTTAAGGTATTCTTCCTTCAGGTAAAACATGCATGTGGAACCTAGAGTATGATCAACCATGTGATCGGGAGACGTGTTCAAATATGTCTCAGTTTTCGTACCCTGGTACTCGGGTGCAACATTCCAGACGCTTTACTAACACCCTCCCGACTTGGAGAGTCAGTCCCTTTAACCTCCTGATTGGCCCAGTTTGCAATTTCTGCGGAAGATGAACAGGAATAGCGAGAACCAATGAGAGACTAGCTGGAGGTGTCTGGACGGGCAAATTTAACTCTCATTTCCCACCAGGAAGAGGAATTAACCAAAGGCTCAGCGTGCTGTGCCGGAACCAGATTAGGGCCTGAAGCCATCCTGCGGTGTTGCGGCCAGCTCAAAAGAAAGCGAGTTGAAGAAAGGAGCTCAGGGGCACTGTAATTCACAAACCTGCAGAGTTATAAATGACAGCTATCGTCCAAAAATATACTGAAGTAAGGCTGCCAAGAGGACTTGAAAGCGGGGCAGAATTGCAGGAAACCGATTTCAGGAGGTAGACTGGAATTGCTTTGAAAGCATAGGAAAAGAGGCAGAACGTCCACAATGATGCACTTGGCCAAAAAGGGCGTATGTGTTTTTTCCTGAATATATTCAGGAAAAAACGCATACGCCCTTTTTGGCCAACCAAGCAAGCTTGCAAAGGAAATCTGCACTACAATGAAGTCTCACTTCCCCCCGGTCAAAAGGGCCATCTGAAAAAAGTGTAAAATCCAGAAAGGCAGGACAGGCCATGGAGAACTGGGAGCCTTGTTATGCTGATGGGCGGGATGTAAATTGCCAACAGACACTCGGGAGAAGTGTATGGTGTTTCCTGAAACATCTAAAAAACAAAGCAACAGAGCCTAGGGCACTTCCACTTATGGTCCTATAGCTTAGGGAAATTAAAATCAAAAAGACACAGCCACCCCAAAGTTTGGGACGCCTCTGTTTACAAGAACCTCGTTTACAGTACAAGTTCAACATCGCAGAAAGTGAAAAATGGATAAAGAAGTTGTGGTATTTACTTACAAAGCAATATCACTCAGCAATGAAATCTATGTCATCAGGCCCTTAGCAGCACAATGAGTGGATTCAGGTATGATGATTCTAACTGAAATAAGTCACACAGAAAAAGAAACATCATAAGATATCAGTAATACACGGAATGTAAACTTGGCTACACAGGAACTGAATTACAGAACAGAACAGGGTCTCAAATTTAGAAAACCAACTTATGCTTTCTTAAGGGGAAAGGTGAGTTGGGGTGCTGCATAAAACCAGAGATTGAAATGAGCACAGATAAAGTTCCTTAAGCCAAATATGGAATAGACAAGAGCTACCTCTTGCTCAACGAAATGGACTCAACACCGCATATTAAATGCCTAAGAATGTACCTGACTAGTAAGTATCTTAAAACCTATGGATTGCTATGTCTCCGAAAGAGAATCAAGCATGTGTACAGGGGCATAAACGCAGCAGTGATAGGATTGGAGAGGTTCGGTGAGCAAATGAAGACCCTTTGAAGTCATATTGCATGGTACCCATTCCACGGGTTTCAACTACCCAGGTTTAAGGTATTCTTCCTTCAGGTAAAACATGCATGTGGAACCTAGAGTATGATCAACCATGTGATCGGGAGACATGTTCAAATATGTCTCAGTTTTCGTACCCTGGTACTCGGGTGCAACATTCCAGACGCTTTACTAACACCCTCCCGACTTGGAGAGTCAGTCCCTTTAACCTCCTGTTTGGCCCAGTTTGCAATTTCTGCGGAAGATGAACAGGAATAACGAGAACCAATGAGAGACTAGCTGGAGGTGTCTGGACGGGCAAATTTAACTCTCATTTCCCACCAGGAAGAGGAATTAACCAAAGGCTCAGCGTGCCGTGCCGGAACCAGATTAGGGCCTGAAGCCATCCTGCGGTGTTGCGGCCAGCTCAAAAGAAAGCGAGTTGAAGAAAGGAGCTCAGGGGCACTGTAATTCACAAACCTGCAGAGTTATAAATGACAGCTATCGTCCAAAATTATACTGAAGTAAGGCTGCCAAGAGGACTTGAAAGCGGGGCAGAATTGCAGGAAACCGATTTCAGGAGGCACACTGGAATTGCATTGAAAGCATAGGAAAAGAGGCAGAACGTCCACAATGATGCACTTGGCCAAAAAGGGCGTATGCGTTTTTTCCTGAATATATTCAGGAAAAAACGCATACGCACTTTTTGGCCAACCAAGCAAGCTTGCAAAGGAAATCTGCACTACAATGAAGTCTCACTTCCCCCCGGTCAAAAGGGCCATCTGAAAAAAGTGTAAAATCCAGAAAGGCAGGACAGGCCATGGAGAACTGGGAGCCTTGTTATGCTGATGGGCGGGATGTAAATTGCCAACAGACACTCGGGAGAAGTGTATGGTGTTTCCTGAAACATCTAAAAAACAAAGCAACAGAGCCTAGGGCACTTCCACTTATGGTCCTATAGCTTAGGGAAATTAAAATCAAAAAGACACAGCCACCCCAAAGTTTGGGACGCCTCTGTTTACAAGAACCTCGTTTACAGTACAAGTTCAACATCGCAGAAAGTGAAAAATGGATAAAGAAGTTGTGGTATTTACTTACAAAGCAATATCACTCAGCAATGAAATCTATGTCATCAGGCCCTTAGCAGCACAATGAGTGGATTCAGGTATGATGATTCTAACTGAAATAAGTCACACAGAAAAAGAAACATCATAAGATATCAGTAATACACGGAATGTAAACTTGGCTACACAGGAACTGAATTACAGAACAGAACAGGGTCTCAAATTTAGAAAACCAACTTATGCTTGCTTAAGGGTAAAGGTGAGTTGGGGTGCTGCATAAAACCAGAGATTGAAATGAGCACAGATAAAGTTCCTTAAGCCAAATATGGAATAGACAAGAGCTACTCCTTGCTCAACGAAATGGACTCAACATCGCATATTAAACGCCTAAGAATGTACCTGACTAGTAAGTATCTTAAAACCTATGGATTGCTATGTCTCCGAAAGAGAATCAAGCATGTGTACAGGGGCATAAACACAGCAATGATAGGATTGGAGAGGTTCGGTGAGCAAATGAAGACCCTTTGAAGTCATATTGCATGGTACCCATTCCACGGGTTTCAACTACCCAGGTTTAAGGTATTCTTCCTTCAGCTAAAACATGCATGTGGAACCTAGAGTATGATCAACCATGTGATCGGGAGACATGTTCAAATATGTCTCAGTTTTCGTACCCTGGTACTCGGGTGCAACATTCCAGACGCTTTACTAACACCCTCCCGACTTGGAGAGTCAGTCCCTTTAACCTCCTTTTTGGCCCAGTTTGCAATTTCTGCAGAAGATGAACAGGAATAGCGAGAACCAATGAGAGACTAGCTGGAGGTGTCTGGACGGGCAAATTTAACTCTCATTTCCCACCAGGAAGAGGAATTAACCAAAGGCTCAGCGTGCCGTGCCGGAACCAGATTAGGGCCTGAAGCCATCCTGCGGTGTTGCGGCCAGCTCAAAAGAAAGCGAGTTGAAGAAAGGAGCTCAGGGGCACTGTAATTCACAAACCTGCAGAGTTATAAATGACAGCTATCGTCCAAAAATATACTGAAGTAAGGCTGCCAAGAGGACTTGAAAGCGGGGCAGAATTGCAGGAAACCGATTTCAGGAGGCAGACTGGAATTGCATTGAAAGCATAGGAAAAGAGGCAGAACGTCCACAATGATGCACTTGGCCAAAAAGGGCGTATGCGTTTTTTCCTGAATATATTCAGGAAAAAACGCATACGCCCTTTTTGGCCAACCAAGCAAGCTTGCAAAGGAAATCTGCACTACAATGAAGTCTCACTTCCCCCCGGTCAAAAGGGCCATCTGAAAAACGTGTAAAATCCAGAAAGGCAGGACAGGCCATGGAGAACTGGGAGCCTTGTTATGCTGATGGGCGGGATGTAAATTGCCAACAGACACTCGGGAGAAGTGTATGGTGTTTCCTGAAACATCTAAAAAACAAAGCAACAGAGCCTAGGGCACTTCCACTTATGGTCCTATAGCTTAGGGAAATTAAAATCAAAAAGACACAGCCACCCCAAAGTTTGGGACGCCTCTGTTTACAAGAACCTCGTGTACAGTACAAGTTCAACATCGCAGAAAGTGAAAAATGGATAAAGAAGTTGTGGTATTTACTTACAAAGCAATATCACTCAGCAATGAAATCTATGTCATCAGGCCCTTAGCAGCACAATGAGTGGATTCAGGTATGATGATTCTAACTGAAATAAGTCACACAGAAAAAGAAACATCATAAGATATCAGTAATACACGGAATGTAAACTTGGCTACACAGGAACTGAATTACAGAACAGAACAGGGTCTCAAATTTAGAAAACCAACTTATGCTTGCTTAAGGGGAAAGGTGAGTTGGGGTGTTGCATAAAACCAGAGATTGAAATGAGCACAGATAAAGTTCCTTAAGCCAAATATGGAATAGACAAGAGCTACTCCTTGCTCAACGAAATGGACTCAACACCGCATATTAAATGCCTAAGAATGTACCTGACTAGTAAGTATCTTAAAACCTATGGATTGCTATGTCTCCGAAAGAGAATCAAGCATGTGTACAGGGGCATAAACGCAGCAGTGATAGGATTGGAGAGGTTCGGTGAGCAAATGAAGACCCTTTGAAGTCATATTGCATGGTACCCATTCCACGGGTTTCAACTACCCAGGTTTAAGGTATTCTTCCTTCAGGTAAAACATGCATGTGGAACCTAGAGTATGATCAACCATGTGATCGGGAGACGTGTTCAAATATGTCTCAGTTTTCGTACCCTGGTACTCGGGTGCAACATTCCAGACGCTTTACTAACACCCTCCCGACTTGGAGAGTCAGTCCCTTTAACCTCCTGTTTGGCCCAGTTTGCAATTTCTGCGGAAGATGAACAGGAATAGCGAGAACCAATGAGAGACTAGCTGGAGGTGTCTGGACGGGCAAATTTAACTCTCATTTCCCACCAGGAAGAGGAATTAACCAAAGGCTCAGCGTGCCGTGCCGGAACCAGATTAGGGCCTGAAGCCATCCTGCGGTGTTGCGGCCAGCTCAAAAGAAAGCGAGTTGAAGAAAGGAGCTCAGGGGCACTGTAATTCACAAACCTGCAGAGTTATAAATGACAGCTATCGTCCAAAAATATACTGAAGTAAGGCTGCCAAGAGGACTTGAAAGCGGGGCAGAATTGCAGGAAACCGATTTCAGGAGGTAGACTGGAATTGCTTTGAAAGCATAGGAAAAGAGGCAGAACGTCCACAATGATGCACTTGGCCAAAAAGGGCGTATGTGTTTTTTCCTGAATATATTCAGGAAAAAACGCATACGCCCTTTTTGGCCAACCAAGCAAGCTTGCAAAGGAAATCTGCACTACAATGAAGTCTCACTTCCCCCCGGTCAAAAGGGCCATCTGAAAAAAGTGTAAAATCCAGAAAGGCAGGACAGGCCATGGAGAACTGGGAGCCTTGTTATGCTGATGGGCGGGATGTAAATTGCCAACAGACACTCGGGAGAAGTGTATGGTGTTTCCTGAAACATCTAAAAAACAAAGCAACAGAGCCTAGGGCACTTCCACTTATGGTCCTATAGCTTAGGGAAATTAAAATCAAAAAGACACAGCCACCCCAAAGTTTGGGACGCCTCTGTTTACAAGAACCTCGTTTACAGTACAAGTTCAACATCGCAGAAAGTGAAAAATGGATAAAGAAGTTGTGGTATTTACTTACAAAGCAATATCACTCAGCAATGAAATCTATGTCATCAGGCCCTTAGCAGCACAATGAGTGGATTCAGGTATGATGATTCTAACTGAAATAAGTCACACAGAAAAAGAAACATCATAAGATATCAGTAATACACGGAATGTAAACTTGGCTACACAGGAACTGAATTACAGAACAGAACAGGGTCTCAAATTTAGAAAACCAACTTATGCTTTCTTAAGGGGAAAGGTGAGTTGGGGTGCTGCATAAAACCAGAGATTGAAATGAGCACAGATAAAGTTCCTTAAGCCAAATATGGAATAGACAAGAGCTACCTCTTGCTCAACGAAATGGACTCAACACCGCATATTAAATGCCTAAGAATGTACCTGACTAGTAAGTATCTTAAAACCTATGGATTGCTATGTCTCCGAAAGAGAATCAAGCATGTGTACAGGGGCATAAACGCAGCAGTGATAGGATTGGAGAGGTTCGGTGAGCAAATGAAGACCCTTTGAAGTCATATTGCATGGTACCCATTCCACGGGTTTCAACTACCCAGGTTTAAGGTATTCTTCCTTCAGCTAAAACATGCATGTGGAACCTAGAGTATGATCAACCATGTGATCGGGAGACGTGTTCAAATATGTCTCAGTTTTCGTACCCTGGTACTCGGGTGCAACATTCCAGACGCTTTACTAACACCCTCCCGACTTGGAGAGTCAGTCCCTTTAACCTCCTGTTTGGCCCAGTTTGCAATTTCTGCGGAAGATGAACAGGAATAGCGAGAACCAATGAGAGACTAGCTGGAGGTGTCTGGACGGGCAAATTTAACTCTCATTTCCCACCAGGAAGAGGAATTAACCAAAGGCTCAGCGTGCCGTGCCGGAACCAGATTAGGGCCTGAAGCCATCCTGCGGTGTTGCGGCCAGCTCAAAAGAAAGCGAGTTGAAGAAAGGAGCTCAGGGGCACTGTAATTCACAAACCTGCAGAGTTATAAATGACAGCTATCGTCCAAAAATATACTGAAGTAAGGCTGCCAAGAGGACTTGAAAGCGGGGCAGAATTGCAGGAAACCGATTTCAGGAGGTAGACTGGAATTGCTTTGAAAGCATAGGAAAAGAGGCAGAACGTCCACAATGATGCACTTGGCCAAAAAGGGCGTATGTGTTTTTTCCTGAATATATTCAGGAAAAAACGCATACGCCCTTTTTGGCCAACCAAGCAAGCTTGCAAAGGAAATCTGCACTACAATGAAGTCTCACTTCCCCCCGGTCAAAAGGGCCATCTGAAAAAAGTGTAAAATCCAGAAAGGCAGGACAGGCCATGGAGAACTGGGAGCCTTGTTATGCTGATGGGCGGGATGTAAATTGCCAACAGACACTCGGGAGAAGTGTATGGTGTTTCCTGAAACATCTAAAAAACAAAGCAACAGAGCCTAGGGCACTTCCACTTATGGTCCTATAGCTTAGGGAAATTAAAATCAAAAAGACACAGCCACCCCAAAGTTTGGGACGCCTCTGTTTACAAGAACCTCGTTTACAGTACAAGTTCAACATCGCAGAAAGTGAAAAATGGATAAAGAAGTTGTGGTATTTACTTACAAAGCAATATCACTCAGCAATGAAATCTATGTCATCAGGCCCTTAGCAGCACAATGAGTGGATTCAGGTATGATGATTCTAACTGAAATAAGTCACACAGAAAAAGAAACATCATAAGATATCAGTAATACACGGAATGTAAACTTGGCTACACAGGAACTGAATTACAGAACAGAACAGGGTCTCAAATTTAGAAAACCAACTTATGCTTTCTTAAGGGGAAAGGTGAGTTGGGGTGCTGCATAAAACCAGAGATTGAAATGAGCACAGATAAAGTTCCTTAAGCCAAATATGGAATAGACAAGAGCTACCTCTTGCTCAACGAAATGGACTCAACACCGCATATTAAATGCCTAAGAATGTACCTGACTAGTAAGTATCTTAAAACCTATGGATTGCTATGTCTCCGAAAGAGAATCAAGCATGTGTACAGGGGCATAAACGCAGCAGTGATAGGATTGGAGAGGTTCGGTGAGCAAATGAAGACCCTTTGAAGTCATATTGCATGGTACCCATTCCACGGGTTTCAACTACCCAGGTTTAAGGTATTCTTCCTTCAGCTAAAACATGCATGTGGAACCTAGAGTATGATCAACCATGTGATCGGGAGACGTGTTCAAATATGTCTCAGTTTTCGTACCCTGGTACTCGGGTGCAACATTCCAGACGCTTTACTAACACCCTCCCGACTTGGAGAGTCAGTCCCTTTAACCTCCTGTTTGGCCCAGTTTGCAATTTCTGCGGAAGATGAACAGGAATAGCGAGAACCAATGAGAGACTAGCTGGAGGTGTCTGGACGGGCAAATTTAACTCTCATTTCCCACCAGGAAGAGGAATTAACCAAAGGCTCAGCGTGCCGTGCCGGAACCAGATTAGGGCCTGAAGCCATCCTGCGGTGTTGCGGCCAGCTCAAAAGAAAGCGAGTTGAAGAAAGGAGCTCAGGGGCACTGTAATTCACAAACCTGCAGAGTTATAAATGACAGCTATCGTCCAAAATTATACTGAAGTAAGGCTGCCAAGAGGACTTGAAAGCGGGGCAGAATTGCAGGAAACCGATTTCAGGAGGCACACTGGAATTGCATTGAAAGCATAGGAAAAGAGGCAGAACGTCCACAATGATGCACTTGGCCAAAAAGGGCGTATGCGTTTTTTCCTGAATATATTCAGGAAAAAACGCATACGCCCTTTTTGGCCAACCAAGCAAGCTTGCAAAGGAAATCTGCACTACAATGAAGTCTCACTTCCCCCCGGTCAAAAGGGCCATCTGAAAAAAGTGTAAAATCCAGAAAGGCAGGACAGGCCATGGAGAACTGGGAGCCTTGTTATGCTGATGGGTGGGATGTAAATTGCCAACAGACACTCGGGAGAAGTGTATGGTGTTTCCTGAAACATCTAAAAAACAAAGCAACAGAGCCTAGGGCACTTCCACTTATGGTCCTATAGCTTAGGGAAATTAAAATCAAAAAGACACAGCCACCCCAAAGTTTGGGACGCCTCTGTTTACAAGAACCTCGTTTACAGTACAAGTTCAACATCGCAGAAAGTGAAAAATGGATAAAGAAGTTGTGGTATTTACTTACAAAGCAATATCACTCAGCAATGAAATCTATGTCATCAGGCCCTTAGCAGCACAATGAGTGGATTCAGGTATGATGATTCTAACTGAAATAAGTCACACAGAAAAAGAAACATCATAAGATATCAGTAATACACGGAATGTAAACTTGGCTACACAGGAACTGAATTACAGAACAGAACAGGGTCTCAAATTTAGAAAACCAACTTATGCTTGCTTAAGGGTAAAGGTGAGTTGGGGTGCTGCATAAAACCAGAGATTGAAATGAGCACAGATAAAGTTCCTTAAGCCAAATATGGAATAGACAAGAGCTACTCCTTGCTCAACGAAATGGACTCAACATCGCATATTAAACGCCTAAGAATGTACCTGACTAGTAAGTATCTTAAAACCTATGGATTGCTATGTCTCCGAAAGAGAATCAAGCATGTGTACAGGGGCATAAACACAGCAGTGATAGGATTGGAGAGGTTCGGTGAGCAAATGAAGACCCTTTGAAGTCATATTGCATGGTACCCATTCCACGGGTTTCAACTACCCAGGTTTAAGGTATTCTTCCTTCAGCTAAAACATGCATGTGGAACCTAGAGTATGATCAACCATGTGATCGGGAGACGTGTTCAAATATGTCTCAGTTTTCGTACCCTGGTACTCGGGTGCAACATTCCAGACGCTTTACTAACACCCTCCCGACTTGGAGAGTCAGTCCCTTTAACCTCCTTTTTGGCCCAGTTTGCAATTTCTGCAGAAGATGAACAGGAATAGCGAGAACCAATGAGAGACTAGCTGGAGGTGTCTGGACGGGCAAATTTAACTCTCATTTCCCACCAGGAAGAGGAATTAACCAAAGGCTCAGCGTGCCGTGCCGGAACCAGATTAGGGCCTGAAGCCATCCTGCGGTGTTGCGGCCAGCTCAAAAGAAAGCGAGTTGAAGAAAGGAGCTCAGGGGCACTGTAATTCACAAACCTGCAGAGTTATAAATGACAGCTATCGTCCAAAAATATACTGAAGTAAGGCTGCCAAGAGGACTTGAAAGCGGGGCAGAATTGCAGGAAACCGATTTCAGGAGGCAGACTGGAATTGCATTGAAAGCATAGGAAAAGAGGCAGAACGTCCACAATGATGCACTTGGCCAAAAAGGGTGTATGCGTTTTTTCCTGAATATATTCAGGAAAAAACGCATACGCCCTTTTTGGCCAACCAAGCAAGCTTGCAAAGGAAATCTGCACTACAATGAAGTCTCACTTCCCCCCGGTCAAAAGGGCCATCTGAAAAACGTGTAAAATCCAGAAAGGCAGGACAGGCCATGGAGAACTGGGAGCCTTGTTATGCTGATGGGCGGGATGTAAATTGCCAACAGACACTCGGGAGAAGTGTATGGTGTTTCCTGAAACATCTAAAAAACAAAGCAACAGAGCCTAGGGCACTTCCACTTATGGTCCTATAGCTTAGGGAAATTAAAATCAAAAAGACACAGCCACCCCAAAGTTTGGGACGTCTCTGTTTACAAGAACCTCGTGTACAGTACAAGTTCAACATCGCAGAAAGTGAAAAATGGATAAAGAAGTTGTGGTATTTACTTACAAAGCAATATCACTCAGCAATGAAATCTATGTCATCAGGCCCTTAGCAGCACAATGAGTGGATTCAGGTATGATGATTCTAACTGAAATAAGTCACACAGAAAAAGAAACATCATAAGATATCAGTAATACACGGAATGTAAACTTGGCTACACAGGAACTGAATTACAGAACAGAACAGGGTCTCAAATTTAGAAAACCAACTTATGCTTGCTTAAGGGGAAAGGTGAGTTGGGGTGCTGCATAAAACCAGAGATTGAAATGAGCACAGATAAAGTTCCTTAAGCCAAATATGGAATAGACAAGAGCTACTCCTTGCTCAACGAAATGGACTCAACACCGCATATTAAATGCCTAAGAATGTACCTGACTAGTAAGTATCTTAAAACCTATGGATTGCTATGTCTCTGAAAGAGAATCAAGCATGTGTACAGGGGCATAAACGCAGCAGTGATAGGATTGGAGAGGTTCGGTGAGCAAATGAAGACCCTTTGAAGTCATATTGCATGGTACCCATTCCACGGGTTTCAACTACCCAGGTTTAAGGTATTCTTCCTTCAGCTAAAACATGCATGTGGAACCTAGAGTATGATCAACCATGTGATCGGGAGACGTGTTCAAATCTGTCTCAGTTTTCGTACCCTGGTACTCGGGTGCAACATTCCAGACGCTTTACTAACACCCTCCCGACTTGGAGAGTCAGTCCCTTTAACCTCCTGTTTGGCCCAGTTTGCAATTTCTGCGGAAGATGAACAGGAATAGCGAGAACCAATGAGAGACTAGCTGGAGGTGTCTGGACGGGCAAATTTAACTCTCATTTCCCACCAGGAAGAGGAATTAACCAAAGGCTCAGCGTGCCGTGCCGGAACCAGATTAGGGCCTGAAGCCATCCTGCGGTGTTGCGGCCAGCTCAAAAGAAAGCGAGTTGAAGAAAGGAGCTCAGGGGCACTGTAATTCACAAACCTGCAGAGTTATAAATGACAGCTATCGTCCAAAAATATACTGAAGTAAGGCTGCCAAGAGGACTTGAAAGCGGGGCAGAATTGCAGGAAACCGATTTCAGGAGGTAGACTGGAATTGCATTGAAAGCATAGGAAAAGAGGCAGAACGTCCACAATGATGCACTTGGCCAAAAAGGGCGTATGTGTTTTTTCCTGAATATATTCAGGAAAAAACGCATACGCCCTTTTTGGCCAACCAAGCAAGCTTGCAAAGGAAATCTGCACTACAATGAAGTCTCACTTCCCCCCGGTCAAAAGGGCCATCTGAAAAAAGTGTAAAATCCAGAAAGGCAGGACAGGCCATGGAGAACTGGGAGCCTTGTTATGCTGATGGGCGGGATGTAAATTGCCAACAGACACTCGGGAGAAGTGTATGGTGTTTCCTGAAACATCTAAAAAACAAAGCAACAGAGCCTAGGGCACTTCCACTTATGGTCCTATAGCTTAGGGAAATTAAAATCAAAAAGACACAGCCACCCCAAAGTTTGGGACGCCTCTGTTTACAAGAACCTCGTTTACAGTACAAGTTCAACATCGCAGAAAGTGAAAAATGGATAAAGAAGTTGTGGTATTTACTTACAAAGCAATATCACTCAGCAATGAAATCTATGTCATCAGGCCCTTAGCAGCACAATGAGTGGATTCAGGTATGATGATTCTAACTGAAATAAGTCACACAGAAAAAGAAACATCATAAGATATCAGTAATACACGGAATGTAAACTTGGCTACACAGGAACTGAATTACAGAACAGAACAGGGTCTCAAATTTAGAAAACCAACTTATGCTTTCTTAAGGGGAAAGGTGAGTTGGGGTGCTGCATAAAACCAGAGATTGAAATGAGCACAGATAAAGTTCCTTAAGCCAAATATGGAATAGACAAGAGCTACCTCTTGCTCAACGAAATGGACTCAACACCGCATATTAAATGCCTAAGAATGTACCTGACTAGTAAGTATCTTAAAACCTATGGATTGCTATGTCTCCGAAAGAGAATCAAGCATGTGTACAGGGGCATAAACGCAGCAGTGATAGGATTGGAGAGGTTCGGTGAGCAAATGAAGACCCTTTGAAGTCATATTGCATGGTACCCATTCCACGGGTTTCAACTACCCAGGTTTAAGGTATTCTTCCTTCAGGTAAAACATGCATGTGGAACCTAGAGTATGATCAACCATGTGATCGGGAGACGTGTTCAAATATGTCTCAGTTTTCGTACCCTGGTACTCGGGTGCAACATTCCAGACGCTTTACTAACACCCTCCCGACTTGGAGAGTCAGTCCCTTTAACCTCCTGTTTGGCCCAGTTTGCAATTTCTGCGGAAGATGAACAGGAATAGCGAGAACCAATGAGAGACTAGCTGGAGGTGTCTGGACGGGCAAATTTAACTCTCATTTCCCACCAGGAAGAGGAATTAACCAAAGGCTCAGCGTGCCGTGCCGGAACCAGATTAGGGCCTGAAGCCATCCTGCGGTGCTGCGGCCAGCTCAAAAGAAAGCGAGTTGAAGAAAGGAGCTCAGGGGCACTGTAATTCACAAACCTGCAGAGTTATAAATGACAGCTATCGTCCAAAATTATACTGAAGTAAGGCTGCCAAGAGGACTTGAAAGCGGGGCAGAATTGCAGGAAACCGATTTCAGGAGGCACACTGGAATTGCATTGAAAGCATAGGAAAAGAGGCAGAACGTCCACAATGATGCACTTGGCCAAAAAGGGCGTATGCGTTTTTTCCTGAATATATTCAGGAAAAAACGCATACGCCCTTTTTGGCCAACCAAGCAAGCTTGCAAAGGAAATCTGCACTACAATGAAGTCTCACTTCCCCCCGGTCAAAAGGGCCATCTGAAAAAAGTGTAAAATCCAGAAAGGCAGGACAGGCCATGGAGAACTGGGAGCCTTGTTATGCTGATGGGCGGGATGTAAATTGCCAACAGACACTCGGGAGAAGTGTATGGTGTTTCCTGAAACATCTAAAAAACAAAGCAACAGAGCCTAGGGCACTTCCACTTATGGTCCTATAGCTTAGGGAAATTAAAATCAAAAAGACACAGCCACCCCAAAGTTTGGGACGCCTCTGTTTACAAGAACCTCGTTTACAGTACAAGTTCAACATCGCAGAAAGTGAAAAATGGATAAAGAAGTTGTGGTATTTACTTACAAAGCAATATCACTCAGCAATGAAATCTATGTCATCAGGCCCTTAGCAGCACAATGAGTGGATTCAGGTATGATGATTCTAACTGAAATAAGTCACACAGAAAAAGAAACATCATAAGATATCAGTAATACACGGAATGTAAACTTGGCTACACAGGAACTGAATTACAGAACAGAACAGGGTCTCAAATTTAGAAAACCAACTTATGCTTGCTTAAGGGGAAAGGTGAGCTGGGGTGCTGCATAAAACCAGAGATTGAAATGAGCACAGATAAAGTTCCTTAAGCCAAATATGGAATAGACAAGAGCTACTCCTTGCTCAACGAAATGGACTCAACATCGCATATTAAACGCCTAAGAATGTACCTGACTAGTAAGTATCTTAAAACCTATGGATTGCTATGTCTCCGAAAGAGAATCAAGCATGTGTACAGGGGCATAAACACAGCAGTGATAGGATTGGAGAGGTTCGGTGAGCAAATGAAGACCCTTTGAAGTCATATTGCATGGTACCCATTCCACGGGTTTCAACTACCCAGGTTTAAGGTATTCTTCCTTCAGCTAAAACATGCATGTGGAACCTAGAGTATGATCAACCATGTGATCGGGAGACGTGTTCAAATATGTCTCAGTTTTCGTACCCTGGTACTCGGGTGCAACATTCCAGACGCTTTACTAACACCCTCCCGACTTGGAGAGTCAGTCCCTTTAACCTCCTGTTTGGCCCAGTTTGCAATTTCTGCGGAAGATGAACAGGAATAGCGAGAACCAATGAGAGACTAGCTGGAGGTGTCTGGACGGGCAAATTTAACTCTCATTTCCCACCAGGAAGAGGAATTAACCAAAGGCTCAGCGTGCCGTGCCGGAACCAGATTAGGGCCTGAAGCCATCCTGCGGTGTTGCGGCCAGCTCAAAAGAAAGCGAGTTGAAGAAAGGAGCTCAGGGGCACTGTAATTCACAAACCTGCAGAGTTATAAATGACAGCTATCGTCCAAAAATATACTGAAGTAAGGCTGCCAAGAGGACTTGAAAGCGGGGCAGAATTGCAGGAAACCGATTTCAGGAGGCAGACTGGAATTGCATTGAAAGCATAGGAAAAGAGGCAGAACGTCCACAATGATGCACTTGGCCAAAAAGGGCGTATGCGTTTTTTCCTGAATATATTCAGGAAAAAACGCATACGCCCTTTTTGGCCAACCAAGCAAGCTTGCAAAGGAAATCTGCACTACAATGAAGTCTCACTTCCCCCCGGTCAAAAGGGCCATCTGAAAAAAGTGTAAAATCCAGAAAGGCAGGACAGGCCATGGAGAACTGGGAGCCTTGTTATGCTGATGGGCGGGATGTAAATTGCCAACAGACACTCGGGAGAAGTGTATGGTGTTTCCTGAAACATCTAAAAAACAAAGCAACAGAGCCTAGGGCACTTCCACTTATGGTCCTATAGCTTAGGGAAATTAAAATCAAAAAGACACAGCCACCCCAAAGTTTGGGACGCCTCTGTTTACAAGAACCTCATTTACAGTACAAGTTCAACATCGCAGAAAGTGAAAAATGGATAAAGAAGTTGTGGTATTTACTTACAAAGCAATATCACTCAGCAATGAAATCTATGTCATCAGGCCCTTAGCAGCACAATGAGTGGATTCAGGTATGATGATTCTAACTGAAATAAGTCACACAGAAAAAGAAACATCATAAGATATCAGTAATACACGGAATGTAAACTTGGCTACACAGGAACTGAATTACAGAACAGAACAGGGTCTCAAATTTAGAAAACCAACTTATGCTTGCTTAAGGGGAAAGGTGAGTTGGGGTGCTACATAAAACCAGAGATTGAAATGAGCACAGATAAAGTTCCTTAAGCCAAATATGGAATAGACAAGAGCTACTCCTTGCTCAACGAAATGGACTCAACACCGCATATTAAACGCCTAAGAATGTACCTGACTAGTAAGTATCTTAAAACCTATGGATTGCTATGTCTCCGAAAGAGAATCAAGCATGTGTACAGGGGCATAAACGCAGCAGTGATAGGATTGGAGAGGTTCGGTGAGCAAATGAAGACCCTTTGAAGTCATATTGCATGGTACCCATTCCACGGGTTTCAACTACCCAGGTTTAAGGTATTCTTCCTTCAGCTAAAACATGCATGTGGAACCTAGAGTATGATCAACCATGTGATCGGGAGACGTGTTCAAATATGTCTCAGTTTTCGTACCCTGGTACTCGGGTGCAACATTCCAGACGCTTTACTAACACCCTCCCGACTTGGAGAGTCAGTCCCTTTAACCTCCTGTTTGGCCCAGTTTGCAATTTCTGCGGAAGATGAACAGGAATAGCGAGAACCAATGAGAGACTAGCTGGAGGTGTCTGGACGGGCAAATTTAACTCTCATTTCCCACCAGGAAGAGGAATTAACCAAAGGCTCAGCGTGCCGTGCCGGAACCAGATTAGGGCCTGAAGCCATCCTGCGGTGTTGCGGCCAGCTCAAAAGAAAGCGAGTTGAAGAAAGGAGCTCAGGGGCACTGTAATTCACAAACCTGCAGAGTTATAAATGACAGCTATCCTCCAAAAATATACTGAAGTAAGGCTGCCAAGAGGACTTGAAAGCGGGGCAGAATTGCAGGAAACCGATTTCAGGAGGCAGACTGGAATTGCATTGAAAGCATAGGAAAAGAGGCAGAACGTCCACAATGATGCACTTGGCCAAAAAGGGCGTATGCGTTTTTTCCTGAATATATTCAGGAAAAAACGCATACGCCCTTTTTGGCCAACCAAGCAAGCTTGCAAAGGAAATCTGCACTACAATGAAGTCTCACTTCCCCCCGGTCAAAAGGGCCATCTGAAAAAAGTGTAAAATCCAGAAAGGCAGGACAGGCCATGGAGAACTGGGAGCCTTGTTATGCTGATGGGCGGGATGTAAATTGCCAACAGACACTCGGGAGAAGTGTATGGTGTTTCCTGAAACATCTAAAAAACAAAGCAACAGAGCCTAGGGCACTTCCACTTATGGTCCTATAGCTTAGGGAAATTAAAATCAAAAAGACACAGCCACCCCAAAGTTTGGGACGCCTCTGTTTACAAGAACCTCATTTACAGTACAAGTTCAACATCGCAGAAAGTGAAAAATGGATAAAGAAGTTGTGGTATTTACTTACAAAGCAATATCACTCAGCAATGAAATCTATGTCATCAGGCCCTTAGCAGCACAATGAGTGGATTCAGGTATGATGATTCTAACTGAAATAAGTCACACAGAAAAAGAAACATCATAAGATATCAGTAATACACGGAATGTAAACTTGGCTACACAGGAACTGAATTACAGAACAGAACAGGGTCTCAAATTTAGAAAACCAACTTATGCTTGCTTAAGGGGAAAGGTGAGTTGGGGTGCTACATAAAACCAGAGATTGAAATGAGCACAGATAAAGTTCCTTAAGCCAAATATGGAATAGACAAGAGCTACTCCTTGCTCAACGAAATGGACTCAACACCGCATATTAAATGCCTAAGAATGTACCTGACTAGTAAGTATCTTAAAACCTATGGATTGCTATGTCTCCGAAAGAGAATCAAGCATGTGTACAGGGGCATAAACGCAGCAGTGATAGGATTGGAGAGGTTCGGTGAGCAAATGAAGACCCTTTGAAGTCATATTGCATGGTACCCATTCCACGGGTTTCAACTACCCAGGTTTAAGGTATTCTTCCTTCAGCTAAAACATGCATGTGGAACCTAGAGTATGATCAACCATGTGATCGGGAGACGTGTTCAAATATGTCTCAGTTTTCGTACCCTGGTACTCGGGTGCAACATTCCAGACGCTTTACTAACACCCTCCCGACTTGGAGAGTCAGTCCCTTTAACCTCCTGTTTGGCCCAGTTTGCAATTTCTGCGGAAGATGAACAGGAATAGCGAGAACCAATGAGAGACTAGCTGGAGGTGTCTGGACGGGCAAATTTAACTCTCATTTCCCACCAGGAAGAGGAATTAACCAAAGGCTCAGCGTGCCGTGCCGGAACCAGATTAGGGCCTGAAGCCATCCTGCGGTGTTGCGGCCAGCTCAAAAGAAAGCGAGTTGAAGAAAGGAGCTCAGGGGCACTGTAATTCACAAACCTGCAGAGTTATAAATGACAGCTATCGTCCAAAAATATACTGAAGTAAGGCTGCCAAGAGGACTTGAAAGCGGGGCAGAATTGCAGGAAACCGATTTCAGGAGGCAGACTGGAATTGCATTGAAAGCATAGGAAAAGAGGCAGAACGTCCACAATGATGCACTTGGCCAAAAAGGGCGTATGCGTTTTTTCCTGAATATATTCAGGAAAAAACGCATACGCCCTTTTTGGCCAACCAAGCAAGCTTGCAAAGGAAATCTGCACTACAATGAAGTCTCACTTCCCCCCGGTCAAAAGGGCCATCTGAAAAAAGTGTAAAATCCAGAAAGGCAGGACAGGCCATGGAGAACTGGGAGCCTTGTTATGCTGATGGGCGGGATGTAAATTGCCAACAGACACTCGGGAGAAGTGTATGGTGTTTCCTGAAACATCTAAAAAACAAAGCAACAGAGCCTAGGGCACTTCCACTTATGGTCCTATAGCTTAGGGAAATTAAAATCAAAAAGACACAGCCACCCCAAAGTTTGGGACGTCTCTGTTTACAAGAACCTCGTGTACAGTACAAGTTCAACATCGCAGAAAGTGAAAAATGGATAAAGAAGTTGTGGTATTTACTTACAAAGCAATATCACTCAGCAATGAAATCTATGTCATCAGGCCCTTAGCAGCACAATGAGTGGATTCAGGTATGATGATTCTAACTGAAATAAGTCACACAGAAAAAGAAACATCATAAGATATCAGTAATACACGGAATGTAAACTTGGCTACACAGGAACTGAATTACAGAACAGAACAGGGTCTCAAATTTAGAAAACCAACTTATGCTTGCTTAAGGGGAAAGGTGAGTTGGGGTGCTGCATAAAACCAGAGATTGAAATGAGCACAGATAAAGTTCCTTAAGCCAAATATGGAATAGACAAGAGCTACTCCTTGCTCAACGAAATGGACTCAACACCGCATATTAAATGCCTAAGAATGTACCTGACTAGTAAGTATCTTAAAACCTATGGATTGCTATGTCTCCGAAAGAGAATCAAGCATGTGTACAGGGGCATAAACGCAGCAGTGATAGGATTGGAGAGGCTCGGTGAGCAAATGAAGACCCTTTGAAGTCATATTGCATGGTACCCATTCCACGGGTTTCAACTACCCAGGTTTAAGGTATTCTTCCTTCAGCTAAAACATGCATGTGGAACCTAGAGTATGATCAACCATGTGATCGGGAGACGTGTTCAAATATGTCTCAGTTTTCGTACCCTGGTACTCGGGTGCAACATTCCAGACGCTTTACTAACACCCTCCCGACTTGGAGAGTCAGTCCCTTTAACCTCCTGTTTGGCCCAGTTTGCAATTTCTGCGGAAGATGAACAGGAATAGCGAGAACCAATGAGAGACTAGCTGGAGGTGTCTGGACGGGCAAATTTAACTCTCATTTCCCACCAGGAAGAGGAATTAACCAAAGGCTCAGCGTGCCCTGCCGGAACCAGATTAGGGCCTGAAGCCATCCTGCGGTGTTGCGGCCAGCTCAAAAGAAAGCGAGTTGAAGAAAGGAGCTCAGGGGCACTGTAATTCACAAACCTGCAGAGTTATAAATGACAGCTATCGTCCAAAAATATACTGAAGTAAGGCTGCCAAGAGGACTTGAAAGCGGGGCAGAATTGCAGGAAACCGATTTCAGGAGGTAGACTGGAATTGCATTGAAAGCATAGGAAAAGAGGCAGAACGTCCACAATGATGCACTTGGCCAAAAAGGGCGTATGCGTTTTTTCCTGAATATATTCAGGAAAAAACGCATACGCCCTTTTTGGCCAACCAAGCAAGCTTGCAAAGGAAATCTGCACTACAATGAAGTCTCACTTCCCCCCGGTCAAAAGGGCCATCTGAAAAAAGTGTAAAATCCACAAAGACAGGACAGGCCATGGAGAACTGGGAGCCTTGTTATGCTGATGGGCGGGATGTAAATTGCCAACAGACACTCGGGAGAAGTGTATGGTGTTTCCTGAAACATCTAAAAAACAAAGCAACAGAGCCTAGGGCACTTCCACTTATGGTCCTATAGCTTAGGGAAATTAAAATCAAAAAGACACAGCCACCCCAAAGTTTGGGACGTCTCTGTTTACAAGAACCTCGTGTACAGTACAAGTTCAACATCGCAGAAAGTGAAAAATGGATAAAGAAGTTGTGGTATTTACTTACAAAGCAATATCACTCAGCAATGAAATCTATGTCATCAGGCCCTTAGCAGCACAATGAGTGGATTCAGGTATGATGATTCTAACTGAAATAAGTCACACAGAAAAAGAAACATCATAAGATATCAGTAATACACGGAATGTAAACTTGGCTACACAGGAACTGAATTACAGAACAGAACAGGGTCTCAAATTTAGAAAACCAACTTATGCTTGCTTAAGGGTAAAGGTGAGTTGGGGTGCTGCATAAAACCAGAGATTGAAATGAGCACAGATAAAGTTCCTTAAACCAAATATGGAATAGACAAGAGCTACTCCTTGCTCAACGAAATGGACTCAACACCGCATATTAAATGCCTAAGAATGTACCTGACTAGTAAGTATCTTAAAACCTATGGATTGCTATGTCTCCGAAAGAGAATCAAGCATGTGTACAGGGGCATAAACGCAGCAGTGATAGGATTGGAGAGGTTCGGTGAGCAAATGAAGACCCTTTGAAGTCATATTGCATGGTACCCATTCCACGGGTTTCAACTACCAAGGTTTAAGGTATTCTTCCTTCAGCTAAAACATGCATGTGGAACCTAGAGTATGATCAACCATGTGATCGGGAGACGTGTTCAAATATGTCTCAGTTTTCGTACCCTGGTACTCGGGTGCAACATTCCAGACGCTTTACTAACACCCTCCTGACTTGGAGAGTCAGTCCCTTTAACCTCCTGTTTGGCCCAGTTTGCAATTTCTGCGGAAGATGAACAGGAATAGCGAGAACCAATGAGAGACTAGCTGGAGGTGTCTGGACGGGCAAATTTAACTCTCATTTCCCACCAGGAAGAGGAATTAACCAAAGGCTCAGCGTGCCGTGCCGGAACCAGATTAGGGCCTGAAGCCATCCTGCGGTGTTGCGGCCAGCTCAAAAGAAAGCGAGTTGAAGAAAGGAGCTCAGGGGCACTGTAATTCACAAACCTGCAGAGTTATAAATGACAGCTATCGTCCAAAAATATACTGAAGTAAGGCTGCCAAGAGGACTTGAAAGCGGGGCAGAATTGCAGGAAACCGATTTCAGGAGGTAGACTGGAATTGCATTGAAAGCATAGGAAAAGAGGCAGAACGTCCACAATGATGCACTTGGCCAAAAAGGGCGTATGCGTTTTTTCCTGAATATATTCAGGAAAAAACGCATATGCCCTTTTTGGCCAACCAAGCAAGCTTGCAAAGGAAATCTGCACTACAATGAAGTCTCACTTCCCCCCGGTCAAAAGGGCCATCTGAAAAAAGTGTAAAATCCAGAAAGACAGGACAGGCCATGGAGAACTGGGAGCCTTGTTATGCTGATGGGCGTGATGTAAATTGCCAACAGACACTCGGGAGAAGTGTATGGTGTTTCCTGAAACATCTAAAAAACAAAGCAACAGAGCCTAGGGCACTTCCACTTATGGTCCTATAGCTTAGGGAAATTAAAATCAAAAAGACACAGCCACCCCAAAGTTTGGGACGTCTCTGTTTACAAGAACCTCGTGTACAGTACAAGTTCAACATCGCAGAAAGTGAAAAATGGATAAAGAAGTTGTGGTATTTACTTACAAAGCAATATCACTCAGCAATGAAATCTATGTCATCAGGCCCTTAGCAGCACAATGAGTGGATTCAGGTATGATGATTCTAACTGAAATAAGTCACACAGAAAAAGAAACATCATAAGATATCAGTAATACACGGAATGTAAACTTGGCTACACAGGAACTGTATTACAGAACAGAACAGGGTCTCAAATTTAGAAAACCAACTTATGCTTGCTTAAGGGGAAAGGTGAGTTGGGGTGCTGCATAAAACCAGAGATTGAAATGAACACAGATAAAGTTCCTTAAGCCAAATATGGAATAGACAAGAGCTACTCCTTGCTCAACGAAATGGACTCAACACCGCATATTAAATGCCTAAGAATGTACCTGACTAGTAAGTATCTTAAAACCTATGGATTGCTATGTCTCCGAAAGAGAATCAAGCATGTGTACAGGGGCATAAACGCAGCAGTGATAGGATTGGAGAGGTTCGGTGAGCAAATGAAGACCCTTTGAAGTCATATTGCATGGTACCCATTCCACGGGTTTCAACTACCCAGGTTTAAGGTATTCTTCCTTCAGCTAAAACATGCATGTGGAACCTAGAGTATGATCAACCATGTGATCGGGAGACGTGTTCAAATCTGTCTCAGTTTTCGTACCCTGGTACTCGGGTGCAACATTCCAGACGCTTTACTAACACCCTCCCGACTTGGAGAGTCAGTCCCTTTAACCTCCTGTTTGGCCCAGTTTGCAATTTCTGCGGAAGATGAACAGGAATAGCGAGAACCAATGAGAGACTAGCTGGAGGTGTCTGGACGGGCAAATTTAACTCTCATTTCCCACCAGGAAGAGGAATTAACCAAAGGCTCAGCGTGCCGTGCCGGAACCAGATTAGGGCCTGAAGCCATCCTGCGGTGTTGCGGCCAGCTCAAAAGAAAGCGAGTTGAAGAAAGGAGCTCAGGGGCACTGTAATTCACAAACCTGCAGAGTTATAAATGACAGCTATCGTCCAAAAATATACTGAAGTAAGGCTGCCAAGAGGACTTGAAAGCGGGGCAGAATTGCAGGAAACCGATTTCAGGAGGTAGACTGGAATTGCATTGAAAGCATAGGAAAAGAGGCAGAACGTCCACAATGATGCACTTGGCCAAAAAGGGCGTATGCGTTTTTTCCTGAATATATTCAGGAAAAAACGCATACGCCCTTTTTGGCCAACCAAGCAAGCTTGCAAAGGAAATCTGCACTACAATGAAGTCTCACTTCCCCCCGGTCAAAAGGGCCATCTGAAAAAAGTGTAAAATCCACAAAGACAGGACAGGCCATGGAGAACTGGGAGCCTTGTTATGCTGATGGGCGGGATGTAAATTGCCAACAGACACTCGGGAGTAATGTATGGTGTTTCCTGAAACATCTAAAAAACAAAGCAACAGAGCCTAGGGCACTTCCACTTATGGTCCTATAGCTTAGGGAAATTAAAATCAAAAAGACACAGCCACCCCAAAGTTTGGGACGCCTCTGTTTACAAGAACCTCGTGTACAGTACAAGTTCAACATCGCAGAAAGTGAAAAATGGATAAAGAAGTTGTGGTATTTACTTACAAAGCAATATCACTCAGCAATGAAATCTATGTCATCAGGCCCTTAGCAGCACAATGAGTGGATTCAGGTATGATGATTCTAACTGAAATAAGTCACACAGAAAAAGAAACATCATAAGATATCAGTAATACACGGAATGTAAACTTGGCTACACAGGAACTGTATTACAGAACAGAACAGGGTCTCAAATTTAGAAAACCAACTTATGCTTGCTTAAGGGGAAAGGTGAGTTGGGGTGCTGCATAAAACCAGAGATTGAAATGAACACAGATAAAGTTCCGTAAGCCAAATATGGAATAGACAAGAGCTACTCCTTGCTCAACGAAATGGACTCAACACCGCATATTAAATGCCTAAGAATGTACCTGACTAGTAAGTATCTTAAAACCTATGGATTGCTATGTCTCCGAAAGAGAATCAAGCATGTGTACAGGGGCATAAACGCAGCAGTGATAGGATTGGAGAGGTTCGGTGAGCAAATGAAGACCCTTTGAAGTCATATTGCATGGTACCCATTCCACGGGTTTCAACTACCCAGGTTTAAGGTATTCTTCCTTCAGCTAAAACATGCATGTGGAACCTAGAGTATGATCAACCATGTGATCAGGAGACGTGTTCAAATCTGTCTCAGTTTTCGTACCCTGGTACTCGGGTGCAACATTCCAGACGCTTTACTAACACCCTCCCGACTTGGAGAGTCAGTCCCTTTAACCTCCTGTTTGGCCCAGTTTGCAATTTCTGCGGAAGATGAACAGGAATAGCGAGAACCAATGAGAGACTAGCTGGAGGTGTCTGGACGGGCAAATTTAACTCTCATTTCCCACCAGGAAGAGGAATTAACCAAAGGCTCAGCGTGCCGTGCCGGAACCAGATTAGGGCCTGAAGCCATCCTGCGGTGTTGCGGCCAGCTCAAAAGAAAGCGAGTTGAAGAAAGGAGCTCAGGGGCACTGTAATTCACAAACCTGCAGAGTTATAAATGACAGCTATCGTCCAAAAATATACTGAAGTAAGGCTGCCAAGAGGACTTGAAAGCGGGGCAGAATTGCAGGAAACCGATTTCAGGAGGCAGACTGGAATTGCATTGAAAGCATAGGAAAAGAGGCAGAACGTCCACAATGATGCACTTGGCCAAAAAGGGCGTATGCGTTTTTTCCTGAATATATTCAGGAAAAAACGCATACGCCCTTTTTGGCCAACCAAGCAAGCTTGCAAAGGAAATCTGCACTACAATGAAGTCTCACTTCCCCCCGGTCAAAAGGGCCATCTGAAAAAAGTGTAAAATCCACAAAGACAGGACAGGCCATGGAGAACTGGGAGCCTTGTTATGCTGATGGGCGGGATGTAAATTGCCAACAGACACTCGGGAGAAGTGTATGGTGTTTCCTGAAACATCTAAAAAACAAAGCAACAGAGCCTAGGGCACTTCCACTTATGGTCCTATAGCTTAGGGAAATTAAAATCAAAAAGACACAGCCACCCCAAAGTTTGGGACGCCTCTGTTTACAAGAACCTCGTTTACAGTACAAGTTCAACATCGCAGAAAGTGAAAAATGGATAAAGAAGTTGTGGTATTTACTTACAAAGCAATATCACTCAGCAATGAAATCTATGTCATCAGGCCCTTAGCAGCACAATGAGTGGATTCAGGTATGATGATTCTAACTGAAATAAGTCACACAGAAAAAGAAACATCATAAGATATCAGTAATACACGGAATGTAAACTTGGCTACACAGGAACTGTATTACAGAACAGAACAGGGTCTCAAATTTAGAAAACCAACTTATGCTTGCTTAAGGGGAAAGGTGAGTTGGGGTGCTGCATAAAACCAGAGATTGAAATGAACACAGATAAAGTTCCTTAAGCCAAATATGGAATAGACAAGAGCTACTCCTTGCTCAACGAAATGGACTCAACACCGCATATTAAATGCCTAAGAATGTACCTGACTAGTAAGTATCTTAAAACCTATGGATTGCTATGTCTCCGAAAGAGAATCAAGCATGTGTACAGGGGCATAAACGCAGCAGTGATAGGATTGGAGAGGTTCGGTGAGCAAATGAAGACCCTTTGAAGTCATATTGCATGGTACCCATTCCACGGGTTTCAACTACCCAGGTTTAAGGTATTCTTCCTTCAGCTAAAACATGCATGTGGAACCTAGAGTATGATCAACCATGTGATCGGGAGACGTGTTCAAATATGTCTCAGTTTTCGTACCCTGGTACTCGGGTGCAACATTCCAGACGCTTTACTAACACCCTCCCGACTTGGAGAGTCAGTCCCTTTAACCTCCTGTTTGGCCCAGTTTGCAATTTCTGCGGAAGATGAACAGGAATAGCGAGAACCAATGAGAGACTAGCTGGAGGTGTCTGGACGGGCAAATTTAACTCTCATTTCCCACCAGGAAGAGGAATTAACCAAAGGCTCAGCGTGCCGTGCCGGAACCAGATTAGGGCCTGAAGCCATCCTGCGCTGTTGCGGCCAGGTCACAAGAAAGCGAGTTGAAGAAAGGAGCTCAGGGGCACTGTAATTCACAAACCTGCAGAGTTATAAATGACAGCTATCGTCCAAAAATATACTGAAGTAAGGCTGCCAAGAGGACTTGAAAGCGGGGCAGAATTGCAGGAAACCGATTTCAGGAGGCAGACTGGAATTGCATTGAAAGCATAGGAAAAGAGGCAGAACGTCCACAATGATGCACTTGGCCAAAAAGGGCGTATGCGTTTTTTCCTGAATATATTCAGGAAAAAACGCATACGCCCTTTTTGGCCAACCAAGCAAGCATGCAAAGGAAATCTGCACTACAATGAAGCCTCACTTCCCCCCCGGTCAAAAGGGCCATCTGAAAAAAGTGTAAAATCCAGAAAGGCAGGACAGGCCATGGAGAACTGGGAGCCTTGTTATGCTGATGGGCGGGATGTAAATTGCCAACAGACACTCGGGAGAAGTGTATGGTGTTTCCTGAAACATCTAAAAAACAAAGCAACAGAGCCTAGGGCACTTCCACTTATGGTCCTATAGCTTAGGGAAATTAAAATCAAAAAGACACAGCCACCCCAAAGTTTGGGACGTCTCTGTTTACAAGAACCTCGTGTACAGTACAAGTTCAACATCGCAGAAAGTGAAAAATGGATAAAGAAGTTGTGGTATTTACTTACAAAGCAATATCACTCAGCAATGAAATCTATGTCATCAGGCCCTTAGCAGCACAATGAGTGGATTCAGGTATGATGATTCTAACTGAAATAAGTCACACAGAAAAAGAAACATCATAAGATATCAGTAATACACGGAATGTAAACTTGGCTACACAGGAACTGAATTACAGAACAGAACAGGGTCTCAAATTTAGAAAACCAACTTATGCTTGCTTAAGGGGAAAGGTGAGTTGGGGTGCTGCATAAAACCAGAGATTGAAATGAGCACAGATAAAGTTCCTTAAGCCAAATATGGAATAGACAAGAGCTACTCCTTGCTCAACGAAATGGACTCAACACCGCATATTAAATGCCTAAGAATGTACCTGACTAGTAAGTATCTTAAAACCTATGGATTGCTATGTCTCCGAAAGAGAATCAAGCATGTGTACAGGGGCATAAACGCAGCAGTGATAGGATTGGAGAGGTTCGGTGAGCAAATGAAGACCCTTTGAAGTCATATTGCATGGTACCCATTCCACGGGTTTCAACTACCCAGGTTTAAGGTATTCTTCCTTCAGCTAAAACATGCATGTGGAACCTAGAGTATGATCAACCATGTGATCGGGAGACGTGTTCAAATATGTCTCAGTTTTCGTACCCTGGTACTCGGGTGCAACATTCCAGACGCTTTACTAACACCCTCCCGACTTGGAGAGTCAGTCCCTTTAACCTCCTGTTTGGCCCAGTTTGCAATTTCTGCGGAAGATGAACAGGAATAGCGAGAACCAATGAGAGACTAGCTGGAGGTGTCTGGACGGGCAAATTTAACTCTCATTTCCCACGAGGAAGAGGAATTAACCAAAGGCTCAGCGTGCCGTGCCGGAACCAGATTAGGGCCTGAAGCCATCCTGCAGTGTTGCGGCCAGCTCAAAAGAAAGCGAGTTGAAGAAAGGAGTTCAGGGGCACTGTAATTCACAAACCTGCAGAGTTATAAATGACAGCTATCGTCCAAAAATATACTGAAGTAAGGCTGCCAAGAGGACTTGAAAGCGGGGCAGAATTGCAGGAAACCGATTTCAGGAGGTAGACTGGAATTGCATTGAAAGCATAGGAAAAGAGGCAGAACGTCCACAATGATGCACTTGGCCAAAAAGGGCGTATGCGTTTTTTCCTGAATATATTCAGGAAAAAACGCATACGCCCTTTTTGGCCAACCAAGCAAGCTTGCAAAGGAAATCTGCACTACAATGAAGTCTCACTTCCCCCCGGTCAAAAGGGCCATCTGAAAAAAGTGTAAAATCCAGAAAGACAGGACAGGCCATGGAGAACTGGGAGCCTTGTTATGCTGATGGGCGGGATGTAAATTGCCAACAGACACTCGGGAGAAGTGTATGGTGTTTCCTGAAACATCTAAAAAACAAAGCAACAGAGCCTAGGGCACTTCCACTTATGGTCCTATAGCTTAGGGAAATTAAAATCAAAAAGACACAGCCACCCCAAAGTTTGGGACGCCTCTGTTTACAAGAACCTCGTTTACAGTACAAGTTCAACATCGCAGAAAGTGAAAAATGGATAAAGAAGTTGTGGTATTTACTTACAAAGCAATATCACTCAGCAATGAAATCTATGTCATCAGGCCCTTAGCAGCACAATGAGTGGATTCAGGTATGATGATTCTAACTGAAATAAGTCACACAGAAAAAGAAACATCATAAGATATCAGTAATACACGGAATGTAAACTTGGCTACACAGGAACTGTATTACAGAACAGAACAGGGTCTCAAATTTAGAAAACCAACTTATGCTTGCTTAAGGGGAAAGGTGAGTTGGGGTGCTGCATAAAACCAGAGATTGAAATGAACACAGATAAAGTTCCTTAAGCCAAATATGGAATAGACAAGAGCTACTCCTTGCTCAACGAAATGGACTCAACACCGCATATTAAATGCCTAAGAATGTACCTGACTAGTAAGTATCTTAAAACCTATGGATTGCTATGTCTCCGAAAGAGAATCAAGCATGTGTACAGGGGCATAAACGCAGCAGTGATAGGATTGGAGAGGTTCGGTGAGCAAATGAAGAC
Organism: Pseudorca crassidens; assembly: GCF_039906515.1. Lineage (NCBI taxonomy): Eukaryota > Metazoa > Chordata > Mammalia > Artiodactyla > Delphinidae > Pseudorca > Pseudorca crassidens. The sequence continues at coordinate 377,226 of NW_027136325.1, read as the reverse complement.
CCTTTGAAGTCATATTGCATGGTACCCATTCCACGGGTTTCAACTACCCAGGTTTAAGGTATTCTTCCTTCAGCTAAAACATGCATGTGGAACCTAGAGTATGATCAACCATGTGATCGGGAGACGTGTTCAAATATGTCTCAGTTTTCGTACCCTGGTACTCGGGTGCAACATTCCAGACGCTTTACTAACACCCTCCCGACTTGGAGAGTCAGTCCCTTTAACCTCCTGTTTGGCCCAGTTTGCAATTTCTGCGGAAGATGAACAGGAATAGCGAGAACCAATGAGAGACTAGCTGGAGGTGTCTGGACGGGCAAATTTAACTCTCATTTCCCACCAGGAAGAGGAATTAACCAAAGGCTCAGCGTGCCGTGCCGGAACCAGATTAGGGCCTGAAGCCATCCTGCGGTGTTGCGGCCAGCTCAAAAGAAAGCGAGTTGAAGAAAGGAGCTCAGGGGCACTGTAATTCACAAACCTGCAGAGTTATAAATGACAGCTATCGTCCAAAAATATACTGAAGTAAGGCTGCCAAGAGGACTTGAAAGCGGGGCAGAATTGCAGGAAACCGATTTCAGGAGGCAGACTGGAATTGCATTGAAAGCATAGGAAAAGAGGCAGAACGTCCACAATGATGCACTTGGCCAAAAAGGGCGTATGCGTTTTTTCCTGAATATATTCAGGAAAAAACGCATACGCCCTTTTTGGCCAACCAAGCAAGCTTGCAAAGGAAATCTGCACTACAATGAAGTCTCACTTCCCCCCGGTCAAAAGGGCCATCTGAAAAAAGTGTAAAATCCAGAAAGGCAGGACAGGCCATGGAGAACTGGGAGCCTTGTTATGCTGATGGGCGGGATGTAAATTGCCAACAGACACTCGGGAGAAGTGTATGGTGTTTCCTGAAACATCTAAAAAACAAAGCAACAGAGCCTAGGGCACTTCCACTTATGGTCCTATAGCTTAGGGAAATTAAAATCAAAAAGACACAGCCACCCCAAAGTTTGGGACGCCTCTGTTTACAAGAACCTCGTTTACAGTACAAGTTCAACATCGCAGAAAGTGAAAAATGGATAAAGAAGTTGTGGTATTTACTTACAAAGCAATATCACTCAGCAATGAAATCTATGTCATCAGGCCCTTAGCAGCACAATGAGTGGATTCAGGTATGATGATTCTAACTGAAATAAGTCACACAGAAAAAGAAACATCATAAGATATCAGTAATACACGGAATGTAAACTTGGCTACACAGGAACTGTATTACAGAACAGAACAGGGTCTCAAATTTAGAAAACCAACTTATGCTTGCTTAAGGGGAAAGGTGAGTTGGGGTGCTGCATAAAACCAGAGATTGAAATGAACACAGATAAAGTTCCTTAAGCCAAATATGGAATAGACAAGAGCTACTCCTTGCTCAACGAAATGGACTCAACACCACATATTAAATGCCTAAGAATGTACCTGACTAGTAAGTATCTTAAAACCTATGGATTGCTATGTCTCCGAAAGAGAATCAAGCATGTGTACAGGGGCATAAACGCAGCAGTGATAGGATTGGAGAGGTTCGGTGAGCAAGTGAAGACCCTTTGAAGTCATATTGCATGGTACCCATTCCACGGGTTTCAACTACCCAGGTTTAAGGTATTCTTCCTTCAGCTAAAACATGCATGTGGAACCTAGAGTATGATCAACCATGTGATCGGGAGACGTGTTCAAATATGTCTCAGTTTTCGTACCCTGGTACTCGGGTGCAACATTCCAGACGCTTTACTAACACCCTCCCGACTTGGAGAGTCAGTCCCTTTAACCTCCTGTTTGGCCCAGTTTGCAATTTCTGCGGAAGATGAACAGGAATAGCGAGAACCAATGAGAGACTAGCTGGAGGTGTCTGGACGGGCAAATTTAACTCTCATTTCCCACCAGGAAGAGGAATTAACCAAAGGCTCAGCGTGCCGTGCCGGAACCAGATTAGGGCCTGAAGCCATCCTGCGGTGTTGCGGCCAGCTCAAAAGAAAGCGAGTTGAAGAAAGGAGCTCAGGGGCACTGTAATTCACAAACCTGCAGAGTTATAAATGACAGCTATCGTCCAAAAATATACTGAAGTAAGGCTGCCAAGAGGACTTGAAAGCGGGGCAGAATTGCAGGAAACCGATTTCAGGAGGCAGACTGGAATTGCATTGAAAGCATAGGAAAAGAGGCAGAACGTCCACAATGATGCACTTGGCCAAAAAGGGCGTATGCGTTTTTTCCTGAATATATTCAGGAAAAAACGCATATGCCCTTTTTGGCCAACCAAGCAAGCTTGCAAAGGAAATCTGCACTACAATGAAGTCTCACTTCCCCCCGGTCAAAAGGGCCATCTGAAAAAAGTGTAAAATCCAGAAAGGCAGGACAGGCCATGGAGAACTGGGAGCCTTGTTATGCTGATGGGCGGGATGTAAATTGCCAACAGACACTCGGGAGAAGTGTATGGTGTTTCCTGAAACATCTAAAAAACAAAGCAACAGAGCCTAGGGCACTTCCACTTATGGTCCTATAGCTTAGGGAAATTAAAATCAAAAAGACACAGCCACCCCAAAGTTTGGGACGCCTCTGTTTACAAGAACCTCGTTTACAGTACAAGTTCAACATCGCAGAAAGTGAAAAATGGATAAAGAAGTTGTGGTATTTACTTACAAAGCAATATCACTCAGCAATGAAATCTATGTCATCAGGCCCTTAGCAGCACAATGAGTGGATTCAGGTATGATGATTCTAACTGAAATAAGTCACACAGAAAAAGAAACATCATAAGATATCAGTAATACACGGAATGTAAACTTGGCTACACAGGAACTGTATTACAGAACAGAACAGGGTCTCAAATTTAGAAAACCAACTTATGCTTGCTTAAGGGGAAAGGTGAGTTGGGGTGCTGCATAAAAACAGAGATTGAAATGAACACAGATAAAGTTCCTTAAGCCAAATATGGAATAGACAAGAGCTACTCCTTGCTCAACGAAATGGACTCAACACCGCATATTAAATGCCTAAGAATGTACCTGACTAGTAAGTATCTTAAAACCTATGGATTGCTATGTCTCCGAAAGAGAATCAAGCATGTGTACAGGGGCATAAACGCAGCAGTGATAGGATTGGAGAGGTTCGGTGAGCAAATGAAGACCCTTTGAAGTCATATTGCATGGTACCCATTCCACGGGTTTCAACTACCCAGGTTTAAGGTATTCTTCCTTCAGCTAAAACATGCATGTGGAACCTAGAGTATGATCAACCATGTGATCGGGAGACGTGTTCAAATATGTCTCAGTTTTCGTACCCTGGTACTCGGGTGCAACATTCCAGACGCTTTACTAACACCCTCCCGACTTGGAGAGTCAGTCCCTTTAACCTCCTGTTTGGCCCAGTTTGCAATTTCTGCGGAAGATGAACAGGAATAGCGAGAACCAATGAGAGACTAGCTGGAGGTGTCTGGACGGGCAAATTTAACTCTCATTTCCCACCAGGAAGAGGAATTAACCAAAGGCTCAGCGTGCCGTGCCGGAACCAGATTAGGGCCTGAAGCCATCCTGCGGTGTTGCGGCCAGCTCAAAAGAAAGCGAGTTGAAGAAAGGAGCTCAGGGGCACTGTAATTCACAAACCTGCAGAGTTATAAATGACAGCTATCGTCCAAAAATATACTGAAGTAAGGCTGCCAAGAGGACTTGAAAGCGGGGCAGAATTGCAGGAAACCGATTTCAGGAGGCAGACTGGAATTGCATTGAAAGCATAGGAAAAGAGGCAGAACGTCCACAATGATGCACTTGGCCAAAAAGGGCGTATGCGTTTTTTCCTGAATATATTCAGGAAAAAACGCATACGCCCTTTTTGGCCAACCAAGCAAGCTTGCAAAGGAAATCTGCACTACAATGAAGTCTCACTTCCCCCCGGTCAAAAGGGCCATCTGAAAAAAGTGTAAAATCCAGAAAGGCAGGACAGGCCATGGAGAACTGGGAGCCTTGTTATGCTGATGGGCGGGATGTAAATTGCCAACAGACACTCGGGAGAAGTGTATGGTGTTTCCTGAAACATCTAAAAAACAAAGCAACAGAGCCTAGGGCACTTCCACTTATGGTCCTATAGCTTAGGGAAATTAAAATCAAAAAGACACAGCCACCCCAAAGTTTGGGACGCCTCTGTTTACAAGAACCTCGTTTACAGTACAAGTTCAACATCGCAGAAAGTGAAAAATGGATAAAGAAGTTGTGGTATTTACTTACAAAGCAATATCACTCAGCAATGAAATCTATGTCATCAGGCCCTTAGCAGCACAATGAGTGGATTCAGGTATGATGATTCTAACTGAAATAAGTCACACAGAAAAAGAAACATCATAAGATATCAGTAATACACGGAATGTAAACTTGGCTACACAGGAACTGAATTACAGAACAGAACAGGGTCTCAAATTTAGAAAACCAACTTATGCTTGCTTAAGGGGAAAGGTGAGTTGGGGTGCTGCATAAAACCAGAGATTGAAATGAGCACAGATAAAGTTCCTTAAGCCAAATATGGAATAGACAAGAGCTACTCCTTGCTCAACGAAATGGACTCAACACCGCATATTAAATGCCTAAGAATGTACCTGACTAGTAAGTATCTTAAAACCTATGGATTGCTATGTCTCCGAAAGAGAATCAAGCATGTGTACAGGGGCATAAACGCAGCAGTGATAGGATTGGAGAGGTTCGGTGAGCAAATGAAGACCCTTTGAAGTCATATTGCATGGTACCCATTCCACGGGTTTCAACTACCCAGGTTTAAGGTATTCTTCCTTCAGCTAAAACATGCATGTGGAACCTAGAGTATGATCAACCATGTGATCGGGAGACGTGTTCAAATATGTCTCAGTTTTCGTACCCTGGTACTCGGGTGCAACATTCCAGACGCTTTACTAACACCCTCCCGACTTGGAGAGTCAGTCCCTTTAACCTCCTGTTTGGCCCAGTTTGCAATTTCTGCGGAAGATGAACAGGAATAGCGAGAACCAATGAGAGACTAGCTGGAGGTGTCTGGACGGGCAAATTTAACTCTCATTTCCCACGAGGAAGAGGAATTAACCAAAGGCTCAGCGTGCCGTGCCGGAACCAGATTAGGGCCTGAAGCCATCCTGCAGTGTTGCGGCCAGCTCAAAAGAAAGCGAGTTGAAGAAAGGAGTTCAGGGGCACTGTAATTCACAAACCTGCAGAGTTATAAATGACAGCTATCGTCCAAAAATATACTGAAGTAAGGCTGCCAAGAGGACTTGAAAGCGGGGCAGAATTGCAGGAAACCGATTTCAGGAGGCACACTGGAATTGCATTGAAAGCATAGGAAAAGAGGCAGAACGTCCACAATGATGCACTTGGCCAAAAAGGGCGTATGCGTTTTTTCCTGAATATATTCAGGAAAAAACGCATACGCCCTTTTTGGCCAACCAAGCAACCTTGCAAAGGAAATCTGCACTACAATGAAGTCTCACTTCCCCCCGGTCAAAAGGGCCATCTGAAAAAAGTGTAAAATCCAGAAAGACAGGACAGGCCATGGAGAACTGGGAGCCTTGTTATGCTGATGGGCGGGATGTAAATTGCCAACAGACACTCGGGAGAAGTGTATGGTGTTTCCTGAAACATCTAAAAAACAAAGCAACAGAGCCTAGGGCACTTCCACTTATGGTCCTATAGCTTAGGGAAATTAAAATCAAAAAGACACAGCCACCCCAAAGTTTGGGACGCCTCTGTTTACAAGAACCTCGTTTACAGTACAAGTTCAACATCGCAGAAAGTGAAAAATGGATAAAGAAGTTGTGGTATTTACTTACAAAGCAATATCACTCAGCAATGAAATCTATGTCATCAGGCCCTTAGCAGCACAATGAGTGGATTCAGGTATGATGATTCTAACTGAAATAAGTCACACAGAAAAAGAAACATCATAAGATATCAGTAATACACGGAATGTAAACTTGGCTACACAGGAACTGTATTACAGAACAGAACAGGGTCTCAAATTTAGAAAACCAACTTATGCTTGCTTAAGGGGAAAGGTGAGTTGGGGTGCTGCATAAAACCAGAGATTGAAATGAACACAGATAAAGTTCCTTAAGCCAAATATGGAATAGACAAGAGCTACTCCTTGCTCAACGAAATGGACTCAACACCGCATATTAAATGCCTAAGAATGTACCTGACTAGTAAGTATCTTAAAACCTATGGATTGCTATGTCTCCGAAAGAGAATCAAGCATGTGTACAGGGGCATAAACGCAGCAGTGATAGGATTGGAGAGGTTCGGTGAGCAAATGAAGACCCTTTGAAGTCATATTGCATGGTACCCATTCCACGGGTTTCAACTACCCAGGTTTAAGGTATTCTTCCTTCAGCTAAAACATGCATGTGGAACCTAGAGTATGATCAACCATGTGATCGGGAGACGTGTTCAAATATGTCTCAGTTTTCGTACCCTGGTACTCGGGTGCAACATTCCAGACGCTTTACTAACACCCTCCCGACTTGGAGAGTCAGTCCCTTTAACCTCCTGTTTGGCCCAGTTTGCAATTTCTGCGGAAGATGAACAGGAATAGCGAGAACCAATGAGAGACTAGCTGGAGGTGTCTGGACGGGCAAATTTAACTCTCATTTCCCACCAGGAAGAGGAATTAACCAAAGGCTCAGCGTGCCGTGCCGGAACCAGATTAGGGCCTGAAGCCATCCTGCGGTGTTGCGGCCAGCTCAAAAGAAAGCGAGTTGAAGAAAGGAGCTCAGGGGCACTGTAATTCACAAACCTGCAGAGTTATAAATGACAGCTATCGTCCAAAAATATACTGAAGTAAGGCTGCCAAGAGGACTTGAAAGCGGGGCAGAATTGCAGGAAACCGATTTCAGGAGGCAGACTGGAATTGCATTGAAAGCATAGGAAAAGAGGCAGAACGTCCACAATGATGCACTTGGCCAAAAAGGGCGTATGTGTTTTTTCCTGAATATATTCAGGAAAAAACGCATACGCCCTTTTTGGCCAACCAAGCAAGCTTGCAAAGGAAATCTGCACTACAATGAAGTCTCACTTCCCCCCGGTCAAAAGGGCCATCTGAAAAAAGTGTAAAATCCAGAAAGGCAGGACAGGCCATGGAGAACTGGGAGCCTTGTTATGCTGATGGGCGGGATGTAAATTGCCAACAGACACTCGGGAGAAGTGTATGGTGTTTCCTGAAACATCTAAAAAACAAAGCAACAGAGCCTAGGGCACTTCCACTTATGGTCCTATAGCTTAGGGAAATTAAAATCAAAAAGACACAGCCACCCCAAAGTTTGGGACGCCTCTGTTTACAAGAACCTCGTTTACAGTACAAGTTCAACATCGCAGAAAGTGAAAAATGGATAAAGAAGTTGTGGTATTTACTTACAAAGCAATATCACTCAGCAATGAAATCTATGTCATCAGGCCCTTAGCAGCACAATGAGTGGATTCAGGTATGATGATTCTAACTGAAATAAGTCACACAGAAAAAGAAACATCATAAGATATCAGTAATACACGGAATGTAAACTTGGCTACACAGGAACTGAATTACAGAACAGAACAGGGTCTCAAATTTAGAAAACCAACTTATGCTTGCTTAAGGGGAAAGGTGAGTTGGGGTGCTGCATAAAACCAGAGATTGAAATGAGCACAGATAAAGTTCCTTAAGCCAAATATGGAATAGACAAGAGCTACTCCTTGCTCAACGAAATGGACTCAACACCGCATATTAAATGCCTAAGAATGTACCTGACTAGTAAGTATCTTAAAACCTATGGATTGCTATGTCTCCGAAAGAGAATCAAGCATGTGTACAGGGGCATAAACGCAGCAGTGATAGGATTGGAGAGGTTCGGTGAGCAAATGAAGACCCTTTGAAGTCATATTGCATGGTACCCATTCCACGGGTTTCAACTACCCAGGTTTAAGGTATTCTTCCTTCAGCTAAAACATGCATGTGGAACCTAGAGTATGATCAACCATGTGATCGGGAGACGTGTTCAAATATGTCTCAGTTTTCGTACCCTGGTACTCGGGTGCAACATTCCAGACGCTTTACTAACACCCTCCCGACTTGGAGAGTCAGTCCCTTTAACCTCCTGTTTGGCCCAGTTTGCAATTTCTGCGGAAGATGAACAGGAATAGCGAGAACCAATGAGAGACTAGCTGGAGGTGTCTGGACGGGCAAATTTAACTCTCATTTCCCACGAGGAAGAGGAATTAACCAAAGGCTCAGCGTGCCGTGCCGGAACCAGATTAGGGCCTGAAGCCATCCTGCAGTGTTGCGGCCAGCTCAAAAGAAAGCGAGTTGAAGAAAGGAGTTCAGGGGCACTGTAATTCACAAACCTGCAGAGTTATAAATGACAGCTATCGTCCAAAAATATACTGAAGTAAGGCTGCCAAGAGGACTTGAAAGCGGGGCAGAATTGCAGGAAACCGATTTCAGGAGGTAGACTGGAATTGCATTGAAAGCATAGGAAAAGAGGCAGAACGTCCACAATGATGCACTTGGCCAAAAAGGGCGTATGCGTTTTTTCCTGAATATATTCAGGAAAAAACGCATACGCCCTTTTTGGCCAACCAAGCAAGCTTGCAAAGGAAATCTGCACTACAATGAAGTCTCACTTCCCCCCGGTCAAAAGGGCCATCTGAAAAAAGTGTAAAATCCAGAAAGGCAGGACAGGCCATGGAGAACTGGGAGCCTTGTTATGCTGATGGGCGGGATGTAAATTGCCAACAGACACTCGGGAGAAGTGTATGGTGTTTCCTGAAACATCTAAAAACCAAAGCAACAGAGCCTAGGGCACTTCCACTTATGGTCCTATAGCTTAGGGAAATTAAAATCAAAAAGACACAGCCACCCCAAAGTTTGGGACGCCTCTGTTTACAAGAACCTCGTTTACAGTACAAGTTCAACATCGCAGAAAGTGAAAAATGGATAAAGAAGTTGTGGTATTTACTTACAAAGCAATATCACTCAGCAATGAAATCTATGTCATCAGGCCCTTAGCAGCACAATGAGTGGATTCAGGTATGATGATTCTAACTGAAATAAGTCACACAGAAAAAGAAACATCATAAGATATCAGTAATACACGGAATGTAAACTTGGCTACACAGGAACTGTATTACAGAACAGAACAGGGTCTCAAATTTAGAAAACCAACTTATGCTTGCTTAAGGGGAAAGGTGAGTTGGGGTGCTGCATAAAACCAGAGATTGAAATGAACACAGATAAAGTTCCTTAAGCCAAATATGGAATAGACAAGAGCTACTCCTTGCTCAACGAAATGGACTCAACACCGCATATTAAATGCCTAAGAATGTACCTGACTAGTAAGTATCTTAAAACCTATGGATTGCTATGTCTCCGAAAGAGAATCAAGCATGTGTACAGGGGCATAAACGCAGCAGTGATAGGATTGGAGAGGTTCGGTGAGCAAATGAAGACCCTTTGAAGTCATATTGCATGGTACCCATTCCACGGGTTTCAACTACCCAGGTTTAAGGTATTCTTCCTTCAGCTAAAACATGCATGTGGAACCTAGAGTATGATCAACCATGTGATCGGGAGACGTGTTCAAATATGTCTCAGTTTTCGTACCCTGGTACTCGGGTGCAACATTCCAGACGCTTTACTAACACCCTCCCGACTTGGAGAGTCAGTCCCTTTAACCTCCTGTTTGGCCCAGTTTGCAATTTCTGCGGAAGATGAACAGGAATAGCGAGAACCAATGAGAGACTAGCTGGAGGTGTCTGGACGGGCAAATTTAACTCTCATTTCCCACCAGGAAGAGGAATTAACCAAAGGCTCAGCGTGCCGTGCCGGAACCAGATTAGGGCCTGAAGCCATCCTGCGGTGTTGCGGCCAGCTCAAAAGAAAGCGAGTTGAAGAAAGGAGCTCAGGGGCACTGTAATTCACAAACCTGCAGAGTTATAAATGACAGCTATCGTCCAAAAATATACTGAAGTAAGGCTGCCAAGAGGACTTGAAAGCGGGGCAGAATTGCAGGAAACCGATTTCAGGAGGCAGACTGGAATTGCATTGAAAGCATAGGAAAAGAGGCAGAACGTCCACAATGATGCACTTGGCCAAAAAGGGCGTATGCGTTTTTTCCTGAATATATTCAGGAAAAAATGCATACGCCCTTTTTGGCCAACCAAGCAACCTTGCAAAGGAAATCTGCACTACAATGAAGTCTCACTTCCCCCCGGTCAAAAGGGCCATCTGAAAAAAGTGTAAAATCCAGAAAGGCAGGACAGGCCATGGAGAACTGGGAGCCTTGTTATGCTGATGGGCGGGATGTAAATTGCCAACAGACACTCGGGAGAAGTGTATGGTGTTTCCTGAAACATCTAAAAAACAAAGCAACAGAGCCTAGGGCACTTCCACTTATGGTCCTATAGCTTAGGGAAATTAAAATCAAAAAGACACAGCCACCCCAAAGTTTGGGACGCCTCTGTTTACAAGAACCTCATTTACAGTACAAGTTCAACATCGCAGAAAGTGAAAAATGGATAAAGAAGTTGTGGTATTTACTTACAAAGCAATATCACTCAGCAATGAAATCTATGTCATCAGGCCCTTAGCAGCACAATGAGTGGATTCAGGTATGATGATTCTAACTGAAATAAGTCACACAGAAAAAGAAACATCATAAGATATCAGTAATACACGGAATGTAAACTTGGCTACACAGGAACTGAATTACAGAACAGAACAGGGTCTCAAATTTAGAAAACCAACTTATGCTTGCTTAAGGGGAAAGGTGAGTTGGGGTGCTGCATAAAACCAGAGATTGAAATGAGCACAGATAAAGTTCCTTAAGCCAAATATGGAATAGACAAGAGCTACTCCTTGCTCAACGAAATGGACTCAACACCGCATATTAAATGCCTAAGAATGTACCTGACTAGTAAGTATCTTAAAACCTATGGATTGCTATGTCTCCGAAAGAGAATCAAGCATGTGTACAGGGGCATAAACGCAGCAGTGATAGGATTGGAGAGGTTCGGTGAGCAAATGAAGACCCTTTGAAGTCATATTGCATGGTACCCATTCCAAGGGTTTCAACTACCCAGGTTTAAGGTATTCTTCCTTCAGCTAAAACATGCATGTGGAACCTAGAGTATGATCAACCATGTGATCGGGAGACGTGTTCAAATATGTCTCAGTTTTCGTACCCTGGTACTCGGGTGCAACATTCCAGACGCTTTACTAACACCCTCCCGACTTGGAGAGTCAGTCCCTTTAACCTCCTGTTTGGCCCAGTTTGCAATTTCTGCGGAAGATGAACAGGAATAGCGAGAACCAATGAGAGACTAGCTGGAGGTGTCTGGACGGGCAAATTTAACTCTCATTTCCCACCAGGAAGAGGAATTAACCAAAGGCTCAGCGTGCCGTGCCGGAACCAGATTAGGGCCTGAAGCCATCCTGCGGTGTTGCGGCCAGCTCAAAAGAAAGCGAGTTGAAGAAAGGAGCTCAGGGGCACTGTAATTCACAAACCTGCAGAGTTATAAATGACAGCTATCGTCCAAAAATATACTGAAGTAAGGCTGCCAAGAGGACTTGAAAGCGGGGCAGAATTGCAGGAAACCGATTTCAGGAGGTAGACTGGAATTGCATTGAAAGCATAGGAAAAGAGGCAGAACGTCCACAATGATGCACTTGGCCAAAAAGGGCGTATGCGTTTTTTCCTGAATATATTCAGGAAAAAACGCATACGCCCTTTTTGGCCAACCAAGCAAGCTTGCAAAGGAAATCTGCACTACAATGAAGTCTCACTTCCCCCCGGTCAAAAGGGCCATCTGAAAAATGTGTAAAATCCAGAAAGGCAGGACAGGCCATGGAGAACTGGGAGTCTTGTTATGCTGATGGGCGGGATGTAAATTGCCAACAGACACTCGGGAGAAGTGTATGGTGTTTCCTGAAACATCTAAAAAACAAAGCAACAGAGCCTAGGGCACTTCCACTTATGGTCCTATAGCTTAGGGAAATTAAAATCAAAAAGACACAGCCACCCCAAAGTTTGGGACGCCTCTGTTTAAAAGAACCTCGTGTACAGTACAAGTTCAACATCGCAGAAAGTGAAAAATGGATAAAGAAGTTGTGGTATTTACTTACAAAGCAATATCACTCAGCAATGAAATCTATGTCATCAGGCCCTTAGCAGCACAATGAGTGGATTCAGGTATGATGATTCTAACTGAAATAAGTCACACAGAAAAAGAAACATCATAAGATATCAGTAATACACGGAATGTAAACTTGGCTACACAGGAACTGAATTACAGAACAGAACAGGGTCTCAAATTTAGAAAACCAACTTATGCTTGCTTAAGGGTAAAGGTGAGTTGGGGTGCTGCATAAAACCAGAGATTGAAATGAGCACAGATAAAGTTCCTTAAGCCAAATATGGAATAGACAAGAGCTACTCCTTGCTCAACGAAATGGACTCAACACCGCATATTAAATGCCTAAGAATGTACCTGACTAGTAAGTATCTTAAAACCTATGGATTGCTATGTCTCTGAAAGAGAATCAAGCATGTGTACAGGGGCATAAACGCAGCAGTGATAGGATTGGAGAGGTTCGGTGAGCAAATGAAGACCCTTTGAAGTCATATTGCATGGTACCCATTCCACGGGTTTCAACTACCCAGGTTTAAGGTATTCTTCCTTCAGCTAAAACATGCATGTGGAACCTAGAGTATGATCAACCATGTGATCGGGAGACGTGTTCAAATATGTCTCAGTTTTCGTACCCTGGTACTCGGGTGCAACATTCCAGACGCTTTACTAACACCCTCCCGACTTGGAGAGTCAGTCCCTTTAACCTCCTGTTTGGCCCAGTTTGCAATTTCTGCGGAAGATGAACAGGAATAGCGAGAACCAATGAGAGACTAGCTGGAGGTGTCTGGACGGGCAAATTTAACTCTCATTTCCCACCAGGAAGAGGAATTAACCAAAGGCTCAGCGTGCCGTGCCGGAACCAGATTAGGGCCTGAAGCCATCCTGCGGTGTTGCGGCCAGCTCAAAAGAAAGCGAGTTGAAGAAAGGAGCTCAGGGGCACTGTAATTCACAAACCTGCAGAGTTATAAATGACAGCTATCGTCCAAAAATATACTGAAGTAAGGCTGCCAAGAGGACTTGAAAGCGGGGCAGAATTGCAGGAAACCGATTTCAGGAGGCAGACTGGAATTGCATTGAAAGCATAGGAAAAGAGGCAGAACGTCCACAATGATGCACTTGGCCAAAAAGGGCGTATGCGTTTTTTCCTGAATATATTCAGGAAAAAACGCATACGCCCTTTTTGGCCAACCAAGCAAGCTTGCAAAGGAAATCTGCACTACAATGAAGTCTCACTTCCCCCCGGTCAAAAGGGCCATCTGAAAAAAGTGTAAAATCCAGAAAGGCAGGACAGGCCATGGAGAACTGGGAGCCTTGTTATGCTGATGGGCGGGATGTAAATTGCCAACAGACACTCGGGAGAAGTGTATGGTGTTTCCTGAAACATCTAAAAAACAAAGCAACAGAGCCTAGGGCACTTCCACTTATGGTCCTATAGCTTAGGGAAATTAAAATCAAAAAGACACAGCCACCCCAAAGTTTGGGACGCCTCTGTTTACAAGAACCTCGTTTACAGTACAAGTTCAACATCGCAGAAAGTGAAAAATGGATAAAGAAGTTGTGGTATTTACTTACAAAGCAATATCACTCAGCAATGAAATCTATGTCATCAGGCCCTTAGCAGCACAATGAGTGGATTCAGGTATGATGATTCTAACTGAAATAAGTCACACAGAAAAAGAAACATCATAAGATATCAGTAATACACGGAATGTAAACTTGGCTACACAGGAACTGTATTACAGAACAGAACAGGGTCTCAAATTTAGAAAACCAACTTATGCTTGCTTAAGGGGAAAGGTGAGTTGGGGTGCTGCATAAAACCAGAGATTGAAATGAACACAGATAAAGTTCCTTAAGCCAAATATGGAATAGACAAGAGCTACTCCTTGCTCAACGAAATGGACTCAACACCGCATATTAAATGCCTAAGAATGTACCTGACTAGTAAGTATCTTAAAACCTATGGATTGCTATGTCTCCGAAAGAGAATCAAGCATGTGTACAGGGGCATAAACGCAGCAGTGATAGGATTGGAGAGGTTCGGTGAGCAAATGAAGACCCTTTGAAGTCATATTGCATGGTACCCATTCCACGGGTTTCAACTACCCAGGTTTAAGGTATTCTTCCTTCAGCTAAAACATGCATGTGGAACCTAGAGTATGATCAACCATGTGATCGGGAGACGTGTTCAAATATGTCTCAGTTTTCGTACCCTGGTACTCGGGTGCAACATTCCAGACGCTTTACTAACACCCTCCCGACTTGGAGAGTCAGTCCCTTTAACCTCCTGTTTGGCCCAGTTTGCAATTTCTGCGGAAGATGAACAGGAATAGCGAGAACCAATGAGAGACTAGCTGGAGGTGTCTGGACGGGCAAATTTAACTCTCATTTCCCACCAGGAAGAGGAATTAACCAAAGGCTCAGCGTGCCGTGCCGGAACCAGATTAGGGCCTGAAGCCATCCTGCGGTGTTGCGGCCAGCTCAAAAGAAAGCGAGTTGAAGAAAGGAGCTCAGGGGCACTGTAATTCACAAACCTGCAGAGTTATAAATGACAGCTATCGTCCAAAAATATACTGAAGTAAGGCTGCCAAGAGGACTTGAAAGCGGGGCAGAATTGCAGGAAACCGATTTCAGGAGGCAGACTGGAATTGCATTGAAAGCATAGGAAAAGAGGCAGAACGTCCACAATGATGCACTTGGCCAAAAAGGGCGTATGCGTTTTTTCCTGAATATATTCAGGAAAAAATGCATACGCCCTTTTTGGCCAACCAAGCAAGCTTGCAAAGGAAATCTGCACTACAATGAAGTCTCACTTCCCCCCGGTCAAAAGGGCCATCTGAAAAAAGTGTAAAATCCAGAAAGGCAGGACAGGCCATGGAGAACAGGGAGCCTTGTTATGCTGATGGGCGGGATGTAAATTGCCAACAGACACTCGGGAGAAGTGTATGGTGTTTCCTGAAACATCTAAAAAACAAAGCAACAGAGCCTAGGGCACTTCCACTTATGGTCCTATAGCTTAGGGAAATTAAAATCAAAAAGACACAGCCACCCCAAAGTTTGGGACGCCTCTGTTTACAAGAACCTCATTTACAGTACAAGTTCAACATCGCAGAAAGTGAAAAATGGATAAAGAAGTTGTGGTATTTACTTACAAAGCAATATCACTCAGCAATGAAATCTATGTCATCAGGCCCTTAGCAGCACAATGAGTGGATTCAGGTATGATGATTCTAACTGAAATAAGTCACACAGAAAAAGAAACATCATAAGATATCAGTAATACACGGAATGTAAACTTGGCTACACAGGAACTGAATTACAGAACAGAACAGGGTCTCAAATTTAGAAAACCAACTTATGCTTGCTTAAGGGGAAAGGTGAGTTGGGGTGCTGCATAAAACCAGAGATTGAAATGAGCACAGATAAAGTTCCTTAAGCCAAATATGGAATAGACAAGAGCTACTCCTTGCTCAACGAAATGGACTCAACACCGCATATTAAATGCCTAAGAATGTACCTGACTAGTAAGTATCTTAAAACCTATGGATTGCTATGTCTCCGAAAGAGAATCAAGCATGTGTACAGGGGCATAAACGCAGCAGTGATAGGATTGGAGAGGTTCGGTGAGCAAATGAAGACCCTTTGAAGTCATATTGCATGGTACCCATTCCAAGGGTTTCAACTACCCAGGTTTAAGGTATTCTTCCTTCAGCTAAAACATGCATGTGGAACCTAGAGTATGATCAACCATGTGATCGGGAGACGTGTTCAAATATGTCTCAGTTTTCGTACCCTGGTACTCGGGTGCAACATTCCAGACGCTTTACTAACACCCTCCCGACTTGGAGAGTCAGTCCCTTTAACCTCCTGTTTGGCCCAGTTTGCAATTTCTGCGGAAGATGAACAGGAATAGCGAGAACCAATGAGAGACTAGCTGGAGGTGTCTGGACGGGCAAATTTAACTCTCATTTCCCACCAGGAAGAGGAATTAACCAAAGGCTCAGCGTGCCGTGCCGGAACCAGATTAGGGCCTGAAGCCATCCTGCAGTGTTGCGGCCAGCTCAAAAGAAAGCGAGTTGAAGAAAGGAGCTCAGGGACACTGTAATTCACAAACCTGCAGAGTTATAAATGACAGCTATCGTCCAAAAATATACTGAAGTAAGGCTGCCAAGAGGACTTGAAAGCGGGGTAGAATTGCAGGAAACCGATTTCAGGAGGTAGACTGGAATTGCATTGAAAGCATAGGAAAAGAGGCAGAACGTCCACAATGATGCACTTGGCCAAAAAGGGCGTATGCGTTTTTTCCTGAATATATTCAGGAAAAAACGCATACGCCCTTTTTGGCCAACCAAGCAAGCTTGCAAAGGAAATCTGCACTACAATGAAGTCTCACTTCCCCCCGGTCAAAAGGGCCATCTGAAAAAAGTGTAAAATCCAGAAAGACAGGACAGGCCATGGAGAACTGGGAGCCTTGTTATGCTGATGGGCAGGATGTAAATTGCCAACAGACACTCGGGAGAAGTGTATGGTGTTTCCTGAAACATCTAAAAAACAAAGCAACAGAGCCTAGGGCACTTCCACTTATGGTCCTATAGCTTAGGGAAATTAAAATCAAAAAGACACAGCCACCCCAAAGTTTGGGACGCCTCTGTTTACAAGAACCTCGTTTACAGTACAAGTTCAACATCGCAGAAAGTGAAAAATGGATAAAGAAGTTGTGGTATTTACTTACAAAGCAATATCACTCAGCAATGAAATCTATGTCATCAGGCCCTTAGCAGCACAATGAGTGGATTCAGGTATGATGATTCTAACTGAAATAAGTCACACAGAAAAAGAAACATCATAAGATATCAGTAATACACGGAATGTAAACTTGGCTACACAGGAACTGTATTACAGAACAGAACAGGGTCTCAAATTTAGAAAACCAACTTATGCTTGCTTAAGGGGAAAGGTGAGTTGGGGTGCTGCATAAAAACAGAGATTGAAATGAACACAGATAAAGTTCCTTAAGCCAAATATGGAATAGACAAGAGCTACTCCTTGCTCAACGAAATGGACTCAACACCGCATATTAAATGCCTAAGAATGTACCTGACTAGTAAGTATCTTAAAACCTATGGATTGCTATGTCTCCGAAAGAGAATCAAGCATGTGTACAGGGGCATAAACGCAGCAGTGATAGGATTGGAGAGGTTCGGTGAGCAAATGAAGACCCTTTGAAGTCATATTGCATGGTACCCATTCCACGGGTTTCAACTACCCAGGTTTAAGGTATTCTTCCTTCAGCTAAAACATGCATGTGGAACCTAGAGTATGATCAACCATGTGATCGGGAGACGTGTTCAAATATGTCTCAGTTTTCGTACCCTGGTACTCGGGTGCAACATTCCAGATGCTTTACTAACACCCTCCCGACTTGGAGAGTCAGTCCCTTTAACCTCCTGTTTGGCCCAGTTTGCAATTTCTGCGGAAGATGAACAGGAATAGCGAGAACCAATGAGAGACTAGCTGGAGGTGTCTGGACGGGCAAATTTAACTCTCATTTCCCACCAGGAAGAGGAATTAACCAAAGGCTCAGCGTGCCGTGCCGGAACCAGATTAGGGCCTGAAGCCATCCTGCGGTGTTGCGGCCAGGTCACAAGAAAGCGAGTTGAAGAAAGGAGCTCAGGGGTACTGTAATTCACAAACCTGCAGAGTTATAAATGACAGCTATCGTCCAAAAATATACTGAAGTAAGGCTGCCAAGAGGACTTGAAAGCGGGGCAGAATTGCAGGAAACCGATTTCAGGAGGTAGACTGGAATTGCATTGAAAGCATAGGAAAAGAGGCAGAACGTCCACAATGATGCACTTGGCCAAAAAGGGCGTATGCGTTTTTTCCTGAATATATTCAGGAAAAAACGCATACGCCCTTTTTGGCCAACCAAGCAAGCTTGCAAAGGAAATCTGCACTACAATGAAGTCTCACTTCCCCCCGGTCAAAAGGGCCATCTGAAAAAAGTGTAAAATCCAGAAAGGCAGGACAGGCCATGGAGAACTGGGAGCCTTGTTATGCTGATGGGCGGGATGTAAATTGCCAACAGACACTCGGGAGAAGTGTATGGTGTTTCCTGAAACATCTAAAAAACAAAGCAACAGAGCCTAGGGCACTTCCACTTATGGTCCTATAGCTTAGGGAAATTAAAATCAAAAAGACACAGCCACCCCAAAGTTTGGGACGCCTCTGTTTACAAGAACCTCGTTTACAGTACAAGTTCAACATCGCAGAAAGTGAAAAATGGATAAAGAAGTTGTGGTATTTACTTACAAAGCAATATCACTCAGCAATGAAATCTATGTCATCAGGCCCTTAGCAGCACAATGAGTGGATTCAGGTATGATGATTCTAACTGAAATAAGTCACACAGAAAAAGAAACATCATAAGATATCAGTAATACACGGAATGTAAACTTGGCTACACAAGAACTGAATTACAGAACAGAACAGGGTCTCAAATTTAGAAAACCAACTTATGCTTCCTTAAGGGTAAAGGTGAGTTGGGGTGCTGCATAAAACCAGAGATTGAAATGAGCACAGATAAAGTTCCTTAAGCCAAATATGGAATAGACAAGAGCTACCTCTTGCTCAACGAAATGGACTCAACACCGCATATTAAATGCCTAAGAATGTACCTGACTAGTAAGTATCTTAAAACCTATGGATTGCTATGTCTCCGAAAGAGAATCAAGCATGTGTACAGGGGCATAAACGCAGCAGTGATAGGATTGGAGAGGTTCGGTGAGCAAATGAAGACCCTTTGAAGTCATATTGCATGGTACCCATTCCACAGGTTTCAACTACCCAGGTTTAAGGTATTCTTCCTTCAGCTAAAACATGCATGTGGAACCTAGAGTATGATCAACCATGTGATCGGGAGACGTGTTCAAATATGTCTCAGTTTTCGTACCCTGGTACTCGGGTGCAACATTCCAGACACTTTACTAACACCCTCCCGACTTGGAGAGTCAGTCCCTTTAACCTCCTGTTTGGCCCAGTTTGCAATTTCTGCGGAAGATGAACAGGAATAGCGAGAACCAATGAGAGACTAGCTGGAGGTGTCTGGACGGGCAAATTTAACTCTCATTTCCCACCAGGAAGAGGAATTAACCAAAGGCTCAGCGTGCCGTGCCGGAACCAGATTAGGGCCTGAAGCCATCCTGCGGTGTTGCGGCCAGCTCAAAAGAAAGCGAGTTGAAGAAAGGAGCTCAGGGGCACTGTAATTCACAAACCTGCAGAGTTATAAATGACAGCTATCGTCCAAAAATATACTGAAGTAAGGCTGCCAAGAGGACTTGAAAGCGGGGCAGAATTGCAGGAAACCGATTTCAGGAGGTAGACTGGAATTGCATTGAAAGCATAGGAAAAGAGGCAGAACGTCCACAATGATGCACTTGGCCAAAAAGGGCGTATGCGTTTTTTCCTGAATATATTCAGGAAAAAACGCATACGCCCTTTTTGGCCAACCAAGCAAGCTTGCAAAGGAAATCTGCACTACAATGAAGTCTCACTTCCCCCCGGTCAAAAGGGCCATCTGAAAAAAGTGTAAAATCCAGAAAGGCAGGACAGGCCATGGAGAACTGGGAGTCTTGTTATGCTGATGGGCGGGATGTAAATTGCCAACAGACACTCGGGAGAAGTGTATGGTGTTTCCTGAAACATCTAAAAAACAAAGCAACAGAGCCTAGGGCACTTCCACTTATGGTCCTATAGCTTAGGGAAATTAAAATCAAAAAGACACAGCCACCCCAAAGTTTGGGACGCCTCTGTTTAAAAGAACCTCGTGTACAGTACAAGTTCAACATCGCAGAAAGTGAAAAATGGATAAAGAAGTTGTGGTATTTACTTACAAAGCAATATCACTCAGCAATGAAATCTATGTCATCAGGCCGTTAGCAGCACAATGAGTGGATTCAGGTATGATGATTCTAACTGAAATAAGTCACACAGAAAAAGAAACATCATAAGATATCAGTAATACACGGAATGTAAACTTGGCTACACAGGAACTGAATTACAGAACAGAACAGGGTCTCAAATTTAGAAAACCAACTTATGCTTGCTTAAGGGTAAAGGTGAGTTGGGGTGCTGCATAAAACCAGAGATTGAAATGAGCACAGATAAAGTTCCTTAAGCCAAATATGGAATAGACAAGAGCTACTCCTTGCTCAACGAAATGGACTCAACACCGCATATTAAATGCCTAAGAATGTACCTGACTAGTAAGTATCTTAAAACCTATGGATTGCTATGTCTCCGAAAGAGAATCAAGCATGTGTACAGGGGCATAAACGCAGCAGTGATAGGATTGGAGAGGTTCGGTGAGCAAATGAAGACCCTTTGAAGTCATATTGCATGGTACCCATTCCACGGGTTTCAACTACCCAGGTTTAAGGTATTCTTCCTTCAGCTAAAACATGCATGTGGAACCTAGAGTATGATCAACCATGTGATCGGGAGACGTGTTCAAATATGTCTCAGTTTTCGTACCCTGGTACTCGGGTGCAACATTCCAGACGCTTTACTAACACCCTCCCGACTTGGAGAGTCAGTCCCTTTAACCTCCTGTTTGGCCCAGTTTGCAATTTCTGCGGAAGATGAACAGGAATAGCGAGAACCAATGAGAGACTAGCTGGAGGTGTCTGGACGGGCAAATTTAACTCTCATTTCCCACCAGGAAGAGGAATTAACCAAAGGCTCAGCGTGCCGTGCCGGAACCAGATTAGGGCCTGAAGCCATCCTGCGGTGTTGCGGCCAGCTCAAAAGAAAGCGAGTTGAAGAAAGGAGCTCAGGGGCACTGTAATTCACAAACCTGCAGAGTTATAAATGACAGCTATCGTCCAAAAATATACTGAAGTAAGGCTGCCAAGAGGACTTGAAAGCGGGGCAGAATTGCAGGAAACCGATTTCAGGAGGCAGACTGGAATTGCATTGAAAGCATAGGAAAAGAGGCAGAACGTCCACAATGATGCACTTGGCCAAAAAGGGCGTATGCGTTTTTTCCTGAATATATTCAGGAAAAAACGCATACGCCCTTTTTGGCCAACCAAGCAAGCTTGCAAAGGAAATCTGCACTACAATGAAGTCTCACTTCCCCCCGGTCAAAAGGGCCATCTGAAAAAAGTGTAAAATCCAGAAAGGCAGGACAGGCCATGGAGAACTGGGAGCCTTGTTATGCTGATGGGCGGGATGTAAATTGCCAACAGACACTCGGGAGAAGTGTATGGTGTTTCCTGAAACATCTAAAAAACAAAGCAACAGAGCCTAGGGCACTTCCACTTATGGTCCTATAGCTTAGGGAAATTAAAATCAAAAAGACACAGCCACCCCAAAGTTTGGGACGCCTCTGTTTACAAGAACCTCGTTTACAGTACAAGTTCAACATCGCAGAAAGTGAAAAATGGATAAAGAAGTTGTGGTATTTACTTACAAAGCAATATCACTCAGCAATGAAATCTATGTCATCAGGCCCTTAGCAGCACAATGAGTGGATTCAGGTATGATGATTCTAACTGAAATAAGTCACACAGAAAAAGAAACATCATAAGATATCAGTAATACACGGAATGTAAACTTGGCTACACAGGAACTGAATTACAGAACAGAACAGGGTCTCAAATTTAGAAAACCAACTTATGCTTGCTTAAGGGGAAAGGTGAGTTGGGGTGCTGCATAAAACCAGAGATTGAAATGAGCACAGATAAAGTTCCTTAAGCCAAATATGGAATAGACAAGAGCTACTCCTTGCTCAACGAAATGGACTCAACACCGCATATTAAATGCCTAAGAATGTACCTGACTAGTAAGTATCTTAAAACCTATGGATTGCTATGTCTCCGAAAGAGAATCAAGCATGTGTACAGGGGCATAAACGCAGCAGTGATAGGATTGGAGAGGTTCGGTGAGCAAATGAAGACCCTTTGAAGTCATATTGCATGGTACCCATTCCACGGGTTTCAACTACCCAGGTTTAAGGTATTCTTCCTTCAGCTAAAACATGCATGTGGAACCTAGAATATGATCAACCATGTGATCGGGAGATGTGTTCAAATATGTCTCAGTTTTCGTACCCTGGTACTCGGGTGCAACATTCCAGACGCTTTACTAACACCCTCCCGACTTGGAGAGTCAGTCCCTTTAACCTCCTGTTTGGCCCAGTTTGCAATTTCTGCGGAAGATGAACAGGAATAGCGAGAACCAATGAGAGACTAGCTGGAGGTGTCTGGACGGGCAAATTTAACTCTCATTTCCCACCAGGAAGAGGAATTAACCAAAGGCTCAGCGTGCCGTGCCGGAACCAGATTAGGGCCTGAAGCCATCCTGCGGTGTTGCGGCCAGCTCAAAAGAAAGCGAGTTGAAGAAAGGAGCTCAGGGGCACTGTAATTCACAAACCTGCAGAGTTATAAATGACAGCTATCGTCCAAAAATATACTGAAGTAAGGCTGCCAAGAGGACTTGAAAGCGGGGCAGAATTGCAGGAAACCGATTTCAGGAGGCAGACTGGAATTGCATTGAAAGCATAGGAAAAGAGGCAGAACGTCCACAATGATGCACTTGGCCAAAAAGGGCGTATGCGTTTTTTCCTGAATATATTCAGGAAAAAACGCATACGCCCTTTTTGGCCAACCAAGCAAGCTTGCAAAGGAAATCTGCACTACAATGAAGTCTCACTTCCCCCCGGTCAAAAGGGCCATCTGAAAAAAGTGTAAAATCCAGAAAGGCAGGACAGGCCATGGAGAACTGGGAGCCTTGTTATGCTGATGGGCGGGATGTAAATTGCCAACAGACACTCGGGAGAAGTGTATGGTGTTTCCTGAAACATCTAAAAAACAAAGCAACAGAGCCTAGGGCACTTCCACTTATGGTCCTATAGCTTAGGGAAATTAAAATCAAAAAGACACAGCCACCCCAAAGTTTGGGACGCCTCTGTTTACAAGAACCTCGTTTACAGTACAAGTTCAACATCGCAGAAAGTGAAAAATGGATAAAGAAGTTGTGGTATTTACTTACAAAGCAATATCACTCAGCAATGAAATCTATGTCATCAGGCCCTTAGCAGCACAATGAGTGGATTCAGGTATGATGATTCTAACTGAAATAAGTCACACAGAAAAAGAAACATCATAAGATATCAGTAATACACGGAATGTAAACTTGGCTACACAGGAACTGAATTACAGAACAGAACAGGGTCTCAAATTTAGAAAACCAACTTATGCTTGCTTAAGGGGAAAGGTGAGTTGGGGTGCTGCATAAAACCAGAGATTGAAATGAGCACAGATAAAGTTCCTTAAGCCAAATATGGAATAGACAAGAGCTACTCCTTGCTCAACGAAATGGACTCAACACCGCATATTAAATGCCTAAGAATGTACCTGACTAGTAAGTATCTTAAAACCTATGGATTGCTATGTCTCCGAAAGAGAATCAAGCATGTGTACAGGGGCATAAACGCAGCAGTGATAGGATTGGAGAGGTTCGGTGAGCAAATGAAGACCCTTTGAAGTCATATTGCATGGTACCCATTCCACGGGTTTCAACTACCCAGGTTTAAGGTATTCTTCCTTCAGCTAAAACATGCATGTGGAACCTAGAGTATGATCAACCATGTGATCGGGAGATGTGTTCAAATATGTCTCAGTTTTCGTACCCTGGTACTCGGGTGCAACATTCCAGACGCTTTACTAACACCCTCCCGACTTGGAGAGTCAGTCCCTTTAACCTCCTGTTTGGCCCAGTTTGCAATTTCTGTGGAAGATGAACAGGAATAGCGAGAACCAATGAGAGACTAGCTGGAGGTGTCTGGACGGGCAAATTTAACTCTCATTTCCCACCAGGAAGAGGAATTAACCAAAGGCTCAGCGTGCCGTGCCGGAACCAGATTAGGGCCTGAAGCCATCCTGCGGTGTTGCGGCCAGCTCAAAAGAAAGCGAGTTGAAGAAAGGAGCTCAGGGGCACTGTAATTCACAAACCTGCAGAGTTATAAATGACAGCTATCGTCCAAAAATATACTGAAGTAAGGCTGCCAAGAGGACTTGAAAGCGGGGCAGAATTGCAGGAAACCGATTTCAGGAGGCAGACTGGAATTGCATTGAAAGCATAGGAAAAGAGGCAGAACGTCCACAATGATGCACTTGGCAAAAAGGGCATATGCGTTTTTTCCTGAATATATTCAGGAAAAAACGCATACGCCCTTTTTGGCCAACCAAGCAAGCTTGCAAAGGAAATCTGCACTACAATGAAGTCTCACTTCCCCCCGGTCAAAAGGGCCATCTGAAAAAAGTGTAAAATCCAGAAAGGCAGGACAGGCCATGGAGAACTGGGAGCCTTGTTATGCTGATGGGCGGGATGTAAATTGCCAACAGACACTCGGGAGAAGTGTATGGTGTTTCCTGAAACATCTAAAAAACAAAGCAACAGAGCCTAGGGCACTTCCACTTATGGTCCTATAGCTTAGGGAAATTAAAATCAAAAAGACACAGCCACCCCAAAGTTTGGGACGCCTCTGTTTACAAGAACCTCGTTTACAGTACAAGTTCAACATCGCAGAAAGTGAAAAATGGATAAAGAAATTGTGGTATTTACTTACAAAGCAATATCACTCAGCAATGAAATCTATGTCATCAGGCCCTTAGCAGCACAATGAGTGGATTCAGGTATGATGATTCTAACTTAAATAAGTCACACAGAAAAAGAAACATCATAAGATATCAGTAATACACGGAATGTAAACTTGGCTACACAGGAACTGTATTACAGAACAGAACAGGGTCTCAAATTTAGAAAACCAACTTATGCTTCCTTAAGGGTAAAGGTGAGTTGGGGTGCTGCATAAAACCAGAGATTGAAATGAGCACAGATAAAGTTCCTTAAGCCAAATATGGAATAGACAAGAGCTACTCCTTGCTCAACGAAATGGACTCAACACCGCATATTAAACGCCTAAGAATGTACCTGACTAGTAAGTATCTTAAAACCTATGGATTGCTATGTCTCCGAAAGAGAATCAAGCATGTGTACAGGGGCATAAACGCAGCAGTGATAGGATTGGAGAGGTTCGGTGAGCAAATGAAGACCCTTTGAAGTCATATTGCATGGTACCCATTCCACGGGTTTCAACTACCCAGGTTTAAGGTATTCTTCCTTCAGCTAAAACATGCATGTGGAACCTAGAGTATGATCAACCATGTGATCGGGAGACGTGTTCAAATATGTCTCAGTTTTCGTACCCTGGTACTCGGGTGCAACATTCCAGACGCTTTACTAACACCCTCCCGACTTGGAGAGTCAGTCCCTTTAACCTCCTGTTTGGCCCAGTTTGCAATTTCTGCGGAAGATGAACAGGAATAGCGAGAACCAATGAGAGACTAGCTGGAGGTGTCTGGACGGGCAAATTTAACTCTCATTTCCCACCAGGAAGAGGAATTAACCAAAGGCTCAGCGTGCCGTGCCGGAACCAGATTAGGGCCTGAAGCCATCCTGCGGTGTTGCGGCCAGCTCAAAAGAAAGCGAGTTGAAGAAAGGAGCTCAGGGGCACTGTAATTCACAAACCTGCAGAGTTATAAATGACAGCTATCGTCCAAAATTATACTGAAGTAAGGCTGCCAAGAGGACTTGAAAGCGGGGCAGAATTGCAGGAAACCGATTTCAGGAGGCACACTGGAATTGCATTGAAAGCATAGGAAAAGAGGCAGAACGTCCACAATGATGCACTTGGCCAAAAAGGGCGTATGCGTTTTTTCCTGAATATATTCAGGAAAAAACGCATACGCCCTTTTTGGCCAACCAAGCAAGCTTGCAAAGGAAATCTGCACTACAATGAAGTCTCACTTCCCCCCGGTCAAAAGGGCCATCTGAAAAACGTGTAAAATCCAGAAAGGCAGGACAGGCCATGGAGAACTGGGAGCCTTGTTATGCTGATGGGCGGGATGTAAATTGCCAACAGACACTCGGGAGAAGTGTATGGTGTTTCCTGAAACATCTAAAAAACAAAGCAACAGAGCCTAGGGCACTTCCACTTATGGTCCTATAGCTTAGGGAAATTAAAATCAAAAAGACACAGCCACCCCAAAGTTTGGGACGCCTCTGTTTACAAGAACCTCGTTTACAGTACAAGTTCAACATCGCAGAAAGTGAAAAATGGATAAAGAAGTTGTGGTATTTACTTACAAAGCAATATCACTCAGCAATGAAATCTATGTCATCAGGCCCTTAGCAGCACAATGAGTGGATTCAGGTATGATGATTCTAACTGAAATAAGTCACACAGAAAAAGAAACATCATAAGATATCAGTAATACACGGAATGTAAACTTGGCTACACAGGAACTGAATTACAGAACAGAACAGGGTCTCAAATTTAGAAAACCAACTTATGCTTCCTTAAGGGTAAAGGTGAGTTGGGGTGCTGCATAAAACCAGAGATTGAAATGAGCACAGATAAAGTTCCTTAAGCCAAATATGGAATAGACAAGAGCTACCTCTTGCTCAACGAAATGGACTCAACACCGCATATTAAATGCCTAAGAATGTACCTGACTAGTAAGTATCTTAAAACCTATGGATTGCTATGTCTCCGAAAGAGAATCAAGCATGTGTACAGGGGCATAAACGCAGCAGTGATAGGATTGGAGAGGTTCGGTGAGCAAATGAAGACCCTTTGAAGTCATATTGCATGGTACCCATTCCACAGGTTTCAACTACCCAGGTTTAAGGTATTCTTCCTTCAGCTAAAACATGCATGTGGAACCTAGAGTATGATCAACCATGTGATCGGGAGACGTGTTCAAATATGTCTCAGTTTTCGTACCCTGGTACTCGGGTGCAACATTCCAGACACTTTACTAACACCCTCCCGACTTGGAGAGTCAGTCCCTTTAACCTCCTGTTTGGCCCAGTTTGCAATTTCTGCGGAAGATGAACAGGAATAGCGAGAACCAATGAGAGACTAGCTGGAGGTGTCTGGACGGGCAAATTTAACTCTCATTTCCCACCAGGAAGAGGAATTAACCAAAGGCTCAGCGTGCCGTGCCGGAACCAGATTAGGGCCTGAAGCCATCCTGCGGTGTTGCGGCCAGCTCAAAAGAAAGCGAGTTGAAGAAAGGAGCTCAGGGGCACTGTAATTCACAAACCTGCAGAGTTATAAATGACAGCTATCGTCCAAAAATATACTGAAGTAAGGCTGCCAAGAGGACTTGAAAGCGGGGCAGAATTGCAGGAAACCGATTTCAGGAGGTAGACTGGAATTGCATTGAAAGCATAGGAAAAGAGGCAGAACGTCCACAATGATGCACTTGGCCAAAAAGGGCGTATGCGTTTTTTCCTGAATATATTCAGGAAAAAACGCATACGCCCTTTTTGGCCAACCAAGCAAGCTTGCAAAGGAAATCTGCACTACAATGAAGTCTCACTTCCCCCCGGTCAAAAGGGCCATCTGAAAAAAGTGTAAAATCCAGAAAGGCAGGACAGGCCATGGAGAACTGGGAGTCTTGTTATGCTGATGGGCGGGATGTAAATTGCCAACAGACACTCGGGAGAAGTGTATGGTGTTTCCTGAAACATCTAAAAAACAAAGCAACAGAGCCTAGGGCACTTCCACTTATGGTCCTATAGCTTAGGGAAATTAAAATCAAAAAGACACAGCCACCCCAAAGTTTGGGACGCCTCTGTTTAAAAGAACCTCGTGTACAGTACAAGTTCAACATCGCAGAAAGTGAAAAATGGATAAAGAAGTTGTGGTATTTACTTACAAAGCAATATCACTCAGCAATGAAATCTATGTCATCAGGCCGTTAGCAGCACAATGAGTGGATTCAGGTATGATGATTCTAACTGAAATAAGTCACACAGAAAAAGAAACATCATAAGATATCAGTAATACACGGAATGTAAACTTGGCTACACAGGAACTGAATTACAGAACAGAACAGGGTCTCAAATTTAGAAAACCAACTTATGCTTGCTTAAGGGGAAAGGTGAGTTGGGGTGCTGCATAAAACCAGAGATTGAAATGAGCACAGATAAAGTTCCTTAAGCCAAATATGGAATAGACAAGAGCTACTCCTTGCTCAACGAAATGGACTCAACACCGCATATTAAATGCCTAAGAATGTACCTGACTAGTAAGTATCTTAAAACCTATGGATTGCTATGTCTCCGAAAGAGAATCAAGCATGTGTACAGGGGCATAAACGCAGCAGTGATAGGATTGGAGAGGTTCGGTGAGCAAATGAAGACCCTTTGAAGTCATATTGCATGGTACCCATTCCACGGGTTTCAACTACCCAGGTTTAAGGTATTCTTCCTTCAGCTAAAACATGCATGTGGAACCTAGAGTATGATCAACCATGTGATCGGGAGACGTGTTCAAATATGTCTCAGTTTTCGTACCCTGGTACTCGGGTGCAACATTCCAGACGCTTTACTAACACCCTCCCGACTTGGAGAGTCAGTCCCTTTAACCTCCTGTTTGGCCCAGTTTGCAATTTCTGCGGAAGATGAACAGGAATAGCGAGAACCAATGAGAGACTAGCTGGAGGTGTCTGGACGGGCAAATTTAACTCTCATTTCCCACCAGGAAGAGGAATTAACCAAAGGCTCAGCGTGCCGTGCCGGAACCAGATTAGGGCCTGAAGCCATCCTGCGGTGTTGCGGCCAGCTCAAAAGAAAGCGAGTTGAAGAAAGGAGCTCAGGGGCACTGTAATTCACAAACCTGCAGAGTTATAAATGACAGCTATCGTCCAAAAATATACTGAAGTAAGGCTGCCAAGAGGACTTGAAAGCGGGGCAGAATTGCAGGAAACCGATTTCAGGAGGCAGACTGGAATTGCATTGAAAGCATAGGAAAAGAGGCAGAACGTCCACAATGATGCACTTGGCCAAAAAGGGCGTATGCGTTTTTTCCTGAATATATTCAGGAAAAAACGCATACGCCCTTTTTGGCCAACCAAGCAAGCTTGCAAAGGAAATCTGCACTACAATGAAGTCTCACTTCCCCCCGGTCAAAAGGGCCATCTGAAAAAAGTGTAAAATCCAGAAAGGCAGGACAGGCCATGGAGAACTGGGAGCCTTGTTATGCTGATGGGCGGGATGTAAATTGCCAACAGACACTCGGGAGAAGTGTATGGTGTTTCCTGAAACATCTAAAAAACAAAGCAACAGAGCCTAGGGCACTTCCACTTATGGTCCTATAGCTTAGGGAAATTAAAATCAAAAAGACACAGCCACCCCAAAGTTTGGGACGCCTCTGTTTACAAGAACCTCGTTTACAGTACAAGTTCAACATCGCAGAAAGTGAAAAATGGATAAAGAAGTTGTGGTATTTACTTACAAAGCAATATCACTCAGCAATGAAATCTATGTCATCAGGCCCTTAGCAGCACAATGAGTGGATTCAGGTATGATGATTCTAACTGAAATAAGTCACACAGAAAAAGAAACATCATAAGATATCAGTAATACACGGAATGTAAACTTGGCTACACAGGAACTGAATTACAGAACAGAACAGGGTCTCAAATTTAGAAAACCAACTTATGCTTGCTTAAGGGGAAAGGTGAGTTGGGGTGCTGCATAAAACCAGAGATTGAAATGAGCACAGATAAAGTTCCTTAAGCCAAATATGGAATAGACAAGAGCTACTCCTTGCTCAACGAAATGGACTCAACACCGCATATTAAATGCCTAAGAATGTACCTGACTAGTAAGTATCTTAAAACCTATGGATTGCTATGTCTCCGAAAGAGAATCAAGCATGTGTACAGGGGCATAAACGCAGCAGTGATAGGATTGGAGAGGTTCGGTGAGCAAATGAAGACCCTTTGAAGTCATATTGCATGGTACCCATTCCACGGGTTTCAACTACCCAGGTTTAAGGTATTCTTCCTTCAGCTAAAACATGCATGTGGAACCTAGAATATGATCAACCATGTGATCGGGAGATGTGTTCAAATATGTCTCAGTTTTCGTACCCTGGTACTCGGGTGCAACATTCCAGACGCTTTACTAACACCCTCCCGACTTGGAGAGTCAGTCCCTTTAACCTCCTGTTTGGCCCAGTTTGCAATTTCTGCGGAAGATGAACAGGAATAGCGAGAACCAATGAGAGACTAGCTGGAGGTGTCTGGACGGGCAAATTTAACTCTCATTTCCCACCAGGAAGAGGAATTAACCAAAGGCTCAGCGTGCCGTGCCGGAACCAGATTAGGGCCTGAAGCCATCCTGCGGTGTTGCGGCCAGCTCAAAAGAAAGCGAGTTGAAGAAAGGAGCTCAGGGGCACTGTAATTCACAAACCTGCAGAGTTATAAATGACAGCTATCGTCCAAAAATATACTGAAGTAAGGCTGCCAAGAGGACTTGAAAGCGGGGCAGAATTGCAGGAAACCGATTTCAGGAGGCAGACTGGAATTGCATTGAAAGCATAGGAAAAGAGGCAGAACGTCCACAATGATGCACTTGGCCAAAAAGGGCGTATGCGTTTTTTCCTGAATATATTCAGGAAAAAACGCATACGCCCTTTTTGGCCAACCAAGCAAGCTTGCAAAGGAAATCTGCACTACAATGAAGTCTCACTTCCCCCCGGTCAAAAGGGCCATCTGAAAAAAGTGTAAAATCCAGAAAGGCAGGACAGGCCATGGAGAACTGGGAGCCTTGTTATGCTGATGGGCGGGATGTAAATTGCCAACAGACACTCGGGAGAAGTGTATGGTGTTTCCTGAAACATCTAAAAAACAAAGCAACAGAGCCTAGGGCACTTCCACTTATGGTCCTATAGCTTAGGGAAATTAAAATCAAAAAGACACAGCCACCCCAAAGTTTGGGACGCCTCTGTTTACAAGAACCTCGTTTACAGTACAAGTTCAACATCGCAGAAAGTGAAAAATGGATAAAGAAGTTGTGGTATTTACTTACAAAGCAATATCACTCAGCAATGAAATCTATGTCATCAGGCCCTTAGCAGCACAATGAGTGGATTCAGGTATGATGATTCTAACTGAAATAAGTCACACAGAAAAAGAAACATCATAAGATATCAGTAATACACGGAATGTAAACTTGGCTACACAGGAACTGAATTACAGAACAGAACAGGGTCTCAAATTTAGAAAACCAACTTATGCTTGCTTAAGGGGAAAGGTGAGTTGGGGTGCTGCATAAAACCAGAGATTGAAATGAGCACAGATAAAGTTCCTTAAGCCAAATATGGAATAGACAAGAGCTACTCCTTGCTCAACGAAATGGACTCAACACCGCATATTAAATGCCTAAGAATGTACCTGACTAGTAAGTATCTTAAAACCTATGGATTGCTATGTCTCCGAAAGAGAATCAAGCATGTGTACAGGGGCATAAACGCAGCAGTGATAGGATTGGAGAGGTTCGGTGAGCAAATGAAGACCCTTTGAAGTCATATTGCATGGTACCCATTCCACGGGTTTCAACTACCCAGGTTTAAGGTATTCTTCCTTCAGCTAAAACATGCATGTGGAACCTAGAGTATGATCAACCATGTGATCGGGAGATGTGTTCAAATATGTCTCAGTTTTCGTACCCTGGTACTCGGGTGCAACATTCCAGACGCTTTACTAACACCCTCCCGACTTGGAGAGTCAGTCCCTTTAACCTCCTGTTTGGCCCAGTTTGCAATTTCTGTGGAAGATGAACAGGAATAGCGAGAACCAATGAGAGACTAGCTGGAGGTGTCTGGACGGGCAAATTTAACTCTCATTTCCCACCAGGAAGAGGAATTAACCAAAGGCTCAGCGTGCCGTGCCGGAACCAGATTAGGGCCTGAAGCCATCCTGCGGTGTTGCGGCCAGCTCAAAAGAAAGCGAGTTGAAGAAAGGAGCTCAGGGGCACTGTAATTCACAAACCTGCAGAGTTATAAATGACAGCTATCGTCCAAAAATATACTGAAGTAAGGCTGCCAAGAGGACTTGAAAGCGGGGCAGAATTGCAGGAAACCGATTTCAGGAGGCAGACTGGAATTGCATTGAAAGCATAGGAAAAGAGGCAGAACGTCCACAATGATGCACTTGGCAAAAAGGGCATATGCGTTTTTTCCTGAATATATTCAGGAAAAAACGCATACGCCCTTTTTGGCCAACCAAGCAAGCTTGCAAAGGAAATCTGCACTACAATGAAGTCTCACTTCCCCCCGGTCAAAAGGGCCATCTGAAAAAAGTGTAAAATCCAGAAAGGCAGGACAGGCCATGGAGAACTGGGAGCCTTGTTATGCTGATGGGCGGGATGTAAATTGCCAACAGACACTCGGGAGAAGTGTATGGTGTTTCCTGAAACATCTAAAAAACAAAGCAACAGAGCCTAGGGCACTTCCACTTATGGTCCTATAGCTTAGGGAAATTAAAATCAAAAAGACACAGCCACCCCAAAGTTTGGGACGCCTCTGTTTACAAGAACCTCGTTTACAGTACAAGTTCAACATCGCAGAAAGTGAAAAATGGATAAAGAAATTGTGGTATTTACTTACAAAGCAATATCACTCAGCAATGAAATCTATGTCATCAGGCCCTTAGCAGCACAATGAGTGGATTCAGGTATGATGATTCTAACTTAAATAAGTCACACAGAAAAAGAAACATCATAAGATATCAGTAATACACGGAATGTAAACTTGGCTACACAGGAACTGTATTACAGAACAGAACAGGGTCTCAAATTTAGAAAACCAACTTATGCTTCCTTAAGGGTAAAGGTGAGTTGGGGTGCTGCATAAAACCAGAGATTGAAATGAGCACAGATAAAGTTCCTTAAGCCAAATATGGAATAGACAAGAGCTACTCCTTGCTCAACGAAATGGACTCAACACCGCATATTAAACGCCTAAGAATGTACCTGACTAGTAAGTATCTTAAAACCTATGGATTGCTATGTCTCCGAAAGAGAATCAAGCATGTGTACAGGGGCATAAACGCAGCAGTGATAGGATTGGAGAGGTTCGGTGAGCAAATGAAGACCCTTTGAAGTCATATTGCATGGT
Source organism: Pseudorca crassidens (assembly GCF_039906515.1). Classification (NCBI taxonomy): domain Eukaryota; kingdom Metazoa; phylum Chordata; class Mammalia; order Artiodactyla; family Delphinidae; genus Pseudorca; species Pseudorca crassidens. Next base: position 344,025 of record NW_027136325.1, on the reverse strand, counting down.
ACCCATTCCACGGGTTTCAACTACCCAGGTTTAAGGTATTCTTCCTTCAGCTAAAACATGCATGTGGAACCTAGAGTATGATCAACCATGTGATCGGGAGACGTGTTCAAATATGTCTCAGTTTTCGTACCCTGGTACTCGGGTGCAACATTCCAGACGCTTTACTAACACCCTCCCGACTTGGAGAGTCAGTCCCTTTAACCTCCTGTTTGGCCCAGTTTGCAATTTCTGCGGAAGATGAACAGGAATAGCGAGAACCAATGAGAGACTAGCTGGAGGTGTCTGGACGGGCAAATTTAACTCTCATTTCCCACCAGGAAGAGGAATTAACCAAAGGCTCAGCGTGCCGTGCCGGAACCAGATTAGGGCCTGAAGCCATCCTGCGGTGTTGCGGCCAGCTCAAAAGAAAGCGAGTTGAAGAAAGGAGCTCAGGGGCACTGTAATTCACAAACCTGCAGAGTTATAAATGACAGCTATCGTCCAAAATTATACTGAAGTAAGGCTGCCAAGAGGACTTGAAAGCGGGGCAGAATTGCAGGAAACCGATTTCAGGAGGCACACTGGAATTGCATTGAAAGCATAGGAAAAGAGGCAGAACGTCCACAATGATGCACTTGGCCAAAAAGGGCGTATGCGTTTTTTCCTGAATATATTCAGGAAAAAACGCATACGCCCTTTTTGGCCAACCAAGCAAGCTTGCAAAGGAAATCTGCACTACAATGAAGTCTCACTTCCCCCCGGTCAAAAGGGCCATCTGAAAAACGTGTAAAATCCAGAAAGGCAGGACAGGCCATGGAGAACTGGGAGCCTTGTTATGCTGATGGGCGGGATGTAAATTGCCAACAGACACTCGGGAGAAGTGTATGGTGTTTCCTGAAACATCTAAAAAACAAAGCAACAGAGCCTAGGGCACTTCCACTTATGGTCCTATAGCTTAGGGAAATTAAAATCAAAAAGACACAGCCACCCCAAAGTTTGGGACGCCTCTGTTTACAAGAACCTCGTGTACAGTACAAGTTCAACATCGCAGAAAGTGAAAAATGGATAAAGAAGTTGTGGTATTTACTTACAAAGCAATATCACTCAGCAATGAAATCTATGTCATCAGGCCGTTAGCAGCACAATGAGTGGATTCAGGTATGATGATTCTAACTGAAATAAGTCACACAGAAAAAGAAACATCATAAGATATCAGTAATACACGGAATGTAAACTTGGCTACACAGGAACTGAATTACAGAACAGAACAGGGTCTCAAATTTAGAAAACCAACTTATGCTTGCTTAAGGGGAAAGGTGAGTTGGGGTGCTGCATAAAACCAGAGATTGAAATGAGCACAGATAAAGTTCCTTAAGCCAAATATGGAATAGACAAGAGCTACTCCTTGCTCAACGAAATGGACTCAACACCGCATATTAAATGCCTAAGAATGTACCTGACTAGTAAGTATCTTAAAACCTATGGATTGCTATGTCTCCGAAAGAGAATCAAGCATGTGTACAGGGGCATAAACGCAGCAGTGATAGGATTGGAGAGGTTCGGTGAGCAAATGAAGACCCTTTGAAGTCATATTGCATGGTACCCATTCCACGGGTTTCAACTACCCAGTTTTAAGGTATTCTTCCTTCAGGTAAAACATGCATGTGGAACCTAGAGTATGATCAACCATGTGATCGGGAGACGTGTTCAAATATGTCTCAGTTTTCGTACCCTGGTACTCGGGTGCAACATTCCAGACGCTTTACTAACACCCTCCCGACTTGGAGAGTCAGTCCCTTTAACCTCCTGTTTGGCCCAGTTTGCAATTTCTGCGGAAGATGAACAGGAATAGCGAGAACCAATGAGAGACTAGCTGGAGGTGTCTGGACGGGCAAATTTAACTCTCATTTCCCACCAGGAAGAGGAATTAACCAAAGGCTCAGCGTGCCGTGCCGGAACCAGATTAGGGCCTGAAGCCATCCTGCGGTGTTGCGGCCAGCTCAAAAGAAAGCGAGTTGAAGAAAGGAGCTCAGGGGCACTGTAATTCACAAACCTGCAGAGTTATAAATGACAGCTATCGTCCAAAAATATACTGAAGTAAGGCTGCCAAGAGGACTTGAAAGCGGGGCAGAATTGCAGGAAACCGATTTCAGGAGGTAGACTGGAATTGCTTTGAAAGCATAGGAAAAGAGGCAGAACGTCCACAATGATGCACTTGGCCAAAAAGGGCGTATGTGTTTTTTCCTGAATATATTCAGGAAAAAACGCATACGCCCTTTTTGGCCAACCAAGCAAGCTTGCAAAGGAAATCTGCACTACAATGAAGTCTCACTTCCCCCCGGTCAAAAGGGCCATCTGAAAAAAGTGTAAAATCCAGAAAGGCAGGACAGGCCATGGAGAACTGGGAGCCTTGTTATGCTGATGGGCGGGATGTAAATTGCCAACAGACACTCGGGAGAAGTGTATGGTGTTTCCTGAAACATCTAAAAAACAAAGCAACAGAGCCTAGGGCACTTCCACTTATGGTCCTATAGCTTAGGGAAATTAAAATCAAAAAGACACAGCCACCCCAAAGTTTGGGACGCCTCTGTTTACAAGAACCTCGTTTACAGTACAAGTTCAACATCGCAGAAAGTGAAAAATGGATAAAGAAGTTGTGGTATTTACTTACAAAGCAATATCACTCAGCAATGAAATCTATGTCATCAGGCCCTTAGCAGCACAATGAGTGGATTCAGGTATGATGATTCTAACTGAAATAAGTCACACAGAAAAAGAAACATCATAAGATATCAGTAATACACGGAATGTAAACTTGGCTACACAGGAACTGAATTACAGAACAGAACAGGGTCTCAAATTTAGAAAACCAACTTATGCTTTCTTAAGGGGAAAGGTGAGTTGGGGTGCTGCATAAAACCAGAGATTGAAATGAGCACAGATAAAGTTCCTTAAGCCAAATATGGAATAGACAAGAGCTACCTCTTGCTCAACGAAATGGACTCAACACCGCATATTAAATGCCTAAGAATGTACCTGACTAGTAAGTATCTTAAAACCTATGGATTGCTATGTCTCCGAAAGAGAATCAAGCATGTGTACAGGGGCATAAACGCAGCAGTGATAGGATTGGAGAGGTTCGGTGAGCAAATGAAGACCCTTTGAAGTCATATTGCATGGTACCCATTCCACGGGTTTCAACTACCCAGGTTTAAGGTATTCTTCCTTCAGGTAAAACATGCATGTGGAACCTAGAGTATGATCAACCATGTGATCGGGAGACGTGTTCAAATATGTCTCAGTTTTCGTACCCTGGTACTCGGGTGCAACATTCCAGACGCTTTACTAACACCCTCCCGACTTGGAGAGTCAGTCCCTTTAACCTCCTGTTTGGCCCAGTTTGCAATTTCTGCGGAAGATGAACAGGAATAACGAGAACCAATGAGAGACTAGCTGGAGGTGTCTGGACGGGCAAATTTAACTCTCATTTCCCACCAGGAAGAGGAATTAACCAAAGGCTCAGCGTGCCGTGCCGGAACCAGATTAGGGCCTGAAGCCATCCTGCGGTGTTGCGGCCAGCTCAAAAGAAAGCGAGTTGAAGAAAGGAGCTCAGGGGCACTGTAATTCACAAACCTGCAGAGTTATAAATGACAGCTATCGTCCAAAATTATACTGAAGTAAGGCTGCCAAGAGGACTTGAAAGCGGGGCAGAATTGCAGGAAACCGATTTCAGGAGGCACACTGGAATTGCATTGAAAGCATAGGAAAAGAGGCAGAACGTCCACAATGATGCACTTGGCCAAAAAGGGCGTATGCGTTTTTTCCTGAATATATTCAGGAAAAAACGCATACGCCCTTTTTGGCCAACCAAGCAAGCTTGCAAAGGAAATCTGCACTACAATGAAGTCTCACTTCCCCCCGGTCAAAAGGGCCATCTGAAAAAAGTGTAAAATCCAGAAAGGCAGGACAGGCCATGGAGAACTGGGAGCCTTGTTATGCTGATGGGCGGGATGTAAATTGCCAACAGACACTCGGGAGAAGTGTATGGTGTTTCCTGAAACATCTAAAAAACAAAGCAACAGAGCCTAGGGCACTTCCACTTATGGTCCTATAGCTTAGGGAAATTAAAATCAAAAAGACACAGCCACCCCAAAGTTTGGGACGCCTCTGTTTACAAGAACCTCGTTTACAGTACAAGTTCAACATCGCAGAAAGTGAAAAATGGATAAAGAAGTTGTGGTATTTACTTACAAAGCAATATCACTCAGCAATGAAATCTATGTCATCAGGCCCTTAGCAGCACAATGAGTGGATTCAGGTATGATGATTCTAACTGAAATAAGTCACACAGAAAAAGAAACATCATAAGATATCAGTAATACACGGAATGTAAACTTGGCTACACAGGAACTGAATTACAGAACAGAACAGGGTCTCAAATTTAGAAAACCAACTTATGCTTGCTTAAGGGTAAAGGTGAGTTGGGGTGCTGCATAAAACCAGAGATTGAAATGAGCACAGATAAAGTTCCTTAAGCCAAATATGGAATAGACAAGAGCTACTCCTTGCTCAACGAAATGGACTCAACATCGCATATTAAACGCCTAAGAATGTACCTGACTAGTAAGTATCTTAAAACCTATGGATTGCTATGTCTCCGAAAGAGAATCAAGCATGTGTACAGGGGCATAAACACAGCAGTGATAGGATTGGAGAGGTTCGGTGAGCAAATGAAGACCCTTTGAAGTCATATTGCATGGTACCCATTCCACGGGTTTCAACTACCCAGGTTTAAGGTATTCTTCCTTCAGCTAAAACATGCATGTGGAACCTAGAGTATGATCAACCATGTGATCGGGAGACGTGTTCAAATATGTCTCAGTTTTCGTACCCTGGTACTCGGGTGCAACATTCCAGACGCTTTACTAACACCCTCCCGACTTGGAGAGTCAGTCCCTTTAACCTCCTTTTTGGCCCAGTTTGCAATTTCTGCAGAAGATGAACAGGAATAGCGAGAACCAATGAGAGACTAGCTGGAGGTGTCTGGACGGGCAAATTTAACTCTCATTTCCCACCAGGAAGAGGAATTAACCAAAGGCTCAGCGTGCCGTGCCGGAACCAGATTAGGGCCTGAAGCCATCCTGCGGTGTTGCGGCCAGCTCAAAAGAAAGCGAGTTGAAGAAAGGAGCTCAGGGGCACTGTAATTCACAAACCTGCAGAGTTATAAATGACAGCTATCGTCCAAAAATATACTGAAGTAAGGCTGCCAAGAGGACTTGAAAGCGGGGCAGAATTGCAGGAAACTGATTTCAGGAGGCAGACTGGAATTGCATTGAAAGCATAGGAAAAGAGGCAGAACGTCCACAATGATGCACTTGGCCAAAAAGGGCGTATGCGTTTTTTCCTGAATATATTCAGGAAAAAACGCATACGCCCTTTTTGGCCAACCAAGCAAGCTTGCAAAGGAAATCTGCACTACAATGAAGTCTCACTTCCCCCCGGTCAAAAGGGCCATCTGAAAAACGTGTAAAATCCAGAAAGGCAGGACAGGCCATGGAGAACTGGGAGCCTTGTTATGCTGATGGGCGGGATGTAAATTGCCAACAGACACTCGGGAGAAGTGTATGGTGTTTCCTGAAACATCTAAAAAACAAAGCAACAGAGCCTAGGGCACTTCCACTTATGGTCCTATAGCTTAGGGAAATTAAAATCAAAAAGACACAGCCACCCCAAAGTTTGGGACGCCTCTGTTTACAAGAACCTCGTGTACAGTACAAGTTCAACATCGCAGAAAGTGAAAAATGGATAAAGAAGTTGTGGTATTTACTTACAAAGCAATATCACTCAGCAATGAAATCTATGTCATCAGGCCCTTAGCAGCACAATGAGTGGATTCAGGTATGATGATTCTAACTGAAATAAGTCACACAGAAAAAGAAACATCATAAGATATCAGTAATACACGGAATGTAAACTTGGCTACACAGGAACTGAATTACAGAACAGAACAGGGTCTCAAATTTAGAAAACCAACTTATGCTTGCTTAAGGGGAAAGGTGAGTTGGGGTGTTGCATAAAACCAGAGATTGAAATGAGCACAGATAAAGTTCCTTAAGCCAAATATGGAATAGACAAGAGCTACTCCTTGCTCAACGAAATGGACTCAACACCGCATATTAAATGCCTAAGAATGTACCTGACTAGTAAGTATCTTAAAACCTATGGATTGCTATGTCTCCGAAAGAGAATCAAGCATGTGTACAGGGGCATAAACGCAGCAGTGATAGGATTGGAGAGGTTCGGTGAGCAAATGAAGACCCTTTGAAGTCATATTGCATGGTACCCATTCCACGGGTTTCAACTACCCAGGTTTAAGGTATTCTTCCTTCAGGTAAAACATGCATGTGGAACCTAGAGTATGATCAACCATGTGATCGGGAGACGTGTTCAAATATGTCTCAGTTTTCGTACCCTGGTACTCGGGTGCAACATTCCAGACGCTTTACTAACACCCTCCCGACTTGGAGAGTCAGTCCCTTTAACCTCCTGTTTGGCCCAGTTTGCAATTTCTGCGGAAGATGAACAGGAATAGCGAGAACCAATGAGAGACTAGCTGGAGGTGTCTGGACGGGCAAATTTAACTCTCATTTCCCACCAGGAAGAGGAATTAACCAAAGGCTCAGCGTGCCGTGCCGGAACCAGATTAGGGCCTGAAGCCATCCTGCGGTGTTGCGGCCAGCTCAAAAGAAAGCGAGTTGAAGAAAGGAGCTCAGGGGCACTGTAATTCACAAACCTGCAGAGTTATAAATGACAGCTATCGTCCAAAAATATACTGAAGTAAGGCTGCCAAGAGGACTTGAAAGCGGGGCAGAATTGCAGGAAACCGATTTCAGGAGGTAGACTGGAATTGCTTTGAAAGCATAGGAAAAGAGGCAGAACGTCCACAATGATGCACTTGGCCAAAAAGGGCGTATGTGTTTTTTCCTGAATATATTCAGGAAAAAACGCATACGCCCTTTTTGGCCAACCAAGCAAGCTTGCAAAGGAAATCTGCACTACAATGAAGTCTCACTTCCCCCCGGTCAAAAGGGCCATCTGAAAAAAGTGTAAAATCCAGAAAGGCAGGACAGGCCATGGAGAACTGGGAGCCTTGTTATGCTGATGGGCGGGATGTAAATTGCCAACAGACACTCGGGAGAAGTGTATGGTGTTTCCTGAAACATCTAAAAAACAAAGCAACAGAGCCTAGGGCACTTCCACTTATGGTCCTATAGCTTAGGGAAATTAAAATCAAAAAGACACAGCCACCCCAAAGTTTGGGACGCCTCTGTTTACAAGAACCTCGTTTACAGTACAAGTTCAACATTGCAGAAAGTGAAAAATGGATAAAGAAGTTGTGGTATTTACTTACAAAGCAATATCACTCAGCAATGAAATCTATGTCATCAGGCCCTTAGCAGCACAATGAGTGGATTCAGGTATGATGATTCTAACTGAAATAAGTCACACAGAAAAAGAAACATCATAAGATATCAGTAATACACGGAATGTAAACTTGGCTACACAGGAACTGAATTACAGAACAGAACAGGGTCTCAAATTTAGAAAACCAACTTATGCTTGCTTAAGGGTAAAGGTGAGTTGGGGTGCTGCATAAAACCAGAGATTGAAATGAGCACAGATAAAGTTCCTTAAGCCAAATATGGAATAGACAAGAGCTACTCCTTGCTCAACGAAATGGACTCAACATCGCATATTAAACGCCTAAGAATGTACCTGACTAGTAAGTATCTTAAAACCTATGGATTGCTGTGTCTCCGAAAGAGAATCAAGCATGTGTACAGGGGCATAAACACAGCAGTGATAGGATTGGAGAGGTTCGGTGAGCAAATGAAGACCCTTTGAAGTCATATTGCATGGTACCCATTCCACGGGTTTCAACTACCCAGGTTTAAGGTATTCTTCCTTCAGCTAAAACATGCATGTGGAACCTAGAGTATGATCAACCATGTGATCGGGAGACGTGTTCAAATATGTCTCAGTTTTCGTACCCTGGTACTCGGGTGCAACATTCCAGACGCTTTACTAACACCCTCCCGACTTGGAGAGTCAGTCCCTTTAACCTCCTTTTTGGCCCAGTTTGCAATTTCTGCAGAAGATGAACAGGAATAGCGAGAACCAATGAGAGACTAGCTGGAGGTGTCTGGACGGGCAAATTTAACTCTCATTTCCCACCAGGAAGAGGAATTAACCAAAGGCTCAGCGTGCCGTGCCGGAACCAGATTAGGGCCTGAAGCCATCCTGCGGTGTTGCGGCCAGCTCAAAAGAAAGCGAGTTGAAGAAAGGAGCTCAGGGGCACTGTAATTCACAAACCTGCAGAGTTATAAATGACAGCTATCGTCCAAAAATATACTGAAGTAAGGCTGCCAAGAGGACTTGAAAGCGGGGCAGAATTGCAGGAAACCGATTTCAGGAGGCAGACTGGAATTGCATTGAAAGCATAGGAAAAGAGGCAGAACGTCCACAATGATGCACTTGGCCAAAAAGGGCGTATGCGTTTTTTCCTGAATATATTCAGGAAAAAACGCATACGCCCTTTTTGGCCAACCAAGCAAGCTTGCAAAGGAAATCTGCACTACAATGAAGTCTCACTTCCCCCCGGTCAAAAGGGCCATCTGAAAAACGTGTAAAATCCAGAAAGGCAGGACAGGCCATGGAGAACTGGGAGCCTTGTTATGCTGATGGGCGGGATGTAAATTGCCAACAGACACTCGGGAGAAGTGTATGGTGTTTCCTGAAACATCTAAAAAACAAAGCAACAGAGCCTAGGGCACTTCCACTTATGGTCCTATAGCTTAGGGAAATTAAAATCAAAAAGACACAGCCACCCCAAAGTTTGGGACGTCTCTGTTTACAAGAACCTCGTGTACAGTACAAGTTCAACATCGCAGAAAGTGAAAAATGGATAAAGAAGTTGTGGTATTTACTTACAAAGCAATATCACTCAGCAATGAAATCTATGTCATCAGGCCCTTAGCAGCACAATGAGTGGATTCAGGTATGATGATTCTAACTGAAATAAGTCACACAGAAAAAGAAACATCATAAGATATCAGTAATACACGGAATGTAAACTTGGCTACACAGGAACTGAATTACAGAACAGAACAGGGTCTCAAATTTAGAAAACCAACTTATGCTTGCTTAAGGGGAAAGGTGAGTTGGGGTGCTGCATAAAACCAGAGATTGAAATGAGCACAGATAAAGTTCCTTAAGCCAAATATGGAATAGACAAGAGCTACTCCTTGCTCAACGAAATGGACTCAACACCGCATATTAAATGCCTAAGAATGTACCTGACTAGTAAGTATCTTAAAACCTATGGATTGCTATGTCTCCGAAAGAGAATCAAGCATGTGTACAGGGGCATAAACGCAGCAGTGATAGGATTGGAGAGGTTCGGTGAGCAAATGAAGACCCTTTGAAGTCATATTGCATGGTACCCATTCCACGGGTTTCAACTACCCAGGTTTAAGGTATTCTTCCTTCAGCTAAAACATGCATGTGGAACCTAGAGTATGATCAACCATGTGATCGGGAGACGTGTTCAAATATGTCTCAGTTTTCGTACCCTGGTACTCGGGTGCAACATTCCAGACGCTTTACTAACACCCTCCCGACTTGGAGAGTCAGTCCCTTTAACCTCCTGTTTGGCCCAGTTTGCAATTTCTGCGGAAGATGAACAGGAATAGCGAGAACCAATGAGAGACTAGCTGGAGGTGTCTGGACGGGCAAATTTAACTCTCATTTCCCACCAGGAAGAGGAATTAACCAAAGGCTCAGCGTGCCGTGCCGGAACCAGATTAGGGCCTGAAGCCATCCTGCGGTGTTGCGGCCAGCTCAAAAGAAAGCGAGTTGAAGAAAGGAGCTCAGGGGCACTGTAATTCACAAACCTGCAGAGTTATAAATGACAGCTATCGTCCAAAAATATACTGAAGTAAGGCTGCCAAGAGGACTTGAAAGCGGGGCAGAATTGCAGGAAACCGATTTCAGGAGGCAGACTGGAATTGCATTGAAAGCATAGGAAAAGAGGCAGAACGTCCACAATGATGCACTTGGCCAAAAAGGGCGTATGTGTTTTTTCCTGAATATATTCAGGAAAAAACGCATACGCCCTTTTTGGCCAACCAAGCAAGCTTGCAAAGGAAATCTGCACTACAATGAAGTCTCACTTCCCCCCGGTCAAAAGGGCCATCTGAAAAAAGTGTAAAATCCAGAAAGGCAGGACAGGCCATGGAGAACTGGGAGCCTTGTTATGCTGATGGGCGGGATGTAAATTGCCAACAGACACTCGGGAGAAGTGTATGGTGTTTCCTGAAACATCTAAAAAACAAAGCAACAGAGCCTAGGGCACTTCCACTTATGGTCCTATAGCTTAGGGAAATTAAAATCAAAAAGACACAGCCACCCCAAAGTTTGGGACGCCTCTGTTTACAAGAACCTCGTTTACAGTACAAGTTCAACATCGCAGAAAGTGAAAAATGGATAAAGAAGTTGTGGTATTTACTTACAAAGCAATATCACTCAGCAATGAAATCTATGTCATCAGGCCCTTAGCAGCACAATGAGTGGATTCAGGTATGATGATTCTAACTGAAATAAGTCACACAGAAAAAGAAACATCATAAGATATCAGTAATACACGGAATGTAAACTTGGCTACACAGGAACTGAATTACAGAACAGAACAGGGTCTCAAATTTAGAAAACCAACTTATGCTTGCTTAAGGGGAAAGGTGAGTTGGGGTGCTGCATAAAACCAGAGATTGAAATGAGCACAGATAAAGTTCCTTAAGCCAAATATGGAATAGACAAGAGCTACTCCTTGCTCAACGAAATGGACTCAACACCGCATATTAAATGCCTAAGAATGTACCTGACTAGTAAGTATCTTAAAACCTATGGATTGCTATGTCTCCGAAAGAGAATCAAGCATGTGTACAGGGGCATAAACGCAGCAGTGATAGGATTGGAGAGGTTCGGTGAGCAAATGAAGACCCTTTGAAGTCATATTGCATGGTACCCATTCCACGGGTTTCAACTACCCAGGTTTAAGGTATTCTTCCTTCAGCTAAAACATGCATGTGGAACCTAGAGTATGATCAACCATGTGATCGGGAGACGTGTTCAAATATGTCTCAGTTTTCGTACCCTGGTACTCGGGTGCAACATTCCAGACGCTTTACTAACACCCTCCCGACTTGGAGAGTCAGTCCCTTTAACCTCCTGTTTGGCCCAGTTTGCAATTTCTGCGGAAGATGAACAGGAATAGCGAGAACCAATGAGAGACTAGCTGGAGGTGTCTGGACGGGCAAATTTAACTCTCATTTCCCACGAGGAAGAGGAATTAACCAAAGGCTCAGCGTGCCGTGCCGGAACCAGATTAGGGCCTGAAGCCATCCTGCAGTGTTGCGGCCAGCTCAAAAGAAAGCGAGTTGAAGAAAGGAGTTCAGGGGCACTGTAATTCACAAACCTGCAGAGTTATAAATGACAGCTATCGTCCAAAAATATACTGAAGTAAGGCTGCCAAGAGGACTTGAAAGCGGGGCAGAATTGCAGGAAACCGATTTCAGGAGGTAGACTGGAATTGCATTGAAAGCATAGGAAAAGAGGCAGAACGTCCACAATGATGCACTTGGCCAAAAAGGGCGTATGCGTTTTTTCCTGAATATATTCAGGAAAAAACGCATACGCCCTTTTTGGCCAACCAAGCAAGCTTGCAAAGGAAATCTGCACTACAATGAAGTCTCACTTCCCCCCGGTCAAAAGGGCCATCTGAAAAAAGTGTAAAATCCAGAAAGGCAGGACAGGCCATGGAGAACTGGGAGCCTTGTTATGCTGATGGGCGGGATGTAAATTGCCAACAGACACTCGGGAGAAGTGTATGGTGTTTCCTGAAACATCTAAAAACCAAAGCAACAGAGCCTAGGGCACTTCCACTTATGGTCCTATAGCTTAGGGAAATTAAAATCAAAAAGACACAGCCACCCCAAAGTTTGGGACGCCTCTGTTTACAAGAACCTCGTTTACAGTACAAGTTCAACATCGCAGAAAGTGAAAAATGGATAAAGAAGTTGTGGTATTTACTTACAAAGCAATATCACTCAGCAATGAAATCTATGTCATCAGGCCCTTAGCAGCACAATGAGTGGATTCAGGTATGATGATTCTAACTGAAATAAGTCACACAGAAAAAGAAACATCATAAGATATCAGTAATACACGGAATGTAAACTTGGCTACACAGGAACTGTATTACAGAACAGAACAGGGTCTCAAATTTAGAAAACCAACTTATGCTTGCTTAAGGGGAAAGGTGAGTTGGGGTGCTGCATAAAACCAGAGATTGAAATGAACACAGATAAAGTTCCTTAAGCCAAATATGGAATAGACAAGAGCTACTCCTTGCTCAACGAAATGGACTCAACACCGCATATTAAATGCCTAAGAATGTACCTGACTAGTAAGTATCTTAAAACCTATGGATTGCTATGTCTCCGAAAGAGAATCAAGCATGTGTACAGGGGCATAAACGCAGCAGTGATAGGATTGGAGAGGTTCGGTGAGCAAATGAAGACCCTTTGAAGTCATATTGCATGGTACCCATTCCACGGGTTTCAACTACCCAGGTTTAAGGTATTCTTCCTTCAGCTAAAACATGCATGTGGAACCTAGAGTATGATCAACCATGTGATCGGGAGACGTGTTCAAATATGTCTCAGTTTTCGTACCCTGGTACTCGGGTGCAACATTCCAGACGCTTTACTAACACCCTCCCGACTTGGAGAGTCAGTCCCTTTAACCTCCTGTTTGGCCCAGTTTGCAATTTCTGCGGAAGATGAACAGGAATAGCGAGAACCAATGAGAGACTAGCTGGAGGTGTCTGGACGGGCAAATTTAACTCTCATTTCCCACCAGGAAGAGGAATTAACCAAAGGCTCAGCGTGCCGTGCCGGAACCAGATTAGGGCCTGAAGCCATCCTGCGGTGTTGCGGCCAGCTCAAAAGAAAGCGAGTTGAAGAAAGGAGCTCAGGGGCACTGTAATTCACAAACCTGCAGAGTTATAAATGACAGCTATCGTCCAAAAATATACTGAAGTAAGGCTGCCAAGAGGACTTGAAAGCGGGGCAGAATTGCAGGAAACCGATTTCAGGAGGCAGACTGGAATTGCATTGAAAGCATAGGAAAAGAGGCAGAACGTCCACAATGATGCACTTGGCCAAAAAGGGCGTATGCGTTTTTTCCTGAATATATTCAGGAAAAAATGCATACGCCCTTTTTGGCCAACCAAGCAACCTTGCAAAGGAAATCTGCACTACAATGAAGTCTCACTTCCCCCCGGTCAAAAGGGCCATCTGAAAAAAGTGTAAAATCCAGAAAGGCAGGACAGGCCATGGAGAACTGGGAGCCTTGTTATGCTGATGGGCGGGATGTAAATTGCCAACAGACACTCGGGAGAAGTGTATGGTGTTTCCTGAAACATCTAAAAAACAAAGCAACAGAGCCTAGGGCACTTCCACTTATGGTCCTATAGCTTAGGGAAATTAAAATCAAAAAGACACAGCCACCCCAAAGTTTGGGACGCCTCTGTTTACAAGAACCTCATTTACAGTACAAGTTCAACATCGCAGAAAGTGAAAAATGGATAAAGAAGTTGTGGTATTTACTTACAAAGCAATATCACTCAGCAATGAAATCTATGTCATCAGGCCCTTAGCAGCACAATGAGTGGATTCAGGTATGATGATTCTAACTGAAATAAGTCACACAGAAAAAGAAACATCATAAGATATCAGTAATACACGGAATGTAAACTTGGCTACACAGGAACTGAATTACAGAACAGAACAGGGTCTCAAATTTAGAAAACCAACTTATGCTTGCTTAAGGGGAAAGGTGAGTTGGGGTGCTGCATAAAACCAGAGATTGAAATGAGCACAGATAAAGTTCCTTAAGCCAAATATGGAATAGACAAGAGCTACTCCTTGCTCAACGAAATGGACTCAACACCGCATATTAAATGCCTAAGAATGTACCTGACTAGTAAGTATCTTAAAACCTATGGATTGCTATGTCTCCGAAAGAGAATCAAGCATGTGTACAGGGGCATAAACGCAGCAGTGATAGGATTGGAGAGGTTCGGTGAGCAAATGAAGACCCTTTGAAGTCATATTGCATGGTACCCATTCCAAGGGTTTCAACTACCCAGGTTTAAGGTATTCTTCCTTCAGCTAAAACATGCATGTGGAACCTAGAGTATGATCAACCATGTGATCGGGAGACGTGTTCAAATATGTCTCAGTTTTCGTACCCTGGTACTCGGGTGCAACATTCCAGACGCTTTACTAACACCCTCCCGACTTGGAGAGTCAGTCCCTTTAACCTCCTGTTTGGCCCAGTTTGCAATTTCTGCGGAAGATGAACAGGAATAGCGAGAACCAATGAGAGACTAGCTGGAGGTGTCTGGACGGGCAAATTTAACTCTCATTTCCCACCAGGAAGAGGAATTAACCAAAGGCTCAGCGTGCCGTGCCGGAACCAGATTAGGGCCTGAAGCCATCCTGCGGTGTTGCGGCCAGCTCAAAAGAAAGCGAGTTGAAGAAAGGAGCTCAGGGGCACTGTAATTCACAAACCTGCAGAGTTATAAATGACAGCTATCGTCCAAAAATATACTGAAGTAAGGCTGCCAAGAGGACTTGAAAGCGGGGCAGAATTGCAGGAAACCGATTTCAGGAGGTAGACTGGAATTGCATTGAAAGCATAGGAAAAGAGGCAGAACGTCCACAATGATGCACTTGGCCAAAAAGGGCGTATGCGTTTTTTCCTGAATATATTCAGGAAAAAACGCATACGCCCTTTTTGGCCAACCAAGCAAGCTTGCAAAGGAAATCTGCACTACAATGAAGTCTCACTTCCCCCCGGTCAAAAGGGCCATCTGAAAAATGTGTAAAATCCAGAAAGGCAGGACAGGCCATGGAGAACTGGGAGTCTTGTTATGCTGATGGGCGGGATGTAAATTGCCAACAGACACTCGGGAGAAGTGTATGGTGTTTCCTGAAACATCTAAAAAACAAAGCAACAGAGCCTAGGGCACTTCCACTTATGGTCCTATAGCTTAGGGAAATTAAAATCAAAAAGACACAGCCACCCCAAAGTTTGGGACGCCTCTGTTTAAAAGAACCTCGTGTACAGTACAAGTTCAACATCGCAGAAAGTGAAAAATGGATAAAGAAGTTGTGGTATTTACTTACAAAGCAATATCACTCAGCAATGAAATCTATGTCATCAGGCCCTTAGCAGCACAATGAGTGGATTCAGGTATGATGATTCTAACTGAAATAAGTCACACAGAAAAAGAAACATCATAAGATATCAGTAATACACGGAATGTAAACTTGGCTACACAGGAACTGAATTACAGAACAGAACAGGGTCTCAAATTTAGAAAACCAACTTATGCTTGCTTAAGGGTAAAGGTGAGTTGGGGTGCTGCATAAAACCAGAGATTGAAATGAGCACAGATAAAGTTCCTTAAGCCAAATATGGAATAGACAAGAGCTACTCCTTGCTCAACGAAATGGACTCAACACCGCATATTAAATGCCTAAGAATGTACCTGACTAGTAAGTATCTTAAAACCTATGGATTGCTATGTCTCTGAAAGAGAATCAAGCATGTGTACAGGGGCATAAACGCAGCAGTGATAGGATTGGAGAGGTTCGGTGAGCAAATGAAGACCCTTTGAAGTCATATTGCATGGTACCCATTCCACGGGTTTCAACTACCCAGGTTTAAGGTATTCTTCCTTCAGCTAAAACATGCATGTGGAACCTAGAGTATGATCAACCATGTGATCGGGAGACGTGTTCAAATATGTCTCAGTTTTCGTACCCTGGTACTCGGGTGCAACATTCCAGACGCTTTACTAACACCCTCCCGACTTGGAGAGTCAGTCCCTTTAACCTCCTGTTTGGCCCAGTTTGCAATTTCTGCGGAAGATGAACAGGAATAGCGAGAACCAATGAGAGACTAGCTGGAGGTGTCTGGACGGGCAAATTTAACTCTCATTTCCCACCAGGAAGAGGAATTAACCAAAGGCTCAGCGTGCCGTGCCGGAACCAGATTAGGGCCTGAAGCCATCCTGCGGTGTTGCGGCCAGCTCAAAAGAAAGCGAGTTGAAGAAAGGAGCTCAGGGGCACTGTAATTCACAAACCTGCAGAGTTATAAATGACAGCTATCGTCCAAAAATATACTGAAGTAAGGCTGCCAAGAGGACTTGAAAGCGGGGCAGAATTGCAGGAAACCGATTTCAGGAGGCAGACTGGAATTGCATTGAAAGCATAGGAAAAGAGGCAGAACGTCCACAATGATGCACTTGGCCAAAAAGGGCGTATGCGTTTTTTCCTGAATATATTCAGGAAAAAACGCATACGCCCTTTTTGGCCAACCAAGCAAGCTTGCAAAGGAAATCTGCACTACAATGAAGTCTCACTTCCCCCCGGTCAAAAGGGCCATCTGAAAAAAGTGTAAAATCCAGAAAGGCAGGACAGGCCATGGAGAACTGGGAGCCTTGTTATGCTGATGGGCGGGATGTAAATTGCCAACAGACACTCGGGAGAAGTGTATGGTGTTTCCTGAAACATCTAAAAAACAAAGCAACAGAGCCTAGGGCACTTCCACTTATGGTCCTATAGCTTAGGGAAATTAAAATCAAAAAGACACAGCCACCCCAAAGTTTGGGACGCCTCTGTTTACAAGAACCTCGTTTACAGTACAAGTTCAACATCGCAGAAAGTGAAAAATGGATAAAGAAGTTGTGGTATTTACTTACAAAGCAATATCACTCAGCAATGAAATCTATGTCATCAGGCCCTTAGCAGCACAATGAGTGGATTCAGGTATGATGATTCTAACTGAAATAAGTCACACAGAAAAAGAAACATCATAAGATATCAGTAATACACGGAATGTAAACTTGGCTACACAGGAACTGTATTACAGAACAGAACAGGGTCTCAAATTTAGAAAACCAACTTATGCTTGCTTAAGGGGAAAGGTGAGTTGGGGTGCTGCATAAAACCAGAGATTGAAATGAACACAGATAAAGTTCCTTAAGCCAAATATGGAATAGACAAGAGCTACTCCTTGCTCAACGAAATGGACTCAACACCGCATATTAAATGCCTAAGAATGTACCTGACTAGTAAGTATCTTAAAACCTATGGATTGCTATGTCTCCGAAAGAGAATCAAGCATGTGTACAGGGGCATAAACGCAGCAGTGATAGGATTGGAGAGGTTCGGTGAGCAAATGAAGACCCTTTGAAGTCATATTGCATGGTACCCATTCCACGGGTTTCAACTACCCAGGTTTAAGGTATTCTTCCTTCAGCTAAAACATGCATGTGGAACCTAGAGTATGATCAACCATGTGATCGGGAGACGTGTTCAAATATGTCTCAGTTTTCGTACCCTGGTACTCGGGTGCAACATTCCAGACGCTTTACTAACACCCTCCCGACTTGGAGAGTCAGTCCCTTTAACCTCCTGTTTGGCCCAGTTTGCAATTTCTGCGGAAGATGAACAGGAATAGCGAGAACCAATGAGAGACTAGCTGGAGGTGTCTGGACGGGCAAATTTAACTCTCATTTCCCACCAGGAAGAGGAATTAACCAAAGGCTCAGCGTGCCGTGCCGGAACCAGATTAGGGCCTGAAGCCATCCTGCGGTGTTGCGGCCAGCTCAAAAGAAAGCGAGTTGAAGAAAGGAGCTCAGGGGCACTGTAATTCACAAACCTGCAGAGTTATAAATGACAGCTATCGTCCAAAAATATACTGAAGTAAGGCTGCCAAGAGGACTTGAAAGCGGGGCAGAATTGCAGGAAACCGATTTCAGGAGGCAGACTGGAATTGCATTGAAAGCATAGGAAAAGAGGCAGAACGTCCACAATGATGCACTTGGCCAAAAAGGGCGTATGCGTTTTTTCCTGAATATATTCAGGAAAAAATGCATACGCCCTTTTTGGCCAACCAAGCAAGCTTGCAAAGGAAATCTGCACTACAATGAAGTCTCACTTCCCCCCGGTCAAAAGGGCCATCTGAAAAAAGTGTAAAATCCAGAAAGGCAGGACAGGCCATGGAGAACAGGGAGCCTTGTTATGCTGATGGGCGGGATGTAAATTGCCAACAGACACTCGGGAGAAGTGTATGGTGTTTCCTGAAACATCTAAAAAACAAAGCAACAGAGCCTAGGGCACTTCCACTTATGGTCCTATAGCTTAGGGAAATTAAAATCAAAAAGACACAGCCACCCCAAAGTTTGGGACGCCTCTGTTTACAAGAACCTCATTTACAGTACAAGTTCAACATCGCAGAAAGTGAAAAATGGATAAAGAAGTTGTGGTATTTACTTACAAAGCAATATCACTCAGCAATGAAATCTATGTCATCAGGCCCTTAGCAGCACAATGAGTGGATTCAGGTATGATGATTCTAACTGAAATAAGTCACACAGAAAAAGAAACATCATAAGATATCAGTAATACACGGAATGTAAACTTGGCTACACAGGAACTGAATTACAGAACAGAACAGGGTCTCAAATTTAGAAAACCAACTTATGCTTGCTTAAGGGGAAAGGTGAGTTGGGGTGCTGCATAAAACCAGAGATTGAAATGAGCACAGATAAAGTTCCTTAAGCCAAATATGGAATAGACAAGAGCTACTCCTTGCTCAACGAAATGGACTCAACACCGCATATTAAATGCCTAAGAATGTACCTGACTAGTAAGTATCTTAAAACCTATGGATTGCTATGTCTCCGAAAGAGAATCAAGCATGTGTACAGGGGCATAAACGCAGCAGTGATAGGATTGGAGAGGTTCGGTGAGCAAATGAAGACCCTTTGAAGTCATATTGCATGGTACCCATTCCAAGGGTTTCAACTACCCAGGTTTAAGGTATTCTTCCTTCAGCTAAAACATGCATGTGGAACCTAGAGTATGATCAACCATGTGATCGGGAGACGTGTTCAAATATGTCTCAGTTTTCGTACCCTGGTACTCGGGTGCAACATTCCAGACGCTTTACTAACACCCTCCCGACTTGGAGAGTCAGTCCCTTTAACCTCCTGTTTGGCCCAGTTTGCAATTTCTGCGGAAGATGAACAGGAATAGCGAGAACCAATGAGAGACTAGCTGGAGGTGTCTGGACGGGCAAATTTAACTCTCATTTCCCACCAGGAAGAGGAATTAACCAAAGGCTCAGCGTGCCGTGCCGGAACCAGATTAGGGCCTGAAGCCATCCTGCAGTGTTGCGGCCAGCTCAAAAGAAAGCGAGTTGAAGAAAGGAGCTCAGGGACACTGTAATTCACAAACCTGCAGAGTTATAAATGACAGCTATCGTCCAAAAATATACTGAAGTAAGGCTGCCAAGAGGACTTGAAAGCGGGGTAGAATTGCAGGAAACCGATTTCAGGAGGTAGACTGGAATTGCATTGAAAGCATAGGAAAAGAGGCAGAACGTCCACAATGATGCACTTGGCCAAAAAGGGCGTATGCGTTTTTTCCTGAATATATTCAGGAAAAAACGCATACGCCCTTTTTGGCCAACCAAGCAAGCTTGCAAAGGAAATCTGCACTACAATGAAGTCTCACTTCCCCCCGGTCAAAAGGGCCATCTGAAAAAAGTGTAAAATCCAGAAAGACAGGACAGGCCATGGAGAACTGGGAGCCTTGTTATGCTGATGGGCAGGATGTAAATTGCCAACAGACACTCGGGAGAAGTGTATGGTGTTTCCTGAAACATCTAAAAAACAAAGCAACAGAGCCTAGGGCACTTCCACTTATGGTCCTATAGCTTAGGGAAATTAAAATCAAAAAGACACAGCCACCCCAAAGTTTGGGACGCCTCTGTTTACAAGAACCTCGTTTACAGTACAAGTTCAACATCGCAGAAAGTGAAAAATGGATAAAGAAGTTGTGGTATTTACTTACAAAGCAATATCACTCAGCAATGAAATCTATGTCATCAGGCCCTTAGCAGCACAATGAGTGGATTCAGGTATGATGATTCTAACTGAAATAAGTCACACAGAAAAAGAAACATCATAAGATATCAGTAATACACGGAATGTAAACTTGGCTACACAGGAACTGTATTACAGAACAGAACAGGGTCTCAAATTTAGAAAACCAACTTATGCTTGCTTAAGGGGAAAGGTGAGTTGGGGTGCTGCATAAAAACAGAGATTGAAATGAACACAGATAAAGTTCCTTAAGCCAAATATGGAATAGACAAGAGCTACTCCTTGCTCAACGAAATGGACTCAACACCGCATATTAAATGCCTAAGAATGTACCTGACTAGTAAGTATCTTAAAACCTATGGATTGCTATGTCTCCGAAAGAGAATCAAGCATGTGTACAGGGGCATAAACGCAGCAGTGATAGGATTGGAGAGGTTCGGTGAGCAAATGAAGACCCTTTGAAGTCATATTGCATGGTACCCATTCCACGGGTTTCAACTACCCAGGTTTAAGGTATTCTTCCTTCAGCTAAAACATGCATGTGGAACCTAGAGTATGATCAACCATGTGATCGGGAGACGTGTTCAAATATGTCTCAGTTTTCGTACCCTGGTACTCGGGTGCAACATTCCAGACGCTTTACTAACACCCTCCCGACTTGGAGAGTCAGTCCCTTTAACCTCCTGTTTGGCCCAGTTTGCAATTTCTGCGGAAGATGAACAGGAATAGCGAGAACCAATGAGAGACTAGCTGGAGGTGTCTGGACGGGCAAATTTAACTCTCATTTCCCACCAGGAAGAGGAATTAACCAAAGGCTCAGCGTGCCGTGCCGGAACCAGATTAGGGCCTGAAGCCATCCTGCGGTGTTGCGGCCAGCTCAAAAGAAAGCGAGTTGAAGAAAGGAGCTCAGGGGCACTGTAATTCACAAACCTGCAGAGTTATAAATGACAGCTATCGTCCAAAAATATACTGAAGTAAGGCTGCCAAGAGGACTTGAAAGCGGGGCAGAATTGCAGGAAACCGATTTCAGGAGGCAGACTGGAATTGCATTGAAAGCATAGGAAAAGAGGCAGAACGTCCACAATGATGCACTTGGCCAAAAAGGGCGTATGCGTTTTTTCCTGAATATATTCAGGAAAAAACGCATACGCCCTTTTTGGCCAACCAAGCAAGCTTGCAAAGGAAATCTGCACTACAATGAAGTCTCACTTCCCCCCGGTCAAAAGGGCCATCTGAAAAAAGTGTAAAATCCAGAAAGGCAGGACAGGCCATGGAGAACTGGGAGCCTTGTTATGCTGATGGGCGGGATGTAAATTGCCAACAGACACTCGGGAGAAGTGTATGGTGTTTCCTGAAACATCTAAAAAACAAAGCAACAGAGCCTAGGGCACTTCCACTTATGGTCCTATAGCTTAGGGAAATTAAAATCAAAAAGACACAGCCACCCCAAAGTTTGGGACGCCTCTGTTTACAAGAACCTCGTTTACAGTACAAGTTCAACATCGCAGAAAGTGAAAAATGGATAAAGAAGTTGTGGTATTTACTTACAAAGCAATATCACTCAGCAATGAAATCTATGTCATCAGGCCCTTAGCAGCACAATGAGTGGATTCAGGTATGATGATTCTAACTGAAATAAGTCACACAGAAAAAGAAACATCATAAGATATCAGTAATACACGGAATGTAAACTTGGCTACACAGGAACTGTATTACAGAACAGAACAGGGTCTCAAATTTAGAAAACCAACTTATGCTTGCTTAAGGGGAAAGGTGAGTTGGGGTGCTGCATAAAACCAGAGATTGAAATGAACACAGATAAAGTTCCTTAAGCCAAATATGGAATAGACAAGAGCTACTCCTTGCTCAACGAAATGGACTCAACACCGCATATTAAATGCCTAAGAATGTACCTGACTAGTAAGTATCTTAAAACCTATGGATTGCTATGTCTCCGAAAGAGAATCAAGCATGTGTACAGGGGCATAAACGCAGCAGTGATAGGATTGGAGAGGTTCGGTGAGCAAATGAAGACCCTTTGAAGTCATATTGCATGGTACCCATTCCACGGGTTTCAACTACCCAGGTTTAAGGTATTCTTCCTTCAGCTAAAACATGCATGTGGAACCTAGAGTATGATCAACCATGTGATCGGGAGACGTGTTCAAATATGTCTCAGTTTTCGTACCCTGGTACTCGGGTGCAACATTCCAGACGCTTTACTAACACCCTCCCGACTTGGAGAGTCAGTCCCTTTAACCTCCTGTTTGGCCCAGTTTGCAATTTCTGCGGAAGATGAACAGGAATAGCGAGAACCAATGAGAGACTAGCTGGAGGTGTCTGGACGGGCAAATTTAACTCTCATTTCCCACCAGGAAGAGGAATTAACCAAAGGCTCAGCGTGCCGTGCCGGAACCAGATTAGGGCCTGAAGCCATCCTGCGGTGTTGCGGCCAGCTCAAAAGAAAGCGAGTTGAAGAAAGGAGCTCAGGGGCACTGTAATTCACAAACCTGCAGAGTTATAAATGACAGCTATCGTCCAAAAATATACTGAAGTAAGGCTGCCAAGAGGACTTGAAAGCGGGGCAGAATTGCAGGAAACCGATTTCAGGAGGCAGACTGGAATTGCATTGAAAGCATAGGAAAAGAGGCAGAACGTCCACAATGATGCACTTGGCCAAAAAGGGCGTATGCGTTTTTTCCTGAATATATTCAGGAAAAAATGCATACGCCCTTTTTGGCCAACCAAGCAAGCTTGCAAAGGAAATCTGCACTACAATGAAGTCTCACTTCCCCCCGGTCAAAAGGGCCATCTGAAAAAAGTGTAAAATCCAGAAAGGCAGGACAGGCCATGGAGAACAGGGAGCCTTGTTATGCTGATGGGCGGGATGTAAATTGCCAACAGACACTCGGGAGAAGTGTATGGTGTTTCCTGAAACATCTAAAAAACAAAGCAACAGAGCCTAGGGCACTTCCACTTATGGTCCTATAGCTTAGGGAAATTAAAATCAAAAAGACACAGCCACCCCAAAGTTTGGGACGCCTCTGTTTACAAGAACCTCATTTACAGTACAAGTTCAACATCGCAGAAAGTGAAAAATGGATAAAGAAGTTGTGGTATTTACTTACAAAGCAATATCACTCAGCAATGAAATCTATGTCATCAGGCCCTTAGCAGCACAATGAGTGGATTCAGGTATGATGATTCTAACTGAAATAAGTCACACAGAAAAAGAAACATCATAAGATATCAGTAATACACGGAATGTAAACTTGGCTACACAGGAACTGAATTACAGAACAGAACAGGGTCTCAAATTTAGAAAACCAACTTATGCTTGCTTAAGGGGAAAGGTGAGTTGGGGTGCTGCATAAAACCAGAGATTGAAATGAGCACAGATAAAGTTCCTTAAGCCAAATATGGAATAGACAAGAGCTACTCCTTGCTCAACGAAATGGACTCAACACCGCATATTAAATGCCTAAGAATGTACCTGACTAGTAAGTATCTTAAAACCTATGGATTGCTATGTCTCCGAAAGAGAATCAAGCATGTGTACAGGGGCATAAACGCAGCAGTGATAGGATTGGAGAGGTTCGGTGAGCAAATGAAGACCCTTTGAAGTCATATTGCATGGTACCCATTCCAAGGGTTTCAACTACCCAGGTTTAAGGTATTCTTCCTTCAGCTAAAACATGCATGTGGAACCTAGAGTATGATCAACCATGTGATCGGGAGACGTGTTCAAATATGTCTCAGTTTTCGTACCCTGGTACTCGGGTGCAACATTCCAGACGCTTTACTAACACCCTCCCGACTTGGAGAGTCAGTCCCTTTAACCTCCTGTTTGGCCCAGTTTGCAATTTCTGCGGAAGATGAACAGGAATAGCGAGAACCAATGAGAGACTAGCTGGAGGTGTCTGGACGGGCAAATTTAACTCTCATTTCCCACCAGGAAGAGGAATTAACCAAAGGCTCAGCGTGCCGTGCCGGAACCAGATTAGGGCCTGAAGCCATCCTGCAGTGTTGCGGCCAGCTCAAAAGAAAGCGAGTTGAAGAAAGGAGCTCAGGGACACTGTAATTCACAAACCTGCAGAGTTATAAATGACAGCTATCGTCCAAAAATATACTGAAGTAAGGCTGCCAAGAGGACTTGAAAGCGGGGTAGAATTGCAGGAAACCGATTTCAGGAGGTAGACTGGAATTGCATTGAAAGCATAGGAAAAGAGGCAGAACGTCCACAATGATGCACTTGGCCAAAAAGGGCGTATGCGTTTTTTCCTGAATATATTCAGGAAAAAACGCATACGCCCTTTTTGGCCAACCAAGCAAGCTTGCAAAGGAAATCTGCACTACAATGAAGTCTCACTTCCCCCCGGTCAAAAGGGCCATCTGAAAAAAGTGTAAAATCCAGAAAGGCAGGACAGGCCATGGAGAACTGGGAGCCTTGTTATGCTGATGGGCGGGATGTAAATTGCCAACAGACACTCGGGAGAAGTGTATGGTGTTTCCTGAAACATCTAAAAAACAAAGCAACAGAGCCTAGGGCACTTCCACTTATGGTCCTATAGCTTAGGGAAATTAAAATCAAAAAGACACAGCCACCCCAAAGTTTGGGACGCCTCTGTTTACAAGAACCTCGTTTACAGTACAAGTTCAACATCGCAGAAAGTGAAAAATGGATAAAGAAGTTGTGGTATTTACTTACAAAGCAATATCACTCAGCAATGAAATCTATGTCATCAGGCCCTTAGCAGCACAATGAGTGGATTCAGGTATGATGATTCTAACTGAAATAAGTCACACAGAAAAAGAAACATCATAAGATATCAGTAATACACGGAATGTAAACTTGGCTACACAGGAACTGTATTACAGAACAGAACAGGGTCTCAAATTTAGAAAACCAACTTATGCTTGCTTAAGGGGAAAGGTGAGTTGGGGTGCTGCATAAAAACAGAGATTGAAATGAACACAGATAAAGTTCCTTAAGCCAAATATGGAATAGACAAGAGCTACTCCTTGCTCAACGAAATGGACTCAACACCGCATATTAAATGCCTAAGAATGTACCTGACTAGTAAGTATCTTAAAACCTATGGATTGCTATGTCTCCGAAAGAGAATCAAGCATGTGTACAGGGGCATAAACGCAGCAGTGATAGGATTGGAGAGGTTCGGTGAGCAAATGAAGACCCTTTGAAGTCATATTGCATGGTACCCATTCCACGGGTTTCAACTACCCAGGTTTAAGGTATTCTTCCTTCAGCTAAAACATGCATGTGGAACCTAGAGTATGATCAACCATGTGATCGGGAGACGTGTTCAAATATGTCTCAGTTTTCGTACCCTGGTACTCGGGTGCAACATTCCAGACGCTTTACTAACACCCTCCCGACTTGGAGAGTCAGTCCCTTTAACCTCCTGTTTGGCCCAGTTTGCAATTTCTGCGGAAGATGAACAGGAATAGCGAGAACCAATGAGAGACTAGCTGGAGGTGTCTGGACGGGCAAATTTAACTCTCATTTCCCACCAGGAAGAGGAATTAACCAAAGGCTCAGCGTGCCGTGCCGGAACCAGATTAGGGCCTGAAGCCATCCTGCGGTGTTGCGGCCAGCTCAAAAGAAAGCGAGTTGAAGAAAGGAGCTCAGGGGCACTGTAATTCACAAACCTGCAGAGTTATAAATGACAGCTATCGTCCAAAAATATACTGAAGTAAGGCTGCCAAGAGGACTTGAAAGCGGGGCAGAATTGCAGGAAACCGATTTCAGGAGGCAGACTGGAATTGCATTGAAAGCATAGGAAAAGAGGCAGAACGTCCACAATGATGCACTTGGCCAAAAAGGGCGTATGCGTTTTTTCCTGAATATATTCAGGAAAAAATGCATACGCCCTTTTTGGCCAACCAAGCAACCTTGCAAAGGAAATCTGCACTACAATGAAGTCTCACTTCCCCCCGGTCAAAAGGGCCATCTGAAAAAAGTGTAAAATCCAGAAAGGCAGGACAGGCCATGGAGAACTGGGAGCCTTGTTATGCTGATGGGCGGGATGTAAATTGCCAACAGACACTCGGGAGAAGTGTATGGTGTTTCCTGAAACATCTAAAAAACAAAGCAACAGAGCCTAGGGCACTTCCACTTATGGTCCTATAGCTTAGGGAAATTAAAATCAAAAAGACACAGCCATCCCAAAGTTTGGGACGCCTCTGTTTACAAGAACCTCATTTACAGTACAAGTTCAACATCGCAGAAAGTGAAAAATGGATAAAGAAGTTGTGGTATTTACTTACAAAGCAATATCACTCAGCAATGAAATCTATGTCATCAGGCCCTTAGCAGCACAATGAGTGGATTCAGGTATGATGATTCTAACTGAAATAAGTCACACAGAAAAAGAAACATCATAAGATATCAGTAATACACGGAATGTAAACTTGGCTACACAGGAACTGAATTACAGAACAGAACAGGGTCTCAAATTTAGAAAACCAACTTATGCTTGCTTAAGGGGAAAGGTGAGTTGGGGTGCTGCATAAAACCAGAGATTGAAATGAGCACAGATAAAGTTCCTTAAGCCAAATATGGAATAGACAAGAGCTACTCCTTGCTCAACGAAATGGACTCAACACCGCATATTAAATGCCTAAGAATGTACCTGACTAGTAAGTATCTTAAAACCTATGGATTGCTATGTCTCCGAAAGAGAATCAAGCATGTGTACAGGGGCATAAACGCAGCAGTGATAGGATTGGAGAGGTTCGGTGAGCAAATGAAGACCCTTTGAAGTCATATTGCATGGTACCCATTCCAAGGGTTTCAACTACCCAGGTTTAAGGTATTCTTCCTTCAGCTAAAACATGCATGTGGAACCTAGAGTATGATCAACCATGTGATCGGGAGACGTGTTCAAATATGTCTCAGTTTTCGTACCCTGGTACTCGGGTGCAACATTCCAGACGCTTTACTAACACCCTCCCGACTTGGAGAGTCAGTCCCTTTAACCTCCTGTTTGGCCCAGTTTGCAATTTCTGCGGAAGATGAACAGGAATAGCGAGAACCAATGAGAGACTAGCTGGAGGTGTCTGGACGGGCAAATTTAACTCTCATTTCCCACCAGGAAGAGGAATTAACCAAAGGCTCAGCGTGCCGTGCCGGAACCAGATTAGGGCCTGAAGCCATCCTGCGGTGTTGCGGCCAGCTCAAAAGAAAGCGAGTTGAAGAAAGGAGCTCAGGGGCACTGTAATTCACAAACCTGCAGAGTTATAAATGACAGCTATCGTCCAAAAATATACTGAAGTAAGGCTGCCAAGAGGACTTGAAAGCGGGGCAGAATTGCAGGAAACCGATTTCAGGAGGTAGACTGGAATTGCATTGAAAGCATAGGAAAAGAGGCAGAACGTCCACAATGATGCACTTGGCCAAAAAGGGCGTATGCGTTTTTTCCTGAATATATTCAGGAAAAAACGCATACGCCCTTTTTGGCCAACCAAGCAAGCTTGCAAAGGAAATCTGCACTACAATGAAGTCTCACTTCCCCCCGGTCAAAAGGGCCATCTGAAAAATGTGTAAAATCCAGAAAGGCAGGACAGGCCATGGAGAACTGGGAGTCTTGTTATGCTGATGGGCGGGATGTAAATTGCCAACAGACACTCGGGAGAAGTGTATGGTGTTTCCTGAAACATCTAAAAAACAAAGCAACAGAGCCTAGGGCACTTCCACTTATGGTCCTATAGCTTAGGGAAATTAAAATCAAAAAGACACAGCCACCCCAAAGTTTGGGACGCCTCTGTTTAAAAGAACCTCGTGTACAGTACAAGTTCAACATCGCAGAAAGTGAAAAATGGATAAAGAAGTTGTGGTATTTACTTACAAAGCAATATCACTCAGCAATGAAATCTATGTCATCAGGCCCTTAGCAGCACAATGAGTGGATTCAGGTATGATGATTCTAACTGAAATAAGTCACACAGAAAAAGAAACATCATAAGATATCAGTAATACACGGAATGTAAACTTGGCTACACAGGAACTGAATTACAGAACAGAACAGGGTCTCAAATTTAGAAAACCAACTTATGCTTGCTTAAGGGTAAAGGTGAGTTGGGGTGCTGCATAAAACCAGAGATTGAAATGAGCACAGATAAAGTTCCTTAAGCCAAATATGGAATAGACAAGAGCTACTCCTTGCTCAACGAAATGGACTCAACACCGCATATTAAATGCCTAAGAATGTACCTGACTAGTAAGTATCTTAAAACCTATGGATTGCTATGTCTCTGAAAGAGAATCAAGCATGTGTACAGGGGCATAAACGCAGCAGTGATAGGATTGGAGAGGTTCGGTGAGCAAATGAAGACCCTTTGAAGTCATATTGCATGGTACCCATTCCACGGGTTTCAACTACCCAGGTTTAAGGTATTCTTCCTTCAGCTAAAACATGCATGTGGAACCTAGAGTATGATCAACCATGTGATCGGGAGACGTGTTCAAATATGTCTCAGTTTTCGTACCCTGGTACTCGGGTGCAACATTCCAGACGCTTTACTAACACCCTCCCGACTTGGAGAGTCAGTCCCTTTAACCTCCTGTTTGGCCCAGTTTGCAATTTCTGCGGAAGATGAACAGGAATAGCGAGAACCAATGAGAGACTAGCTGGAGGTGTCTGGACGGGCAAATTTAACTCTCATTTCCCACCAGGAAGAGGAATTAACCAAAGGCTCAGCGTGCCGTGCCGGAACCAGATTAGGGCCTGAAGCCATCCTGCGGTGTTGCGGCCAGCTCAAAAGAAAGCGAGTTGAAGAAAGGAGCTCAGGGGCACTGTAATTCACAAACCTGCAGAGTTATAAATGACAGCTATCGTCCAAAAATATACTGAAGTAAGGCTGCCAAGAGGACTTGAAAGCGGGGCAGAATTGCAGGAAACCGATTTCAGGAGGCAGACTGGAATTGCATTGAAAGCATAGGAAAAGAGGCAGAACGTCCACAATGATGCACTTGGCCAAAAAGGGCGTATGCGTTTTTTCCTGAATATATTCAGGAAAAAACGCATACGCCCTTTTTGGCCAACCAAGCAAGCTTGCAAAGGAAATCTGCACTACAATGAAGTCTCACTTCCCCCCGGTCAAAAGGGCCATCTGAAAAAAGTGTAAAATCCAGAAAGGCAGGACAGGCCATGGAGAACTGGGAGCCTTGTTATGCTGATGGGCGGGATGTAAATTGCCAACAGACACTCGGGAGAAGTGTATGGTGTTTCCTGAAACATCTAAAAAACAAAGCAACAGAGCCTAGGGCACTTCCACTTATGGTCCTATAGCTTAGGGAAATTAAAATCAAAAAGACACAGCCACCCCAAAGTTTGGGACGCCTCTGTTTACAAGAACCTCGTTTACAGTACAAGTTCAACATCGCAGAAAGTGAAAAATGGATAAAGAAGTTGTGGTATTTACTTACAAAGCAATATCACTCAGCAATGAAATCTATGTCATCAGGCCCTTAGCAGCACAATGAGTGGATTCAGGTATGATGATTCTAACTGAAATAAGTCACACAGAAAAAGAAACATCATAAGATATCAGTAATACACGGAATGTAAACTTGGCTACACAGGAACTGTATTACAGAACAGAACAGGGTCTCAAATTTAGAAAACCAACTTATGCTTGCTTAAGGGGAAAGGTGAGTTGGGGTGCTGCATAAAACCAGAGATTGAAATGAACACAGATAAAGTTCCTTAAGCCAAATATGGAATAGACAAGAGCTACTCCTTGCTCAACGAAATGGACTCAACACCGCATATTAAATGCCTAAGAATGTACCTGACTAGTAAGTATCTTAAAACCTATGGATTGCTATGTCTCCGAAAGAGAATCAAGCATGTGTACAGGGGCATAAACGCAGCAGTGATAGGATTGGAGAGGTTCGGTGAGCAAATGAAGACCCTTTGAAGTCATATTGCATGGTACCCATTCCACGGGTTTCAACTACCCAGGTTTAAGGTATTCTTCCTTCAGCTAAAACATGCATGTGGAACCTAGAGTATGATCAACCATGTGATCGGGAGACGTGTTCAAATATGTCTCAGTTTTCGTACCCTGGTACTCGGGTGCAACATTCCAGACGCTTTACTAACACCCTCCCGACTTGGAGAGTCAGTCCCTTTAACCTCCTGTTTGGCCCAGTTTGCAATTTCTGCGGAAGATGAACAGGAATAGCGAGAACCAATGAGAGACTAGCTGGAGGTGTCTGGACGGGCAAATTTAACTCTCATTTCCCACCAGGAAGAGGAATTAACCAAAGGCTCAGCGTGCCGTGCCGGAACCAGATTAGGGCCTGAAGCCATCCTGCGGTGTTGCGGCCAGCTCAAAAGAAAGCGAGTTGAAGAAAGGAGCTCAGGGGCACTGTAATTCACAAACCTGCAGAGTTATAAATGACAGCTATCGTCCAAAAATATACTGAAGTAAGGCTGCCAAGAGGACTTGAAAGCGGGGCAGAATTGCAGGAAACCGATTTCAGGAGGCAGACTGGAATTGCATTGAAAGCATAGGAAAAGAGGCAGAACGTCCACAATGATGCACTTGGCCAAAAAGGGCGTATGCGTTTTTTCCTGAATATATTCAGGAAAAAATGCATACGCCCTTTTTGGCCAACCAAGCAAGCTTGCAAAGGAAATCTGCACTACAATGAAGTCTCACTTCCCCCCGGTCAAAAGGGCCATCTGAAAAAAGTGTAAAATCCAGAAAGGCAGGACAGGCCATGGAGAACAGGGAGCCTTGTTATGCTGATGGGCGGGATGTAAATTGCCAACAGACACTCGGGAGAAGTGTATGGTGTTTCCTGAAACATCTAAAAAACAAAGCAACAGAGCCTAGGGCACTTCCACTTATGGTCCTATAGCTTAGGGAAATTAAAATCAAAAAGACACAGCCACCCCAAAGTTTGGGACGCCTCTGTTTACAAGAACCTCATTTACAGTACAAGTTCAACATCGCAGAAAGTGAAAAATGGATAAAGAAGTTGTGGTATTTACTTACAAAGCAATATCACTCAGCAATGAAATCTATGTCATCAGGCCCTTAGCAGCACAATGAGTGGATTCAGGTATGATGATTCTAACTGAAATAAGTCACACAGAAAAAGAAACATCATAAGATATCAGTAATACACGGAATGTAAACTTGGCTACACAGGAACTGAATTACAGAACAGAACAGGGTCTCAAATTTAGAAAACCAACTTATGCTTGCTTAAGGGGAAAGGTGAGTTGGGGTGCTGCATAAAACCAGAGATTGAAATGAGCACAGATAAAGTTCCTTAAGCCAAATATGGAATAGACAAGAGCTACTCCTTGCTCAACGAAATGGACTCAACACCGCATATTAAATGCCTAAGAATGTACCTGACTAGTAAGTATCTTAAAACCTATGGATTGCTATGTCTCCGAAAGAGAATCAAGCATGTGTACAGGGGCATAAACGCAGCAGTGATAGGATTGGAGAGGTTCGGTGAGCAAATGAAGACCCTTTGAAGTCATATTGCATGGTACCCATTCCAAGGGTTTCAACTACCCAGGTTTAAGGTATTCTTCCTTCAGCTAAAACATGCATGTGGAACCTAGAGTATGATCAACCATGTGATCGGGAGACGTGTTCAAATATGTCTCAGTTTTCGTACCCTGGTACTCGGGTGCAACATTCCAGACGCTTTACTAACACCCTCCCGACTTGGAGAGTCAGTCCCTTTAACCTCCTGTTTGGCCCAGTTTGCAATTTCTGCGGAAGATGAACAGGAATAGCGAGAACCAATGAGAGACTAGCTGGAGGTGTCTGGACGGGCAAATTTAACTCTCATTTCCCACCAGGAAGAGGAATTAACCAAAGGCTCAGCGTGCCGTGCCGGAACCAGATTAGGGCCTGAAGCCATCCTGCAGTGTTGCGGCCAGCTCAAAAGAAAGCGAGTTGAAGAAAGGAGCTCAGGGACACTGTAATTCACAAACCTGCAGAGTTATAAATGACAGCTATCGTCCAAAAATATACTGAAGTAAGGCTGCCAAGAGGACTTGAAAGCGGGGTAGAATTGCAGGAAACCGATTTCAGGAGGTAGACTGGAATTGCATTGAAAGCATAGGAAAAGAGGCAGAACGTCCACAATGATGCACTTGGCCAAAAAGGGCGTATGCGTTTTTTCCTGAATATATTCAGGAAAAAACGCATACGCCCTTTTTGGCCAACCAAGCAAGCTTGCAAAGGAAATCTGCACTACAATGAAGTCTCACTTCCCCCCGGTCAAAAGGGCCATCTGAAAAAAGTGTAAAATCCAGAAAGACAGGACAGGCCATGGAGAACTGGGAGCCTTGTTATGCTGATGGGCAGGATGTAAATTGCCAACAGACACTCGGGAGAAGTGTATGGTGTTTCCTGAAACATCTAAAAAACAAAGCAACAGAGCCTAGGGCACTTCCACTTATGGTCCTATAGCTTAGGGAAATTAAAATCAAAAAGACACAGCCACCCCAAAGTTTGGGACGCCTCTGTTTACAAGAACCTCGTTTACAGTACAAGTTCAACATCGCAGAAAGTGAAAAATGGATAAAGAAGTTGTGGTATTTACTTACAAAGCAATATCACTCAGCAATGAAATCTATGTCATCAGGCCCTTAGCAGCACAATGAGTGGATTCAGGTATGATGATTCTAACTGAAATAAGTCACACAGAAAAAGAAACATCATAAGATATCAGTAATACACGGAATGTAAACTTGGCTACACAGGAACTGTATTACAGAACAGAACAGGGTCTCAAATTTAGAAAACCAACTTATGCTTGCTTAAGGGGAAAGGTGAGTTGGGGTGCTGCATAAAAACAGAGATTGAAATGAACACAGATAAAGTTCCTTAAGCCAAATATGGAATAGACAAGAGCTACTCCTTGCTCAACGAAATGGACTCAACACCGCATATTAAATGCCTAAGAATGTACCTGACTAGTAAGTATCTTAAAACCTATGGATTGCTATGTCTCCGAAAGAGAATCAAGCATGTGTACAGGGGCATAAACGCAGCAGTGATAGGATTGGAGAGGTTCGGTGAGCAAATGAAGACCCTTTGAAGTCATATTGCATGGTACCCATTCCACGGGTTTCAACTACCCAGGTTTAAGGTATTCTTCCTTCAGCTAAAACATGCATGTGGAACCTAGAGTATGATCAACCATGTGATCGGGAGACGTGTTCAAATATGTCTCAGTTTTCGTACCCTGGTACTCGGGTGCAACATTCCAGATGCTTTACTAACACCCTCCCGACTTGGAGAGTCAGTCCCTTTAACCTCCTGTTTGGCCCAGTTTGCAATTTCTGCGGAAGATGAACAGGAATAGCGAGAACCAATGAGAGACTAGCTGGAGGTGTCTGGACGGGCAAATTTAACTCTCATTTCCCACCAGGAAGAGGAATTAACCAAAGGCTCAGCGTGCCGTGCCGGAACCAGATTAGGGCCTGAAGCCATCCTGCGGTGTTGCGGCCAGGTCACAAGAAAGCGAGTTGAAGAAAGGAGCTCAGGGGTACTGTAATTCACAAACCTGCAGAGTTATAAATGACAGCTATCGTCCAAAAATATACTGAAGTAAGGCTGCCAAGAGGACTTGAAAGCGGGGCAGAATTGCAGGAAACCGATTTCAGGAGGTAGACTGGAATTGCATTGAAAGCATAGGAAAAGAGGCAGAACGTCCACAATGATGCACTTGGCCAAAAAGGGCGTATGCGTTTTTTCCTGAATATATTCAGGAAAAAACGCATACGCCCTTTTTGGCCAACCAAGCAAGCTTGCAAAGGAAATCTGCACTACAATGAAGTCTCACTTCCCCCCGGTCAAAAGGGCCATCTGAAAAAAGTGTAAAATCCAGAAAGGCAGGACAGGCCATGGAGAACTGGGAGCCTTGTTATGCTGATGGGCGGGATGTAAATTGCCAACAGACACTCGGGAGAAGTGTATGGTGTTTCCTGAAACATCTAAAAAACAAAGCAACAGAGCCTAGGGCACTTCCACTTATGGTCCTATAGCTTAGGGAAATTAAAATCAAAAAGACACAGCCACCCCAAAGTTTGGGACGCCTCTGTTTACAAGAACCTCGTTTACAGTACAAGTTCAACATCGCAGAAAGTGAAAAATGGATAAAGAAGTTGTGGTATTTACTTACAAAGCAATATCACTCAGCAATGAAATCTATGTCATCAGGCCCTTAGCAGCACAATGAGTGGATTCAGGTATGATGATTCTAACTGAAATAAGTCACACAGAAAAAGAAACATCATAAGATATCAGTAATACACGGAATGTAAACTTGGCTACACAGGAACTGAATTACAGAACAGAACAGGGTCTCAAATTTAGAAAACCAACTTATGCTTCCTTAAGGGTAAAGGTGAGTTGGGGTGCTGCATAAAACCAGAGATTGAAATGAGCACAGATAAAGTTCCTTAAGCCAAATATGGAATAGACAAGAGCTACCTCTTGCTCAACGAAATGGACTCAACACCGCATATTAAATGCCTAAGAATGTACCTGACTAGTAAGTATCTTAAAACCTATGGATTGCTATGTCTCCGAAAGAGAATCAAGCATGTGTACAGGGGCATAAACGCAGCAGTGATAGGATTGGAGAGGTTCGGTGAGCAAATGAAGACCCTTTGAAGTCATATTGCATGGTACCCATTCCACAGGTTTCAACTACCCAGGTTTAAGGTATTCTTCCTTCAGCTAAAACATGCATGTGGAACCTAGAGTATGATCAACCATGTGATCGGGAGACGTGTTCAAATATGTCTCAGTTTTCGTACCCTGGTACTCGGGTGCAACATTCCAGACACTTTACTAACACCCTCCCGACTTGGAGAGTCAGTCCCTTTAACCTCCTGTTTGGCCCAGTTTGCAATTTCTGCGGAAGATGAACAGGAATAGCGAGAACCAATGAGAGACTAGCTGGAGGTGTCTGGACGGGCAAATTTAACTCTCATTTCCCACCAGGAAGAGGAATTAACCAAAGGCTCAGCGTGCCGTGCCGGAACCAGATTAGGGCCTGAAGCCATCCTGCGGTGTTGCGGCCAGCTCAAAAGAAAGCGAGTTGAAGAAAGGAGCTCAGGGGCACTGTAATTCACAAACCTGCAGAGTTATAAATGACAGCTATCGTCCAAAAATATACTGAAGTAAGGCTGCCAAGAGGACTTGAAAGCGGGGCAGAATTGCAGGAAACCGATTTCAGGAGGTAGACTGGAATTGCATTGAAAGCATAGGAAAAGAGGCAGAACGTCCACAATGATGCACTTGGCCAAAAAGGGCGTATGCGTTTTTTCCTGAATATATTCAGGAAAAAACGCATACGCCCTTTTTGGCCAACCAAGCAAGCTTGCAAAGGAAATCTGCACTACAATGAAGTCTCACTTCCCCCCGGTCAAAAGGGCCATCTGAAAAAAGTGTAAAATCCAGAAAGGCAGGACAGGCCATGGAGAACTGGGAGTCTTGTTATGCTGATGGGCGGGATGTAAATTGCCAACAGACACTCGGGAGAAGTGTATGGTGTTTCCTGAAACATCTAAAAAACAAAGCAACAGAGCCTAGGGCACTTCCACTTATGGTCCTATAGCTTAGGGAAATTAAAATCAAAAAGACACAGCCACCCCAAAGTTTGGGACGCCTCTGTTTAAAAGAACCTCGTGTACAGTACAAGTTCAACATCGCAGAAAGTGAAAAATGGATAAAGAAGTTGTGGTATTTACTTACAAAGCAATATCACTCAGCAATGAAATCTATGTCATCAGGCCGTTAGCAGCACAATGAGTGGATTCAGGTATGATGATTCTAACTGAAATAAGTCACACAGAAAAAGAAACATCATAAGATATCAGTAATACACGGAATGTAAACTTGGCTACACAGGAACTGAATTACAGAACAGAACAGGGTCTCAAATTTAGAAAACCAACTTATGCTTGCTTAAGGGTAAAGGTGAGTTGGGGTGCTGCATAAAACCAGAGATTGAAATGAGCACAGATAAAGTTCCTTAAGCCAAATATGGAATAGACAAGAGCTACTCCTTGCTCAACGAAATGGACTCAACACCGCATATTAAATGCCTAAGAATGTACCTGACTAGTAAGTATCTTAAAACCTATGGATTGCTATGTCTCCGAAAGAGAATCAAGCATGTGTACAGGGGCATAAACGCAGCAGTGATAGGATTGGAGAGGTTCGGTGAGCAAATGAAGACCCTTTGAAGTCATATTGCATGGTACCCATTCCACGGGTTTCAACTACCCAGGTTTAAGGTATTCTTCCTTCAGCTAAAACATGCATGTGGAACCTAGAGTATGATCAACCATGTGATCGGGAGATGTGTTCAAATATGTCTCAGTTTTCGTACCCTGGTACTCGGGTGCAACATTCCAGACGCTTTACTAACACCCTCCCGACTTGGAGAGTCAGTCCCTTTAACCTCCTGTTTGGCCCAGTTTGCAATTTCTGCGGAAGATGAACAGGAATAGCGAGAACCAATGAGAGACTAGCTGGAGGTGTCTGGACGGGCAAATTTAACTCTCATTTCCCACCAGGAAGAGGAATTAACCAAAGGCTCAGCGTGCCGTGCCGGAACCAGATTAGGGCCTGAAGCCATCCTGCGGTGTTGCGGCCAGCTCAAAAGAAAGCGAGTTGAAGAAAGGAGCTCAGGGGCACTGTAATTCACAAACCTGCAGAGTTATAAATGACAGCTATCGTCCAAAAATATACTGAAGTAAGGCTGCCAAGAGGACTTGAAAGCGGGGCAGAATTGCAGGAAACCGATTTCAGGAGGCAGACTGGAATTGCATTGAAAGCATAGGAAAAGAGGCAGAACGTCCACAATGATGCACTTGGCCAAAAAGGGCGTATGCGTTTTTTCCTGAATATATTCAGGAAAAAACGCATACGCCCTTTTTGGCCAACCAAGCAAGCTTGCAAAGGAAATCTGCACTACAATGAAGTCTCACTTCCCCCCGGTCAAAAGGGCCATCTGAAAAAAGTGTAAAATCCAGAAAGGCAGGACAGGCCATGGAGAACTGGGAGCCTTGTTATGCTGATGGGCGGGATGTAAATTGCCAACAGACACTCGGGAGAAGTGTATGGTGTTTCCTGAAACATCTAAAAAACAAAGCAACAGAGCCTAGGGCACTTCCACTTATGGTCCTATAGCTTAGGGAAATTAAAATCAAAAAGACACAGCCACCCCAAAGTTTGGGACGCCTCTGTTTACAAGAACCTCGTTTACAGTACAAGTTCAACATCGCAGAAAGTGAAAAATGGATAAAGAAGTTGTGGTATTTACTTACAAAGCAATATCACTCAGCAATGAAATCTATGTCATCAGGCCCTTAGCAGCACAATGAGTGGATTCAGGTATGATGATTCTAACTGAAATAAGTCACACAGAAAAAGAAACATCATAAGATATCAGTAATACACGGAATGTAAACTTGGCTACACAGGAACTGAATTACAGAACAGAACAGGGTCTCAAATTTAGAAAACCAACTTATGCTTGCTTAAGGGGAAAGGTGAGTTGGGGTGCTGCATAAAACCAGAGATTGAAATGAGCACAGATAAAGTTCCTTAAGCCAAATATGGAATAGACAAGAGCTACTCCTTGCTCAACGAAATGGACTCAACACCGCATATTAAATGCCTAAGAATGTACCTGACTAGTAAGTATCTTAAAACCTATGGATTGCTATGTCTCCGAAAGAGAATCAAGCATGTGTACAGGGGCATAAACGCAGCAGTGATAGGATTGGAGAGGTTCGGTGAGCAAATGAAGACCCTTTGAAGTCATATTGCATGGTACCCATTCCACGGGTTTCAACTACCCAGGTTTAAGGTATTCTTCCTTCAGCTAAAACATGCATGTGGAACCTAGAATATGATCAACCATGTGATCGGGAGATGTGTTCAAATATGTCTCAGTTTTCGTACCCTGGTACTCGGGTGCAACATTCCAGACGCTTTACTAACACCCTCCCGACTTGGAGAGTCAGTCCCTTTAACCTCCTGTTTGGCCCAGTTTGCAATTTCTGCGGAAGATGAACAGGAATAGCGAGAACCAATGAGAGACTAGCTGGAGGTGTCTGGACGGGCAAATTTAACTCTCATTTCCCACCAGGAAGAGGAATTAACCAAAGGCTCAGCGTGCCGTGCCGGAACCAGATTAGGGCCTGAAGCCATCCTGCGGTGTTGCGGCCAGCTCAAAAGAAAGCGAGTTGAAGAAAGGAGCTCAGGGGCACTGTAATTCACAAACCTGCAGAGTTATAAATGACAGCTATCGTCCAAAAATATACTGAAGTAAGGCTGCCAAGAGGACTTGAAAGCGGGGCAGAATTGCAGGAAACCGATTTCAGGAGGCAGACTGGAATTGCATTGAAAGCATAGGAAAAGAGGCAGAACGTCCACAATGATGCACTTGGCCAAAAAGGGCGTATGCGTTTTTTCCTGAATATATTCAGGAAAAAACGCATACGCCCTTTTTGGCCAACCAAGCAAGCTTGCAAAGGAAATCTGCACTACAATGAAGTCTCACTTCCCCCCGGTCAAAAGGGCCATCTGAAAAAAGTGTAAAATCCAGAAAGGCAGGACAGGCCATGGAGAACTGGGAGCCTTGTTATGCTGATGGGCGGGATGTAAATTGCCAACAGACACTCGGGAGAAGTGTATGGTGTTTCCTGAAACATCTAAAAAACAAAGCAACAGAGCCTAGGGCACTTCCACTTATGGTCCTATAGCTTAGGGAAATTAAAATCAAAAAGACACAGCCACCCCAAAGTTTGGGACGCCTCTGTTTACAAGAACCTCGTTTACAGTACAAGTTCAACATCGCAGAAAGTGAAAAATGGATAAAGAAGTTGTGGTATTTACTTACAAAGCAATATCACTCAGCAATGAAATCTATGTCATCAGGCCCTTAGCAGCACAATGAGTGGATTCAGGTATGATGATTCTAACTGAAATAAGTCACACAGAAAAAGAAACATCATAAGATATCAGTAATACACGGAATGTAAACTTGGCTACACAGGAACTGAATTACAGAACAGAACAGGGTCTCAAATTTAGAAAACCAACTTATGCTTGCTTAAGGGGAAAGGTGAGTTGGGGTGCTGCATAAAACCAGAGATTGAAATGAGCACAGATAAAGTTCCTTAAGCCAAATATGGAATAGACAAGAGCTACTCCTTGCTCAACGAAATGGACTCAACACCGCATATTAAATGCCTAAGAATGTACCTGACTAGTAAGTATCTTAAAACCTATGGATTGCTATGTCTCCGAAAGAGAATCAAGCATGTGTACAGGGGCATAAACGCAGCAGTGATAGGATTGGAGAGGTTCGGTGAGCAAATGAAGACCCTTTGAAGTCATATTGCATGGTACCCATTCCACGGGTTTCAACTACCCAGGTTTAAGGTATTCTTCCTTCAGCTAAAACATGCATGTGGAACCTAGAGTATGATCAACCATGTGATCGGGAGATGTGTTCAAATATGTCTCAGTTTTCGTACCCTGGTACTCGGGTGCAACATTCCAGACGCTTTACTAACACCCTCCCGACTTGGAGAGTCAGTCCCTTTAACCTCCTGTTTGGCCCAGTTTGCAATTTCTGTGGAAGATGAACAGGAATAGCGAGAACCAATGAGAGACTAGCTGGAGGTGTCTGGACGGGCAAATTTAACTCTCATTTCCCACCAGGAAGAGGAATTAACCAAAGGCTCAGCGTGCCGTGCCGGAACCAGATTAGGGCCTGAAGCCATCCTGCGGTGTTGCGGCCAGCTCAAAAGAAAGCGAGTTGAAGAAAGGAGCTCAGGGGCACTGTAATTCACAAACCTGCAGAGTTATAAATGACAGCTATCGTCCAAAAATATACTGAAGTAAGGCTGCCAAGAGGACTTGAAAGCGGGGCAGAATTGCAGGAAACCGATTTCAGGAGGCAGACTGGAATTGCATTGAAAGCATAGGAAAAGAGGCAGAACGTCCACAATGATGCACTTGGCAAAAAGGGCATATGCGTTTTTTCCTGAATATATTCAGG
The DNA here is from genome assembly GCF_039906515.1 of Pseudorca crassidens. Classification (NCBI taxonomy): domain Eukaryota; kingdom Metazoa; phylum Chordata; class Mammalia; order Artiodactyla; family Delphinidae; genus Pseudorca; species Pseudorca crassidens. The sequence continues at coordinate 303,868 of NW_027136325.1, read as the reverse complement.
AAAAAACGCATACGCCCTTTTTGGCCAACCAAGCAAGCTTGCAAAGGAAATCTGCACTACAATGAAGTCTCACTTCCCCCCGGTCAAAAGGGCCATCTGAAAAAAGTGTAAAATCCAGAAAGGCAGGACAGGCCATGGAGAACTGGGAGCCTTGTTATGCTGATGGGCGGGATGTAAATTGCCAACAGACACTCGGGAGAAGTGTATGGTGTTTCCTGAAACATCTAAAAAACAAAGCAACAGAGCCTAGGGCACTTCCACTTATGGTCCTATAGCTTAGGGAAATTAAAATCAAAAAGACACAGCCACCCCAAAGTTTGGGACGCCTCTGTTTACAAGAACCTCGTTTACAGTACAAGTTCAACATCGCAGAAAGTGAAAAATGGATAAAGAAATTGTGGTATTTACTTACAAAGCAATATCACTCAGCAATGAAATCTATGTCATCAGGCCCTTAGCAGCACAATGAGTGGATTCAGGTATGATGATTCTAACTTAAATAAGTCACACAGAAAAAGAAACATCATAAGATATCAGTAATACACGGAATGTAAACTTGGCTACACAGGAACTGTATTACAGAACAGAACAGGGTCTCAAATTTAGAAAACCAACTTATGCTTCCTTAAGGGTAAAGGTGAGTTGGGGTGCTGCATAAAACCAGAGATTGAAATGAGCACAGATAAAGTTCCTTAAGCCAAATATGGAATAGACAAGAGCTACTCCTTGCTCAACGAAATGGACTCAACACCGCATATTAAACGCCTAAGAATGTACCTGACTAGTAAGTATCTTAAAACCTATGGATTGCTATGTCTCCGAAAGAGAATCAAGCATGTGTACAGGGGCATAAACGCAGCAGTGATAGGATTGGAGAGGTTCGGTGAGCAAATGAAGACCCTTTGAAGTCATATTGCATGGTACCCATTCCACGGGTTTCAACTACCCAGGTTTAAGGTATTCTTCCTTCAGCTAAAACATGCATGTGGAACCTAGAGTATGATCAACCATGTGATCGGGAGACGTGTTCAAATATGTCTCAGTTTTCGTACCCTGGTACTCGGGTGCAACATTCCAGACGCTTTACTAACACCCTCCCGACTTGGAGAGTCAGTCCCTTTAACCTCCTGTTTGGCCCAGTTTGCAATTTCTGCGGAAGATGAACAGGAATAGCGAGAACCAATGAGAGACTAGCTGGAGGTGTCTGGACGGGCAAATTTAACTCTCATTTCCCACCAGGAAGAGGAATTAACCAAAGGCTCAGCGTGCCGTGCCGGAACCAGATTAGGGCCTGAAGCCATCCTGCGGTGTTGCGGCCAGCTCAAAAGAAAGCGAGTTGAAGAAAGGAGCTCAGGGGCACTGTAATTCACAAACCTGCAGAGTTATAAATGACAGCTATCGTCCAAAATTATACTGAAGTAAGGCTGCCAAGAGGACTTGAAAGCGGGGCAGAATTGCAGGAAACCGATTTCAGGAGGCACACTGGAATTGCATTGAAAGCATAGGAAAAGAGGCAGAACGTCCACAATGATGCACTTGGCCAAAAAGGGCGTATGCGTTTTTTCCTGAATATATTCAGGAAAAAACGCATACGCCCTTTTTGGCCAACCAAGCAAGCTTGCAAAGGAAATCTGCACTACAATGAAGTCTCACTTCCCCCCGGTCAAAAGGGCCATCTGAAAAACGTGTAAAATCCAGAAAGGCAGGACAGGCCATGGAGAACTGGGAGCCTTGTTATGCTGATGGGCGGGATGTAAATTGCCAACAGACACTCGGGAGAAGTGTATGGTGTTTCCTGAAACATCTAAAAAACAAAGCAACAGAGCCTAGGGCACTTCCACTTATGGTCCTATAGCTTAGGGAAATTAAAATCAAAAAGACACAGCCACCCCAAAGTTTGGGACGCCTCTGTTTACAAGAACCTCGTTTACAGTACAAGTTCAACATCGCAGAAAGTGAAAAATGGATAAAGAAGTTGTGGTATTTACTTACAAAGCAATATCACTCAGCAATGAAATCTATGTCATCAGGCCCTTAGCAGCACAATGAGTGGATTCAGGTATGATGATTCTAACTGAAATAAGTCACACAGAAAAAGAAACATCATAAGATATCAGTAATACACGGAATGTAAACTTGGCTACACAGGAACTGAATTACAGAACAGAACAGGGTCTCAAATTTAGAAAACCAACTTATGCTTCCTTAAGGGTAAAGGTGAGTTGGGGTGCTGCATAAAACCAGAGATTGAAATGAGCACAGATAAAGTTCCTTAAGCCAAATATGGAATAGACAAGAGCTACCTCTTGCTCAACGAAATGGACTCAACACCGCATATTAAATGCCTAAGAATGTACCTGACTAGTAAGTATCTTAAAACCTATGGATTGCTATGTCTCCGAAAGAGAATCAAGCATGTGTACAGGGGCATAAACGCAGCAGTGATAGGATTGGAGAGGTTCGGTGAGCAAATGAAGACCCTTTGAAGTCATATTGCATGGTACCCATTCCACAGGTTTCAACTACCCAGGTTTAAGGTATTCTTCCTTCAGCTAAAACATGCATGTGGAACCTAGAGTATGATCAACCATGTGATCGGGAGACGTGTTCAAATATGTCTCAGTTTTCGTACCCTGGTACTCGGGTGCAACATTCCAGACACTTTACTAACACCCTCCCGACTTGGAGAGTCAGTCCCTTTAACCTCCTGTTTGGCCCAGTTTGCAATTTCTGCGGAAGATGAACAGGAATAGCGAGAACCAATGAGAGACTAGCTGGAGGTGTCTGGACGGGCAAATTTAACTCTCATTTCCCACCAGGAAGAGGAATTAACCAAAGGCTCAGCGTGCCGTGCCGGAACCAGATTAGGGCCTGAAGCCATCCTGCGGTGTTGCGGCCAGCTCAAAAGAAAGCGAGTTGAAGAAAGGAGCTCAGGGGCACTGTAATTCACAAACCTGCAGAGTTATAAATGACAGCTATCGTCCAAAAATATACTGAAGTAAGGCTGCCAAGAGGACTTGAAAGCGGGGCAGAATTGCAGGAAACCGATTTCAGGAGGTAGACTGGAATTGCATTGAAAGCATAGGAAAAGAGGCAGAACGTCCACAATGATGCACTTGGCCAAAAAGGGCGTATGCGTTTTTTCCTGAATATATTCAGGAAAAAACGCATACGCCCTTTTTGGCCAACCAAGCAAGCTTGCAAAGGAAATCTGCACTACAATGAAGTCTCACTTCCCCCCGGTCAAAAGGGCCATCTGAAAAAAGTGTAAAATCCAGAAAGGCAGGACAGGCCATGGAGAACTGGGAGTCTTGTTATGCTGATGGGCGGGATGTAAATTGCCAACAGACACTCGGGAGAAGTGTATGGTGTTTCCTGAAACATCTAAAAAACAAAGCAACAGAGCCTAGGGCACTTCCACTTATGGTCCTATAGCTTAGGGAAATTAAAATCAAAAAGACACAGCCACCCCAAAGTTTGGGACGCCTCTGTTTAAAAGAACCTCGTGTACAGTACAAGTTCAACATCGCAGAAAGTGAAAAATGGATAAAGAAGTTGTGGTATTTACTTACAAAGCAATATCACTCAGCAATGAAATCTATGTCATCAGGCCGTTAGCAGCACAATGAGTGGATTCAGGTATGATGATTCTAACTGAAATAAGTCACACAGAAAAAGAAACATCATAAGATATCAGTAATACACGGAATGTAAACTTGGCTACACAGGAACTGAATTACAGAACAGAACAGGGTCTCAAATTTAGAAAACCAACTTATGCTTGCTTAAGGGGAAAGGTGAGTTGGGGTGCTGCATAAAACCAGAGATTGAAATGAGCACAGATAAAGTTCCTTAAGCCAAATATGGAATAGACAAGAGCTACTCCTTGCTCAACGAAATGGACTCAACACCGCATATTAAATGCCTAAGAATGTACCTGACTAGTAAGTATCTTAAAACCTATGGATTGCTATGTCTCCGAAAGAGAATCAAGCATGTGTACAGGGGCATAAACGCAGCAGTGATAGGATTGGAGAGGTTCGGTGAGCAAATGAAGACCCTTTGAAGTCATATTGCATGGTACCCATTCCACGGGTTTCAACTACCCAGGTTTAAGGTATTCTTCCTTCAGCTAAAACATGCATGTGGAACCTAGAGTATGATCAACCATGTGATCGGGAGACGTGTTCAAATATGTCTCAGTTTTCGTACCCTGGTACTCGGGTGCAACATTCCAGACGCTTTACTAACACCCTCCCGACTTGGAGAGTCAGTCCCTTTAACCTCCTGTTTGGCCCAGTTTGCAATTTCTGCGGAAGATGAACAGGAATAGCGAGAACCAATGAGAGACTAGCTGGAGGTGTCTGGACGGGCAAATTTAACTCTCATTTCCCACCAGGAAGAGGAATTAACCAAAGGCTCAGCGTGCCGTGCCGGAACCAGATTAGGGCCTGAAGCCATCCTGCGGTGTTGCGGCCAGCTCAAAAGAAAGCGAGTTGAAGAAAGGAGCTCAGGGGCACTGTAATTCACAAACCTGCAGAGTTATAAATGACAGCTATCGTCCAAAAATATACTGAAGTAAGGCTGCCAAGAGGACTTGAAAGCGGGGCAGAATTGCAGGAAACCGATTTCAGGAGGCAGACTGGAATTGCATTGAAAGCATAGGAAAAGAGGCAGAACGTCCACAATGATGCACTTGGCCAAAAAGGGCGTATGCGTTTTTTCCTGAATATATTCAGGAAAAAACGCATACGCCCTTTTTGGCCAACCAAGCAAGCTTGCAAAGGAAATCTGCACTACAATGAAGTCTCACTTCCCCCCGGTCAAAAGGGCCATCTGAAAAAAGTGTAAAATCCAGAAAGGCAGGACAGGCCATGGAGAACTGGGAGCCTTGTTATGCTGATGGGCGGGATGTAAATTGCCAACAGACACTCGGGAGAAGTGTATGGTGTTTCCTGAAACATCTAAAAAACAAAGCAACAGAGCCTAGGGCACTTCCACTTATGGTCCTATAGCTTAGGGAAATTAAAATCAAAAAGACACAGCCACCCCAAAGTTTGGGACGCCTCTGTTTACAAGAACCTCGTTTACAGTACAAGTTCAACATCGCAGAAAGTGAAAAATGGATAAAGAAGTTGTGGTATTTACTTACAAAGCAATATCACTCAGCAATGAAATCTATGTCATCAGGCCCTTAGCAGCACAATGAGTGGATTCAGGTATGATGATTCTAACTTAAATAAGTCACACAGAAAAAGAAACATCATAAGATATCAGTAATACACGGAATGTAAACTTGGCTACACAGGAACTGAATTACAGAACAGAACAGGGTCTCAAATTTAGAAAACCAACTTATGCTTGCTTAAGGGGAAAGGTGAGTTGGGGTGCTGCATAAAACCAGAGATTGAAATGAGCACAGATAAAGTTCCTTAAGCCAAATATGGAATAGACAAGAGCTACTCCTTGCTCAACGAAATGGACTCAACACCGCATATTAAATGCCTAAGAATGTACCTGACTAGTAAGTATCTTAAAACCTATGGATTGCTATGTCTCCGAAAGAGAATCAAGCATGTGTACAGGGGCATAAACGCAGCAGTGATAGGATTGGAGAGGTTCGGTGAGCAAATGAAGACCCTTTGAAGTCATATTGCATGGTACCCATTCCACGGGTTTCAACTACCCAGGTTTAAGGTATTCTTCCTTCAGCTAAAACATGCATGTGGAACCTAGAATATGATCAACCATGTGATCGGGAGATGTGTTCAAATATGTCTCAGTTTTCGTACCCTGGTACTCGGGTGCAACATTCCAGACGCTTTACTAACACCCTCCCGACTTGGAGAGTCAGTCCCTTTAACCTCCTGTTTGGCCCAGTTTGCAATTTCTGCGGAAGATGAACAGGAATAGCGAGAACCAATGAGAGACTAGCTGGAGGTGTCTGGACGGGCAAATTTAACTCTCATTTCCCACCAGGAAGAGGAATTAACCAAAGGCTCAGCGTGCCGTGCCGGAACCAGATTAGGGCCTGAAGCCATCCTGCGGTGTTGCGGCCAGCTCAAAAGAAAGCGAGTTGAAGAAAGGAGCTCAGGGGCACTGTAATTCACAAACCTGCAGAGTTATAAATGACAGCTATCGTCCAAAAATATACTGAAGTAAGGCTGCCAAGAGGACTTGAAAGCGGGGCAGAATTGCAGGAAACCGATTTCAGGAGGCAGACTGGAATTGCATTGAAAGCATAGGAAAAGAGGCAGAACGTCCACAATGATGCACTTGGCCAAAAAGGGCGTATGCGTTTTTTCCTGAATATATTCAGGAAAAAACGCATACGCCCTTTTTGGCCAACCAAGCAAGCTTGCAAAGGAAATCTGCACTACAATGAAGTCTCACTTCCCCCCGGTCAAAAGGGCCATCTGAAAAAAGTGTAAAATCCAGAAAGGCAGGACAGGCCATGGAGAACTGGGAGTCTTGTTATGCTGATGGGCGGGATGTAAATTGCCAACAGACACTCGGGAGAAGTGTATGGTGTTTCCTGAAACATCTAAAAAACAAAGCAACAGAGCCTAGGGCACTTCCACTTATGGTCCTATAGCTTAGGGAAATTAAAATCAAAAAGACACAGCCACCCCAAAGTTTGGGACGCCTCTGTTTAAAAGAACCTCGTGTACAGTACAAGTTCAACATCGCAGAAAGTGAAAAATGGATAAAGAAGTTGTGGTATTTACTTACAAAGCAATATCACTCAGCAATGAAATCTATGTCATCAGGCCGTTAGCAGCACAATGAGTGGATTCAGGTATGATGATTCTAACTGAAATAAGTCACACAGAAAAAGAAACATCATAAGATATCAGTAATACACGGAATGTAAACTTGGCTACACAGGAACTGAATTACAGAACAGAACAGGGTCTCAAATTTAGAAAACCAACTTATGCTTGCTTAAGGGGAAAGGTGAGTTGGGGTGCTGCATAAAACCAGAGATTGAAATGAGCACAGATAAAGTTCCTTAAGCCAAATATGGAATAGACAAGAGCTACTCCTTGCTCAACGAAATGGACTCAACACCGCATATTAAATGCCTAAGAATGTACCTGACTAGTAAGTATCTTAAAACCTATGGATTGCTATGTCTCCGAAAGAGAATCAAGCATGTGTACAGGGGCATAAACGCAGCAGTGATAGGATTGGAGAGGTTCGGTGAGCAAATGAAGACCCTTTGAAGTCATATTGCATGGTACCCATTCCACGGGTTTCAACTACCCAGGTTTAAGGTATTCTTCCTTCAGCTAAAACATGCATGTGGAACCTAGAGTATGATCAACCATGTGATCGGGAGACGTGTTCAAATATGTCTCAGTTTTCGTACCCTGGTACTCGGGTGCAACATTCCAGACGCTTTACTAACACCCTCCCGACTTGGAGAGTCAGTCCCTTTAACCTCCTGTTTGGCCCAGTTTGCAATTTCTGCGGAAGATGAACAGGAATAGCGAGAACCAATGAGAGACTAGCTGGAGGTGTCTGGACGGGCAAATTTAACTCTCATTTCCCACCAGGAAGAGGAATTAACCAAAGGCTCAGCGTGCCGTGCCGGAACCAGATTAGGGCCTGAAGCCATCCTGCGGTGTTGCGGCCAGCTCAAAAGAAAGCGAGTTGAAGAAAGGAGCTCAGGGGCACTGTAATTCACAAACCTGCAGAGTTATAAATGACAGCTATCGTCCAAAAATATACTGAAGTAAGGCTGCCAAGAGGACTTGAAAGCGGGGCAGAATTGCAGGAAACCGATTTCAGGAGGCAGACTGGAATTGCATTGAAAGCATAGGAAAAGAGGCAGAACGTCCACAATGATGCACTTGGCCAAAAAGGGCGTATGCGTTTTTTCCTGAATATATTCAGGAAAAAACGCATACGCCCTTTTTGGCCAACCAAGCAAGCTTGCAAAGGAAATCTGCACTACAATGAAGTCTCACTTCCCCCCGGTCAAAAGGGCCATCTGAAAAAAGTGTAAAATCCAGAAAGGCAGGACAGGCCATGGAGAACTGGGAGCCTTGTTATGCTGATGGGCGGGATGTAAATTGCCAACAGACACTCGGGAGAAGTGTATGGTGTTTCCTGAAACATCTAAAAAACAAAGCAACAGAGCCTAGGGCACTTCCACTTATGGTCCTATAGCTTAGGGAAATTAAAATCAAAAAGACACAGCCACCCCAAAGTTTGGGACGCCTCTGTTTACAAGAACCTCGTTTACAGTACAAGTTCAACATCGCAGAAAGTGAAAAATGGATAAAGAAGTTGTGGTATTTACTTACAAAGCAATATCACTCAGCAATGAAATCTATGTCATCAGGCCCTTAGCAGCACAATGAGTGGATTCAGGTATGATGATTCTAACTGAAATAAGTCACACAGAAAAAGAAACATCATAAGATATCAGTAATACACGGAATGTAAACTTGGCTACACAGGAACTGAATTACAGAACAGAACAGGGTCTCAAATTTAGAAAACCAACTTATGCTTGCTTAAGGGGAAAGGTGAGTTGGGGTGCTGCATAAAACCAGAGATTGAAATGAGCACAGATAAAGTTCCTTAAGCCAAATATGGAATAGACAAGAGCTACTCCTTGCTCAACGAAATGGACTCAACACCGCATATTAAATGCCTAAGAATGTACCTGACTAGTAAGTATCTTAAAACCTATGGATTGCTATGTCTCCGAAAGAGAATCAAGCATGTGTACAGGGGCATAAACGCAGCAGTGATAGGATTGGAGAGGTTCGGTGAGCAAATGAAGACCCTTTGAAGTCATATTGCATGGTACCCATTCCACGGGTTTCAACTACCCAGGTTTAAGGTATTCTTCCTTCAGCTAAAACATGCATGTGGAACCTAGAATATGATCAACCATGTGATCGGGAGATGTGTTCAAATATGTCTCAGTTTTCGTACCCTGGTACTCGGGTGCAACATTCCAGACGCTTTACTAACACCCTCCCGACTTGGAGAGTCAGTCCCTTTAACCTCCTGTTTGGCCCAGTTTGCAATTTCTGCGGAAGATGAACAGGAATAGCGAGAACCAATGAGAGACTAGCTGGAGGTGTCTGGACGGGCAAATTTAACTCTCATTTCCCACCAGGAAGAGGAATTAACCAAAGGCTCAGCGTGCCGTGCCGGAACCAGATTAGGGCCTGAAGCCATCCTGCGGTGTTGCGGCCAGCTCAAAAGAAAGCGAGTTGAAGAAAGGAGCTCAGGGGCACTGTAATTCACAAACCTGCAGAGTTATAAATGACAGCTATCGTCCAAAAATATACTGAAGTAAGGCTGCCAAGAGGACTTGAAAGCGGGGCAGAATTGCAGGAAACCGATTTCAGGAGGCAGACTGGAATTGCATTGAAAGCATAGGAAAAGAGGCAGAACGTCCACAATGATGCACTTGGCCAAAAAGGGCGTATGCGTTTTTTCCTGAATATATTCAGGAAAAAACGCATACGCCCTTTTTGGCCAACCAAGCAAGCTTGCAAAGGAAATCTGCACTACAATGAAGTCTCACTTCCCCCCGGTCAAAAGGGCCATCTGAAAAAAGTGTAAAATCCAGAAAGGCAGGACAGGCCATGGAGAACTGGGAGCCTTGTTATGCTGATGGGCGGGATGTAAATTGCCAACAGACACTCGGGAGAAGTGTATGGTGTTTCCTGAAACATCTAAAAAACAAAGCAACAGAGCCTAGGGCACTTCCACTTATGGTCCTATAGCTTAGGGAAATTAAAATCAAAAAGACACAGCCACCCCAAAGTTTGGGACGCCTCTGTTTACAAGAACCTCGTTTACAGTACAAGTTCAACATCGCAGAAAGTGAAAAATGGATAAAGAAGTTGTGGTATTTACTTACAAAGCAATATCACTCAGCAATGAAATCTATGTCATCAGGCCCTTAGCAGAACAATGAGTGGATTCAGGTATGATGATTCTAACTGAAATAAGTCACACAGAAAAAGAAACATCATAAGATATCAGTAATACACGGAATGTAAACTTGGCTACACAGGAACTGAATTACAGAACAGAACAGGGTCTCAAATTTAGAAAACCAACTTATGCTTGCTTAAGGGGAAAGGTGAGTTGGGGTGCTGCATAAAACCAGAGATTGAAATGAGCACAGATAAAGTTCCTTAAGCCAAATATGGAATAGACAAGAGCTACTCCTTGCTCAACGAAATGGACTCAACACCGCATATTAAATGCCTAAGAATGTACCTGACTAGTAAGTATCTTAAAACCTATGGATTGCTATGTCTCCGAAAGAGAATCAAGCATGTGTACAGGGGCATAAACGCAGCAGTGATAGGATTGGAGAGGTTCGGTGAGCAAATGAAGACCCTTTGAAGTCATATTGCATGGTACCCATTCCACGGGTTTCAACTACCCAGGTTTAAGGTATTCTTCCTTCAGCTAAAACATGCATGTGGAACCTAGAGTATGATCAACCATGTGATCGGGAGATGTGTTCAAATATGTCTCAGTTTTCGTACCCTGGTACTCGGGTGCAACATTCCAGACGCTTTACTAACACCCTCCCGACTTGGAGAGTCAGTCCCTTTAACCTCCTGTTTGGCCCAGTTTGCAATTTCTGTGGAAGATGAACAGGAATAGCGAGAACCAATGAGAGACTAGCTGGAGGTGTCTGGACGGGCAAATTTAACTCTCATTTCCCACCAGGAAGAGGAATTAACCAAAGGCTCAGCGTGCCGTGCCGGAACCAGATTAGGGCCTGAAGCCATCCTGTGGTGTTGCGGCCAGCTCAAAAGAAAGCGAGTTGAAGAAAGGAGCTCAGGGGCACTGTAATTCACAAACCTGCAGAGTTATAAATGACAGCTATCGTCCAAAAATATACTGAAGTAAGGCTGCCAAGAGGACTTGAAAGCGGGGCAGAATTGCAGGAAACCGATTTCAGGAGGCAGACTGGAATTGCATTGAAAGCATAGGAAAAGAGGCAGAACGTCCACAATGATGCACTTGGCAAAAAGGGCATATGCGTTTTTTCCTGAATATATTCAGGAAAAAACGCATACGCCCTTTTTGGCCAACCAAGCAAGCTTGCAAAGGAAATCTGCACTACAATGAAGTCTCACTTCCCCCCGGTCAAAAGGGCCATCTGAAAAAAGTGTAAAATCCAGAAAGGCAGGACAGGCCATGGAGAACTGGGAGCCTTGTTATGCTGATGGGCGGGATGTAAATTGCCAACAGACACTCGGGAGAAGTGTATGGTGTTTCCTGAAACATCTAAAAAACAAAGCAACAGAGCCTAGGGCACTTCCACTTATGGTCCTATAGCTTAGGGAAATTAAAATCAAAAAGACACAGCCACCCCAAAGTTTGGGACGCCTCTGTTTACAAGAACCTCGTTTACAGTACAAGTTCAACATCGCAGAAAGTGAAAAATGGATAAAGAAATTGTGGTATTTACTTACAAAGCAATATCACTCAGCAATGAAATCTATGTCATCAGGCCCTTAGCAGCACAATGAGTGGATTCAGGTATGATGATTCTAACTTAAATAAGTCACACAGAAAAAGAAACATCATAAGATATCAGTAATACACGGAATGTAAACTTGGCTACACAGGAACTGTATTACAGAACAGAACAGGGTCTCAAATTTAGAAAACCAACTTATGCTTCCTTAAGGGTAAAGGTGAGTTGGGGTGCTGCATAAAACCAGAGATTGAAATGAGCACAGATAAAGTTCCTTAAGCCAAATATGGAATAGACAAGAGCTACTCCTTGCTCAACGAAATGGACTCAACACCGCATATTAAACGCCTAAGAATGTACCTGACTAGTAAGTATCTTAAAACCTATGGATTGCTATGTCTCCGAAAGAGAATCAAGCATGTGTACAGGGGCATAAACGCAGCAGTGATAGGATTGGAGAGGTTCGGTGAGCAAATGAAGACCCTTTGAAGTCATATTGCATGGTACCCATTCCACGGGTTTCAACTACCCAGGTTTAAGGTATTCTTCCTTCAGCTAAAACATGCATGTGGAACCTAGAGTATGATCAACCATGTGATCGGGAGACGTGTTCAAATATGTCTCAGTTTTCGTACCCTGGTACTCGGGTGCAACATTCCAGACGCTTTACTAACACCCTCCCGACTTGGAGAGTCAGTCCCTTTAACCTCCTGTTTGGCCCAGTTTGCAATTTCTGCGGAAGATGAACAGGAATAGCGAGAACCAATGAGAGACTAGCTGGAGGTGTCTGGACGGGCAAATTTAACTCTCATTTCCCACCAGGAAGAGGAATTAACCAAAGGCTCAGCGTGCCGTGCCGGAACCAGATTAGGGCCTGAAGCCATCCTGCGGTGTTGCGGCCAGCTCAAAAGAAAGCGAGTTGAAGAAAGGAGCTCAGGGGCACTGTAATTCACAAACCTGCAGAGTTATAAATGACAGCTATCGTCCAAAATTATACTGAAGTAAGGCTGCCAAGAGGACTTGAAAGCGGGGCAGAATTGCAGGAAACCGATTTCAGGAGGCACACTGGAATTGCATTGAAAGCATAGGAAAAGAGGCAGAACGTCCACAATGATGCACTTGGCCAAAAAGGGCGTATGCGTTTTTTCCTGAATATATTCAGGAAAAAACGCATACGCCCTTTTTGGCCAACCAAGCAAGCTTGCAAAGGAAATCTGCACTACAATGAAGTCTCACTTCCCCCCGGTCAAAAGGGCCATCTGAAAAACGTGTAAAATCCAGAAAGGCAGGACAGGCCATGGAGAACTGGGAGCCTTGTTATGCTGATGGGCGGGATGTAAATTGCCAACAGACACTCGGGAGAAGTGTATGGTGTTTCCTGAAACATCTAAAAAACAAAGCAACAGAGCCTAGGGCACTTCCACTTATGGTCCTATAGCTTAGGGAAATTAAAATCAAAAAGACACAGCCACCCCAAAGTTTGGGACGCCTCTGTTTACAAGAACCTCGTGTACAGTACAAGTTCAACATCGCAGAAAGTGAAAAATGGATAAAGAAGTTGTGGTATTTACTTACAAAGCAATATCACTCAGCAATGAAATCTATGTCATCAGGCCGTTAGCAGCACAATGAGTGGATTCAGGTATGATGATTCTAACTGAAATAAGTCACACAGAAAAAGAAACATCATAAGATATCAGTAATACACGGAATGTAAACTTGGCTACACAGGAACTGAATTACAGAACAGAACAGGGTCTCAAATTTAGAAAACCAACTTATGCTTGCTTAAGGGGAAAGGTGAGTTGGGGTGCTGCATAAAACCAGAGATTGAAATGAGCACAGATAAAGTTCCTTAAGCCAAATATGGAATAGACAAGAGCTACTCCTTGCTCAACGAAATGGACTCAACACCGCATATTAAATGCCTAAGAATGTACCTGACTAGTAAGTATCTTAAAACCTATGGATTGCTATGTCTCCGAAAGAGAATCAAGCATGTGTACAGGGGCATAAACGCAGCAGTGATAGGATTGGAGAGGTTCGGTGAGCAAATGAAGACCCTTTGAAGTCATATTGCATGGTACCCATTCCACGGGTTTCAACTACCCAGTTTTAAGGTATTCTTCCTTCAGGTAAAACATGCATGTGGAACCTAGAGTATGATCAACCATGTGATCGGGAGACGTGTTCAAATATGTCTCAGTTTTCGTACCCTGGTACTCGGGTGCAACATTCCAGACGCTTTACTAACACCCTCCCGACTTGGAGAGTCAGTCCCTTTAACCTCCTGTTTGGCCCAGTTTGCAATTTCTGCGGAAGATGAACAGGAATAGCGAGAACCAATGAGAGACTAGCTGGAGGTGTCTGGACGGGCAAATTTAACTCTCATTTCCCACCAGGAAGAGGAATTAACCAAAGGCTCAGCGTGCCGTGCCGGAACCAGATTAGGGCCTGAAGCCATCCTGCGGTGTTGCGGCCAGCTCAAAAGAAAGCGAGTTGAAGAAAGGAGCTCAGGGGCACTGTAATTCACAAACCTGCAGAGTTATAAATGACAGCTATCGTCCAAAAATATACTGAAGTAAGGCTGCCAAGAGGACTTGAAAGCGGGGCAGAATTGCAGGAAACCGATTTCAGGAGGTAGACTGGAATTGCTTTGAAAGCATAGGAAAAGAGGCAGAACGTCCACAATGATGCACTTGGCCAAAAAGGGCGTATGTGTTTTTTCCTGAATATATTCAGGAAAAAACGCATACGCCCTTTTTGGCCAACCAAGCAAGCTTGCAAAGGAAATCTGCACTACAATGAAGTCTCACTTCCCCCCGGTCAAAAGGGCCATCTGAAAAAAGTGTAAAATCCAGAAAGGCAGGACAGGCCATGGAGAACTGGGAGCCTTGTTATGCTGATGGGCGGGATGTAAATTGCCAACAGACACTCGGGAGAAGTGTATGGTGTTTCCTGAAACATCTAAAAAACAAAGCAACAGAGCCTAGGGCACTTCCACTTATGGTCCTATAGCTTAGGGAAATTAAAATCAAAAAGACACAGCCACCCCAAAGTTTGGGACGCCTCTGTTTACAAGAACCTCGTTTACAGTACAAGTTCAACATCGCAGAAAGTGAAAAATGGATAAAGAAGTTGTGGTATTTACTTACAAAGCAATATCACTCAGCAATGAAATCTATGTCATCAGGCCCTTAGCAGCACAATGAGTGGATTCAGGTATGATGATTCTAACTGAAATAAGTCACACAGAAAAAGAAACATCATAAGATATCAGTAATACACGGAATGTAAACTTGGCTACACAGGAACTGAATTACAGAACAGAACAGGGTCTCAAATTTAGAAAACCAACTTATGCTTTCTTAAGGGGAAAGGTGAGTTGGGGTGCTGCATAAAACCAGAGATTGAAATGAGCACAGATAAAGTTCCTTAAGCCAAATATGGAATAGACAAGAGCTACCTCTTGCTCAACGAAATGGACTCAACACCGCATATTAAATGCCTAAGAATGTACCTGACTAGTAAGTATCTTAAAACCTATGGATTGCTATGTCTCCGAAAGAGAATCAAGCATGTGTACAGGGGCATAAACGCAGCAGTGATAGGATTGGAGAGGTTCGGTGAGCAAATGAAGACCCTTTGAAGTCATATTGCATGGTACCCATTCCACGGGTTTCAACTACCCAGGTTTAAGGTATTCTTCCTTCAGGTAAAACATGCATGTGGAACCTAGAGTATGATCAACCATGTGATCGGGAGACGTGTTCAAATATGTCTCAGTTTTCGTACCCTGGTACTCGGGTGCAACATTCCAGACGCTTTACTAACACCCTCCCGACTTGGAGAGTCAGTCCCTTTAACCTCCTGTTTGGCCCAGTTTGCAATTTCTGCGGAAGATGAACAGGAATAACGAGAACCAATGAGAGACTAGCTGGAGGTGTCTGGACGGGCAAATTTAACTCTCATTTCCCACCAGGAAGAGGAATTAACCAAAGGCTCAGCGTGCCGTGCCGGAACCAGATTAGGGCCTGAAGCCATCCTGCGGTGTTGCGGCCAGCTCAAAAGAAAGCGAGTTGAAGAAAGGAGCTCAGGGGCACTGTAATTCACAAACCTGCAGAGTTATAAATGACAGCTATCGTCCAAAATTATACTGAAGTAAGGCTGCCAAGAGGACTTGAAAGCGGGGCAGAATTGCAGGAAACCGATTTCAGGAGGCACACTGGAATTGCATTGAAAGCATAGGAAAAGAGGCAGAACGTCCACAATGATGCACTTGGCCAAAAAGGGCGTATGCGTTTTTTCCTGAATATATTCAGGAAAAAACGCATACGCCCTTTTTGGCCAACCAAGCAAGCTTGCAAAGGAAATCTGCACTACAATGAAGTCTCACTTCCCCCCGGTCAAAAGGGCCATCTGAAAAAAGTGTAAAATCCAGAAAGGCAGGACAGGCCATGGAGAACTGGGAGCCTTGTTATGCTGATGGGCGGGATGTAAATTGCCAACAGACACTCGGGAGAAGTGTATGGTGTTTCCTGAAACATCTAAAAAACAAAGCAACAGAGCCTAGGGCACTTCCACTTATGGTCCTATAGCTTAGGGAAATTAAAATCAAAAAGACACAGCCACCCCAAAGTTTGGGACGCCTCTGTTTACAAGAACCTCGTTTACAGTACAAGTTCAACATCGCAGAAAGTGAAAAATGGATAAAGAAGTTGTGGTATTTACTTACAAAGCAATATCACTCAGCAATGAAATCTATGTCATCAGGCCCTTAGCAGCACAATGAGTGGATTCAGGTATGATGATTCTAACTGAAATAAGTCACACAGAAAAAGAAACATCATAAGATATCAGTAATACACGGAATGTAAACTTGGCTACACAGGAACTGAATTACAGAACAGAACAGGGTCTCAAATTTAGAAAACCAACTTATGCTTGCTTAAGGGTAAAGGTGAGTTGGGGTGCTGCATAAAACCAGAGATTGAAATGAGCACAGATAAAGTTCCTTAAGCCAAATATGGAATAGACAAGAGCTACTCCTTGCTCAACGAAATGGACTCAACATCGCATATTAAACGCCTAAGAATGTACCTGACTAGTAAGTATCTTAAAACCTATGGATTGCTATGTCTCCGAAAGAGAATCAAGCATGTGTACAGGGGCATAAACACAGCAGTGATAGGATTGGAGAGGTTCGGTGAGCAAATGAAGACCCTTTGAAGTCATATTGCATGGTACCCATTCCACGGGTTTCAACTACCCAGGTTTAAGGTATTCTTCCTTCAGCTAAAACATGCATGTGGAACCTAGAGTATGATCAACCATGTGATCGGGAGACGTGTTCAAATATGTCTCAGTTTTCGTACCCTGGTACTCGGGTGCAACATTCCAGACGCTTTACTAACACCCTCCCGACTTGGAGAGTCAGTCCCTTTAACCTCCTTTTTGGCCCAGTTTGCAATTTCTGCAGAAGATGAACAGGAATAGCGAGAACCAATGAGAGACTAGCTGGAGGTGTCTGGACGGGCAAATTTAACTCTCATTTCCCACCAGGAAGAGGAATTAACCAAAGGCTCAGCGTGCCGTGCCGGAACCAGATTAGGGCCTGAAGCCATCCTGCGGTGTTGCGGCCAGCTCAAAAGAAAGCGAGTTGAAGAAAGGAGCTCAGGGGCACTGTAATTCACAAACCTGCAGAGTTATAAATGACAGCTATCGTCCAAAAATATACTGAAGTAAGGCTGCCAAGAGGACTTGAAAGCGGGGCAGAATTGCAGGAAACTGATTTCAGGAGGCAGACTGGAATTGCATTGAAAGCATAGGAAAAGAGGCAGAACGTCCACAATGATGCACTTGGCCAAAAAGGGCGTATGCGTTTTTTCCTGAATATATTCAGGAAAAAACGCATACGCCCTTTTTGGCCAACCAAGCAAGCTTGCAAAGGAAATCTGCACTACAATGAAGTCTCACTTCCCCCCGGTCAAAAGGGCCATCTGAAAAACGTGTAAAATCCAGAAAGGCAGGACAGGCCATGGAGAACTGGGAGCCTTGTTATGCTGATGGGCGGGATGTAAATTGCCAACAGACACTCGGGAGAAGTGTATGGTGTTTCCTGAAACATCTAAAAAACAAAGCAACAGAGCCTAGGGCACTTCCACTTATGGTCCTATAGCTTAGGGAAATTAAAATCAAAAAGACACAGCCACCCCAAAGTTTGGGACGCCTCTGTTTACAAGAACCTCGTGTACAGTACAAGTTCAACATCGCAGAAAGTGAAAAATGGATAAAGAAGTTGTGGTATTTACTTACAAAGCAATATCACTCAGCAATGAAATCTATGTCATCAGGCCCTTAGCAGCACAATGAGTGGATTCAGGTATGATGATTCTAACTGAAATAAGTCACACAGAAAAAGAAACATCATAAGATATCAGTAATACACGGAATGTAAACTTGGCTACACAGGAACTGAATTACAGAACAGAACAGGGTCTCAAATTTAGAAAACCAACTTATGCTTGCTTAAGGGGAAAGGTGAGTTGGGGTGTTGCATAAAACCAGAGATTGAAATGAGCACAGATAAAGTTCCTTAAGCCAAATATGGAATAGACAAGAGCTACTCCTTGCTCAACGAAATGGACTCAACACCGCATATTAAATGCCTAAGAATGTACCTGACTAGTAAGTATCTTAAAACCTATGGATTGCTATGTCTCCGAAAGAGAATCAAGCATGTGTACAGGGGCATAAACGCAGCAGTGATAGGATTGGAGAGGTTCGGTGAGCAAATGAAGACCCTTTGAAGTCATATTGCATGGTACCCATTCCACGGGTTTCAACTACCCAGGTTTAAGGTATTCTTCCTTCAGGTAAAACATGCATGTGGAACCTAGAGTATGATCAACCATGTGATCGGGAGACGTGTTCAAATATGTCTCAGTTTTCGTACCCTGGTACTCGGGTGCAACATTCCAGACGCTTTACTAACACCCTCCCGACTTGGAGAGTCAGTCCCTTTAACCTCCTGTTTGGCCCAGTTTGCAATTTCTGCGGAAGATGAACAGGAATAGCGAGAACCAATGAGAGACTAGCTGGAGGTGTCTGGACGGGCAAATTTAACTCTCATTTCCCACCAGGAAGAGGAATTAACCAAAGGCTCAGCGTGCCGTGCCGGAACCAGATTAGGGCCTGAAGCCATCCTGCGGTGTTGCGGCCAGCTCAAAAGAAAGCGAGTTGAAGAAAGGAGCTCAGGGGCACTGTAATTCACAAACCTGCAGAGTTATAAATGACAGCTATCGTCCAAAAATATACTGAAGTAAGGCTGCCAAGAGGACTTGAAAGCGGGGCAGAATTGCAGGAAACCGATTTCAGGAGGTAGACTGGAATTGCTTTGAAAGCATAGGAAAAGAGGCAGAACGTCCACAATGATGCACTTGGCCAAAAAGGGCGTATGTGTTTTTTCCTGAATATATTCAGGAAAAAACGCATACGCCCTTTTTGGCCAACCAAGCAAGCTTGCAAAGGAAATCTGCACTACAATGAAGTCTCACTTCCCCCCGGTCAAAAGGGCCATCTGAAAAAAGTGTAAAATCCAGAAAGGCAGGACAGGCCATGGAGAACTGGGAGCCTTGTTATGCTGATGGGCGGGATGTAAATTGCCAACAGACACTCGGGAGAAGTGTATGGTGTTTCCTGAAACATCTAAAAAACAAAGCAACAGAGCCTAGGGCACTTCCACTTATGGTCCTATAGCTTAGGGAAATTAAAATCAAAAAGACACAGCCACCCCAAAGTTTGGGACGCCTCTGTTTACAAGAACCTCGTTTACAGTACAAGTTCAACATTGCAGAAAGTGAAAAATGGATAAAGAAGTTGTGGTATTTACTTACAAAGCAATATCACTCAGCAATGAAATCTATGTCATCAGGCCCTTAGCAGCACAATGAGTGGATTCAGGTATGATGATTCTAACTGAAATAAGTCACACAGAAAAAGAAACATCATAAGATATCAGTAATACACGGAATGTAAACTTGGCTACACAGGAACTGAATTACAGAACAGAACAGGGTCTCAAATTTAGAAAACCAACTTATGCTTGCTTAAGGGTAAAGGTGAGTTGGGGTGCTGCATAAAACCAGAGATTGAAATGAGCACAGATAAAGTTCCTTAAGCCAAATATGGAATAGACAAGAGCTACTCCTTGCTCAACGAAATGGACTCAACATCGCATATTAAACGCCTAAGAATGTACCTGACTAGTAAGTATCTTAAAACCTATGGATTGCTGTGTCTCCGAAAGAGAATCAAGCATGTGTACAGGGGCATAAACACAGCAGTGATAGGATTGGAGAGGTTCGGTGAGCAAATGAAGACCCTTTGAAGTCATATTGCATGGTACCCATTCCACGGGTTTCAACTACCCAGGTTTAAGGTATTCTTCCTTCAGCTAAAACATGCATGTGGAACCTAGAGTATGATCAACCATGTGATCGGGAGACGTGTTCAAATATGTCTCAGTTTTCGTACCCTGGTACTCGGGTGCAACATTCCAGACGCTTTACTAACACCCTCCCGACTTGGAGAGTCAGTCCCTTTAACCTCCTTTTTGGCCCAGTTTGCAATTTCTGCAGAAGATGAACAGGAATAGCGAGAACCAATGAGAGACTAGCTGGAGGTGTCTGGACGGGCAAATTTAACTCTCATTTCCCACCAGGAAGAGGAATTAACCAAAGGCTCAGCGTGCCGTGCCGGAACCAGATTAGGGCCTGAAGCCATCCTGCGGTGTTGCGGCCAGCTCAAAAGAAAGCGAGTTGAAGAAAGGAGCTCAGGGGCACTGTAATTCACAAACCTGCAGAGTTATAAATGACAGCTATCGTCCAAAAATATACTGAAGTAAGGCTGCCAAGAGGACTTGAAAGCGGGGCAGAATTGCAGGAAACCGATTTCAGGAGGCAGACTGGAATTGCATTGAAAGCATAGGAAAAGAGGCAGAACGTCCACAATGATGCACTTGGCCAAAAAGGGCGTATGCGTTTTTTCCTGAATATATTCAGGAAAAAACGCATACGCCCTTTTTGGCCAACCAAGCAAGCTTGCAAAGGAAATCTGCACTACAATGAAGTCTCACTTCCCCCCGGTCAAAAGGGCCATCTGAAAAACGTGTAAAATCCAGAAAGGCAGGACAGGCCATGGAGAACTGGGAGCCTTGTTATGCTGATGGGCGGGATGTAAATTGCCAACAGACACTCGGGAGAAGTGTATGGTGTTTCCTGAAACATCTAAAAAACAAAGCAACAGAGCCTAGGGCACTTCCACTTATGGTCCTATAGCTTAGGGAAATTAAAATCAAAAAGACACAGCCACCCCAAAGTTTGGGACGTCTCTGTTTACAAGAACCTCGTGTACAGTACAAGTTCAACATCGCAGAAAGTGAAAAATGGATAAAGAAGTTGTGGTATTTACTTACAAAGCAATATCACTCAGCAATGAAATCTATGTCATCAGGCCCTTAGCAGCACAATGAGTGGATTCAGGTATGATGATTCTAACTGAAATAAGTCACACAGAAAAAGAAACATCATAAGATATCAGTAATACACGGAATGTAAACTTGGCTACACAGGAACTGAATTACAGAACAGAACAGGGTCTCAAATTTAGAAAACCAACTTATGCTTGCTTAAGGGGAAAGGTGAGTTGGGGTGCTGCATAAAACCAGAGATTGAAATGAGCACAGATAAAGTTCCTTAAGCCAAATATGGAATAGACAAGAGCTACTCCTTGCTCAACGAAATGGACTCAACACCGCATATTAAATGCCTAAGAATGTACCTGACTAGTAAGTATCTTAAAACCTATGGATTGCTATGTCTCCGAAAGAGAATCAAGCATGTGTACAGGGGCATAAACGCAGCAGTGATAGGATTGGAGAGGTTCGGTGAGCAAATGAAGACCCTTTGAAGTCATATTGCATGGTACCCATTCCACGGGTTTCAACTACCCAGGTTTAAGGTATTCTTCCTTCAGCTAAAACATGCATGTGGAACCTAGAGTATGATCAACCATGTGATCGGGAGACGTGTTCAAATATGTCTCAGTTTTCGTACCCTGGTACTCGGGTGCAACATTCCAGACGCTTTACTAACACCCTCCCGACTTGGAGAGTCAGTCCCTTTAACCTCCTGTTTGGCCCAGTTTGCAATTTCTGCGGAAGATGAACAGGAATAGCGAGAACCAATGAGAGACTAGCTGGAGGTGTCTGGACGGGCAAATTTAACTCTCATTTCCCACCAGGAAGAGGAATTAACCAAAGGCTCAGCGTGCCGTGCCGGAACCAGATTAGGGCCTGAAGCCATCCTGCGGTGTTGCGGCCAGCTCAAAAGAAAGCGAGTTGAAGAAAGGAGCTCAGGGGCACTGTAATTCACAAACCTGCAGAGTTATAAATGACAGCTATCGTCCAAAAATATACTGAAGTAAGGCTGCCAAGAGGACTTGAAAGCGGGGCAGAATTGCAGGAAACCGATTTCAGGAGGCAGACTGGAATTGCATTGAAAGCATAGGAAAAGAGGCAGAACGTCCACAATGATGCACTTGGCAAAAAGGGCATATGCGTTTTTTCCTGAATATATTCAGGAAAAAACGCATACGCCCTTTTTGGCCAACCAAGCAAGCTTGCAAAGGAAATCTGCACTACAATGAAGTCTCACTTCCCCCCGGTCAAAAGGGCCATCTGAAAAAAGTGTAAAATCCAGAAAGGCAGGACAGGCCATGGAGAACTGGGAGCCTTGTTATGCTGATGGGCGGGATGTAAATTGCCAACAGACACTCGGGAGAAGTGTATGGTGTTTCCTGAAACATCTAAAAAACAAAGCAACAGAGCCTAGGGCACTTCCACTTATGGTCCTATAGCTTAGGGAAATTAAAATCAAAAAGACACAGCCACCCCAAAGTTTGGGACGCCTCTGTTTACAAGAACCTCGTTTACAGTACAAGTTCAACATCGCAGAAAGTGAAAAATGGATAAAGAAATTGTGGTATTTACTTACAAAGCAATATCACTCAGCAATGAAATCTATGTCATCAGGCCCTTAGCAGCACAATGAGTGGATTCAGGTATGATGATTCTAACTTAAATAAGTCACACAGAAAAAGAAACATCATAAGATATCAGTAATACACGGAATGTAAACTTGGCTACACAGGAACTGTATTACAGAACAGAACAGGGTCTCAAATTTAGAAAACCAACTTATGCTTCCTTAAGGGTAAAGGTGAGTTGGGGTGCTGCATAAAACCAGAGATTGAAATGAGCACAGATAAAGTTCCTTAAGCCAAATATGGAATAGACAAGAGCTACTCCTTGCTCAACGAAATGGACTCAACACCGCATATTAAACGCCTAAGAATGTACCTGACTAGTAAGTATCTTAAAACCTATGGATTGCTATGTCTCCGAAAGAGAATCAAGCATGTGTACAGGGGCATAAACGCAGCAGTGATAGGATTGGAGAGGTTCGGTGAGCAAATGAAGACCCTTTGAAGTCATATTGCATGGTACCCATTCCACGGGTTTCAACTACCCAGGTTTAAGGTATTCTTCCTTCAGCTAAAACATGCATGTGGAACCTAGAGTATGATCAACCATGTGATCGGGAGACGTGTTCAAATATGTCTCAGTTTTCGTACCCTGGTACTCGGGTGCAACATTCCAGACGCTTTACTAACACCCTCCCGACTTGGAGAGTCAGTCCCTTTAACCTCCTGTTTGGCCCAGTTTGCAATTTCTGCGGAAGATGAACAGGAATAGCGAGAACCAATGAGAGACTAGCTGGAGGTGTCTGGACGGGCAAATTTAACTCTCATTTCCCACCAGGAAGAGGAATTAACCAAAGGCTCAGCGTGCCGTGCCGGAACCAGATTAGGGCCTGAAGCCATCCTGCGGTGTTGCGGCCAGCTCAAAAGAAAGCGAGTTGAAGAAAGGAGCTCAGGGGCACTGTAATTCACAAACCTGCAGAGTTATAAATGACAGCTATCGTCCAAAATTATACTGAAGTAAGGCTGCCAAGAGGACTTGAAAGCGGGGCAGAATTGCAGGAAACCGATTTCAGGAGGCACACTGGAATTGCATTGAAAGCATAGGAAAAGAGGCAGAACGTCCACAATGATGCACTTGGCCAAAAAGGGCGTATGCGTTTTTTCCTGAATATATTCAGGAAAAAACGCATACGCCCTTTTTGGCCAACCAAGCAAGCTTGCAAAGGAAATCTGCACTACAATGAAGTCTCACTTCCCCCCGGTCAAAAGGGCCATCTGAAAAACGTGTAAAATCCAGAAAGGCAGGACAGGCCATGGAGAACTGGGAGCCTTGTTATGCTGA
The DNA here is from genome assembly GCF_039906515.1 of Pseudorca crassidens. NCBI lineage: Eukaryota > Metazoa > Chordata > Mammalia > Artiodactyla > Delphinidae > Pseudorca > Pseudorca crassidens. Next base: position 280,007 of record NW_027136325.1, on the reverse strand, counting down.
TGGGCGGGATGTAAATTGCCAACAGACACTCGGGAGAAGTGTATGGTGTTTCCTGAAACATCTAAAAAACAAAGCAACAGAGCCTAGGGCACTTCCACTTATGGTCCTATAGCTTAGGGAAATTAAAATCAAAAAGACACAGCCACCCCAAAGTTTGGGACGCCTCTGTTTACAAGAACCTCGTGTACAGTACAAGTTCAACATCGCAGAAAGTGAAAAATGGATAAAGAAGTTGTGGTATTTACTTACAAAGCAATATCACTCAGCAATGAAATCTATGTCATCAGGCCGTTAGCAGCACAATGAGTGGATTCAGGTATGATGATTCTAACTGAAATAAGTCACACAGAAAAAGAAACATCATAAGATATCAGTAATACACGGAATGTAAACTTGGCTACACAGGAACTGAATTACAGAACAGAACAGGGTCTCAAATTTAGAAAACCAACTTATGCTTGCTTAAGGGGAAAGGTGAGTTGGGGTGCTGCATAAAACCAGAGATTGAAATGAGCACAGATAAAGTTCCTTAAGCCAAATATGGAATAGACAAGAGCTACTCCTTGCTCAACGAAATGGACTCAACACCGCATATTAAATGCCTAAGAATGTACCTGACTAGTAAGTATCTTAAAACCTATGGATTGCTATGTCTCCGAAAGAGAATCAAGCATGTGTACAGGGGCATAAACGCAGCAGTGATAGGATTGGAGAGGTTCGGTGAGCAAATGAAGACCCTTTGAAGTCATATTGCATGGTACCCATTCCACGGGTTTCAACTACCCAGTTTTAAGGTATTCTTCCTTCAGGTAAAACATGCATGTGGAACCTAGAGTATGATCAACCATGTGATCGGGAGACGTGTTCAAATATGTCTCAGTTTTCGTACCCTGGTACTCGGGTGCAACATTCCAGACGCTTTACTAACACCCTCCCGACTTGGAGAGTCAGTCCCTTTAACCTCCTGTTTGGCCCAGTTTGCAATTTCTGCGGAAGATGAACAGGAATAGCGAGAACCAATGAGAGACTAGCTGGAGGTGTCTGGACGGGCAAATTTAACTCTCATTTCCCACCAGGAAGAGGAATTAACCAAAGGCTCAGCGTGCCGTGCCGGAACCAGATTAGGGCCTGAAGCCATCCTGCGGTGTTGCGGCCAGCTCAAAAGAAAGCGAGTTGAAGAAAGGAGCTCAGGGGCACTGTAATTCACAAACCTGCAGAGTTATAAATGACAGCTATCGTCCAAAAATATACTGAAGTAAGGCTGCCAAGAGGACTTGAAAGCGGGGCAGAATTGCAGGAAACCGATTTCAGGAGGTAGACTGGAATTGCTTTGAAAGCATAGGAAAAGAGGCAGAACGTCCACAATGATGCACTTGGCCAAAAAGGGCGTATGTGTTTTTTCCTGAATATATTCAGGAAAAAACGCATACGCCCTTTTTGGCCAACCAAGCAAGCTTGCAAAGGAAATCTGCACTACAATGAAGTCTCACTTCCCCCCGGTCAAAAGGGCCATCTGAAAAAAGTGTAAAATCCAGAAAGGCAGGACAGGCCATGGAGAACTGGGAGCCTTGTTATGCTGATGGGCGGGATGTAAATTGCCAACAGACACTCGGGAGAAGTGTATGGTGTTTCCTGAAACATCTAAAAAACAAAGCAACAGAGCCTAGGGCACTTCCACTTATGGTCCTATAGCTTAGGGAAATTAAAATCAAAAAGACACAGCCACCCCAAAGTTTGGGACGCCTCTGTTTACAAGAACCTCGTGTACAGTACAAGTTCAACATCGCAGAAAGTGAAAAATGGATAAAGAAGTTGTGGTATTTACTTACAAAGCAATATCACTCAGCAATGAAATCTATGTCATCAGGCCCTTAGCAGCACAATGAGTGGATTCAGGTATGATGATTCTAACTGAAATAAGTCACACAGAAAAAGAAACATCATAAGATATCAGTAATACACGGAATGTAAACTTGGCTACACAGGAACTGAATTACAGAACAGAACAGGGTCTCAAATTTAGAAAACCAACTTATGCTTTCTTAAGGGGAAAGGTGAGTTGGGGTGCTGCATAAAACCAGAGATTGAAATGAGCACAGATAAAGTTCCTTAAGCCAAATATGGAATAGACAAGAGCTACCTCTTGCTCAACGAAATGGACTCAACACCGCATATTAAATGCCTAAGAATGTACCTGACTAGTAAGTATCTTAAAACCTATGGATTGCTATGTCTCCGAAAGAGAATCAAGCATGTGTACAGGGGCATAAACGCAGCAGTGATAGGATTGGAGAGGTTCGGTGAGCAAATGAAGACCCTTTGAAGTCATATTGCATGGTACCCATTCCACGGGTTTCAACTACCCAGGTTTAAGGTATTCTTCCTTCAGGTAAAACATGCATGTGGAACCTAGAGTATGATCAACCATGTGATCGGGAGACGTGTTCAAATATGTCTCAGTTTTCGTACCCTGGTACTCGGGTGCAACATTCCAGACGCTTTACTAACACCCTCCCGACTTGGAGAGTCAGTCCCTTTAACCTCCTGTTTGGCCCAGTTTGCAATTTCTGCGGAAGATGAACAGGAATAACGAGAACCAATGAGAGACTAGCTGGAGGTGTCTGGACGGGCAAATTTAACTCTCATTTCCCACCAGGAAGAGGAATTAACCAAAGGCTCAGCGTGCCGTGCCGGAACCAGATTAGGGCCTGAAGCCATCCTGCGGTGTTGCGGCCAGCTCAAAAGAAAGCGAGTTGAAGAAAGGAGCTCAGGGGCACTGTAATTCACAAACCTGCAGAGTTATAAATGACAGCTATCGTCCAAAATTATACTGAAGTAAGGCTGCCAAGAGGACTTGAAAGCGGGGCAGAATTGCAGGAAACCGATTTCAGGAGGCACACTGGAATTGCATTGAAAGCATAGGAAAAGAGGCAGAACGTCCACAATGATGCACTTGGCCAAAAAGGGCGTATGCGTTTTTTCCTGAATATATTCAGGAAAAAACGCATACGCCCTTTTTGGCCAACCAAGCAAGCTTGCAAAGGAAATCTGCACTACAATGAAGTCTCACTTCCCCCCGGTCAAAAGGGCCATCTGAAAAAAGTGTAAAATCCAGAAAGGCAGGACAGGCCATGGAGAACTGGGAGCCTTGTTATGCTGATGGGCGGGATGTAAATTGCCAACAGACACTCGGGAGAAGTGTATGGTGTTTCCTGAAACATCTAAAAAACAAAGCAACAGAGCCTAGGGCACTTCCACTTATGGTCCTATAGCTTAGGGAAATTAAAATCAAAAAGACACAGCCACCCCAAAGTTTGGGACGCCTCTGTTTACAAGAACCTCGTTTACAGTACAAGTTCAACATCGCAGAAAGTGAAAAATGGATAAAGAAGTTGTGGTATTTACTTACAAAGCAATATCACTCAGCAATGAAATCTATGTCATCAGGCCCTTAGCAGCACAATGAGTGGATTCAGGTATGATGATTCTAACTGAAATAAGTCACACAGAAAAAGAAACATCATAAGATATCAGTAATACACGGAATGTAAACTTGGCTACACAGGAACTGAATTACAGAACAGAACAGGGTCTCAAATTTAGAAAACCAACTTATGCTTGCTTAAGGGTAAAGGTGAGTTGGGGTGCTGCATAAAACCAGAGATTGAAATGAGCACAGATAAAGTTCCTTAAGCCAAATATGGAATAGACAAGAGCTACTCCTTGCTCAACGAAATGGACTCAACATCGCATATTAAACGCCTAAGAATGTACCTGACTAGTAAGTATCTTAAAACCTATGGATTGCTATGTCTCCGAAAGAGAATCAAGCATGTGTACAGGGGCATAAACACAGCAGTGATAGGATTGGAGAGGTTCGGTGAGCAAATGAAGACCCTTTGAAGTCATATTGCATGGTACCCATTCCACGGGTTTCAACTACCCAGGTTTAAGGTATTCTTCCTTCAGCTAAAACATGCATGTGGAACCTAGAGTATGATCAACCATGTGATCGGGAGACGTGTTCAAATATGTCTCAGTTTTCGTACCCTGGTACTCGGGTGCAACATTCCAGACGCTTTACTAACACCCTCCCGACTTGGAGAGTCAGTCCCTTTAACCTCCTTTTTGGCCCAGTTTGCAATTTCTGCAGAAGATGAACAGGAATAGCGAGAACCAATGAGAGACTAGCTGGAGGTGTCTGGACGGGCAAATTTAACTCTCATTTCCCACCAGGAAGAGGAATTAACCAAAGGCTCAGCGTGCCGTGCCGGAACCAGATTAGGGCCTGAAGCCATCCTGCGGTGTTGCGGCCAGCTCAAAAGAAAGCGAGTTGAAGAAAGGAGCTCAGGGGCACTGTAATTCACAAACCTGCAGAGTTATAAATGACAGCTATCGTCCAAAAATATACTGAAGTAAGGCTGCCAAGAGGACTTGAAAGCGGGGCAGAATTGCAGGAAACCGATTTCAGGAGGCAGACTGGAATTGCATTGAAAGCATAGGAAAAGAGGCAGAACGTCCACAATGATGCACTTGGCCAAAAAGGGCGTATGCGTTTTTTCCTGAATATATTCAGGAAAAAACGCATACGCCCTTTTTGGCCAACCAAGCAAGCTTGCAAAGGAAATCTGCACTACAATGAAGTCTCACTTCCCCCCGGTCAAAAGGGCCATCTGAAAAACGTGTAAAATCCAGAAAGGCAGGACAGGCCATGGAGAACTGGGAGCCTTGTTATGCTGATGGGCGGGATGTAAATTGCCAACAGACACTCGGGAGAAGTGTATGGTGTTTCCTGAAACATCTAAAAAACAAAGCAACAGAGCCTAGGGCACTTCCACTTATGGTCCTATAGCTTAGGGAAATTAAAATCAAAAAGACACAGCCACCCCAAAGTTTGGGACGCCTCTGTTTACAAGAACCTCGTGTACAGTACAAGTTCAACATCGCAGAAAGTGAAAAATGGATAAAGAAGTTGTGGTATTTACTTACAAAGCAATATCACTCAGCAATGAAATCTATGTCATCAGGCCCTTAGCAGCACAATGAGTGGATTCAGGTATGATGATTCTAACTGAAATAAGTCACACAGAAAAAGAAACATCATAAGATATCAGTAATACACGGAATGTAAACTTGGCTACACAGGAACTGAATTACAGAACAGAACAGGGTCTCAAATTTAGAAAACCAACTTATGCTTGCTTAAGGGGAAAGGTGAGTTGGGGTGTTGCATAAAACCAGAGATTGAAATGAGCACAGATAAAGTTCCTTAAGCCAAATATGGAATAGACAAGAGCTACTCCTTGCTCAACGAAATGGACTCAACACCGCATATTAAATGCCTAAGAATGTACCTGACTAGTAAGTATCTTAAAACCTATGGATTGCTATGTCTCCGAAAGAGAATCAAGCATGTGTACAGGGGCATAAACGCAGCAGTGATAGGATTGGAGAGGTTCGGTGAGCAAATGAAGACCCTTTGAAGTCATATTGCATGGTACCCATTCCACGGGTTTCAACTACCCAGGTTTAAGGTATTCTTCCTTCAGGTAAAACATGCATGTGGAACCTAGAGTATGATCAACCATGTGATCGGGAGACGTGTTCAAATATGTCTCAGTTTTCGTACCCTGGTACTCGGGTGCAACATTCCAGACGCTTTACTAACACCCTCCCGACTTGGAGAGTCAGTCCCTTTAACCTCCTGTTTGGCCCAGTTTGCAATTTCTGCGGAAGATGAACAGGAATAGCGAGAACCAATGAGAGACTAGCTGGAGGTGTCTGGACGGGCAAATTTAACTCTCATTTCCCACCAGGAAGAGGAATTAACCAAAGGCTCAGCGTGCCGTGCCGGAACCAGATTAGGGCCTGAAGCCATCCTGCGGTGTTGCGGCCAGCTCAAAAGAAAGCGAGTTGAAGAAAGGAGCTCAGGGGCACTGTAATTCACAAACCTGCAGAGTTATAAATGACAGCTATCGTCCAAAAATATACTGAAGTAAGGCTGCCAAGAGGACTTGAAAGCGGGGCAGAATTGCAGGAAACCGATTTCAGGAGGTAGACTGGAATTGCTTTGAAAGCATAGGAAAAGAGGCAGAACGTCCACAATGATGCACTTGGCCAAAAAGGGCGTATGTGTTTTTTCCTGAATATATTCAGGAAAAAACGCATACGCCCTTTTTGGCCAACCAAGCAAGCTTGCAAAGGAAATCTGCACTACAATGAAGTCTCACTTCCCCCCGGTCAAAAGGGCCATCTGAAAAAAGTGTAAAATCCAGAAAGGCAGGACAGGCCATGGAGAACTGGGAGCCTTGTTATGCTGATGGGCGGGATGTAAATTGCCAACAGACACTCGGGAGAAGTGTATGGTGTTTCCTGAAACATCTAAAAAACAAAGCAACAGAGCCTAGGGCACTTCCACTTATGGTCCTATAGCTTAGGGAAATTAAAATCAAAAAGACACAGCCACCCCAAAGTTTGGGACGCCTCTGTTTACAAGAACCTCGTTTACAGTACAAGTTCAACATTGCAGAAAGTGAAAAATGGATAAAGAAGTTGTGGTATTTACTTACAAAGCAATATCACTCAGCAATGAAATCTATGTCATCAGGCCCTTAGCAGCACAATGAGTGGATTCAGGTATGATGATTCTAACTGAAATAAGTCACACAGAAAAAGAAACATCATAAGATATCAGTAATACACGGAATGTAAACTTGGCTACACAGGAACTGAATTACAGAACAGAACAGGGTCTCAAATTTAGAAAACCAACTTATGCTTGCTTAAGGGTAAAGGTGAGTTGGGGTGCTGCATAAAACCAGAGATTGAAATGAGCACAGATAAAGTTCCTTAAGCCAAATATGGAATAGACAAGAGCTACTCCTTGCTCAACGAAATGGACTCAACATCGCATATTAAACGCCTAAGAATGTACCTGACTAGTAAGTATCTTAAAACCTATGGATTGCTGTGTCTCCGAAAGAGAATCAAGCATGTGTACAGGGGCATAAACACAGCAGTGATAGGATTGGAGAGGTTCGGTGAGCAAATGAAGACCCTTTGAAGTCATATTGCATGGTACCCATTCCACGGGTTTCAACTACCCAGGTTTAAGGTATTCTTCCTTCAGCTAAAACATGCATGTGGAACCTAGAGTATGATCAACCATGTGATCGGGAGACGTGTTCAAATATGTCTCAGTTTTCGTACCCTGGTACTCGGGTGCAACATTCCAGACGCTTTACTAACACCCTCCCGACTTGGAGAGTCAGTCCCTTTAACCTCCTTTTTGGCCCAGTTTGCAATTTCTGCAGAAGATGAACAGGAATAGCGAGAACCAATGAGAGACTAGCTGGAGGTGTCTGGACGGGCAAATTTAACTCTCATTTCCCACCAGGAAGAGGAATTAACCAAAGGCTCAGCGTGCCGTGCCGGAACCAGATTAGGGCCTGAAGCCATCCTGCGGTGTTGCGGCCAGCTCAAAAGAAAGCGAGTTGAAGAAAGGAGCTCAGGGGCACTGTAATTCACAAACCTGCAGAGTTATAAATGACAGCTATCGTCCAAAAATATACTGAAGTAAGGCTGCCAAGAGGACTTGAAAGCGGGGCAGAATTGCAGGAAACCGATTTCAGGAGGCAGACTGGAATTGCATTGAAAGCATAGGAAAAGAGGCAGAACGTCCACAATGATGCACTTGGCCAAAAAGGGCGTATGCGTTTTTTCCTGAATATATTCAGGAAAAAACGCATACGCCCTTTTTGGCCAACCAAGCAAGCTTGCAAAGGAAATCTGCACTACAATGAAGTCTCACTTCCCCCCGGTCAAAAGGGCCATCTGAAAAACGTGTAAAATCCAGAAAGGCAGGACAGGCCATGGAGAACTGGGAGCCTTGTTATGCTGATGGGCGGGATGTAAATTGCCAACAGACACTCGGGAGAAGTGTATGGTGTTTCCTGAAACATCTAAAAAACAAAGCAACAGAGCCTAGGGCACTTCCACTTATGGTCCTATAGCTTAGGGAAATTAAAATCAAAAAGACACAGCCACCCCAAAGTTTGGGACGTCTCTGTTTACAAGAACCTCGTGTACAGTACAAGTTCAACATCGCAGAAAGTGAAAAATGGATAAAGAAGTTGTGGTATTTACTTACAAAGCAATATCACTCAGCAATGAAATCTATGTCATCAGGCCCTTAGCAGCACAATGAGTGGATTCAGGTATGATGATTCTAACTGAAATAAGTCACACAGAAAAAGAAACATCATAAGATATCAGTAATACACGGAATGTAAACTTGGCTACACAGGAACTGAATTACAGAACAGAACAGGGTCTCAAATTTAGAAAACCAACTTATGCTTGCTTAAGGGGAAAGGTGAGTTGGGGTGCTGCATAAAACCAGAGATTGAAATGAGCACAGATAAAGTTCCTTAAGCCAAATATGGAATAGACAAGAGCTACTCCTTGCTCAACGAAATGGACTCAACACCGCATATTAAATGCCTAAGAATGTACCTGACTAGTAAGTATCTTAAAACCTATGGATTGCTATGTCTCCGAAAGAGAATCAAGCATGTGTACAGGGGCATAAACGCAGCAGTGATAGGATTGGAGAGGTTCGGTGAGCAAATGAAGACCCTTTGAAGTCATATTGCATGGTACCCATTCCACGGGTTTCAACTACCCAGGTTTAAGGTATTCTTCCTTCAGCTAAAACATGCATGTGGAACCTAGAGTATGATCAACCATGTGATCGGGAGACGTGTTCAAATATGTCTCAGTTTTCGTACCCTGGTACTCGGGTGCAACATTCCAGACGCTTTACTAACACCCTCCCGACTTGGAGAGTCAGTCCCTTTAACCTCCTGTTTGGCCCAGTTTGCAATTTCTGCGGAAGATGAACAGGAATAGCGAGAACCAATGAGAGACTAGCTGGAGGTGTCTGGACGGGCAAATTTAACTCTCATTTCCCACCAGGAAGAGGAATTAACCAAAGGCTCAGCGTGCCGTGCCGGAACCAGATTAGGGCCTGAAGCCATCCTGCGGTGTTGCGGCCAGCTCAAAAGAAAGCGAGTTGAAGAAAGGAGCTCAGGGGCACTGTAATTCACAAACCTGCAGAGTTATAAATGACAGCTATCGTCCAAAAATATACTGAAGTAAGGCTGCCAAGAGGACTTGAAAGCGGGGCAGAATTGCAGGAAACCGATTTCAGGAGGCAGACTGGAATTGCATTGAAAGCATAGGAAAAGAGGCAGAACGTCCACAATGATGCACTTGGCCAAAAAGGGCGTATGCGTTTTTTCCTGAATATATTCAGGAAAAAACGCATACGCCCTTTTTGGCCAACCAAGCAAGCTTGCAAAGGAAATCTGCACTACAATGAAGTCTCACTTCCCCCCGGTCAAAAGGGCCATCTGAAAAAAGTGTAAAATCCAGAAAGGCAGGACAGGCCATGGAGAACTGGGAGCCTTGTTATGCTGATGGGCGGGATGTAAATTGCCAACAGACACTCGGGAGAAGTGTATGGTGTTTCCTGAAACATCTAAAAAACAAAGCAACAGAGCCTAGGGCACTTCCACTTATGGTCCTATAGCTTAGGGAAATTAAAATCAAAAAGACACAGCCACCCCAAAGTTTGGGACGCCTCTGTTTACAAGAACCTCATTTACAGTACAAGTTCAACATCGCAGAAAGTGAAAAATGGATAAAGAAGTTGTGGTATTTACTTACAAAGCAATATCACTCAGCAATGAAATCTATGTCATCAGGCCCTTAGCAGCACAATGAGTGGATTCAGGTATGATGATTCTAACTGAAATAAGTCACACAGAAAAAGAAACATCATAAGATATCAGTAATACACGGAATGTAAACTTGGCTACACAGGAACTGAATTACAGAACAGAACAGGGTCTCAAATTTAGAAAACCAACTTATGCTTGCTTAAGGGGAAAGGTGAGTTGGGGTGCTACATAAAACCAGAGATTGAAATGAGCACAGATAAAGTTCCTTAAGCCAAATATGGAATAGACAAGAGCTACTCCTTGCTCAACGAAATGGACTCAACACCGCATATTAAATGCCTAAGAATGTACCTGACTAGTAAGTATCTTAAAACCTATGGATTGCTATGTCTCCGAAAGAGAATCAAGCATGTGTACAGGGGCATAAACGCAGCAGTGATAGGATTGGAGAGGTTCGGTGAGCAAATGAAGACCCTTTGAAGTCATATTGCATGGTACCCATTCCACGGGTTTCAACTACCCAGGTTTAAGGTATTCTTCCTTCAGCTAAAACATGCATGTGGAACCTAGAGTATGATCAACCATGTGATCGGGAGACGTGTTCAAATATGTCTCAGTTTTCGTACCCTGGTACTCGGGTGCAACATTCCAGACGCTTTACTAACACCCTCCCGACCTGGAGAGTCAGTCCCTTTAACCTCCTGTTTGGCCCAGTTTGCAATTTCTGCGGAAGATGAACAGGAATAGCGAGAACCAATGAGAGACTAGCTGGAGGTGTCTGGACGGGCAAATTTAACTCTCATTTCCCACCAGGAAGAGGAATTAACCAAAGGCTCAGCGTGCCGTGCCGGAACCAGATTAGGGCCTGAAGCCATCCTGCGGTGTTGCGGCCAGCTCAAAAGAAAGCGAGTTGAAGAAAGGAGCTCAGGGGCACTGTAATTCACAAACCTGCAGAGTTATAAATGACAGCTATCGTCCAAAAATATACTGAAGTAAGGCTGCCAAGAGGACTTGAAAGCGGGGCAGAATTGCAGGAAACCGATTTCAGGAGGCAGACTGGAATTGCATTGAAAGCATAGGAAAAGAGGCAGAACGTCCACAATGATGCACTTGGCCAAAAAGGGCGTATGCGTTTTTTCCTGAATATATTCAGGAAAAAACGCATACGCCCTTTTTGGCCAACCAAGCAAGCTTGCAAAGGAAATCTGCACTACAATGAAGTCTCACTTCCCCCCGGTCAAAAGGGCCATCTGAAAAAAGTGTAAAATCCAGAAAGGCAGGACAGGCCATGGAGAACTGGGAGCCTTGTTATGCTGATGGGCGGGATGTAAATTGCCAACAGACACTCGGGAGAAGTGTATGGTGTTTCCTGAAACATCTAAAAAACAAAGCAACAGAGCCTAGGGCACTTCCACTTATGGTCCTATAGCTTAGGGAAATTAAAATCAAAAAGACACAGCCACCCCAAAGTTTGGGACGTCTCTGTTTACAAGAACCTCGTGTACAGTACAAGTTCAACATCGCAGAAAGTGAAAAATGGATAAAGAAGTTGTGGTATTTACTTACAAAGCAATATCACTCAGCAATGAAATCTATGTCATCAGGCCCTTAGCAGCACAATGAGTGGATTCAGGTATGATGATTCTAACTGAAATAAGTCACACAGAAAAAGAAACATCATAAGATATCAGTAATACACGGAATGTAAACTTGGCTACACAGGAACTGAATTACAGAACAGAACAGGGTCTCAAATTTAGAAAACCAACTTATGCTTGCTTAAGGGGAAAGGTGAGTTGGGGTGCTGCATAAAACCAGAGATTGAAATGAGCACAGATAAAGTTCCTTAAGCCAAATATGGAATAGACAAGAGCTACTCCTTGCTCAACGAAATGGACTCAACACCGCATATTAAATGCCTAAGAATGTACCTGACTAGTAAGTATCTTAAAACCTATGGATTGCTATGTCTCCGAAAGAGAATCAAGCATGTGTACAGGGGCATAAACGCAGCAGTGATAGGATTGGAGAGGTTCGGTGAGCAAATGAAGACCCTTTGAAGTCATATTGCATGGTACCCATTCCACGGGTTTCAACTACCCAGGTTTAAGGTATTCTTCCTTCAGCTAAAACATGCATGTGGAACCTAGAGTATGATCAACCATGTGATCAGGAGACGTGTTCAAATATGTCTCAGTTTTCGTACCCTGGTACTCGGGTGCAACATTCCAGACGCTTTACTAACACCCTCCCGACTTGGAGAGTCAGTCCCTTTAACCTCCTGTTTGGCCCAGTTTGCAATTTCTGCGGAAGATGAACAGGAATAGCGAGAACCAATGAGAGACTAGCTGGAGGTGTCTGGACGGGCAAATTTAACTCTCATTTCCCACCAGGAAGAGGAATTAACCAAAGGCTCAGCGTGCCGTGCCGGAACCAGATTAGGGCCTGAAGCCATCCTGCGGTGTTGCGGCCAGCTCAAAAGAAAGCGAGTTGAAGAAAGGAGCTCAGGGGCACTGTAATTCACAAACCTGCAGAGTTATAAATGACAGCTATCGTCCAAAAATATACTGAAGTAAGGCTGCCAAGAGGACTTGAAAGCGGGGCAGAATTGCAGGAAACCGATTTCAGGAGGTAGACTGGAATTGCATTGAAAGCATAGGAAAAGAGGCAGAACGTCCACAATGATGCACTTGGCCAAAAAGGGCGTATGCGTTTTTTCCTGAATATATTCAGGAAAAAACGCATACGCCCTTTTTGGCCAACCAAGCAAGCTTGCAAAGGAAATCTGCACTACAATGAAGTCTCACTTCCCCCCGGTCAAAAGGGCCATCTGAAAAAAGTGTAAAATCCACAAAGACAGGACAGGCCATGGAGAACTGGGAGCCTTGTTATGCTGATGGGCGGGATGTAAATTGCCAACAGACACTCGGGAGAAGTGTATGGTGTTTCCTGAAACATCTAAAAAATAAAGCAACAGAGCCTAGGGCACTTCCACTTATGGTCCTATAGCTTAGGGAAATTAAAATCAAAAAGACACAGCCACCCCAAAGTTTGGGACGCCTCTGTTTACAAGAACCTCGTGTACAGTACAAGTTCAACATCGCAGAAAGTGAAAAATGGATAAAGAAGTTGTGGTATTTACTTACAAAGCAATATCACTCAGCAATGAAATCTATGTCATCAGGCCCTTAGCAGCACAATGAGTGGATTCAGGTATGATGATTCTAACTGAAATAAGTCACACAGAAAAAGAAACATCATAAGATATCAGTAATACACGGAATGTAAACTTGGCTACACAGGAACTGAATTACAGAACAGAACAGGGTCTCAAATTTAGAAAACCAACTTATGCTTGCTTAAGGGGAAAGGTGAGTTGGGGTGCTGCATAAAACCAGAGATTGAAATGAGCACAGATAAAGTTCCTTAAGCCAAATATGGAATAGACAAGAGCTACTCCTTGCTCAACGAAATGGACTCAACACCGCATATTAAATGCCTAAGAATGTACCTGACTAGTAAGTATCTTAAAACCTATGGATTGCTATGTCTCCGAAAGAGAATCAAGCATGTGTACAGGGGCATAAACGCAGCAGTGATAGGATTGGAGAGGCTCGGTGAGCAAATGAAGACCCTTTGAAGTCATATTGCATGGTACCCATTCCACGGGTTTCAACTACCCAGGTTTAAGGTATTCTTCCTTCAGCTAAAACATGCATGTGGAACCTAGAGTATGATCAACCATGTGATCGGGAGACGTGTTCAAATATGTCTCAGTTTTCGTACCCTGGTACTCGGGTGCAACATTCCAGACGCTTTACTAACACCCTCCCGACTTGGAGAGTCAGTCCCTTTAACCTCCTGTTTGGCCCAGTTTGCAATTTCTGCGGAAGATGAACAGGAATAGCGAGAACCAATGAGAGACTAGCTGGAGGTGTCTGGACGGGCAAATTTAACTCTCATTTCCCACCAGGAAGAGGAATTAACCAAAGGCTCAGCGTGCCGTGCCGGAACCAGATTAGGGCCTGAAGCCATCCTGCGGTGTTGCGGCCAGCTCAAAAGAAAGCGAGTTGAAGAAAGGAGCTCAGGGGCACTGTAATTCACAAACCTGCAGAGTTATAAATGACAGCTATCGTCCAAAAATATACTGAAGTAAGGCTGCCAAGAGGACTTGAAAGCGGGGCAGAATTGCAGGAAACCGATTTCAGGAGGTAGACTGGAATTGCATTGAAAGCATAGGAAAAGAGGCAGAACGTCCACAATGATGCACTTGGCCAAAAAGGGCGTATGCGTTTTTTCCTGAATATATTCAGGAAAAAACGCATACGCCCTTTTTGGCCAACCAAGCAAGCTTGCAAAGGAAATCTGCACTACAATGAAGTCTCACTTCCCCCCGGTCAAAAGGGCCATCTGAAAAAAGTGTAAAATCCAGAAAGACAGGACAGGCCATGGAGAACTGGGAGCCTTGTTATGCTGATGGGCGGGATGTAAATTGCCAACAGACACTCGGGAGAAGTGTATGGTGTTTCCTGAAACATCTAAAAAACAAAGCAACAGAGCCTAGGGCACTTCCACTTATGGTCCTATAGCTTAGGGAAATTAAAATCAAAAAGACACAGCCACCCCAAAGTTTGGGACGCCTCTGTTTACAAGAACCTCGTGTACAGTACAAGTTCAACATCGCAGAAAGTGAAAAATGGATAAAGAAGTTGTGGTATTTACTTACAAAGCAATATCACTCAGCAATGAAATCTATGTCATCAGGCCCTTAGCAGCACAATGAGTGGATTCAGGTATGATGATTCTAACTGAAATAAGTCACACAGAAAAAGAAACATCATAAGATATCAGTAATACACGGAATGTAAACTTGGCTACACAGGAACTGTATTACAGAACAGAACAGGGTCTCAAATTTAGAAAACCAACTTATGCTTGCTTAAGGGGAAAGGTGAGTTGGGGTGCTGCATAAAACCAGAGATTGAAATGAACACAGATAAAGTTCCTTAAGCCAAATATGGAATAGACAAGAGCTACTCCTTGCTCAACGAAATGGACTCAACACCGCATATTAAATGCCTAAGAATGTACCTGACTAGTAAGTATCTTAAAACCTATGGATTACTATGTCTCCGAAAGAGAATCAAGCATGTGTACAGGGGCATAAACGCAGCAGTGATAGGATTGGAGAGGTTCGGTGAGCAAATGAAGACCCTTTGAAGTCATATTGCATGGTACCCATTCCACGGGTTTCAACTACCCAGGTTTAAGGTATTCTTCCTTCAGCTAAAACATGCATGTGGAACCTAGAGTATGATCAACCATGTGATCGGGAGACGTGTTCAAATCTGTCTCAGTTTTCGTACCCTGGTACTCGGGTGCAACATTCCAGACGCTTTACTAACACCCTCCCGACTTGGAGAGTCAGTCCCTTTAACCTCCTGTTTGGCCCAGTTTGCAATTTCTGCGGAAGATGAACAGGAATAGCGAGAACCAATGAGAGACTAGCTGGAGGTGTCTGGACGGGCAAATTTAACTCTCATTTCCCACCAGGAAGAGGAATTAACCAAAGGCTCAGCGTGCCGTGCCGGAACCAGATTAGGGCCTGAAGCCATCCTGCGGTGTTGCGGCCAGCTCAAAAGAAAGCGAGTTGAAGAAAGGAGCTCAGGGGCACTGTAATTCACAAACCTGCAGAGTTATAAATGACAGCTATCGTCCAAAAATATACTGAAGTAAGGCTGCCAAGAGGACTTGAAAGCGGGGCAGAATTGCAGGAAACCGATTTCAGGAGGTAGACTGGAATTGCATTGAAAGCATAGGAAAAGAGGCAGAACGTCCACAATGATGCACTTGGCCAAAAAGGGCGTATGCGTTTTTTCCTGAATATATTCAGGAAAAAACGCATACGCCCTTTTTGGCCAACCAAGCAAGCTTGCAAAGGAAATCTGCACTACAATGAAGTCTCACTTCCCCCCGGTCAAAAGGGCCATCTGAAAAAAGTGTAAAATCCACAAAGACAGGACAGGCCATGGAGAACTGGGAGCCTTGTTATGCTGATGGGCGGGATGTAAATTGCCAACAGACACTCGGGAGAAGTGTATGGTGTTTCCTGAAACATCTAAAAAACAAAGCAACAGAGCCTAGGGCACTTCCACTTATGGTCCTATAGCTTAGGGAAATTAAAATCAAAAAGACACAGCCACCCCAAAGTTTGGGACGCCTCTGTTTACAAGAACCTCGTGTACAGTACAAGTTCAACATCGCAGAAAGTGAAAAATGGATAAAGAAGTTGTGGTATTTACTTACAAAGCAATATCACTCAGCAATGAAATCTATGTCATCAGGCCCTTAGCAGCACAATGAGTGGATTCAGGTATGATGATTCTAACTGAAATAAGTCACACAGAAAAAGAAACATCATAAGATATCAGTAATACACGGAATGTAAACTTGGCTACACAGGAACTGTATTACAGAACAGAACAGGGTCTCAAATTTAGAAAACCAACTTATGCTTGCTTAAGGGGAAAGGTGAGTTGGGGTGCTGCATAAAACCAGAGATTGAAATGAACACAGATAAAGTTCCGTAAGCCAAATATGGAATAGACAAGAGCTACTCCTTGCTCAACGAAATGGACTCAACACCGCATATTAAATGCCTAAGAATGTACCTGACTAGTAAGTATCTTAAAACCTATGGATTGCTATGTCTCCGAAAGAGAATCAAGCATGTGTACAGGGGCATAAACGCAGCAGTGATAGGATTGGAGAGGTTCGGTGAGCAAATGAAGACCCTTTGAAGTCATATTGCATGGTACCCATTCCACGGGTTTCAACTACCCAGGTTTAAGGTATTCTTCCTTCAGCTAAAACATGCATGTGGAACCTAGAGTATGATCAACCATGTGATCGGGAGACGTGTTCAAATCTGTCTCAGTTTTCGTACCCTGGTACTCGGGTGCAACATTCCAGACGCTTTACTAACACCCTCCCGACTTGGAGAGTCAGTCCCTTTAACCTCCTGTTTGGCCCAGTTTGCAATTTCTGCGGAAGATGAACAGGAATAGCGAGAACCAATGAGAGACTAGCTGGAGGTGTCTGGACGGGCAAATTTAACTCTCATTTCCCACCAGGAAGAGGAATTAACCAAAGGCTCAGCGTGCCGTGCCGGAACCAGATTAGGGCCTGAAGCCATCCTGCGGTGTTGCGGCCAGCTCAAAAGAAAGCGAGTTGAAGAAAGGAGCTCAGGGGCACTGTAATTCACAAACCTGCAGAGTTATAAATGACAGCTATCGTCCAAAAATATACTGAAGTAAGGCTGCCAAGAGGACTTGAAAGCGGGGCAGAATTGCAGGAAACCGATTTCAGGAGGTAGACTGGAATTGCATTGAAAGCATAGGAAAAGAGGCAGAACGTCCACAATGATGCACTTGGCCAAAAAGGGTGTATGCGTTTTTTCCTGAATATATTCAAGAAAAAACGCATACGCCCTTTTTGGCCAACCAAGCAAGCTTGCAAAGGAAATCTGCACTACAATGAAGTCTCACTTCCCCCCGGTCAAAAGGGCCATCTGAAAAAAGTGTAAAATCCACAAAGACAGGACAGGCCATGGAGAACTGGGAGCCTTGTTATGCTGATGGGCGGGATGTAAATTGCCAACAGACACTCGGGAGTAGTGTATGGTGTTTCCTGAAACATCTAAAAAACAAAGCAACAGAGCCTAGGGCACTTCCACTTATGGTCCTATAGCTTAGGGAAATTAAAATCAAAAAGACACAGCCACCCCAAAGTTTGGGACGCCTCTGTTTACAAGAACCTCGTGTACAGTACAAGTTCAACATCGCAGAAAGTGAAAAATGGATAAAGAAGTTGTGGTATTTACTTACAAAGCAATATCACTCAGCAATGAAATCTATGTCATCAGGCCCTTAGCAGCACAATGAGTGGATTCAGGTATGATGATTCTAACTGAAATAAGTCACACAGAAAAAGAAACATCATAAGATATCAGTAATACACGGAATGTAAACTTGGCTACACAGGAACTGTATTACAAAACAGAACAGGGTCTCAAATTTAGAAAACCAACTTATGCTTGCTTAAGGGGAAAGGTGAGTTGGGGTGCTGCATAAAACCAGAGATTGAAATGAACACAGATAAAGTTCCGTAAGCCAAATATGGAATAGACAAGAGCTACTCCTTGCTCAACGAAATGGACTCAACACCGCATATTAAATGCCTAAGAATGTACCTGACTAGTAAGTATCTTAAAACCTATGGATTGCTATGTCTCCGAAAGAGAATCAAGCATGTGTACAGGGGCATAAACGCAGCAGTGATAGGATTGGAGAGGTTCGGTGAGCAAATGAAGACCCTTTGAAGTCATATTGCATGGTACCCATTCCACGGGTTTCAACTACCCAGGTTTAAGGTATTCTTCCTTCAGCTAAAACATGCATGTGGAACCTAGAGTATGATCAACCATGTGATCGGGAGACGTGTTCAAATCTGTCTCAGTTTTCGTACCCTGGTACTCGGGTGCAACATTCCAGACGCTTTACTAACACCCTCCCGACTTGGAGAGTCAGTCCCTTTAACCTCCTGTTTGGCCCAGTTTGCAATTTCTGCGGAAGATGAACAGGAATAGCGAGAACCAATGAGAGACTAGCTGGAGGTGTCTGGACGGGCAAATTTAACTCTCATTTCCCACCAGGAAGAGGAATTAACCAAAGGCTCAGCGTGCCGTGCCGGAACCAGATTAGGGCCTGAAGCCATCCTGCGGTGTTGCGGCCAGCTCAAAAGAAAGCGAGTTGAAGAAAGGAGCTCAGGGGCACTGTAATTCACAAACCTGCAGAGTTATAAATGACAGCTATCGTCCAAAAATATACTGAAGTAAGGCTGCCAAGAGGACTTGAAAGCGGGGCAGAATTGCAGGAAACCGATTTCAGGAGGTAGACTGGAATTGCATTGAAAGCATAGGAAAAGAGGCAGAACGTCCACAATGATGCACTTGGCCAAAAAGGGTGTATGCGTTTTTTCCTGAATATATTCAAGAAAAAACGCATACGCCCTTTTTGGCCAACCAAGCAAGCTTGCAAAGGAAATCTGCACTACAATGAAGTCTCACTTCCCCCCGGTCAAAAGGGCCATCTGAAAAAAGTGTAAAATCCACAAAGACAGGACAGGCCATGGAGAACTGGGAGCCTTGTTATGCTGATGGGCGGGATGTAAATTGCCAACAGACACTCGGGAGTAGTGTATGGTGTTTCCTGAAACATCTAAAAAACAAAGCAACAGAGCCTAGGGCACTTCCACTTATGGTCCTATAGCTTAGGGAAATTAAAATCAAAAAGACACAGCCACCCCAAAGTTTGGGACGCCTCTGTTTACAAGAACCTCGTGTACAGTACAAGTTCAACATCGCAGAAAGTGAAAAATGGATAAAGAAGTTGTGGTATTTACTTACAAAGCAATATCACTCAGCAATGAAATCTATGTCATCAGGCCCTTAGCAGCACAATGAGTGGATTCAGGTATGATGATTCTAACTGAAATAAGTCACACAGAAAAAGAAACATCATAAGATATCAGTAATACACGGAATGTAAACTTGGCTACACAGGAACTGTATTACAGAACAGAACAGGGTCTCAAATTTAGAAAACCAACTTATGCTTGCTTAAGGGGAAAGGTGAGTTGGGGTGCTGCATAAAACCAGAGATTGAAATGAACACAGATAAAGTTCCGTAAGCCAAATATGGAATAGACAAGAGCTACTCCTTGCTCAACGAAATGGACTCAACACCGCATATTAAATGCCTAAGAATGTACCTGACTAGTAAGTATCTTAAAACCTATGGATTGCTATGTCTCCGAAAGAGAATCAAGCATGTGTACAGGGGCATAAACGCAGCAGTGATAGGATTGGAGAGGTTCGGTGAGCAAATGAAGACCCTTTGAAGTCATATTGCATGGTACCCATTCCACGGGTTTCAACTACCCAGGTTTAAGGTATTCTTCCTTCAGCTAAAACATGCATGTGGAACCTAGAGTATGATCAACCATGTGATCGGGAGACGTGTTCAAATCTGTCTCAGTTTTCGTACCCTGGTACTCGGGTGCAACATTCCAGACGCTTTACTAACACCCTCCCGA
Source organism: Pseudorca crassidens (assembly GCF_039906515.1). Lineage (NCBI taxonomy): Eukaryota > Metazoa > Chordata > Mammalia > Artiodactyla > Delphinidae > Pseudorca > Pseudorca crassidens. The sequence continues at coordinate 260,109 of NW_027136325.1, read as the reverse complement.
CTTGGAGAGTCAGTCCCTTTAACCTCCTGTTTGGCCCAGTTTGCAATTTCTGCGGAAGATGAACAGGAATAGCGAGAACCAATGAGAGACTAGCTGGAGGTGTCTGGACGGGCAAATTTAACTCTCATTTCCCACCAGGAAGAGGAATTAACCAAAGGCTCAGCGTGCCGTGCCGGAACCAGATTAGGGCCTGAAGCCATCCTGCGGTGTTGCGGCCAGCTCAAAAGAAAGCGAGTTGAAGAAAGGAGCTCAGGGGCACTGTAATTCACAAACCTGCAGAGTTATAAATGACAGCTATCGTCCAAAAATATACTGAAGTAAGGCTGCCAAGAGGACTTGAAAGCGGGGCAGAATTGCAGGAAACCGATTTCAGGAGGCAGACTGGAATTGCATTGAAAGCATAGGAAAAGAGGCAGAACGTCCACAATGATGCACTTGGCCAAAAAGGGCGTATGCGTTTTTTCCTGAATATATTCAGGAAAAAACGCATACGCCCTTTTTGGCCAACCAAGCAAGCTTGCAAAGGAAATCTGCACTACAATGAAGTCTCACTTCCCCCCGGTCAAAAGGGCCATCTGAAAAAAGTGTAAAATCCACAAAGACAGGACAGGCCATGGAGAACTGGGAGCCTTGTTATGCTGATGGGCGGGATGTAAATTGCCAACAGACACTCGGGAGAAGTGTATGGTGTTTCCTGAAACATCTAAAAAACAAAGCAACAGAGCCTAGGGCACTTCCACTTATGGTCCTATAGCTTAGGGAAATTAAAATCAAAAAGACACAGCCACCCCAAAGTTTGGGACGCCTCTGTTTACAAGAACCTCGTGTACAGTACAAGTTCAACATCGCAGAAAGTGAAAAATGGATAAAGAAGTTGTGGTATTTACTTACAAAGCAATATCACTCAGCAATGAAATCTATGTCATCAGGCCCTTAGCAGCACAATGAGTGGATTCAGGTATGATGATTCTAACTGAAATAAGTCACACAGAAAAAGAAACATCATAAGATATCAGTAATACACGGAATGTAAACTTGGCTACACAGGAACTGTATTACAGAACAGAACAGGGTCTCAAATTTAGAAAACCAACTTATGCTTGCTTAAGGGGAAAGGTGAGTTGGGGTGCTGCATAAAACCAGAGATTGAAATGAACACAGATAAAGTTCCTTAAGCCAAATATGGAATAGACAAGAGCTACTCCTTGCTCAACGAAATGGACTCAACACCGCATATTAAATGCCTAAGAATGTACCTGACTAGTAAGTATCTTAAAACCTATGGATTGCTATGTCTCCGAAAGAGAATCAAGCATGTGTACAGGGGCATAAACGCAGCAGTGATAGGATTGGAGAGGTTCGGTGAGCAAATGAAGACCCTTTGAAGTCATATTGCATGGTACCCATTCCACGGGTTTCAACTACCCAGGTTTAAGGTATTCTTCCTTCAGCTAAAACATGCATGTGGAACCTAGAGTATGATCAACCATGTGATCGGGAGACGTGTTCAAATCTGTCTCAGTTTTCGTACCCTGGTACTCGGGTGCAACATTCCAGACGCTTTACTAACACCCTCCCGACTTGGAGAGTCAGTCCCTTTAACCTCCTGTTTGGCCCAGTTTGCAATTTCTGCGGAAGATGAACAGGAATAGCGAGAACCAATGAGAGACTAGCTGGAGGTGTCTGGACGGGCAAATTTAACTCTCATTTCCCACCAGGAAGAGGAATTAACCAAAGGCTCAGCGTGCCGTGCCGGAACCAGATTAGGGCCTGAAGCCATCCTGCGGTGTTGCGGCCAGCTCAAAAGAAAGCGAGTTGAAGAAAGGAGCTCAGGGGCACTGTAATTCACAAACCTGCAGAGTTATAAATGACAGCTATCGTCCAAAAATATACTGAAGTAAGGCTGCCAAGAGGACTTGAAAGCGGGGCAGAATTGCAGGAAACCGATTTCAGGAGGCAGACTGGAATTGCATTGAAAGCATAGGAAAAGAGGCAGAACGTCCACAATGATGCACTTGGCCAAAAAGGGCGTATGCGTTTTTTCCTGAATATATTCAGGAAAAAACGCATACGCCCTTTTTGGCCAACCAAGCAAGCATGCAAAGGAAATCTGCACTACAATGAAGCCTCACTTCCCCCCCGGTCAAAAGGGCCATCTGAAAAAAGTGTAAAATCCAGAAAGGCAGGACAGGCCATGGAGAACTGGGAGCCTTGTTATGCTGATGGGCGGGATGTAAATTGCCAACAGACACTCGGGAGAAGTGTATGGTGTTTCCTGAAACATCTAAAAAACAAAGCAACAGAGCCTAGTGCACTTCCACTTATGGTCCTATAGCTTAGGGAAATTAAAATCAAAAAGACACAGCCACCCCAAAGTTTGGGACGTCTCTGTTTACAAGAACCTCGTGTACAGTACAAGTTCAACATCGCAGAAAGTGAAAAATGGATAAAGAAGTTGTGGTATTTACTTACAAAGCAATATCACTCAGCAATGAAATCTATGTCATCAGGCCCTTAGCAGCACAATGAGTGGATTCAGGTATGATGATTCTAACTGAAATAAGTCACACAGAAAAAGAAACATCATAAGATATCAGTAATACACGGAATGTAAACTTGGCTACACAGGAACTGAATTACAGAACAGAACAGGGTCTCAAATTTAGAAAACCAACTTATGCTTGCTTAAGGGGAAAGGTGAGTTGGGGTGCTGCATAAAACCAGAGATTGAAATGAGCACAGATAAAGTTCCTTAAGCCAAATATGGAATAGACAAGAGCTACTCCTTGCTCAACGAAATGGACTCAACACCGCATATTAAATGCCTAAGAATGTACCTGACTAGTAAGTATCTTAAAACCTATGGATTGCTATGTCTCCGAAAGAGAATCAAGCATGTGTACAGGGGCATAAACGCAGCAGTGATAGGATTGGAGAGGTTCGGTGAGCAAATGAAGACCCTTTGAAGTCATATTGCATGGTACCCATTCCACGGGTTTCAACTACCCAGGTTTAAGGTATTCTTCCTTCAGCTAAAACATGCATGTGGAACCTAGAGTATGATCAACCATGTGATCGGGAGACGTGTTCAAATATGTCTCAGTTTTCGTACCCTGGTACTCGGGTGCAACATTCCAGACGCTTTACTAACACCCTCCCGACTTGGAGAGTCAGTCCCTTTAACCTCCTGTTTGGCCCAGTTTGCAATTTCTGCGGAAGATGAACAGGAATAGCGAGAACCAATGAGAGACTAGCTGGAGGTGTCTGGACGGGCAAATTTAACTCTCATTTCCCACCAGGAAGAGGAATTAACCAAAGGCTCAGCGTGCCGTGCCGGAACCAGATTAGGGCCTGAAGCCATCCTGCGGTGTTGCGGCCAGCTCAAAAGAAAGCGAGTTGAAGAAAGGAGCTCAGGGGCACTGTAATTCACAAACCTGCAGAGTTATAAATGACAGCTATCGTCCAAAAATATACTGAAGTAAGGCTGCCAAGAGGACTTGAAAGCGGGGCAGAATTGCAGGAAACCGATTTCAGGAGGCAGACTGGAATTGCATTGAAAGCATAGGAAAAGAGGCAGAACGTCCACAATGATGCACTTGGCCAAAAAGGGCGTATGCGTTTTTTCCTGAATATATTCAGGAAAAAACGCATACGCCCTTTTTGGCCAACCAAGCAAGCTTGCAAAGGAAATCTGCACTACAATGAAGTCTCACTTCCCCCCGGTCAAAAGGGCCATCTGAAAAAAGTGTAAAATCCAGAAAGGCAGGACAGGCCATGGAGAACTGGGAGCCTTGTTATGCTGATGGGCGGGATGTAAATTGCCAACAGACACTCGGGAGAAGTGTATGGTGTTTCCTGAAACATCTAAAAAACAAAGCAACAGAGCCTAGGGCACTTCCACTTATGGTCCTATAGCTTAGGGAAATTAAAATCAAAAAGACACAGCCACCCCAAAGTTTGGGACGCCTCTGTTTACAAGAACCTCGTTTACAGTACAAGTTCAACATCGCAGAAAGTGAAAAATGGATAAAGAAGTTGTGGTATTTACTTACAAAGCAATATCACTCAGCAATGAAATCTATGTCATCAGGCCCTTAGCAGCACAATGAGTGGATTCAGGTATGATGATTCTAACTGAAATAAGTCACACAGAAAAAGAAACATCATAAGATATCAGTAATACACGGAATGTAAACTTGGCTACACAGGAACTGTATTACAGAACAGAACAGGGTCTCAAATTTAGAAAACCAACTTATGCTTGCTTAAGGGGAAAGGTGAGTTGGGGTGCTGCATAAAACCAGAGATTGAAATGAACACAGATAAAGTTCCTTAAGCCAAATATGGAATAGACAAGAGCTACTCCTTGCTCAACGAAATGGACTCAACACCGCATATTAAATGCCTAAGAATGTACCTGACTAGTAAGTATCTTAAAACCTATGGATTGCTATGTCTCCGAAAGAGAATCAAGCATGTGTACAGGGGCATAAACGCAGCAGTGATAGGATTGGAGAGGTTCGGTGAGCAAATGAAGACCCTTTGAAGTCATATTGCATGGTACCCATTCCACGGGTTTCAACTACCCAGGTTTAAGGTATTCTTCCTTCAGCTAAAACATGCATGTGGAACCTAGAGTATGATCAACCATGTGATCGGGAGACGTGTTCAAATATGTCTCAGTTTTCGTACCCTGGTACTCGGGTGCAACATTCCAGACGCTTTACTAACACCCTCCCGACTTGGAGAGTCAGTCCCTTTAACCTCCTGTTTGGCCCAGTTTGCAATTTCTGCGGAAGATGAACAGGAATAGCGAGAACCAATGAGAGACTAGCTGGAGGTGTCTGGACGGGCAAATTTAACTCTCATTTCCCACCAGGAAGAGGAATTAACCAAAGGCTCAGCGTGCCGTGCCGGAACCAGATTAGGGCCTGAAGCCATCCTGCGGTGTTGCGGCCAGCTCAAAAGAAAGCGAGTTGAAGAAAGGAGCTCAGGGGCACTGTAATTCACAAACCTGCAGAGTTATAAATGACAGCTATCGTCCAAAAATATACTGAAGTAAGGCTGCCAAGAGGACTTGAAAGCGGGGCAGAATTGCAGGAAACCGATTTCAGGAGGCAGACTGGAATTGCATTGAAAGCATAGGAAAAGAGGCAGAACGTCCACAATGATGCACTTGGCCAAAAAGGGCGTATGCGTTTTTTCCTGAATATATTCAGGAAAAAACGCATACGCCCTTTTTGGCCAACCAAGCAAGCTTGCAAAGGAAATCTGCACTACAATGAAGTCTCACTTCCCCCCGGTCAAAAGGGCCATCTGAAAAAAGTGTAAAATCCAGAAAGGCAGGACAGGCCATGGAGAACTGGGAGCCTTGTTATGCTGATGGGCGGGATGTAAATTGCCAACAGACACTCGGGAGAAGTGTATGGTGTTTCCTGAAACATCTAAAAAACAAAGCAACAGAGCCTAGGGCACTTCCACTTATGGTCCTATAGCTTAGGGAAATTAAAATCAAAAAGACACAGCCACCCCAAAGTTTGGGACGCCTCTGTTTACAAGAACCTCGTTTACAGTACAAGTTCAACATCGCAGAAAGTGAAAAATGGATAAAGAAGTTGTGGTATTTACTTACAAAGCAATATCACTCAGCAATGAAATCTATGTCATCAGGCCCTTAGCAGCACAATGAGTGGATTCAGGTATGATGATTCTAACTGAAATAAGTCACACAGAAAAAGAAACATCATAAGATATCAGTAATACACGGAATGTAAACTTGGCTACACAGGAACTGAATTACAGAACAGAACAGGGTCTCAAATTTAGAAAACCAACTTATGCTTGCTTAAGGGTAAAGGTGAGTTGGGGTGCTGCATAAAACCAGAGATTGAAATGAGCACAGATAAAGTTCCTTAAGCCAAATATGGAATAGACAAGAGCTACTCCTTGCTCAACGAAATGGACTCAACACCGCATATTAAATGCCTAAGAATGTACCTGACTAGTAAGTATCTTAAAACCTATGGATTGCTATGTCTCCGAAAGAGAATCAAGCATGTGTACAGGGGCATAAACGCAGCAGTGATAGGATTGGAGAGGTTCGGTGAGCAAATGAAGACCCTTTGAAGTCATATTGCATGGTACCCATTCCACGGGTTTCAACTACCCAGGTTTAAGGTATTCTTCCTTCAGCTAAAACATGCATGTGGAACCTAGAGTATGATCAACCATGTGATCGGGAGACGTGTTCAAATCTGTCTCAGTTTTCGTACCCTGGTACTCGGGTGCAACATTCCAGACGCTTTACTAACACCCTCCCGACTTGGAGAGTCAGTCCCTTTAACCTCCTGTTTGGCCCAGTTTGCAATTTCTGCGGAAGATGAACAGGAATAGCGAGAACCAATGAGAGACTAGCTGGAGGTGTCTGGACGGGCAAATTTAACTCTCATTTCCCACCAGGAAGAGGAATTAACCAAAGGCTCAGCGTGCCGTGCCGGAACCAGATTAGGGCCTGAAGCCATCCTGCGGTGTTGCGGCCAGCTCAAAAGAAAGCGAGTTGAAGAAAGGAGCTCAGGGGCACTGTAATTCACAAACCTGCAGAGTTATAAATGACAGCTATCGTCCAAAAATATACTGAAGTAAGGCTGCCAAGAGGACTTGAAAGCGGGGCAGAATTGCAGGAAACCGATTTCAGGAGGTAGACTGGAATTGCATTGAAAGCATAGGAAAAGAGGCAGAACGTCCACAATGATGCACTTGGCCAAAAAGGGTGTATGCGTTTTTTCCTGAATATATTCAAGAAAAAACGCATACGCCCTTTTTGGCCAACCAAGCAAGCTTGCAAAGGAAATCTGCACTACAATGAAGTCTCACTTCCCCCCGGTCAAAAGGGCCATCTGAAAAAAGTGTAAAATCCACAAAGACAGGACAGGCCATGGAGAACTGGGAGCCTTGTTATGCTGATGGGCGGGATGTAAATTGCCAACAGACACTCGGGAGTAGTGTATGGTGTTTCCTGAAACATCTAAAAAACAAAGCAACAGAGCCTAGGGCACTTCCACTTATGGTCCTATAGCTTAGGGAAATTAAAATCAAAAAGACACAGCCACCCCAAAGTTTGGGACGCCTCTGTTTACAAGAACCTCGTGTACAGTACAAGTTCAACATCGCAGAAAGTGAAAAATGGATAAAGAAGTTGTGGTATTTACTTACAAAGCAATATCACTCAGCAATGAAATCTATGTCATCAGGCCCTTAGCAGCACAATGAGTGGATTCAGGTATGATGATTCTAACTGAAATAAGTCACACAGAAAAAGAAACATCATAAGATATCAGTAATACACGGAATGTAAACTTGGCTACACAGGAACTGTATTACAGAACAGAACAGGGTCTCAAATTTAGAAAACCAACTTATGCTTGCTTAAGGGGAAAGGTGAGTTGGGGTGCTGCATAAAACCAGAGATTGAAATGAACACAGATAAAGTTCCGTAAGCCAAATATGGAATAGACAAGAGCTACTCCTTGCTCAACGAAATGGACTCAACACCGCATATTAAATGCCTAAGAATGTACCTGACTAGTAAGTATCTTAAAACCTATGGATTGCTATGTCTCCGAAAGAGAATCAAGCATGTGTACAGGGGCATAAACGCAGCAGTGATAGGATTGGAGAGGTTCGGTGAGCAAATGAAGACCCTTTGAAGTCATATTGCATGGTACCCATTCCACGGGTTTCAACTACCCAGGTTTAAGGTATTCTTCCTTCAGCTAAAACATGCATGTGGAACCTAGAGTATGATCAACCATGTGATCGGGAGACGTGTTCAAATCTGTCTCAGTTTTCGTAACCTGGTACTCGGGTGCAACATTCCAGACGCTTTACTAACACCCTCCCGACTTGGAGAGTCAGTCCCTTTAACCTCCTGTTTGGCCCAGTTTGCAATTTCTGCGGAAGATGAACAGGAATAGCGAGAACCAATGAGAGACTAGCTGGAGGTGTCTGGACGGGCAAATTTAACTCTCATTTCCCACCAGGAAGAGGAATTAACCAAAGGCTCAGCGTGCCGTGCCGGAACCAGATTAGGGCCTGAAGCCATCCTGCGGTGTTGCGGCCAGCTCAAAAGAAAGCGAGTTGAAGAAAGGAGCTCAGGGGCACTGTAATTCACAAACCTGCAGAGTTATAAATGACAGCTATCGTCCAAAAATATACTGAAGTAAGGCTGCCAAGAGGACTTGAAAGCGGGGCAGAATTGCAGGAAACCGATTTCAGGAGGCAGACTGGAATTGCATTGAAAGCATAGGAAAAGAGGCAGAACGTCCACAATGATGCACTTGGCCAAAAAGGGCGTATGCGTTTTTTCCTGAATATATTCAGGAAAAAACGCATACGCCCTTTTTGGCCAACCAAGCAAGCTTGCAAAGGAAATCTGCACTACAATGAAGTCTCACTTCCCCCCGGTCAAAAGGGCCATCTGAAAAAAGTGTAAAATCCACAAAGACAGGACAGGCCATGGAGAACTGGGAGCCTTGTTATGCTGATGGGCGGGATGTAAATTGCCAACAGACACTCGGGAGAAGTGTATGGTGTTTCCTGAAACATCTAAAAAACAAAGCAACAGAGCCTAGGGCACTTCCACTTATGGTCCTATAGCTTAGGGAAATTAAAATCAAAAAGACACAGCCACCCCAAAGTTTGGGACGCCTCTGTTTACAAGAACCTCGTGTACAGTACAAGTTCAACATCGCAGAAAGTGAAAAATGGATAAAGAAGTTGTGGTATTTACTTACAAAGCAATATCACTCAGCAATGAAATCTATGTCATCAGGCCCTTAGCAGCACAATGAGTGGATTCAGGTATGATGATTCTAACTGAAATAAGTCACACAGAAAAAGAAACATCATAAGATATCAGTAATACACGGAATGTAAACTTGGCTACACAGGAACTGTATTACAGAACAGAACAGGGTCTCAAATTTAGAAAACCAACTTATGCTTGCTTAAGGGGAAAGGTGAGTTGGGGTGCTGCATAAAACCAGAGATTGAAATGAACACAGATAAAGTTCCTTAAGCCAAATATGGAATAGACAAGAGCTACTCCTTGCTCAACGAAATGGACTCAACACCGCATATTAAATGCCTAAGAATGTACCTGACTAGTAAGTATCTTAAAACCTATGGATTGCTATGTCTCCGAAAGAGAATCAAGCATGTGTACAGGGGCATAAACGCAGCAGTGATAGGATTGGAGAGGTTCGGTGAGCAAATGAAGACCCTTTGAAGTCATATTGCATGGTACCCATTCCACGGGTTTCAACTACCCAGGTTTAAGGTATTCTTCCTTCAGCTAAAACATGCATGTGGAACCTAGAGTATGATCAACCATGTGATCGGGAGACGTGTTCAAATCTGTCTCAGTTTTCGTACCCTGGTACTCGGGTGCAACATTCCAGACGCTTTACTAACACCCTCCCGACTTGGAGAGTCAGTCCCTTTAACCTCCTGTTTGGCCCAGTTTGCAATTTCTGCGGAAGATGAACAGGAATAGCGAGAACCAATGAGAGACTAGCTGGAGGTGTCTGGACGGGCAAATTTAACTCTCATTTCCCACCAGGAAGAGGAATTAACCAAAGGCTCAGCATGCCGTGCCGGAACCAGATTAGGGCCTGAAGCCATCCTGCGGTGTTGCGGCCAGCTCAAAAGAAAGCGAGTTGAAGAAAGGAGCTCAGGGGCACTGTAATTCACAAACCTGCAGAGTTATAAATGACAGCTATCGTCCAAAAATATACTGAAGTAAGGCTGCCAAGAGGACTTGAAAGCGGGGCAGAATTGCAGGAAACCGATTTCAGGAGGCAGACTGGAATTGCATTGAAAGCATAGGAAAAGAGGCAGAACGTCCACAATGATGCACTTGGCCAAAAAGGGCGTATGCGTTTTTTCCTGAATATATTCAGGAAAAAACGCATACGCCCTTTTTGGCCAACCAAGCAAGCATGCAAAGGAAATCTGCACTACAATGAAGCCTCACTTCCCCCCCGGTCAAAAGGGCCATCTGAAAAAAGTGTAAAATCCAGAAAGGCAGGACAGGCCATGGAGAACTGGGAGCCTTGTTATGCTGATGGGCGGGATGTAAATTGCCAACAGACACTCGGGAGAAGTGTATGGTGTTTCCTGAAACATCTAAAAAACAAAGCAACAGAGCCTAGTGCACTTCCACTTATGGTCCTATAGCTTAGGGAAATTAAAATCAAAAAGACACAGCCACCCCAAAGTTTGGGACGTCTCTGTTTACAAGAACCTCGTGTACAGTACAAGTTCAACATCGCAGAAAGTGAAAAATGGATAAAGAAGTTGTGGTATTTACTTACAAAGCAATATCACTCAGCAATGAAATCTATGTCATCAGGCCCTTAGCAGCACAATGAGTGGATTCAGGTATGATGATTCTAACTGAAATAAGTCACACAGAAAAAGAAACATCATAAGATATCAGTAATACACGGAATGTAAACTTGGCTACACAGGAACTGAATTACAGAACAGAACAGGGTCTCAAATTTAGAAAACCAACTTATGCTTGCTTAAGGGGAAAGGTGAGTTGGGGTGCTGCATAAAACCAGAGATTGAAATGAGCACAGATAAAGTTCCTTAAGCCAAATATGGAATAGACAAGAGCTACTCCTTGCTCAACGAAATGGACTCAACACCGCATATTAAATGCCTAAGAATGTACCTGACTAGTAAGTATCTTAAAACCTATGGATTGCTATGTCTCCGAAAGAGAATCAAGCATGTGTACAGGGGCATAAACGCAGCAGTGATAGGATTGGAGAGGTTCGGTGAGCAAATGAAGACCCTTTGAAGTCATATTGCATGGTACCCATTCCACGGGTTTCAACTACCCAGGTTTAAGGTATTCTTCCTTCAGCTAAAACATGCATGTGGAACCTAGAGTATGATCAACCATGTGATCGGGAGACGTGTTCAAATATGTCTCAGTTTTCGTACCCTGGTACTCGGGTGCAACATTCCAGACGCTTTACTAACACCCTCCCGACTTGGAGAGTCAGTCCCTTTAACCTCCTGTTTGGCCCAGTTTGCAATTTCTGCGGAAGATGAACAGGAATAGCGAGAACCAATGAGAGACTAGCTGGAGGTGTCTGGACGGGCAAATTTAACTCTCATTTCCCACCAGGAAGAGGAATTAACCAAAGGCTCAGCGTGCCGTGCCGGAACCAGATTAGGGCCTGAAGCCATCCTGCGGTGTTGCGGCCAGCTCAAAAGAAAGCGAGTTGAAGAAAGGAGCTCAGGGGCACTGTAATTCACAAACCTGCAGAGTTATAAATGACAGCTATCGTCCAAAAATATACTGAAGTAAGGCTGCCAAGAGGACTTGAAAGCGGGGCAGAATTGCAGGAAACCGATTTCAGGAGGCAGACTGGAATTGCATTGAAAGCATAGGAAAAGAGGCAGAACGTCCACAATGATGCACTTGGCCAAAAAGGGCGTATGCGTTTTTTCCTGAATATATTCAGGAAAAAACGCATACGCCCTTTTTGGCCAACCAAGCAAGCTTGCAAAGGAAATCTGCACTACAATGAAGTCTCACTTCCCCCCGGTCAAAAGGGCCATCTGAAAAAAGTGTAAAATCCAGAAAGGCAGGACAGGCCATGGAGAACTGGGAGCCTTGTTATGCTGATGGGCGGGATGTAAATTGCCAACAGACACTCGGGAGAAGTGTATGGTGTTTCCTGAAACATCTAAAAAACAAAGCAACAGAGCCTAGGGCACTTCCACTTATGGTCCTATAGCTTAGGGAAATTAAAATCAAAAAGACACAGCCACCCCAAAGTTTGGGACGCCTCTGTTTACAAGAACCTCGTTTACAGTACAAGTTCAACATCGCAGAAAGTGAAAAATGGATAAAGAAGTTGTGGTATTTACTTACAAAGCAATATCACTCAGCAATGAAATCTATGTCATCAGGCCCTTAGCAGCACAATGAGTGGATTCAGGTATGATGATTCTAACTGAAATAAGTCACACAGAAAAAGAAACATCATAAGATATCAGTAATACACGGAATGTAAACTTGGCTACACAGGAACTGTATTACAGAACAGAACAGGGTCTCAAATTTAGAAAACCAACTTATGCTTGCTTAAGGGGAAAGGTGAGTTGGGGTGCTGCATAAAACCAGAGATTGAAATGAACACAGATAAAGTTCCTTAAGCCAAATATGGAATAGACAAGAGCTACTCCTTGCTCAACGAAATGGACTCAACACCGCATATTAAATGCCTAAGAATGTACCTGACTAGTAAGTATCTTAAAACCTATGGATTGCTATGTCTCCGAAAGAGAATCAAGCATGTGTACAGGGGCATAAACGCAGCAGTGATAGGATTGGAGAGGTTCGGTGAGCAAATGAAGACCCTTTGAAGTCATATTGCATGGTACCCATTCCACGGGTTTCAACTACCCAGGTTTAAGGTATTCTTCCTTCAGCTAAAACATGCATGTGGAACCTAGAGTATGATCAACCATGTGATCGGGAGACGTGTTCAAATATGTCTCAGTTTTCGTACCCTGGTACTCGGGTGCAACATTCCAGACGCTTTACTAACACCCTCCCGACTTGGAGAGTCAGTCCCTTTAACCTCCTGTTTGGCCCAGTTTGCAATTTCTGCGGAAGATGAACAGGAATAGCGAGAACCAATGAGAGACTAGCTGGAGGTGTCTGGACGGGCAAATTTAACTCTCATTTCCCACCAGGAAGAGGAATTAACCAAAGGCTCAGCGTGCCGTGCCGGAACCAGATTAGGGCCTGAAGCCATCCTGCGGTGTTGCGGCCAGCTCAAAAGAAAGCGAGTTGAAGAAAGGAGCTCAGGGGCACTGTAATTCACAAACCTGCAGAGTTATAAATGACAGCTATCGTCCAAAAATATACTGAAGTAAGGCTGCCAAGAGGACTTGAAAGCGGGGCAGAATTGCAGGAAACCGATTTCAGGAGGCAGACTGGAATTGCATTGAAAGCATAGGAAAAGAGGCAGAACGTCCACAATGATGCACTTGGCCAAAAAGGGCGTATGCGTTTTTTCCTGAATATATTCAGGAAAAAACGCATACGCCCTTTTTGGCCAACCAAGCAAGCTTGCAAAGGAAATCTGCACTACAATGAAGTCTCACTTCCCCCCGGTCAAAAGGGCCATCTGAAAAAAGTGTAAAATCCAGAAAGGCAGGACAGGCCATGGAGAACTGGGAGCCTTGTTATGCTGATGGGCGGGATGTAAATTGCCAACAGACACTCGGGAGAAGTGTATGGTGTTTCCTGAAACATCTAAAAAACAAAGCAACAGAGCCTAGGGCACTTCCACTTATGGTCCTATAGCTTAGGGAAATTAAAATCAAAAAGACACAGCCACCCCAAAGTTTGGGACGCCTCTGTTTACAAGAACCTCGTTTACAGTACAAGTTCAACATCGCAGAAAGTGAAAAATGGATAAAGAAGTTGTGGTATTTACTTACAAAGCAATATCACTCAGCAATGAAATCTATGTCATCAGGCCCTTAGCAGCACAATGAGTGGATTCAGGTATGATGATTCTAACTGAAATAAGTCACACAGAAAAAGAAACATCATAAGATATCAGTAATACACGGAATGTAAACTTGGCTACACAGGAACTGAATTACAGAACAGAACAGGGTCTCAAATTTAGAAAACCAACTTATGCTTGCTTAAGGGTAAAGGTGAGTTGGGGTGCTGCATAAAACCAGAGATTGAAATGAGCACAGATAAAGTTCCTTAAGCCAAATATGGAATAGACAAGAGCTACTCCTTGCTCAACGAAATGGACTCAACACCGCATATTAAATGCCTAAGAATGTACCTGACTAGTAAGTATCTTAAAACCTATGGATTGCTATGTCTCCGAAAGAGAATCAAGCATGTGTACAGGGGCATAAACGCAGCAGTGATAGGATTGGAGAGGTTCGGTGAGCAAATGAAGACCCTTTGAAGTCATATTGCATGGTACCCATTCCAAGGGTTTCAACTACCCAGGTTTAAGGTATTCTTCCTTCAGCTAAAACATGCATGTGGAACCTAGAGTATGATCAACCATGTGATCGGGAGACGTGTTCAAATATGTCTCAGTTTTCGTACCCTGGTACTCGGGTGCAACATTCCAGACGCTTTACTAACACCCTCCCGACTTGGAGAGTCAGTCCCTTTAACCTCCTGTTTGGCCCAGTTTGCAATTTCTGCGGAAGATGAACAGGAATAGCGAGAACCAATGAGAGACTAGCTGGAGGTGTCTGGACGGGCAAATTTAACTCTCATTTCCCACCAGGAAGAGGAATTAACCAAAGGCTCAGCGTGCCGTGCCGGAACCAGATTAGGGCCTGAAGCCATCCTGCGGTGTTGCGGCCAGCTCAAAAGAAAGCGAGTTGAAGAAAGGAGCTCAGGGGCACTGTAATTCACAAACCTGCAGAGTTATAAATGACAGCTATCGTCCAAAAATATACTGAAGTAAGGCTGCCAAGAGGACTTGAAAGCGGGGCAGAATTGCAGGAAACCGATTTCAGGAGGTAGACTGGAATTGCATTGAAAGCATAGGAAAAGAGGCAGAACGTCCACAATGATGCACTTGGCCAAAAAGGGTGTATGCGTTTTTTCCTGAATATATTCAAGAAAAAACGCATACGCCCTTTTTGGCCAACCAAGCAAGCTTGCAAAGGAAATCTGCACTACAATGAAGTCTCACTTCCCCCCGGTCAAAAGGGCCATCTGAAAAAAGTGTAAAATCCACAAAGACAGGACAGGCCATGGAGAACTGGGAGCCTTGTTATGCTGATGGGCGGGATGTAAATTGCCAACAGACACTCGGGAGTAGTGTATGGTGTTTCCTGAAACATCTAAAAAACAAAGCAACAGAGCCTAGGGCACTTCCACTTATGGTCCTATAGCTTAGGGAAATTAAAATCAAAAAGACACAGCCACCCCAAAGTTTGGGACGCCTCTGTTTACAAGAACCTCGTGTACAGTACAAGTTCAACATCGCAGAAAGTGAAAAATGGATAAAGAAGTTGTGGTATTTACTTACAAAGCAATATCACTCAGCAATGAAATCTATGTCATCAGGCCCTTAGCAGCACAATGAGTGGATTCAGGTATGATGATTCTAACTGAAATAAGTCACACAGAAAAAGAAACATCATAAGATATCAGTAATACACGGAATGTAAACTTGGCTACACAGGAACTGTATTACAGAACAGAACAGGGTCTCAAATTTAGAAAACCAACTTATGCTTGCTTAAGGGGAAAGGTGAGTTGGGGTGCTGCATAAAACCAGAGATTGAAATGAACACAGATAAAGTTCCTTAAGCCAAATATGGAATAGACAAGAGCTACTCCTTGCTCAACGAAATGGACTCAACACCGCATATTAAATGCCTAAGAATGTACCTGACTAGTAAGTATCTTAAAACCTATGGATTGCTATGTCTCCGAAAGAGAATCAAGCATGTGTACAGGGGCATAAACGCAGCAGTGATAGGATTGGAGAGGTTCGGTGAGCAAATGAAGACCCTTTGAAGTCATATTGCATGGTACCCATTCCACGGGTTTCAACTACCCAGGTTTAAGGTATTCTTCCTTCAGCTAAAACATGCATGTGGAACCTAGAGTATGATCAACCATGTGATCAGGAGACGTGTTCAAATCTGTCTCAGTTTTCGTACCCTGGTACTCGGGTGCAACATTCCAGACGCTTTACTAACACCCTCCCGACTTGGAGAGTCAGTCCCTTTAACCTCCTGTTTGGCCCAGTTTGCAATTTCTGCGGAAGATGAACAGGAATAGCGAGAACCAATGAGAGACTAGCTGGAGGTGTCTGGACGGGCAAATTTAACTCTCATTTCCCACCAGGAAGAGGAATTAACCAAAGGCTCAGCGTGCCGTGCCGGAACCAGATTAGGGCCTGAAGCCATCCTGCGGTGTTGCGGCCAGCTCAAAAGAAAGCGAGTTGAAGAAAGGAGCTCAGGGGCACTGTAATTCACAAACCTGCAGAGTTATAAATGACAGCTATCGTCCAAAAATATACTGAAGTAAGGCTGCCAAGAGGACTTGAAAGCGGGGCAGAATTGCAGGAAACCGATTTCAGGAGGCAGACTGGAATTGCATTGAAAGCATAGGAAAAGAGGCAGAACGTCCACAATGATGCACTTGGCCAAAAAGGGCGTATGCGTTTTTTCCTGAATATATTCAGGAAAAAACGCATACGCCCTTTTTGGCCAACCAAGCAAGCTTGCAAAGGAAATCTGCACTACAATGAAGTCTCACTTCCCCCCGGTCAAAAGGGCCATCTGAAAAAAGTGTAAAATCCACAAAGACAGGACAGGCCATGGAGAACTGGGAGCCTTGTTATGCTGATGGGCGGGATGTAAATTGCCAACAGACACTCGGGAGAAGTGTATGGTGTTTCCTGAAACATCTAAAAAACAAAGCAACAGAGCCTAGGGCACTTCCACTTATGGTCCTATAGCTTAGGGAAATTAAAATCAAAAAGACACAGCCACCCCAAAGTTTGGGACGCCTCTGTTTACAAGAACCTCGTGTACAGTACAAGTTCAACATCGCAGAAAGTGAAAAATGGATAAAGAAGTTGTGGTATTTACTTACAAAGCAATATCACTCAGCAATGAAATCTATGTCATCAGGCCCTTAGCAGCACAATGAGTGGATTCAGGTATGATGATTCTAACTGAAATAAGTCACACAGAAAAAGAAACATCATAAGATATCAGTAATACACGGAATGTAAACTTGGCTACACAGGAACTGTATTACAGAACAGAACAGGGTCTCAAATTTAGAAAACCAACTTATGCTTGCTTAAGGGGAAAGGTGAGTTGGGGTGCTGCATAAAACCAGAGATTGAAATGAACACAGATAAAGTTCCTTAAGCCAAATATGGAATAGACAAGAGCTACTCCTTGCTCAACGAAATGGACTCAACACCGCATATTAAATGCCTAAGAATGTACCTGACTAGTAAGTATCTTAAAACCTATGGATTGCTATGTCTCCGAAAGAGAATCAAGCATGTGTACAGGGGCATAAACGCAGCAGTGATAGGATTGGAGAGGTTCGGTGAGCAAATGAAGACCCTTTGAAGTCATATTGCATGGTACCCATTCCACGGGTTTCAACTACCCAGGTTTAAGGTATTCTTCCTTCAGCTAAAACATGCATGTGGAACCTAGAGTATGATCAACCATGTGATCGGGAGACGTGTTCAAATCTGTCTCAGTTTTCGTACCCTGGTACTCGGGTGCAACATTCCAGACGCTTTACTAACACCCTCCCGACTTGGAGAGTCAGTCCCTTTAACCTCCTGTTTGGCCCAGTTTGCAATTTCTGCGGAAGATGAACAGGAATAGCGAGAACCAATGAGAGACTAGCTGGAGGTGTCTGGACGGGCAAATTTAACTCTCATTTCCCACCAGGAAGAGGAATTAACCAAAGGCTCAGCGTGCCGTGCCGGAACCAGATTAGGGCCTGAAGCCATCCTGCGCTGTTGCGGCCAGGTCACAAGAAAGCGAGTTGAAGAAAGGAGCTCAGGGGCACTGTAATTCACAAACCTGCAGAGTTATAAATGACAGCTATCGTCCAAAAATATACTGAAGTAAGGCTGCCAAGAGGACTTGAAAGCGGGGCAGAATTGCAGGAAACCGATTTCAGGAGGCAGACTGGAATTGCATTGAAAGCATAGGAAAAGAGGCAGAACGTCCACAATGATGCACTTGGCCAAAAAGGGCGTATGCGTTTTTTCCTGAATATATTCAGGAAAAAACGCATACGCCCTTTTTGGCCAACCAAGCAAGCATGCAAAGGAAATCTGCACTACAATGAAGCCTCACTTCCCCCCCGGTCAAAAGGGCCATCTGAAAAAAGTGTAAAATCCAGAAAGGCAGGACAGGCCATGGAGAACTGGGAGCCTTGTTATGCTGATGGGCGGGATGTAAATTGCCAACAGACACTCGGGAGAAGTGTATGGTGTTTCCTGAAACATCTAAAAAACAAAGCAACAGAGCCTAGGGCACTTCCACTTATGGTCCTATAGCTTAGGGAAATTAAAATCAAAAAGACACAGCCACCCCAAAGTTTGGGACGTCTCTGTTTACAAGAACCTCGTGTACAGTACAAGTTCAACATCGCAGAAAGTGAAAAATGGATAAAGAAGTTGTGGTATTTACTTACAAAGCAATATCACTCAGCAATGAAATCTATGTCATCAGGCCCTTAGCAGCACAATGAGTGGATTCAGGTATGATGATTCTAACTGAAATAAGTCACACAGAAAAAGAAACATCATAAGATATCAGTAATACACGGAATGTAAACTTGGCTACACAGGAACTGAATTACAGAACAGAACAGGGTCTCAAATTTAGAAAACCAACTTATGCTTGCTTAAGGGGAAAGGTGAGTTGGGGTGCTGCATAAAACCAGAGATTGAAATGAGCACAGATAAAGTTCCTTAAGCCAAATATGGAATAGACAAGAGCTACTCCTTGCTCAACGAAATGGACTCAACACCGCATATTAAATGCCTAAGAATGTACCTGACTAGTAAGTATCTTAAAACCTATGGATTGCTATGTCTCCGAAAGAGAATCAAGCATGTGTACAGGGGCATAAACGCAGCAGTGATAGGATTGGAGAGGTTCGGTGAGCAAATGAAGACCCTTTGAAGTCATATTGCATGGTACCCATTCCACGGGTTTCAACTACCCAGGTTTAAGGTATTCTTCCTTCAGCTAAAACATGCATGTGGAACCTAGAGTATGATCAACCATGTGATCGGGAGACGTGTTCAAATATGTCTCAGTTTTCGTACCCTGGTACTCGGGTGCAACATTCCAGACGCTTTACTAACACCCTCCCGACTTGGAGAGTCAGTCCCTTTAACCTCCTGTTTGGCCCAGTTTGCAATTTCTGCGGAAGATGAACAGGAATAGCGAGAACCAATGAGAGACTAGCTGGAGGTGTCTGGACGGGCAAATTTAACTCTCATTTCCCACGAGGAAGAGGAATTAACCAAAGGCTCAGCGTGCCGTGCCGGAACCAGATTAGGGCCTGAAGCCATCCTGCAGTGTTGCGGCCAGCTCAAAAGAAAGCGAGTTGAAGAAAGGAGTTCAGGGGCACTGTAATTCACAAACCTGCAGAGTTATAAATGACAGCTATCGTCCAAAAATATACTGAAGTAAGGCTGCCAAGAGGACTTGAAAGCGGGGCAGAATTGCAGGAAACCGATTTCAGGAGGTAGACTGGAATTGCATTGAAAGCATAGGAAAAGAGGCAGAACGTCCACAATGATGCACTTGGCCAAAAAGGGCGTATGCGTTTTTTCCTGAATATATTCAGGAAAAAACGCATACGCCCTTTTTGGCCAACCAAGCAACCTTGCAAAGGAAATCTGCACTACAATGAAGTCTCACTTCCCCCCGGTCAAAAGGGCCATCTGAAAAAAGTGTAAAATCCAGAAAGACAGGACAGGCCATGGAGAACTGGGAGCCTTGTTATGCTGATGGGCGGGATGTAAATTGCCAACAGACACTCGGGAGAAGTGTATGGTGTTTCCTGAAACATCTAAAAAACAAAGCAACAGAGCCTAGGGCACTTCCACTTATGGTCCTATAGCTTAGGGAAATTAAAATCAAAAAGACACAGCCACCCCAAAGTTTGGGACGCCTCTGTTTACAAGAACCTCGTTTACAGTACAAGTTCAACATCGCAGAAAGTGAAAAATGGATAAAGAAGTTGTGGTATTTACTTACAAAGCAATATCACTCAGCAATGAAATCTATGTCATCAGGCCCTTAGCAGCACAATGAGTGGATTCAGGTATGATGATTCTAACTGAAATAAGTCACACAGTAAAAGAAACATCATAAGATATCAGTAATACACGGAATGTAAACTTGGCTACACAGGAACTGTATTACAGAACAGAACAGGGTCTCAAATTTAGAAAACCAACTTATGCTTGCTTAAGGGGAAAGGTGAGTTGGGGTGCTGCATAAAACCAGAGATTGAAATGAACACAGATAAAGTTCCTTAAGCCAAATATGGAATAGACAAGAGCTACTCCTTGCTCAACGAAATGGACTCAACACCGCATATTAAATGCCTAAGAATGTACCTGACTAGTAAGTATCTTAAAACCTATGGATTGCTATGTCTCCGAAAGAGAATCAAGCATGTGTACAGGGGCATAAACGCAGCAGTGATAGGATTGGAGAGGTTCGGTGAGCAAATGAAGACCCTTTGAAGTCATATTGCATGGTACCCATTCCACGGGTTTCAACTACCCAGGTTTAAGGTATTCTTCCTTCAGCTAAAACATGCATGTGGAACCTAGAGTATGATCAACCATGTGATCGGGAGACGTGTTCAAATATGTCTCAGTTTTCGTACCCTGGTACTCGGGTGCAACATTCCAGACGCTTTACTAACACCCTCCCGACTTGGAGAGTCAGTCCCTTTAACCTCCTGTTTGGCCCAGTTTGCAATTTCTGCGGAAGATGAACAGGAATAGCGAGAACCAATGAGAGACTAGCTGGAGGTGTCTGGACGGGCAAATTTAACTCTCATTTCCCACCAGGAAGAGGAATTAACCAAAGGCTCAGCGTGCCGTGCCGGAACCAGATTAGGGCCTGAAGCCATCCTGCGGTGTTGCGGCCAGCTCAAAAGAAAGCGAGTTGAAGAAAGGAGCTCAGGGGCACTGTAATTCACAAACCTGCAGAGTTATAAATGACAGCTATCGTCCAAAAATATACTGAAGTAAGGCTGCCAAGAGGACTTGAAAGCGGGGCAGAATTGCAGGAAACCGATTTCAGGAGGCAGACTGGAATTGCATTGAAAGCATAGGAAAAGAGGCAGAACGTCCACAATGATGCACTTGGCCAAAAAGGGCGTATGCGTTTTTTCCTGAATATATTCAGGAAAAAACGCATACGCCCTTTTTGGCCAACCAAGCAAGCTTGCAAAGGAAATCTGCACTACAATGAAGTCTCACTTCCCCCCGGTCAAAAGGGCCATTTGAAAAAAGTGTAAAATCCAGAAAGGCAGGACAGGCCATGGAGAACTGGGAGCCTTGTTATGCTGATGGGCGGGATGTAAATTGCCAACAGACACTCGGGAGAAGTGTATGGTGTTTCCTGAAACATCTAAAAAACAAAGCAACAGAGCCTAGGGCACTTCCACTTATGGTCCTATAGCTTAGGGAAATTAAAATCAAAAAGACACAGCCACCCCAAAGTTTGGGACGCCTCTGTTTACAAGAACCTCGTTTACAGTACAAGTTCAACATCGCAGAAAGTGAAAAATGGATAAAGAAGTTGTGGTATTTACTTACAAAGCAATATCACTCAGCAATGAAATCTATGTCATCAGGCCCTTAGCAGCACAATGAGTGGATTCAGGTATGATGATTCTAACTGAAATAAGTCACACAGAAAAAGAAACATCATAAGATATCAGTAATACACGGAATGTAAACTTGGCTACACAGGAACTGTATTACAGAACAGAACAGGGTCTCAAATTTAGAAAACCAACTTATGCTTGCTTAAGGGGAAAGGTGAGTTGGGGTGCTGCATAAAACCAGAGATTGAAATGAACACAGATAAAGTTCCTTAAGCCAAATATGGAATAGACAAGAGCTACTCCTTGCTCAACGAAATGGACTCAACACCGCATATTAAATGCCTAAGAATGTACCTGACTAGTAAGTATCTTAAAACCTATGGATTGCTATGTCTCCGAAAGAGAATCAAGCATGTGTACAGGGGCATAAACGCAGCAGTGATAGGATTGGAGAGGTTCGGTGAGCAAATGAAGACCCTTTGAAGTCATATTGCATGGTACCCATTCCACGGGTTTCAACTACCCAGGTTTAAGGTATTCTTCCTTCAGCTAAAACATGCATGTGGAACCTAGAGTATGATCAACCATGTGATCGGGAGACGTGTTCAAATATGTCTCAGTTTTCGTACCCTGGTACTCGGGTGCAACATTCCAGACGCTTTACTAACACCCTCCCGACTTGGAGAGTCAGTCCCTTTAACCTCCTGTTTGGCCCAGTTTGCAATTTCTGCGGAAGATGAACAGGAATAGCGAGAACCAATGAGAGACTAGCTGGAGGTGTCTGGACGGGCAAATTTAACTCTCATTTCCCACCAGGAAGAGGAATTAACCAAAGGCTCAGCGTGCCGTGCCGGAACCAGATTAGGGCCTGAAGCCATCCTGCGGTGTTGCGGCCAGCTCAAAAGAAAGCAAGTTGAAGAAAGGAGCTCAGGGGCACTGTAATTCACAAACCTGCAGAGTTATAAATGACAGCTATCGTCCAAAAATATACTGAAGTAAGGCTGCCAAGAGGACTTGAAAGCGGGGCAGAATTGCAGGAAACCGATTTCAGGAGGCAGACTGGAATTGCATTGAAAGCATAGGAAAAGAGGCAGAACGTCCACAATGATGCACTTGGCCAAAAAGGGCGTATGCGTTTTTTCCTGAATATATTCAGGAAAAAACGCATACGCCCTTTTTGGCCAACCAAGCAAGCTTGCAAAGGAAATCTGCACTACAATGAAGTCTCACTTCCCCCCGGTCAAAAGGGCCATCTGAAAAAAGTGTAAAATCCAGAAAGGCAGGACAGGCCATGGAGAACTGGGAGCCTTGTTATGCTGATGGGCGGGATGTAAATTGCCAACAGACACTCGGGAGAAGTGTATGGTGTTTCCTGAAACATCTAAAAAACAAAGCAACAGAGCCTAGGGCACTTCCACTTATGGTCCTATAGCTTAGGGAAATTAAAATCAAAAAGACACAGCCACCCCAAAGTTTGGGACGCCTCTGTTTACAAGAACCTCGTTTACAGTACAAGTTCAACATCGCAGAAAGTGAAAAATGGATAAAGAAGTTGTGGTATTTACTTACAAAGCAATATCACTCAGCAATGAAATCTATGTCATCAGGCCCTTAGCAGCACAATGAGTGGATTCAGGTATGATGATTCTAACTGAAATAAGTCACACAGAAAAAGAAACATCATAAGATATCAGTAATACACGGAATGTAAACTTGGCTACACAGGAACTGAATTACAGAACAGAACAGGGTCTCAAATTTAGAAAACCAACTTATGCTTGCTTAAGGGGAAAGGTGAGTTGGGGTGCTGCATAAAACCAGAGATTGAAATGAACACAGATAAAGTTCCTTAAGCCAAATATGGAATAGACAAGAGCTACTCCTTGCTCAACGAAATGGACTCAACACCGCATATTAAATGCCTAAGAATGTACCTGACTAGTAAGTATCTTAAAACCTATGGATTGCTATGTCTCCGAAAGAGAATCAAGCATGTGTACAGGGGCATAAACGCAGCAGTGATAGGATTGGAGAGGTTCGGTGAGCAAATGAAGACCCTTTGAAGTCATATTGCATGGTACCCATTCCACGGGTTTCAACTACCCAGGTTTAAGGTATTCTTCCTTCAGCTAAAACATGCATGTGGAACCTAGAGTATGATCAACCATGTGATCGGGAGACGTGTTCAAATATGTCTCAGTTTTCGTACCCTGGTACTCGGGTGCAACATTCCAGACGCTTTACTAACACCCTCCCGACTTGGAGAGTCAGTCCCTTTAACCTCCTGTTTGGCCCAGTTTGCAATTTCTGCGGAAGATGAACAGGAATAGCGAGAACCAATGAGAGACTAGCTGGAGGTGTCTGGACGGGCAAATTTAACTCTCATTTCCCACCAGGAAGAGGAATTAACCAAAGGCTCAGCGTGCCGTGCCGGAACCAGATTAGGGCCTGAAGCCATCCTGCGGTGTTGCGGCCAGCTCAAAAGAAAGCGAGTTGAAGAAAGGAGCTCAGGGGCACTGTAATTCACAAACCTGCAGAGTTATAAATGACAGCTATCGTCCAAAAATATACTGAAGTAAGGCTGCCAAGAGGACTTGAAAGCGGGGCAGAATTGCAGGAAACCGATTTCAGGAGGCAGACTGGAATTGCATTGAAAGCATAGGAAAAGAGGCAGAACGTCCACAATGATGCACTTGGCCAAAAAGGGCGTATGCGTTTTTTCCTGAATATATTCAGGAAAAAACGCATACGCCCTTTTTGGCCAACCAAGCAAGCTTGCAAAGGAAATCTGCACTACAATGAAGTCTCACTTCCCCCCGGTCAAAAGGGCCATCTGAAAAAAGTGTAAAATCCAGAAAGGCAGGACAGGCCATGGAGAACTGGGAGCCTTGTTATGCTGATGGGCGGGATGTAAATTGCCAACAGACACTCGGGAGAAGTGTATGGTGTTTCCTGAAACATCTAAAAAACAAAGCAACAGAGCCTAGGGCACTTCCACTTATGGTCCTATAGCTTAGGGAAATTAAAATCAAAAAGACACAGCCACCCCAAAGTTTGGGACGCCTCTGTTTACAAGAACCTCGTTTACAGTACAAGTTCAACATCGCAGAAAGTGAAAAATGGATAAAGAAGTTGTGGTATTTACTTACAAAGCAATATCACTCAGCAATGAAATCTATGTCATCAGGCCCTTAGCAGCACAATGAGTGGATTCAGGTATGATGATTCTAACTGAAATAAGTCACACAGAAAAAGAAACATCATAAGATATCAGTAATACACGGAATGTAAACTTGGCTACACAGGAACTGAATTACAGAACAGAACAGGGTCTCAAATTTAGAAAACCAACTTATGCTTGCTTAAGGGTAAAGGTGAGTTGGGGTGCTGCATAAAACCAGAGATTGAAATGAGCACAGATAAAGTTCCTTAAGCCAAATATGGAATAGACAAGAGCTACTCCTTGCTCAACGAAATGGACTCAACACCGCATATTAAATGCCTAAGAATGTACCTGACTAGTAAGTATCTTAAAACCTATGGATTGCTATGTCTCTGAAAGAGAATCAAGCATGTGTACAGGGGCATAAACGCAGCAGTGATAGGATTGGAGAGGTTCGGTGAGCAAATGAAGACCCTTTGAAGTCATATTGCATGGTACCCATTCCACGGGTTTCAACTACCCAGGTTTAAGGTATTCTTCCTTCAGCTAAAACATGCATGTGGAACCTAGAGTATGATCAACCATGTGATCGGGAGACGTGTTCAAATATGTCTCAGTTTTCGTACCCTGGTACTCGGGTGCAACATTCCAGACGCTTTACTAACACCCTCTCGACTTGGAGAGTCAGTCCCTTTAACCTCCTGTTTGGCCCAGTTTGCAATTTCTGCGGAAGATGAACAGGAATAGCGAGAACCAATGAGAGACTAGCTGGAGGTGTCTGGACGGGCAAATTTAACTCTCATTTCCCACGAGGAAGAGGAATTAACCAAAGGCTCAGCGTGCCGTGCCGGAACCAGATTAGGGCCTGAAGCCATCCTGCAGTGTTGCGGCCAGCTCAAAAGAAAGCGAGTTGAAGAAAGGAGTTCAGGGGCACTGTAATTCACAAACCTGCAGAGTTATAAATGACAGCTATCGTCCAAAAATATACTGAAGTAAGGCTGCCAAGAGGACTTGAAAGCGGGGCAGAATTGCAGGAAACCGATTTCAGGAGGTAGACTGGAATTGCATTGAAAGCATAGGAAAAGAGGCAGAACGTCCACAATGATGCACTTGGCCAAAAAGGGCGTATGCGTTTTTTCCTGAATATATTCAGGAAAAAACGCATACGCCCTTTTTGGCCAACCAAGCAAGCTTGCAAAGGAAATCTGCACTACAATGAAGTCTCACTTCCCCCCGGTCAAAAGGGCCATCTGAAAAAAGTGTAAAATCCAGAAAGGCAGGACAGGCCATGGAGAACTGGGAGCCTTGTTATGCTGATGGGCGGGATGTAAATTGCCAACAGACACTCGGGAGAAGTGTATGGTGTTTCCTGAAACATCTAAAAACCAAAGCAACAGAGCCTAGGGCACTTCCACTTATGGTCCTATAGCTTAGGGAAATTAAAATCAAAAAGACACAGCCACCCCAAAGTTTGGGACGCCTCTGTTTACAAGAACCTCGTTTACAGTACAAGTTCAACATCGCAGAAAGTGAAAAATGGATAAAGAAGTTGTGGTATTTACTTACAAAGCAATATCACTCAGCAATGAAATCTATGTCATCAGGCCCTTAGCAGCACAATGAGTGGATTCAGGTATGATGATTCTAACTGAAATAAGTCACACAGAAAAAGAAACATCATAAGATATCAGTAATACACGGAATGTAAACTTGGCTACACAGGAACTGTATTACAGAACAGAACAGGGTCTCAAATTTAGAAAACCAACTTATGCTTGCTTAAGGGGAAAGGTGAGTTGGGGTGCTGCATAAAACCAGAGATTGAAATGAACACAGATAAAGTTCCTTAAGCCAAATATGGAATAGACAAGAGCTACTCCTTGCTCAACGAAATGGACTCAACACCGCATATTAAATGCCTAAGAATGTACCTGACTAGTAAGTATCTTAAAACCTATGGATTGCTATGTCTCCGAAAGAGAATCAAGCATGTGTACAGGGGCATAAACGCAGCAGTGATAGGATTGGAGAGGTTCGGTGAGCAAATGAAGACCCTTTGAAGTCATATTGCATGGTACCCATTCCACGGGTTTCAACTACCCAGGTTTAAGGTATTCTTCCTTCAGCTAAAACATGCATGTGGAACCTAGAGTATGATCAACCATGTGATCGGGAGACGTGTTCAAATATGTCTCAGTTTTCGTACCCTGGTACTCGGGTGCAACATTCCAGACGCTTTACTAACACCCTCCCGACTTGGAGAGTCAGTCCCTTTAACCTCCTGTTTGGCCCAGTTTGCAATTTCTGCGGAAGATGAACAGGAATAGCGAGAACCAATGAGAGACTAGCTGGAGGTGTCTGGACGGGCAAATTTAACTCTCATTTCCCACCAGGAAGAGGAATTAACCAAAGGCTCAGCGTGCCGTGCCGGAACCAGATTAGGGCCTGAAGCCATCCTGCGGTGTTGCGGCCAGCTCAAAAGAAAGCGAGTTGAAGAAAGGAGCTCAGGGGCACTGTAATTCACAAACCTGCAGAGTTATAAATGACAGCTATCGTCCAAAAATATACTGAAGTAAGGCTGCCAAGAGGACTTGAAAGCGGGGCAGAATTGCAGGAAACCGATTTCAGGAGGCAGACTGGAATTGCATTGAAAGCATAGGAAAAGAGGCAGAACGTCCACAATGATGCACTTGGCCAAAAAGGGCGTATGCGTTTTTTCCTGAATATATTCAGGAAAAAATGCATACGCCCTTTTTGGCCAACCAAGCAACCTTGCAAAGGAAATCTGCACTACAATGAAGTCTCACTTCCCCCCGGTCAAAAGGGCCATCTGAAAAAAGTGTAAAATCCAGAAAGGCAGGACAGGCCATGGAGAACTGGGAGCCTTGTTATGCTGATGGGCGGGATGTAAATTGCCAACAGACACTCGGGAGAAGTGTATGGTGTTTCCTGAAACATCTAAAAAACAAAGCAACAGAGCCTAGGGCACTTCCACTTATGGTCCTATAGCTTAGGGAAATTAAAATCAAAAAGACACAGCCACCCCAAAGTTTGGGACGCCTCTGTTTACAAGAACCTCATTTACAGTACAAGTTCAACATCGCAGAAAGTGAAAAATGGATAAAGAAGTTGTGGTATTTACTTACAAAGCAATATCACTCAGCAATGAAATCTATGTCATCAGGCCCTTAGCAGCACAATGAGTGGATTCAGGTATGATGATTCTAACTGAAATAAGTCACACAGAAAAAGAAACATCATAAGATATCAGTAATACACGGAATGTAAACTTGGCTACACAGGAACTGAATTACAGAACAGAACAGGGTCTCAAATTTAGAAAACCAACTTATGCTTGCTTAAGGGGAAAGGTGAGTTGGGGTGCTGCATAAAACCAGAGATTGAAATGAGCACAGATAAAGTTCCTTAAGCCAAATATGGAATAGACAAGAGCTACTCCTTGCTCAACGAAATGGACTCAACACCGCATATTAAATGCCTAAGAATGTACCTGACTAGTAAGTATCTTAAAACCTATGGATTGCTATGTCTCCGAAAGAGAATCAAGCATGTGTACAGGGGCATAAACGCAGCAGTGATAGGATTGGAGAGGTTCGGTGAGCAAATGAAGACCCTTTGAAGTCATATTGCATGGTACCCATTCCAAGGGTTTCAACTACCCAGGTTTAAGGTATTCTTCCTTCAGCTAAAACATGCATGTGGAACCTAGAGTATGATCAACCATGTGATCGGGAGACGTGTTCAAATATGTCTCAGTTTTCGTACCCTGGTACTCGGGTGCAACATTCCAGACGCTTTACTAACACCCTCCCGACTTGGAGAGTCAGTCCCTTTAACCTCCTGTTTGGCCCAGTTTGCAATTTCTGCGGAAGATGAACAGGAATAGCGAGAACCAATGAGAGACTAGCTGGAGGTGTCTGGACGGGCAAATTTAACTCTCATTTCCCACCAGGAAGAGGAATTAACCAAAGGCTCAGCGTGCCGTGCCGGAACCAGATTAGGGCCTGAAGCCATCCTGCGGTGTTGCGGCCAGGTCACAAGAAAGCGAGTTGAAGAAAGGAGCTCAGGGGCACTGTAATTCACAAACCTGCAGAGTTATAAATGACAGCTATCGTCCAAAAATATACTGAAGTAAGGCTGCCAAGAGGACTTGAAAGCGGGGCAGAATTGCAGGAAACCGATTTCAGGAGGCAGACTGGAATTGCATTGAAAGCATAGGAAAAGAGGCAGAACGTCCACAATGATGCACTTGGCCAAAAAGGGCGTATGCGTTTTTTCCTGAATATATTCAGGAAAAAACGCATACGCCCTTTTTGGCCAACCAAGCAAGCTTGCAAAGGAAATCTGCACTACAATGAAGTCTCACTTCCCCCCGGTCAAAAGGGCCATCTGAAAAAAGTGTAAAATCCAGAAAGGCAGGACAGGCCATGGAGAACTGGGAGCCTTGTTATGCTGATGGGCGGGATGTAAATTGCCAACAGACACTCGGGAGAAGTGTATGGTGTTTCCTGAAACATCTAAAAAACAAAGCAACAGAGCCTAGGGCACTTCCACTTATGGTCCTATAGCTTAGGGAAATTAAAATCAAAAAGACACAGCCACCCCAAAGTTTGGGACGCCTCTGTTTACAAGAACCTCGTTTACAGTACAAGTTCAACATCGCAGAAAGTGAAAAATGGATAAAGAAGTTGTGGTATTTACTTACAAAGCAATATCACTCAGCAATGAAATCTATGTCATCAGGCCCTTAGCAGCACAATGAGTGGATTCAGGTATGATGATTCTAACTGAAATAAGTCACACAGAAAAAGAAACATCATAAGATATCAGTAATACACGGAATGTAAACTTGGCTACACAGGAACTGAATTACAGAACAGAACAGGGTCTCAAATTTAGAAAACCAACTTATGCTTCCTTAAGGGTAAAGGTGAGTTGGGGTGCTGCATAAAACCAGAGATTGAAATGAGCACAGATAAAGTTCCTTAAGCCAAATATGGAATAGACAAGAGCTACCTCTTGCTCAACGAAATGGACTCAACACCGCATATTAAATGCCTAAGAATGTACCTGACTAGTAAGTATCTTAAAACCTATGGATTGCTATGTCTCCGAAAGAGAATCAAGCATGTGTACAGGGGCATAAACGCAGCAGTGATAGGATTGGAGAGGTTCGGTGAGCAAATGAAGACCCTTTGAAGTCATATTGCATGGTACCCATTCCACAGGTTTCAACTACCCAGGTTTAAGGTATTCTTCCTTCAGCTAAAACATGCATGTGGAACCTAGAGTATGATCAACCATGTGATCGGGAGACGTGTTCAAATATGTCTCAGTTTTCGTACCCTAGTACTCGGGTGCAACATTCCAGACACTTTACTAACACCCTCCCGACTTGGAGAGTCAGTCCCTTTAACCTCCTGTTTGGCCCAGTTTGCAATTTCTGCGGAAGATGAACAGGAATAGCGAGAACCAATGAGAGACTAGCTGGAGGTGTCTGGACGGGCAAATTTAACTCTCATTTCCCACCAGGAAGAGGAATTAACCAAAGGCTCAGCGTGCCGTGCCGGAACCAGATTAGGGCCTGAAGCCATCCTGCGGTGTTGCGGCCAGCTCAAAAGAAAGCGAGTTGAAGAAAGGAGCTCAGGGGCACTGTAATTCACAAACCTGCAGAGTTATAAATGACAGCTATCGTCCAAAAATATACTGAAGTAAGGCTGCCAAGAGGACTTGAAAGCGGGGCAGAATTGCAGGAAACCGATTTCAGGAGGTAGACTGGAATTGCATTGAAAGCATAGGAAAAGAGGCAGAACGTCCACAATGATGCACTTGGCCAAAAAGGGCGTATGCGTTTTTTCCTGAATATATTCAGGAAAAAACGCATACGCCCTTTTTGGCCAACCAAGCAAGCTTGCAAAGGAAATCTGCACTACAATGAAGTCTCACTTCCCCCCGGTCAAAAGGGCCATCTGAAAAAAGTGTAAAATCCAGAAAGGCAGGACAGGCCATGGAGAACTGGGAGTCTTGTTATGCTGATG
This sequence comes from Pseudorca crassidens, assembly GCF_039906515.1. NCBI lineage: Eukaryota > Metazoa > Chordata > Mammalia > Artiodactyla > Delphinidae > Pseudorca > Pseudorca crassidens. The sequence goes on along the minus strand of NW_027136325.1, from coordinate 229,442 downwards.
GGCGGGATGTAAATTGCCAACAGACACTCGGGAGAAGTGTATGGTGTTTCCTGAAACATCTAAAAAACAAAGCAACAGAGCCTAGGGCACTTCCACTTATGGTCCTATAGCTTAGGGAAATTAAAATCAAAAAGACACAGCCACCCCAAAGTTTGGGACGCCTCTGTTTAAAAGAACCTCGTGTACAGTACAAGTTCAACATCGCAGAAAGTGAAAAATGGATAAAGAAGTTGTGGTATTTACTTACAAAGCAATATCACTCAGCAATGAAATCTATGTCATCAGGCCCTTAGCAGCACAATGAGTGGATTCAGGTATGATGATTCTAACTGAAATAAGTCACACAGAAAAAGAAACATCATAAGATATCAGTAATACACGGAATGTAAACTTGGCTACACAGGAACTGAATTACAGAACAGAACAGGGTCTCAAATTTAGAAAACCAACTTATGCTTGCTTAAGGGGAAAGGTGAGTTGGGGTGCTGCATAAAACCAGAGATTGAAATGAGCACAGATAAAGTTCCTTAAGCCAAATATGGAATAGACAAGAGCTACTCCTTGCTCAACGAAATGGACTCAACACCGCATATTAAATGCCTAAGAATGTACCTGACTAGTAAGTATCTTAAAACCTATGGATTGCTATGTCTCCGAAAGAGAATCAAGCATGTGTACAGGGGCATAAACGCAGCAGTGATAGGATTGGAGAGGTTCGGTGAGCAAATGAAGACCCTTTGAAGTCATATTGCATGGTACCCATTCCAAGGGTTTCAACTACCCAGGTTTAAGGTATTCTTCCTTCAGCTAAAACATGCATGTGGAACCTAGAGTATGATCAACCATGTGATCGGGAGACGTGTTCAAATATGTCTCAGTTTTCGTACCCTGGTACTCGGGTGCAACATTCCAGACGCTTTACTAACACCCTCCCGACTTGGAGAGTCAGTCCCTTTAACCTCCTGTTTGGCCCAGTTTGCAATTTCTGCGGAAGATGAACAGGAATAGCGAGAACCAATGAGAGACTAGCTGGAGGTGTCTGGACGGGCAAATTTAACTCTCATTTCCCACCAGGAAGAGGAATTAACCAAAGGCTCAGCGTGCCGTGCCGGAACCAGATTAGGGCCTGAAGCCATCCTGCGGTGTTGCGGCCAGGTCACAAGAAAGCGAGTTGAAGAAAGGAGCTCAGGGGCACTGTAATTCACAAACCTGCAGAGTTATAAATGACAGCTATCGTCCAAAAATATACTGAAGTAAGGCTGCCAAGAGGACTTGAAAGCGGGGCAGAATTGCAGGAAACCGATTTCAGGAGGCAGACTGGAATTGCATTGAAAGCATAGGAAAAGAGGCAGAACGTCCACAATGATGCACTTGGCCAAAAAGGGCGTATGCGTTTTTTCCTGAATATATTCAGGAAAAAACGCATACGCCCTTTTTGGCCAACCAAGCAAGCTTGCAAAGGAAATCTGCACTACAATGAAGTCTCACTTCCCCCCGGTCAAAAGGGCCATCTGAAAAAAGTGTAAAATCCAGAAAGGCAGGACAGGCCATGGAGAACTGGGAGCCTTGTTATGCTGATGGGCGGGATGTAAATTGCCAACAGACACTCGGGAGAAGTGTATGGTGTTTCCTGAAACATCTAAAAAACAAAGCAACAGAGCCTAGGGCACTTCCACTTATGGTCCTATAGCTTAGGGAAATTAAAATCAAAAAGACACAGCCACCCCAAAGTTTGGGACGCCTCTGTTTACAAGAACCTCGTTTACAGTACAAGTTCAACATCGCAGAAAGTGAAAAATGGATAAAGAAGTTGTGGTATTTACTTACAAAGCAATATCACTCAGCAATGAAATCTATGTCATCAGGCCCTTAGCAGCACAATGAGTGGATTCAGGTATGATGATTCTAACTGAAATAAGTCACACAGAAAAAGAAACATCATAAGATATCAGTAATACACGGAATGTAAACTTGGCTACACAGGAACTGAATTACAGAACAGAACAGGGTCTCAAATTTAGAAAACCAACTTATGCTTCCTTAAGGGTAAAGGTGAGTTGGGGTGCTGCATAAAACCAGAGATTGAAATGAGCACAGATAAAGTTCCTTAAGCCAAATATGGAATAGACAAGAGCTACCTCTTGCTCAACGAAATGGACTCAACACCGCATATTAAATGCCTAAGAATGTACCTGACTAGTAAGTATCTTAAAACCTATGGATTGCTATGTCTCCGAAAGAGAATCAAGCATGTGTACAGGGGCATAAACGCAGCAGTGATAGGATTGGAGAGGTTCGGTGAGCAAATGAAGACCCTTTGAAGTCATATTGCATGGTACCCATTCCACAGGTTTCAACTACCCAGGTTTAAGGTATTCTTCCTTCAGCTAAAACATGCATGTGGAACCTAGAGTATGATCAACCATGTGATCGGGAGACGTGTTCAAATATGTCTCAGTTTTCGTACCCTAGTACTCGGGTGCAACATTCCAGACACTTTACTAACACCCTCCCGACTTGGAGAGTCAGTCCCTTTAACCTCCTGTTTGGCCCAGTTTGCAATTTCTGCGGAAGATGAACAGGAATAGCGAGAACCAATGAGAGACTAGCTGGAGGTGTCTGGACGGGCAAATTTAACTCTCATTTCCCACCAGGAAGAGGAATTAACCAAAGGCTCAGCGTGCCGTGCCGGAACCAGATTAGGGCCTGAAGCCATCCTGCGGTGTTGCGGCCAGCTCAAAAGAAAGCGAGTTGAAGAAAGGAGCTCAGGGGCACTGTAATTCACAAACCTGCAGAGTTATAAATGACAGCTATCGTCCAAAAATATACTGAAGTAAGGCTGCCAAGAGGACTTGAAAGCGGGGCAGAATTGCAGGAAACCGATTTCAGGAGGTAGACTGGAATTGCATTGAAAGCATAGGAAAAGAGGCAGAACGTCCACAATGATGCACTTGGCCAAAAAGGGCGTATGCGTTTTTTCCTGAATATATTCAGGAAAAAACGCATACGCCCTTTTTGGCCAACCAAGCAAGCTTGCAAAGGAAATCTGCACTACAATGAAGTCTCACTTCCCCCCGGTCAAAAGGGCCATCTGAAAAAAGTGTAAAATCCAGAAAGGCAGGACAGGCCATGGAGAACTGGGAGTCTTGTTATGCTGATGGGCGGGATGTAAATTGCCAACAGACACTCTGGAGAAGTGTATGGTGTTTCCTGAAACATCTAAAAAACAAAGCAACAGAGCCTAGGGCACTTCCACTTATGGTCCTATAGCTTAGGGAAATTAAAATCAAAAAGACACAGCCACCCCAAAGTTTGGGACGCCTCTGTTTACAAGAACCTCGTTTACAGTACAAGTTCAACATCGCAGAAAGTGAAAAATGGATAAAGAAGTTGTGGTATTTACTTACAAAGCAATATCACTCAGCAATGAAATCTATGTCATCAGGCCCTTAGCAGCACAATGAGTGGATTCAGGTATGATGATTCTAACTGAAATAAGTCACACAGAAAAAGAAACATCATAAGATATCAGTAATACACGGAATGTAAACTTGGCTACACAGGAACTGTATTACAGAACAGAACAGGGTCTCAAATTTAGAAAACCAACTTATGCTTGCTTAAGGGGAAAGGTGAGTTGGGGTGCTGCATAAAACCAGAGATTGAAATGAACACAGATAAAGTTCCTTAAGCCAAATATGGAATAGACAAGAGCTACTCCTTGCTCAACGAAATGGACTCAACACCGCATATTAAATGCCTAAGAATGTACCTGACTAGTAAGTATCTTAAAACCTATGGATTGCTATGTCTCCGAAAGAGAATCAAGCATGTGTACAGGGGCATAAACGCAGCAGTGATAGGATTGGAGAGGTTCGGTGAGCAAATGAAGACCCTTTGAAGTCATATTGCATGGTACCCATTCCACGGGTTTCAACTACCCAGGTTTAAGGTATTCTTCCTTCAGCTAAAACATGCATGTGGAACCTAGAGTATGATCAACCATGTGATCGGGAGACGTGTTCAAATATGTCTCAGTTTTCGTACCCTGGTACTCGGGTGCAACATTCCAGACGCTTTACTAACACCCTCCCGACTTGGAGAGTCAGTCCCTTTAACCTCCTGTTTGGCCCAGTTTGCAATTTCTGCGGAAGATGAACAGGAATAGCGAGAACCAATGAGAGACTAGCTGGAGGTGTCTGGACGGGCAAATTTAACTCTCATTTCCCACCAGGAAGAGGAATTAACCAAAGGCTCAGCGTGCCGTGCCGGAACCAGATTAGGGCCTGAAGCCATCCTGCGGTGTTGCGGCCAGCTCAAAAGAAAGCGAGTTGAAGAAAGGAGCTCAGGGGCACTGTAATTCACAAACCTGCAGAGTTATAAATGACAGCTATCGTCCAAAAATATACTGAAGTAAGGCTGCCAAGAGGACTTGAAAGCGGGGCAGAATTGCAGGAAACCGATTTCAGGAGGCAGACTGGAATTGCATTGAAAGCATAGGAAAAGAGGCAGAACGTCCACAATGATGCACTTGGCCAAAAAGGGCGTATGCGTTTTTTCCTGAATATATTCAGGAAAAAACGCATACGCCCTTTTTGGCCAACCAAGCAAGCTTGCAAAGGAAATCTGCACTACAATGAAGTCTCACTTCCCCCCGGTCAAAAGGGCCATCTGAAAAAAGTGTAAAATCCAGAAAGGCAGGACAGGCCATGGAGAACTGGGAGCCTTGTTATGCTGATGGGCGGGATGTAAATTGCCAACAGACACTCGGGAGAAGTGTATGGTGTTTCCTGAAACATCTAAAAAACAAAGCAACAGAGCCTAGGGCACTTCCACTTATGGTCCTATAGCTTAGGGAAATTAAAATCAAAAAGACACAGCCACCCCAAAGTTTGGGACGCCTCTGTTTACAAGAACCTCATTTACAGTACAAGTTCAACATCGCAGAAAGTGAAAAATGGATAAAGAAGTTGTGGTATTTACTTACAAAGCAATATCACTCAGCAATGAAATCTATGTCATCAGGCCCTTAGCAGCACAATGAGTGGATTCAGGTATGATGATTCTAACTGAAATAAGTCACACAGAAAAAGAAACATCATAAGATATCAGTAATACACGGAATGTAAACTTGGCTACACAGGAACTGAATTACAGAACAGAACAGGGTCTCAAATTTAGAAAACCAACTTATGCTTGCTTAAGGGGAAAGGTGAGTTGGGGTGCTGCATAAAACCAGAGATTGAAATGAGCACAGATAAAGTTCCTTAAGCCAAATATGGAATAGACAAGAGCTACTCCTTGCTCAACGAAATGGACTCAACACCGCATATTAAATGCCTAAGAATGTACCTGACTAGTAAGTATCTTAAAACCTATGGATTGCTATGTCTCCGAAAGAGAATCAAGCATGTGTACAGGGGCATAAACGCAGCAGTGATAGGATTGGAGAGGTTCGGTGAGCAAATGAAGACCCTTTGAAGTCATATTGCATGGTACCCATTCCAAGGGTTTCAACTACCCAGGTTTAAGGTATTCTTCCTTCAGCTAAAACATGCATGTGGAACCTAGAGTATGATCAACCATGTGATCGGGAGACGTGTTCAAATATGTCTCAGTTTTCGTACCCTGGTACTCGGGTGCAACATTCCAGACGCTTTACTAACACCCTCCCGACTTGGAGAGTCAGTCCCTTTAACCTCCTGTTTGGCCCAGTTTGCAATTTCTGCGGAAGATGAACAGGAATAGCGAGAACCAATGAGAGACTAGCTGGAGGTGTCTGGACGGGCAAATTTAACTCTCATTTCCCACCAGGAAGAGGAATTAACCAAAGGCTCAGCGTGCCGTGCCGGAACCAGATTAGGGCCTGAAGCCATCCTGCAGTGTTGCGGCCAGCTCAAAAGAAAGCGAGTTGAAGAAAGGAGCTCAGGGACACTGTAATTCACAAACCTGCAGAGTTATAAATGACAGCTATCGTCCAAAAATATACTGAAGTAAGGCTGCCAAGAGGACTTGAAAGCGGGGTAGAATTGCAGGAAACCGATTTCAGGAGGTAGACTGGAATTGCATTGAAAGCATAGGAAAAGAGGCAGAACGTCCACAATGATGCACTTGGCCAAAAAGGGCGTATGCGTTTTTTCCTGAATATATTCAGGAAAAAACGCATACGCCCTTTTTGGCCAACCAAGCAAGCTTGCAAAGGAAATCTGCACTACAATGAAGTCTCACTTCCCCCCGGTCAAAAGGGCCATCTGAAAAAAGTGTAAAATCCAGAAAGGCAGGACAGGCCATGGAGAACTGGGAGCCTTGTTATGCTGATGGGCGGGATGTAAATTGCCAACAGACACTCGGGAGAAGTGTATGGTGTTTCCTGAAACATCTAAAAAACAAAGCAACAGAGCCTAGGGCACTTCCACTTATGGTCCTATAGCTTAGGGAAATTAAAATCAAAAAGACACAGCCACCCCAAAGTTTGGGACGCCTCTGTTTACAAGAACCTCGTTTACAGTACAAGTTCAACATCGCAGAAAGTGAAAAATGGATAAAGAAGTTGTGGTATTTACTTACAAAGCAATATCACTCAGCAATGAAATCTATGTCATCAGGCCCTTAGCAGCACAATGAGTGGATTCAGGTATGATGATTCTAACTGAAATAAGTCACACAGAAAAAGAAACATCATAAGATATCAGTAATACACGGAATGTAAACTTGGCTACACAGGAACTGAATTACAGAACAGAACAGGGTCTCAAATTTAGAAAACCAACTTATGCTTGCTTAAGGGGAAAGGTGAGTTGGGGTGCTGCATAAAACCAGAGATTGAAATGAGCACAGATAAAGTTCCTTAAGCCAAATATGGAATAGACAAGAGCTACCTCTTGCTCAACGAAATGGACTCAACACCGCATATTAAATGCCTAAGAATGTACCTGACTAGTAAGTATCTTAAAACCTATGGATTGCTATGTCTCCGAAAGAGAATCAAGCATGTGTACAGGGGCATAAACGCAGCAGTGATAGGATTGGAGAGGTTCGGTGAGCAAATGAAGACCCTTTGAAGTCATATTGCATGGTACCCATTCCACAGGTTTCAACTACCCAGGTTTAAGGTATTCTTCCTTCAGCTAAAACATGCATGTGGAACCTAGAGTATGATCAACCATGTGATCGGGAGACGTGTTCAAATATGTCTCAGTTTTCGTACCCTGGTACTCGGGTGCAACATTCCAGACACTTTACTAACACCCTCCCGACTTGGAGAGTCAGTCCCTTTAACCTCCTGTTTGGCCCAGTTTGCAATTTCTGCGGAAGATGAACAGGAATAGCGAGAACCAATGAGAGACTAGCTGGAGGTGTCTGGACGGGCAAATTTAACTCTCATTTCCCACCAGGAAGAGGAATTAACCAAAGGCTCAGCGTGCCGTGCCGGAACCAGATTAGGGCCTGAAGCCATCCTGCGGTGTTGCGGCCAGCTCAAAAGAAAGCGAGTTGAAGAAAGGAGCTCAGGGGCACTGTAATTCACAAACCTGCAGAGTTATAAATGACAGCTATCGTCCAAAAATATACTGAAGTAAGGCTGCCAAGAGGACTTGAAAGCGGGGCAGAATTGCAGGAAACCGATTTCAGGAGGTAGACTGGAATTGCATTGAAAGCATAGGAAAAGAGGCAGAACGTCCACAATGATGCACTTGGCCAAAAAGGGCGTATGCGTTTTTTCCTGAATATATTCAGGAAAAAACGCATACGCCCTTTTTGGCCAACCAAGCAAGCTTGCAAAGGAAATCTGCACTACAATGAAGTCTCACTTCCCCCCGGTCAAAAGGGCCATCTGAAAAAAGTGTAAAATCCAGAAAGGCAGGACAGGCCATGGAGAACTGGGAGTCTTGTTATGCTGATGGGCGGGATGTAAATTGCCAACAGACACTCGGGAGAAGTGTATGGTGTTTCCTGAAACATCTAAAAAACAAAGCAACAGAGCCTAGGGCACTTCCACTTATGGTCCTATAGCTTAGGGAAATTAAAATCAAAAAGACACAGCCACCCCAAAGTTTGGGACGCCTCTGTTTAAAAGAACCTCGTGTACAGTACAAGTTCAACATCGCAGAAAGTGAAAAATGGATAAAGAAGTTGTGGTATTTACTTACAAAGCAATATCACTCAGCAATGAAATCTATGTCATCAGGCCCTTAGCAGCACAATGAGTGGATTCAGGTATGATGATTCTAACTGAAATAAGTCACACAGAAAAAGAAACATCATAAGATATCAGTAATACACGGAATGTAAACTTGGCTACACAGGAACTGAATTACAGAACAGAACAGGGTCTCAAATTTAGAAAACCAACTTATGCTTGCTTAAGGGTAAAGGTGAGTTGGGGTGCTGCATAAAACCAGAGATTGAAATGAGCACAGATAAAGTTCCTTAAGCCAAATATGGAATAGACAAGAGCTACTCCTTGCTCAACGAAATGGACTCAACACCGCATATTAAATGCCTAAGAATGTACCTGACTAGTAAGTATCTTAAAACCTATGGATTGCTATGTCTCTGAAAGAGAATCAAGCATGTGTACAGGGGCATAAACGCAGCAGTGATAGGATTGGAGAGGTTCGGTGAGCAAATGAAGACCCTTTGAAGTCATATTGCATGGTACCCATTCCACGGGTTTCAACTACCCAGGTTTAAGGTATTCTTCCTTCAGCTAAAACATGCATGTGGAACCTAGAGTATGATCAACCATGTGATCGGGAGACGTGTTCAAATATGTCTCAGTTTTCGTACCCTGGTACTCGGGTGCAACATTCCAGACGCTTTACTAACACCCTCCCGACTTGGAGAGTCAGTCCCTTTAACCTCCTGTTTGGCCCAGTTTGCAATTTCTGCGGAAGATGAACAGGAATAGCGAGAACCAATGAGAGACTAGCTGGAGGTGTCTGGACGGGCAAATTTAACTCTCATTTCCCACCAGGAAGAGGAATTAACCAAAGGCTCAGCGTGCCGTGCCGGAACCAGATTAGGGCCTGAAGCCATCCTGCGGTGTTGCGGCCAGCTCAAAAGAAAGCGAGTTGAAGAAAGGAGCTCAGGGGCACTGTAATTCACAAACCTGCAGAGTTATAAATGACAGCTATCGTCCAAAAATATACTGAAGTAAGGCTGCCAAGAGGACTTGAAAGCGGGGCAGAATTGCAGGAAACCGATTTCAGGAGGCAGACTGGAATTGCATTGAAAGCATAGGAAAAGAGGCAGAACGTCCACAATGATGCACTTGGCCAAAAAGGGCGTATGCGTTTTTTCCTGAATATATTCAGGAAAAAACGCATACGCCCTTTTTGGCCAACCAAGCAAGCTTGCAAAGGAAATCTGCACTACAATGAAGTCTCACTTCCCCCCGGTCAAAAGGGCCATCTGAAAAAAGTGTAAAATCCAGAAAGGCAGGACAGGCCATGGAGAACTGGGAGCCTTGTTATGCTGATGGGCGGGATGTAAATTGCCAACAGACACTCGGGAGAAGTGTATGGTGTTTCCTGAAACATCTAAAAAACAAAGCAACAGAGCCTAGGGCACTTCCACTTATGGTCCTATAGCTTAGGGAAATTAAAATCAAAAAGACACAGCCACCCCAAAGTTTGGGACGCCTCTGTTTACAAGAACCTCGTTTACAGTACAAGTTCAACATCGCAGAAAGTGAAAAATGGATAAAGAAGTTGTGGTATTTACTTACAAAGCAATATCACTCAGCAATGAAATCTATGTCATCAGGCCCTTAGCAGCACAATGAGTGGATTCAGGTATGATGATTCTAACTGAAATAAGTCACACAGAAAAAGAAACATCATAAGATATCAGTAATACACGGAATGTAAACTTGGCTACACAGGAACTGAATTACAGAACAGAACAGGGTCTCAAATTTAGAAAACCAACTTATGCTTGCTTAAGGGGAAAGGTGAGTTGGGGTGCTGCATAAAACCAGAGATTGAAATGAGCACAGATAAAGTTCCTTAAGCCAAATATGGAATAGACAAGAGCTACTCCTTGCTCAACGAAATGGACTCAACACCGCATATTAAATGCCTAAGAATGTACCTGACTAGTAAGTATCTTAAAACCTATGGATTGCTATGTCTCCGAAAGAGAATCAAGCATGTGTACAGGGGCATAAACGCAGCAGTGATAGGATTGGAGAGGTTCGGTGAGCAAATGAAGACCCTTTGAAGTCATATTGCATGGTACCCATTCCACGGGTTTCAACTACCCAGGTTTAAGGTATTCTTCCTTCAGCTAAAACATGCATGTGGAACCTAGAATATGATCAACCATGTGATCGGGAGATGTGTTCAAATATGTCTCAGTTTTCGTACCCTGGTACTCGGGTGCAACATTCCAGACGCTTTACTAACACCCTCCCGACTTGGAGAGTCAGTCCCTTTAACCTCCTGTTTGGCCCAGTTTGCAATTTCTGCGGAAGATGAACAGGAATAGCGAGAACCAATGAGAGACTAGCTGGAGGTGTCTGGACGGGCAAATTTAACTCTCATTTCCCACCAGGAAGAGGAATTAACCAAAGGCTCAGCGTGCCGTGCCGGAACCAGATTAGGGCCTGAAGCCATCCTGCGGTGTTGCGGCCAGCTCAAAAGAAAGCGAGTTGAAGAAAGGAGCTCAGGGGCACTGTAATTCACAAACCTGCAGAGTTATAAATGACAGCTATCGTCCAAAAATATACTGAAGTAAGGCTGCCAAGAGGACTTGAAAGCGGGGCAGAATTGCAGGAAACCGATTTCAGGAGGCAGACTGGAATTGCATTGAAAGCATAGGAAAAGAGGCAGAACGTCCACAATGATGCACTTGGCCAAAAAGGGCGTATGCGTTTTTTCCTGAATATATTCAGGAAAAAACGCATACGCCCTTTTTGGCCAACCAAGCAAGCTTGCAAAGGAAATCTGCACTACAATGAAGTCTCACTTCCCCCCGGTCAAAAGGGCCATCTGAAAAAAGTGTAAAATCCAGAAAGGCAGGACAGGCCATGGAGAACTGGGAGCCTTGTTATGCTGATGGGCGGGATGTAAATTGCCAACAGACACTCGGGAGAAGTGTATGGTGTTTCCTGAAACATCTAAAAAACAAAGCAACAGAGCCTAGGGCACTTCCACTTATGGTCCTATAGCTTAGGGAAATTAAAATCAAAAAGACACAGCCACCCCAAAGTTTGGGACGCCTCTGTTTACAAGAACCTCGTTTACAGTACAAGTTCAACATCGCAGAAAGTGAAAAATGGATAAAGAAGTTGTGGTATTTACTTACAAAGCAATATCACTCAGCAATGAAATCTATGTCATCAGGCCCTTAGCAGCACAATGAGTGGATTCAGGTATGATGATTCTAACTGAAATAAGTCACACAGAAAAAGAAACATCATAAGATATCAGTAATACACGGAATGTAAACTTGGCTACACAGGAACTGAATTACAGAACAGAACAGGGTCTCAAATTTAGAAAACCAACTTATGCTTGCTTAAGGGGAAAGGTGAGTTGGGGTGCTGCATAAAACCAGAGATTGAAATGAGCACAGATAAAGTTCCTTAAGCCAAATATGGAATAGACAAGAGCTACTCCTTGCTCAACGAAATGGACTCAACACCGCATATTAAATGCCTAAGAATGTACCTGACTAGTAAGTATCTTAAAACCTATGGATTGCTATGTCTCCGAAAGAGAATCAAGCATGTGTACAGGGGCATAAACGCAGCAGTGATAGGATTGGAGAGGTTCGGTGAGCAAATGAAGACCCTTTGAAGTCATATTGCATGGTACCCATTCCACGGGTTTCAACTACCCAGGTTTAAGGTATTCTTCCTTCAGCTAAAACATGCATGTGGAACCTAGAGTATGATCAACCATGTGATCGGGAGACGTGTTCAAATATGTCTCAGTTTTCGTACCCTGGTACTCGGGTGCAACATTCCAGACGCTTTACTAACACCCTCCCGACTTGGAGAGTCAGTCCCTTTAACCTCCTGTTTGGCCCAGTTTGCAATTTCTGCGGAAGATGAACAGGAATAGCGAGAACCAATGAGAGACTAGCTGGAGGTGTCTGGACGGGCAAATTTAACTCTCATTTCCCACCAGGAAGAGGAATTAACCAAAGGCTCAGCGTGCCGTGCCGGAACCAGATTAGGGCCTGAAGCCATCCTGCGGTGTTGCGGCCAGCTCAAAAGAAAGCGAGTTGAAGAAAGGAGCTCAGGGGCACTGTAATTCACAAACCTGCAGAGTTATAAATGACAGCTATCGTCCAAAAATATACTGAAGTAAGGCTGCCAAGAGGACTTGAAAGCGGGGCAGAATTGCAGGAAACCGATTTCAGGAGGCAGACTGGAATTGCATTGAAAGCATAGGAAAAGAGGCAGAACGTCCACAATGATGCACTTGGCCAAAAAGGGCGTATGCGTTTTTTCCTGAATATATTCAGGAAAAAACGCATACGCCCTTTTTGGCCAACCAAGCAAGCTTGCAAAGGAAATCTGCACTACAATGAAGTCTCACTTCCCCCCGGTCAAAAGGGCCATCTGAAAAAAGTGTAAAATCCAGAAAGGCAGGACAGGCCATGGAGAACTGGGAGCCTTGTTATGCTGATGGGCGGGATGTAAATTGCCAACAGACACTCGGGAGAAGTGTATGGTGTTTCCTGAAACATCTAAAAAACAAAGCAACAGAGCCTAGGGCACTTCCACTTATGGTCCTATAGCTTAGGGAAATTAAAATCAAAAAGACACAGCCACCCCAAAGTTTGGGACGCCTCTGTTTAAAAGAACCTCGTGTACAGTACAAGTTCAACATCGCAGAAAGTGAAAAATGGATAAAGAAGTTGTGGTATTTACTTACAAAGCAATATCACTCAGCAATGAAATCTATGTCATCAGGCCCTTAGCAGCACAATGAGTGGATTCAGGTATGATGATTCTAACTGAAATAAGTCACACAGAAAAAGAAACATCATAAGATATCAGTAATACACGGAATGTAAACTTGGCTACACAGGAACTGAATTACAGAACAGAACAGGGTCTCAAATTTAGAAAACCAACTTATGCTTGCTTAAGGGGAAAGGTGAGTTGGGGTGCTGCATAAAACCAGAGATTGAAATGAGCACAGATAAAGTTCCTTAAGCCAAATATGGAATAGACAAGAGCTACTCCTTGCTCAACGAAATGGACTCAACACCGCATATTAAATGCCTAAGAATGTACCTGACTAGTAAGTATCTTAAAACCTATGGATTGCTATGTCTCCGAAAGAGAATCAAGCATGTGTACAGGGGCATAAACGCAGCAGTGATAGGATTGGAGAGGTTCGGTGAGCAAATGAAGACCCTTTGAAGTCATATTGCATGGTACCCATTCCACGGGTTTCAACTACCCAGGTTTAAGGTATTCTTCCTTCAGCTAAAACATGCATGTGGAACCTAGAATATGATCAACCATGTGATCGGGAGATGTGTTCAAATATGTCTCAGTTTTCGTACCCTGGTACTCGGGTGCAACATTCCAGACGCTTTACTAACACCCTCCCGACTTGGAGAGTCAGTCCCTTTAACCTCCTGTTTGGCCCAGTTTGCAATTTCTGCGGAAGATGAACAGGAATAGCGAGAACCAATGAGAGACTAGCTGGAGGTGTCTGGACGGGCAAATTTAACTCTCATTTCCCACCAGGAAGAGGAATTAACCAAAGGCTCAGCGTGCCGTGCCGGAACCAGATTAGGGCCTGAAGCCATCCTGCGGTGTTGCGGCCAGCTCAAAAGAAAGCGAGTTGAAGAAAGGAGCTCAGGGGCACTGTAATTCACAAACCTGCAGAGTTATAAATGACAGCTATCGTCCAAAAATATACTGAAGTAAGGCTGCCAAGAGGACTTGAAAGCGGGGCAGAATTGCAGGAAACCGATTTCAGGAGGCAGACTGGAATTGCATTGAAAGCATAGGAAAAGAGGCAGAACGTCCACAATGATGCACTTGGCCAAAAAGGGCGTATGCGTTTTTTCCTGAATATATTCAGGAAAAAACGCATACGCCCTTTTTGGCCAACCAAGCAAGCTTGCAAAGGAAATCTGCACTACAATGAAGTCTCACTTCCCCCCGGTCAAAAGGGCCATCTGAAAAAAGTGTAAAATCCAGAAAGGCAGGACAGGCCATGGAGAACTGGGAGCCTTGTTATGCTGATGGGCGGGATGTAAATTGCCAACAGACACTCGGGAGAAGTGTATGGTGTTTCCTGAAACATCTAAAAAACAAAGCAACAGAGCCTAGGGCACTTCCACTTATGGTCCTATAGCTTAGGGAAATTAAAATCAAAAAGACACAGCCACCCCAAAGTTTGGGACGCCTCTGTTTACAAGAACCTCGTTTACAGTACAAGTTCAACATCGCAGAAAGTGAAAAATGGATAAAGAAGTTGTGGTATTTACTTACAAAGCAATATCACTCAGCAATGAAATCTATGTCATCAGGCCCTTAGCAGCACAATGAGTGGATTCAGGTATGATGATTCTAACTGAAATAAGTCACACAGAAAAAGAAACATCATAAGATATCAGTAATACACGGAATGTAAACTTGGCTACACAGGAACTGAATTACAGAACAGAACAGGGTCTCAAATTTAGAAAACCAACTTATGCTTGCTTAAGGGGAAAGGTGAGTTGGGGTGCTGCATAAAACCAGAGATTGAAATGAGCACAGATAAAGTTCCTTAAGCCAAATATGGAATAGACAAGAGCTACTCCTTGCTCAACGAAATGGACTCAACACCGCATATTAAATGCCTAAGAATGTACCTGACTAGTAAGTATCTTAAAACCTATGGATTGCTATGTCTCCGAAAGAGAATCAAGCATGTGTACAGGGGCATAAACGCAGCAGTGATAGGATTGGAGAGGTTCGGTGAGCAAATGAAGACCCTTTGAAGTCATATTGCATGGTACCCATTCCACGGGTTTCAACTACCCAGGTTTAAGGTATTCTTCCTTCAGCTAAAACATGCATGTGGAACCTAGAGTATGATCAACCATGTGATCGGGAGATGTGTTCAAATATGTCTCAGTTTTCGTACCCTGGTACTCGGGTGCAACATTCCAGACGCTTTACTAACACCCTCCCGACTTGGAGAGTCAGTCCCTTTAACCTCCTGTTTGGCCCAGTTTGCAATTTCTGTGGAAGATGAACAGGAATAGCGAGAACCAATGAGAGACTAGCTGGAGGTGTCTGGACGGGCAAATTTAACTCTCATTTCCCACCAGGAAGAGGAATTAACCAAAGGCTCAGCGTGCCGTGCCGGAACCAGATTAGGGCCTGAAGCCATCCTGCGGTGTTGCGGCCAGCTCAAAAGAAAGCGAGTTGAAGAAAGGAGCTCAGGGGCACTGTAATTCACAAACCTGCAGAGTTATAAATGACAGCTATCGTCCAAAAATATACTGAAGTAAGGCTGCCAAGAGGACTTGAAAGCGGGGCAGAATTGCAGGAAACCGATTTCAGGAGGCAGACTGGAATTGCATTGAAAGCATAGGAAAAGAGGCAGAACGTCCACAATGATGCACTTGGCAAAAAGGGCATATGCGTTTTTTCCTGAATATATTCAGGAAAAAACGCATACGCCCTTTTTGGCCAACCAAGCAAGCTTGCAAAGGAAATCTGCACTACAATGAAGTCTCACTTCCCCCCGGTCAAAAGGGCCATCTGAAAAAAGTGTAAAATCCAGAAAGGCAGGACAGGCCATGGAGAACTGGGAGCCTTGTTATGCTGATGGGCGGGATGTAAATTGCCAACAGACACTCGGGAGAAGTGTATGGTGTTTCCTGAAACATCTAAAAAACAAAGCAACAGAGCCTAGGGCACTTCCACTTATGGTCCTATAGCTTAGGGAAATTAAAATCAAAAAGACACAGCCACCCCAAAGTTTGGGACGCCTCTGTTTACAAGAACCTCGTTTACAGTACAAGTTCAACATCGCAGAAAGTGAAAAATGGATAAAGAAATTGTGGTATTTACTTACAAAGCAATATCACTCAGCAATGAAATCTATGTCATCAGGCCCTTAGCAGCACAATGAGTGGATTCAGGTATGATGATTCTAACTTAAATAAGTCACACAGAAAAAGAAACATCATAAGATATCAGTAATACACGGAATGTAAACTTGGCTACACAGAAACTGTATTACAGAACAGAACAGGGTCTCAAATTTAGAAAACCAACTTATGCTTCCTTAAGGGTAAAGGTGAGTTGGGGTGCTGCATAAAACCAGAGATTGAAATGAGCACAGATAAAGTTCCTTAAGCCAAATATGGAATAGACAAGAGCTACTCCTTGCTCAACGAAATGGACTCAACACCGCATATTAAATGCCTAAGAATGTACCTGACTAGTAAGTATCTTAAAACCTATGGATTGCTATGTCTCCGAAAGAGAATCAAGCATGTGTACAGGGGCATAAACGCAGCAGTGATAGGATTGGAGAGGTTCGGTGAGCAAATGAAGACCCTTTGAAGTCATATTGCATGGTACCCATTCCACGGGTTTCAACTACTCAGGTTTAAGGTATTCTTCCTTCAGCTAAAACATGCATGTGGAACCTAGAGTATGATCAACCATGTGATCGGGAGACGTGTTCAAATATGTCTCAGTTTTCGTACCCTGGTACTCGGGTGCAACATTCCAGACGCTTTACTAACACCCTCCCGACTTGGAGAGTCAGTCCCTTTAACCTCCTGTTTGGCCCAGTTTGCAATTTCTGCGGAAGATGAACAGGAATAGCGAGAACCAATGAGAGACTAGCTGGAGGTGTCTGGACGGGCAAATTTAACTCTCATTTCCCACGAGGAAGAGGAATTAACCAAAGGCTCAGCATGCCGTGCCGGAACCAGATTAGGGCCTGAAGCCATCCTGCAGTGTTGCGGCCAGCTCAAAAGAAAGCGAGTTGAAGAAAGGAGTTCAGGGGCACTGTAATTCACAAACCTGCAGAGTTATAAATGACAGCTATCGTCCAAAAATATACTGAAGTAAGGCTGCCAAGAGGACTTGAAAGCGGGGCAGAATTGCAGGAAACCGATTTCAGGAGGTAGACTGGAATTGCATTGAAAGCATAGGAAAAGAGGCAGAACGTCCACAATGATGCACTTGGCCAAAAAGGGCGTATGCGTTTTTTCCTGAATATATTCAGGAAAAAACGCATACGCCCTTTTTGGCCAACCAAGCAAGCTTGCAAAGGAAATCTGCACTACAATGAAGTCTCACTTCCCCCCGGTCAAAAGGGCCATCTGAAAAAAGTGTAAAATCCAGAAAGACAGGACAGGCCATGGAGAACTGGGAGCCTTGTTATGCTGATGGGCGGGATGTAAATTGCCAACAGACACTCGGGAGAAGTGTATGGTGTTTCCTGAAACATCTAAAAAACAAAGCAACAGAGCCTAGGGCACTTTCCACTTATGGTCCTATAGCTTAGGGAAATTAAAATCAAAAAGACACAGCCACCCCAAAGTTTGGGACGTCTCTGTTTACAAGAACCTCGTGTACAGTACAAGTTCAACATCGCAGAAAGTGAAAAATGGATAAAGAAGTTGTGGTATTTACTTACAAAGCAATATCACTCAGCAATGAAATCTATGTCATCAGGCCCTTAGCAGCACAATGAGTGGATTCAGGTATGATGATTCTAACTGAAATAAGTCACACAGAAAAAGAAACATCATAAGATATCAGTAATACACGGAATGTAAACTTGGCTACACAGGAACTGAATTACAGAACAGAACAGGGTCTCAAATTTAGAAAACCAACTTATGCTTGCTTAAGGGGAAAGGTGAGTTGGGGTGCTGCATAAAACCAGAGATTGAAATGAGCACAGATAAAGTTCCTTAAGCCAAATATGGAATAGACAAGAGCTACTCCTTGCTCAACGAAATGGACTCAACACCGCATATTAAATGCCTAAGAATGTACCTGACTAGTAAGTATCTTAAAACCTATGGATTGCTATGTCTCCGAAAGAGAATCAAGCATGTGTACAGGGGCATAAACGCAGCAGTGATAGGATTGGAGAGGTTCGGTGAGCAAATGAAGACCCTTTGAAGTCATATTGCATGGTACCCATTCCACGGGTTTCAACTACCCAGGTTTAAGGTATTCTTCCTTCAGCTAAAACATGCATGTGGAACCTAGAGTATGATCAACCATGTGATCGGGAGACGTGTTCAAATATGTCTCAGTTTTCGTACCCTGGTACTCGGGTGCAACATTCCAGACGCTTTAATAACACCCTCCCGACTTGGAGAGTCAGTCCCTTTAACCTCCTGTTTGGCCCAGTTTGCAATTTCTGCGGAAGATGAACAGGAATAGCGAGAACCAATGAGAGACTAGCTGGAGGTGTCTGGACGGGCAAATTTAACTCTCATTTCCCACGAGGAAGAGGAATTAACCAAAGGCTCAGCGTGCCGTGCCGGAACCAGATTAGGGCCTGAAGCCATCCTGCAGTGTTGCGGCCAGCTCAAAAGAAAGCGAGTTGAAGAAAGGAGTTCAGGGGCACTGTAATTCACAAACCTGCAGAGTTATAAATGACAGCTATCGTCCAAAAATATACTGAAGTAAGGCTGCCAAGAGGACTTGAAAGCGGGGCAGAATTGCAGGAAACCGATTTCAGGAGGTAGACTGGAATTGCATTGAAAGCATAGGAAAAGAGGCAGAACGTCCACAATGATGCACTTGGCCAAAAAGGGCGTATGTGTTTTTTCCTGAATATATTCAGGAAAAAACGCATACGCCCTTTTTGGCCAACCAAGCAAGCTTGCAAAGGAAATCTGCACTACAATGAAGTCTCACTTCCCCCCGGTCAAAAGGGCCATCTGAAAAAAGTGTAAAATCCAGAAAGACAGGACAGGCCATGGAGAACTGGGAGCCTTGTTATGCTGATGGGCGGGATGTAAATTGCCAACAGACACTCGGGAGAAGTGTATGGTGTTTCCTGAAACATCTAAAAAACAAAGCAACAGAGCCTAGGGCACTTCCACTTATGGTCCTATAGCTTAGGGAAATTAAAATCAAAAAGACACAGCCACCCCAAAGTTTGGGACGCCTCTGTTTACAAGAACCTCGTTTACAGTACAAGTTCAACATCGCAGAAAGTGAAAAATGGATAAAGAAGTTGTGGTATTTACTTACAAAGCAATATCACTCAGCAATGAAATCTATGTCATCAGGCCCTTAGCAGCACAATGAGTGGATTCAGGTATGATGATTCTAACTGAAATAAGTCACACAGAAAAAGAAACATCATAAGATATCAGTAATACACGGAATGTAAACTTGGCTACACAGGAACTGTATTACAGAACAGAACAGGGTCTCAAATTTAGAAAACCAACTTATGCTTGCTTAAGGGGAAAGGTGAGTTGGGGTGCTGCATAAAACCAGAGATTGAAATGAACACAGATAAAGTTCCTTAAGCCAAATATGGAATAGACAAGAGCTACTCCTTGCTCAACGAAATGGACTCAACACCGCATATTAAATGCCTAAGAATGTACCTGACTAGTAAGTATCTTAAAACCTATGGATTGCTATGTCTCCGAAAGAGAATCAAGCATGTGTACAGGGGCATAAACGCAGCAGTGATAGGATTGGAGAGGTTCAGTGAGCAAATGAAGACCCTTTGAAGTCATATTGCATGGTACCCATTCCACGGGTTTCAACTACCCAGGTTTAAGGTATTCTTCCTTCAGCTAAAACATGCATGTGGAACCTAGAGTATGATCAACCATGTGATCGGGAGACGTGTTCAAATATGTCTCAGTTTTCGTACCCTGGTACTCGGGTGCAACATTCCAGACACTTTACTAACACCCTCCCGACTTGGAGAGTCAGTCCCTTTAACCTCCTGTTTGGCCCAGTTTGCAATTTCTGCAGAAGATGAACAGGAATAGCGAGAACCAATGAGAGACTAGCTGGAGGTGTCTGGACGGGCAAATTTAACTCTCATTTCCCACCAGGAAGAGGAATTAACCAAAGGCTCAGCGTGCCGTGCCGGAACCAGATTAGGGCCTGAAGCCATCCTGCGGTGTTGCGGCCAGCTCACAAGAAAGCGAGTTGAAGAAAGGAGCTCAGGGGCACTGTAATTCACAAACCTGCAGAGTTATAAATGACAGCTATCGTCCAAAAATATACTGAAGTAAGGCTGCCAAGAGGACTTGAAAGCGGGGCAGAATTGCAGGAAACCGATTTCAGGAGGCAGACTGGAATTGCATTGAAAGCATAGGAAAAGAGGCAGAACGTCCACAATGATGCACTTGGCCAAAAAGGGCGTATGCGTTTTTTCCTGAATATATTCAGGAAAAAACGCATACGCCCTTTTTGGCCAACCAAGCAAGCTTGCAAAGGAAATCTGCACTACAATGAAGTCTCACTTCCCCCCGGTCAAAAGGGCCATCTGAAAAAAGTGTAAAATCCAGAAAGGCAGGACAGGCCATGGAGAACTGGGAGCCTTGTTATGCTGATGGGCGGGATGTAAATTGCCAACAGACACTCGGGAGAAGTGTATGGTGTTTCCTGAAACATCTAAAAAACAAAGCAACAGAGCCTAGGGCACTTCCACTTATGGTCCTATAGCTTAGGGAAATTAAAATCAAAAAGACACAGCCACCCCAAAGTTTGGGACGCCTCTGTTTACAAGAACCTCGTTTACAGTACAAGTTCAACATCGCAGAAAGTGAAAAATGGATAAAGAAGTTGTGGTATTTACTTACAAAGCAATATCACTCAGCAATGAAATCTATGTCATCAGGCCCTTAGCAGCACAATGAGTGGATTCAGGTATGATGATTCTAACTGAAATAAGTCACACAGAAAAAGAAACATCATAAGATATCAGTAATACACGGAATGTAAACTTGGCTACACAGGAACTGAATTACAGAACAGAACAGGGTCTCAAATTTAGAAAACCAACTTATGCTTGCTTAAGGGGAAAGGTGAGTTGGGGTGCTGCATAAAACCAGAGATTGAAATGAGCACAGATAAAGTTCCTTAAGCCAAATATGGAATAGACAAGAGCTACTCCTTGCTCAACGAAATGGACTCAACACCGCATATTAAATGCCTAAGAATGTACCTGACTAGTAAGTATCTTAAAACCTATGGATTGCTATGTCTCCGAAAGAGAATCAAGCATGTGTACAGGGGCATAAACGCAGCAGTGATAGGATTGGAGAGGTTCAGTGAGCAAATGAAGACCCTTTGAAGTCATATTGCATGGTACCCATTCCACGGGTTTCAACTACCCAGGTTTAAGGTATTCTTCCTTCAGCTAAAACATGCATGTGGAACCTAGAGTATGATCAACCATGTGATCGGGAGACGTGTTCAAATATGTCTCAGTTTTCGTACCCTGGTACTCGGGTGCAACATTCCAGACACTTTACTAACACCCTCCCGACTTGGAGAGTCAGTCCCTTTAACCTCCTGTTTGGCCCAGTTTGCAATTTCTGCGGAAGATGAACAGGAATAGCGAGAACCAATGAGAGACTAGCTGGAGGTGTCTGGACGGGCAAATTTAACTCTCATTTCCCACCAGGAAGAGGAATTAACCAAAGGCTCAGCGTGCCGTGCCGGAACCAGATTAGGGCCTGAAGCCATCCTGCGGTGTTGCGGCCAGCTCACAAGAAAGCGAGTTGAAGAAAGGAGCTCAGGGGCACTGTAATTCACAAACCTGCAGAGTTATAAATGACAGCTATCGTCCAAAAATATACTGAAGTAAGGCTGCCAAGAGGACTTGAAAGCGGGGCAGAATTGCAGGAAACCGATTTCAGGAGGCAGACTGGAATTGCATTGAAAGCATAGGAAAAGAGGCAGAACGTCCACAATGATGCACTTGGCCAAAAAGGGCGTATGCGTTTTTTCCTGAATATATTCAGGAAAAAACGCATACGCCCTTTTTGGCCAACCAAGCAAGCTTGCAAAGGAAATCTGCACTACAATGAAGTCTCACTTCCCCCCGGTCAAAAGGGCCATCTGAAAAAAGTGTAAAATCCAGAAAGGCAGGACAGGCCATGGAGAACTGGGAGCCTTGTTATGCTGATGGGCGGGATGTAAATTGCCAACAGACACTCGGGAGAAGTGTATGGTGTTTCCTGAAACATCTAAAAAACAA
The DNA here is from genome assembly GCF_039906515.1 of Pseudorca crassidens. Lineage (NCBI taxonomy): Eukaryota > Metazoa > Chordata > Mammalia > Artiodactyla > Delphinidae > Pseudorca > Pseudorca crassidens. Next base: position 207,252 of record NW_027136325.1, on the reverse strand, counting down.
AGCAACAGAGCCTAGGGCACTTCCACTTATGGTCCTATAGCTTAGGGAAATTAAAATCAAAAAGACACAGCCACCCCAAAGTTTGGGACGCCTCTGTTTACAAGAACCTCGTTTACAGTACAAGTTCAACATCGCAGAAAGTGAAAAATGGATAAAGAAGTTGTGGTATTTACTTACAAAGCAATATCACTCAGCAATGAAATCTATGTCATCAGGCCCTTAGCAGCACAATGAGTGGATTCAGGTATGATGATTCTAACTGAAATAAGTCACACAGAAAAAGAAACATCATAAGATATCAGTAATACACGGAATGTAAACTTGGCTACACAGGAACTGAATTACAGAACAGAACAGGGTCTCAAATTTAGAAAACCAACTTATGCTTGCTTAAGGGGAAAGGTGAGTTGGGGTGCTGCATAAAACCAGAGATTGAAATGAGCACAGATAAAGTTCCTTAAGCCAAATATGGAATAGACAAGAGCTACTCCTTGCTCAACGAAATGGACTCAACACCGCATATTAAATGCCTAAGAATGTACCTGACTAGTAAGTATCTTAAAACCTATGGATTGCTATGTCTCCGAAAGAGAATCAAGCATGTGTACAGGGGCATAAACGCAGCAGTGATAGGATTGGAGAGGTTCGGTGAGCAAATGAAGACCCTTTGAAGTCATATTGCATGGTACCCATTCCACGGGTTTCAACTACCCAGGTTTAAGGTATTCTTCCTTCAGCTAAAACATGCATGTGGAACCTAAAGTATGATCAACCATGTGATCGGGAGACGTGTTCAAATATGTCTCAGTTTTCGTACCCTGGTACTCGGGTGCAACATTCCAGACGCTTTACTAACACCCTCCCGACTTGGAGAGTCAGTCCCTTTAACCTCCTGTTTGGCCCAGTTTGCAATTTCTGCGGAAGATGAACAGGAATAGCGAGAACCAATGAGAGACTAGCTGGAGGTGTCTGGACGGGCAAATTTAACTCTCATTTCCCACCAGGAAGAGGAATTAACCAAAGGCTCAGCGTGCCGTGCCGGAACCAGATTAGGGCCTGAAGCCATCCTGCGGTGTTGCGGCCAGCTCACAAGAAAGCGAGTTGAAGAAAGGAGCTCAGGGGCACTGTAATTCACAAACCTGCAGAGTTATAAATGACAGCTATCGTCCAAAAATATACTGAAGTAAGGCTGCCAAGAGGACTTGAAAGCGGGGCAGAATTGCAGGAAACCGATTTCAGGAGGCAGACTGGAATTGCATTGAAAGCATAGGAAAAGAGGCAGAACGTCCACAATGATGCACTTGGCCAAAAAGGGTGTAGGCGTTTTTTCCTGAACATATTCAGGAAAAAACGCATACGCCCTTTTTGGCCAACCAAGCAAGCTTGCAAAGGAAATCTGCACTACAATGAAGTCTCACTTCCCCCCGGTCAAAAGGGCCATCTGAAAAAAGTGTAAAATCCAGAAAGGCAGGACAGGCCATGGAGAACTGGGAGCCTTGTTATGCTGATGGGCGGGATGTAAATTGCCAACAGACACTCGGGAGAAGTGTATGGTGTTTCCTGAAACATCTAAAAAACAAAGCAACAGAGCCTAGGGCACTTCCACTTATGGTCCTATAGCTTAGGGAAATTAAAATCAAAAAGACACAGCCACGCCAAAGTTTGGGACGCCTCTGTTTACAAGAACCTCGTTTACAGTACAAGTTCAACATCGCAGAAAGTGAAAAATGGATAAAGAAGTTGTGGTATTTACTTACAAAGCAATATCACTCAGCAATGAAATCTATGTCATCAGGCCCTTAGCAGCACAATGAGTGGATTCAGGTATGATGATTCTAACTGAAATAAGTCACACAGAAAAAGAAACATCATAAGATATCAGTAATACACGGAATGTAAACTTGGCTACACAGGAACTGAATTACAGAACAGAACAGGGTCTCAAATTTAGAAAACCAACTTATGCTTGCTTAAGGGGAAAGGTGAGTTGGGGTGCTGCATAAAACCAGAGATTGAAATGAGCACAGATAAAGTTCCTTAAGCCAAATATGGAATAGACAAGAGCTACTCCTTGCTCAACGAAATGGACTCAACACCGCATATTAAATGCCTAAGAATGTACCTGACTAGTAAGTATCTTAAAACCTATGGATTGCTATGTCTCCGAAAGAGAATCAAGCATGTGTACAGGGGCATAAACGCAGCAGTGATAGGATTGGAGAGGTTCGGTGAGCAAATGAAGACCCTTTGAAGTCATATTGCATGGTACCCATTCCACGGGTTTCAACTACCCAGGTTTAAGGTATTCTTCCTTCAGCTAAAACATGCATGTGGAACCTAAAGTATGATCAACCATGTGATCGGGAGACGTGTTCAAATATGTCTCAGTTTTCGTACCCTGGTACTCGGGTGCAACATTCCAGACGCTTTACTAACACCCTCCCGACTTGGAGAGTCAGTCCCTTTAACCTCCTGTTTGGCCCAGTTTGCAATTTCTGCGGAAGATGAACAGGAATAGCGAGAACCAATGAGAGACTAGCTGGAGGTGTCTGGACGGGCAAATTTAACTCTCATTTCCCACGAGGAAGAGGAATTAACCAAAGGCTCAGCGTGCCGTGCCGGAACCAGATTAGGGCCTGAAGCCATCCTGCGGTGTTGCGGCCAGCTCAAAAGAAAGCGAGTTGAAGAAAGGAGCTCAGGGGCACTGTAATTCACAAACCTGCAGAGTTATAAATGACAGCTATCGTCCAAAAATATACTGAAGTAAGGCTGCCAAGAGGACTTGAAAGCGGGGCAGAATTGCAGGAAACCGATTTCAGGAGGCAGACTGGAATTGCATTGAAAGCATAGGAAAAGAGGCAGAACGTCCACAATGATGCACTTGGCCAAAAAGGGCGTAGGCGTTTTTTCCTGAACATATTCAGGAAAAAACACATACGCCCTTTTTGGCCAACCAAGCAAGCTTGCAAAGGAAATCTGCACTACAATGAAGTCTCACTTCCCCCCGGTCAAAAGGGCCATCTGAAAAAAGTGTAAAATCCAGAAAGGCAGGACAGGCCATGGAGAACTGGGAGCCTTGTTATGCTGATGGGCGGGATGTAAATTGCCAACAGACACTCGGGAGAAGTGTATGGTGTTTCCTGAAACATCTAAAAAACAAAGCAACAGAGCCTAGGGCACTTCCACTTATGGTCCTATAGCTTAGGGAAATTAAAATCAAAAAGACACAGCCACGCCAAAGTTTGGGACGCCTCTGTTTACAAGAACCTCGTTTACAGTACAAGTTCAACATCGCAGAAAGTGAAAAATGGATAAAGAAGTTGTGGTATTTACTTACAAAGCAATATCACTCAGCAATGAAATCTATGTCATCAGGCCCTTAGCAGCACAATGAGTGGATTCAGGTATGATGATTCTAACTGAAATAAGTCACACAGAAAAAGAAACATCATAAGATATCAGTAATACACGGAATGTAAACTTGGCTACACAGGAACTGAATTACAGAACAGAACAGGGTCTCAAATTTAGAAAACCAACTTATGCTTGCTTAAGGGTAAAGGTGAGTTGGGGTGCTGCATAAAACCAGAGATTGAAATGAGCACAGATAAAGTTCCTTAAGCCAAATATGGAATAGACAAGAGCTACTCCTTGCTCAACGAAATGGACTCAACACCGCATATTAAATGCCTAAGAATGTACCTGACTAGTAAGTATCTTAAAACCTATGGATTGCTATGTCTCCGAAAGAGAATCAAGCATGTGTACAGGGGCATAAACGCAGCAGTGATAGGATTGGAGAGGTTCGGTGAGCAAATGAAGACCCTTTGAAGTCATATTGCATGGTACCCATTCCACGGGTTTCAACTACCCAGGTTTAAGGTATTCTTCCTTCAGCTAAAACATGCATGTGGAACCTAGAGTATGATCAACCATGTGATCGGGAGACGTGTTCAAATATGTCTCAGTTTTCGTACCCTGGTACTAGGGTGCAACATTCCAGACGCTTTACTAACACCCTCCCAACTTGGAGAGTCAGTCCCTTTAACCTCCTGTTTGGCCCAGTTTGCAATTTCTGCGGAAGATGAACAGGAATAGCGAGAACCAATGAGAGACTAGCTGGAGGTGTCTGGACGGGCAAATTTAACTCTCATTTCCCACCAGGAAGAGGAATTAACCAAAGGCTCAGCGTGCCGTGCCGGAACCAGATTAGGGCCTGAAGCCATCCTGCGGTGTTGCGGCCAGCTCAAAAGAAAGCGAGTTGAAGAAAGGAGCTCAGGGGCACTGTAATTCACAAACCTGCAGAGTTATAAATGACAGCTATCGTCCAAAAATATACTGAAGTAAGGCTGCCAAGAGGACTTGAAAGCGGGGCAGAATTGCAGGAAACCGATTTCAGGAGGCAGACTGGAATTGCATTGAAAGCATAGGAAAAGAGGCAGAACGTCCACAATGATGCACTTGGCCAAAAAGGGCGTATGCGTTTTTTCCTGAATATATTCAGGAAAAAACGCATACGCCCTTTTTGGCCAACCAAGCAAGCTTGCAAAGGAAATCTGCACTACAATGAAGTCTCACTTCCCCCCGGTCAAAAGGGCCATCTGAAAAAAGTGTAAAATCCAGAAAGGCAGGACAGGCCATGGAGAACTGGGAGCCTTGTTATGCTGATGGGCGGGATGTAAATTGCCAACAGACACTCGGGAGAAGTGTATGGTGTTTCCTGAAACATCTAAAAAACAAAGCAACAGAGCCTAGGGCACTTCCACTTATGGTCCTATAGCTTAGGGAAATTAAAATCAAAAAGACACAGCCACCCCAAAGTTTGGGACGCCTCTGTTTACAAGAACCTCGTGTACAGTACAAGTTCAACATCGCAGAAAGTGAAAAATGGATAAAGAAGTTGTGGTATTTACTTACAAAGCAATATCACTCAGCAATGAAATCTATGTCATCAGGCCCTTAGCAGCACAATGAGTGGATTCAGGTATGATGATTCTAACTGAAATAAGAAACACAGAAAAAGAAACATCATAAGATATCAGTAATACACGGAATGTAAACTTGGCTACACAGGAACTGAATTACAGAACAGAACAGGGTCTCAAATTTAGAAAACCAACTTATGCTTGCTTAAGGGGAAAGGTGAGTTGGGGTGCTGCATAAAACCAGAGATTGAAATGAGCACAGATAAAGTTCCTTAAGCCAAATATGGAATAGACAAGAGCTACTCCTTGCTCAACGAAATGGACTCAACACCGCATATTAAATGCCTAAGAATGTACCTGACTAGTAAGTATCTTAAAACCTATGGATTGCTATGTCTCCGAAAGAGAATCAAGCATGTGTACAGGGGCATAAACGCAGCAGTGATAGGATTGGAGAGGTTCAGTGAGCAAATGAAGACCCTTTGAAGTCATATTGCATGGTACCCATTCCACGGGTTTCAACTACCCAGGTTTAAGGTATTCTTCCTTCAGCTAAAACATGCATGTGGAACCTAGAGTATGATCAACCATGTGATCAGGAGACGTGTTCAAATATGTCTCAGTTTTCGTACCCTGGTACTCGGGTGCAACATTCCAGACGCTTTACTAACACCCTCCCGACTTGGAGAGTCAGTCCCTTTAACCTCCTGTTTGGCCCAGTTTGCAATTTCTGCGGAAGATGAACAGGAATAGCGAGAACCAATGAGAGACTAGCTGGAGGTGTCTGGACGGGCAAATTTAACTCTCATTTCCCACCAGGAAGAGGAATTAACCAAAGGCTCAGCGTGCCGTGCCGGAACCAGATTAGGGCCTGAAGCCATCCTGCGGTGTTGCGGCCAGCTCAAAAGAAAGCGAGTTGAAGAAAGGAGCTCAGGGGCACTGTAATTCACAAACCTGCAGAGTTATAAATGACAGCTATCGTCCAAAAATATACTGAAGTAAGGCTGCCAAGAGGACTTGAAAGCGGGGCAGAATTGCAGGAAACCGATTTCAGGAGGCAGACTGGAATTGCATTGAAAGCATAGGAAAAGAGGCAGAACGTCCACAATGATGCACTTGGCCAAAAAGGGCGTATGCGTTTTTTCCTGAATATATTCAGGAAAAAACGCATACGCCCTTTTTGGCCAACCAAGCAAGCTTGCAAAGGAAATCTGCACTACAATGAAGTCTCACTTCCCCCCGGTCAAAAGGGCCATCTGAAAAAAGTGTAAAATCCAGAAAGGCAGGACAGGCCATGGAGAACTGGGAGCCTTGTTATGCTGATGGGCGGGATGTAAATTGCCAACAGACACTCGGGAGAAGTGTATGGTGTTTCCTGAAACATCTAAAAAACAAAGCAACAGAGCCTAGGGCACTTCCACTTATGGTCCTATAGCTTAGGGAAATTAAAATCAAAAAGACACAGCCACCCCAAAGTTTGGGACGCCTCTGTTTACAAGAACCTCGTGTACAGTACAAGTTCAACATCGCAGAAAGTGAAAAATGGATAAAGAAGTTGTGGTATTTACTTACAAAGCAATATCACTCAGCAATGAAATCTATGTCATCAGGCCCTTAGCAGCACAATGAGTGGATTCAGGTATGATGATTCTAACTGAAATAAGTCACACAGAAAAAGAAACATCATAAGATATCAGTAATACACGGAATGTAAACTTGGCTACACAGGAACTGAATTACAGAACAGAACAGGGTCTCAAATTTAGAAAACCAACTTATGCTTGCTTAAGGGGAAAGGTGAGTTGGGGTGCTGCATAAAACCAGAGATTGAAATGAGCACAGATAAAGTTCCTTAAGCCAAATATGGAATAGACTAGAGCTACCTCTTGCTCAACGAAATGGACTCAACACCGCATATTAAATGCCTAAGAATGTACCTGACTAGTAAGTATCTTAAAACCTATGGATTGCTATGTCTCCGAAAGAGAATCAAGCATGTGTACAGGGGCATAAACGCAGCAGTGATAGGATTGGAGAGGTTCGGTGAGCAAATGAAGACCCTTTGAAGTCATATTGCATGGTACCCATTCCACGGGTTTCAACTACCCAGGTTTAAGGTATTCTTCCTTCAGCTAAAACATGCATGTGGAACCTAGAGTATGATCAACCATGTGATCGGGAGACGTGTTCAAATATGTCTCAGTTTTTGTACCCTGGTACTCGGGTGCAACATTCCAGATGCTTTACTAACACCCTCGCGACTTGGAGAGTCAGTCCCTTTAACCTCCTGTTTGGCCCAGTTTGCAATTTCTGCGGAAGATGAACAGGAATAGCGAGAACCAATGAGAGACTAGCTGGAGGTGTCTGGACGGGCAAATTTAACTCTCATTTCCCACGAGGAAGAGGAATTAACCAAAGGCTCAGCGTGCCGTGCCGGAACCAGATTAGGGCCTGAAGCCATCCTGCGGTGTTGCGGCCAGCTCAAAAGAAAGCGAGTTGAAGAAAGGAGCTCAGGGGCACTGTAATTCACAAACCTGCAGAGTTATAAATGACAGCTATCGTCCAAAAATATACTGAAGTAAGGCTGCCAAGAGGACTTGAAAGCGGGGCAGAATTGCAGGAAACCGATTTCAGGAGGCAGACTGGAATTGCATTGAAAGCATAGGAAAAGAGGCAGAACGTCCACAATGATGCACTTGGCCAAAAAGGGCGTATGCGTTTTTTCCTGAATATATTCAGGAAAAAACGCATACGCCCTTTTTGGCCAACCAAGCAAGCTTGCAAAGGAAATCTGCACTACAATGAAGTCTCACTTCCCCCCGGTCAAAAGGGCCATCTGAAAAAAGTGTAAAATCCAGAAAGGCAGGACAGGCCATGGAGAACTGGGAGCCTTGTTATGCTGATGGGCGGGATGTAAATTGCCAACAGACACTCGGGAGAAGTGTATGGTGTTTCCTGAAACATCTAAAAAACAAAGCAACAGAGCCTAGGGCACTTCCACTTATGGTCCTATAGCTTAGGGAAATTAAAATCAAAAAGACACAGCCACCCCAAAGTTTGGGACGCCTCTGTTTACAAGAACCTCGTGTACAGTACAAGTTCAACATCGCAGAAAGTGAAAAATGGATAAAGAAGTTGTGGTATTTACTTACAAAGCAATATCACTCAGCAATGAAATCTATGTCATCAGGCCCTTAGCAGCACAATGAGTGGATTCAGGTATGATGATTCTAACTGAAATAAGTCACACAGAAAAAGAAACATCATAAGATATCAGTAATACACGGAATGTAAACTTGGCTACACAGGAACTGAATTACAGAACAGAACAGGGTCTCAAATTTAGAAAACCAACTTATGCTTGCTTAAGGGGAAAGGTGAGTTGGGGTGCTGCATAAAACCAGAGATTGAAATGAGCACAGATAAAGTTCCTTAAGCCAAATATGGAATAGACTAGAGCTACCTCTTGCTCAACGAAATGGACTCAACACCGCATATTAAATGCCTAAGAATGTACCTGACTAGTAAGTATCTTAAAACCTATGGATTGCTATGTCTCCGAAAGAGAATCAAGCATGTGTACAGGGGCATAAACGCAGCAGTGATAGGATTGGAGAGGTTCGGTGAGCAAATGAAGACCCTTTGAAGTCATATTGCATGGTACCCATTCCACGGGTTTCAACTACCCAGGTTTAAGGTATTCTTCCTTCAGCTAAAACATGCATGTGGAACCTAGAGTATGATCAACCATGTGATCGGGAGACGTGTTCAAATATGTCTCAGTTTTTGTACCCTGGTACTCGGGTGCAACATTCCAGATGCTTTACTAACACCCTCGCGACTTGGAGAGTCAGTCCCTTTAACCTCCTGTTTGGCCCAGTTTGCAATTTCTGCGGAAGATGAACAGGAATAGCGAGAACCAATGAGAGACTAGCTGGAGGTGTCTGGACGGGCAAATTTAACTCTCATTTCCCACCAGGAAGAGGAATTAACCAAAGGCTCAGCGTGCCGTGCCGGAACCAGATTAGGGCCTGAAGCCATCCTGCGGTGTTGCGGCCAGCTCAAAAGAAAGCGAGTTGAAGAAAGGAGCTCAGGGGCACTGTAATTCACAAACCTGCAGAGTTATAAATGACAGCTATCGTCCAAAAATATACTGAAGTAAGGCTGCCAAGAGGACTTGAAAGCGGGGCAGAATTGCAGGAAACCGATTTCAGGAGGCAGACTGGAATTGCATTGAAAGCATAGGAAAAGAGGCAGAACGTCCACAATGATGCACTTGGCCAAAAAGGGCGTATGCGTTTTTTCCTGAATATATTCAGGAAAAAACGCATACGCCCTTTTTGGCCAACCAAGCAAGCTTGCAAAGGAAATCTGCACTACAATGAAGTCTCACTTCCCCCCGGTCAAAAGGGCCATCTGAAAAAAGTGTAAAATCCAGAAAGGCAGGACAGGCCATGGAGAACTGGGAGCCTTGTTATGCTGATGGGCGGGATGTAAATTGCCAACAGCCACTCGGGAGAAGTGTATGGTGTTTCCTGAAACATCTAAAAAACAAAGCAACAGAGCCTAGGGCACTTCCACTTATGGTCCTATAGCTTAGGGAAATTAAAATCAAAAAGACACAGCCACCCCAAAGTTTGGGACGCCTCTGTTTACAAGAACCTCGTGTACAGTACAAGTTCAACATCGCAGAAAGTGAAAAATGGATAAAGAAGTTGTGGTATTTACTTACAAAGCAATATCACTCAGCAATGAAATCTATGTCATCAGGCCCTTAGCAGCACAATGAGTGGATTCAGGTATGATGATTCTAACTGAAATAAGTCACACAGAAAAAGAAACATCATAAGATATCAGTAATACACGGAATGTAAACTTGGCTACACAGGAACTGAATTACAGAACAGAACAGGGTCTCAAATTTAGAAAACCAACTTATGCTTGCTTAAGGGGAAAGGTGAGTTGGGGTGCTGCATAAAACCAGAGATTGAAATGAGCACAGATAAAGTTCCTTAAGCCAAATATGGAATAGACAAGAGCTACTCCTTGCTCAACGAAATGGACTCAACACCGCATATTAAATGCCTAAGAATGTACCTGACTAGTAAGTATCTTAAAACCTATGGATTGCTATGTCTCCGAAAGAGAATCAAGCATGTGTACAGGGGCATAAACGCAGCAGTGATAGGATTGGAGAGGTTCGGTGAGCAAATGAAGACCCTTTGAAGTCATATTGCATGGTACCCATTCCACGGGTTTCAACTACCCGGTTTAAGGTATTCTTCCTTCAGCTAAAACATGCATGTGGAACCTAGAGTATGATCAACCATGTGATCGGGAGACGTGATCAAATATGTCTCAGTTTTCGTACCCTGGTACTCGGGTGCAATATTCCAGACGCTTTACTAACACCCTCCCGACTTGGAGAGTCAGTCCCTTTAACCTCCTGTTTGGCCCAGTTTGCAATTTCTGCGGAAGATGAACAGGAATAGCGAGAACCAATGAGAGACTAGCTGGAGGTGTCTGGACGGGCAAATTTAACTCTCATTTCCCACCAGGAAGAGGAATTAACCAAAGGCACAACGTGCCGTGCCGGAACCAGATTACGGCCTGAAGCCATCCTGCGGTGTTGCGGCCAGCTCAAAAGAAAGCGAGTTGAAGAAAGGAGCTCAGGGGCACTGTAATTCACAAACCTGCAGAGTTATAAATGACAGCTATCGTCCAATAATATACTGAAGTAAGGCTGCCAAGAGGACTTGAAAGCGGGGCAGAATTGCAGGAAACCGATTTCAGGAGGTAGACTGGAATTGCATTGAAAGCATAGGAAAAGAGGCAGAACGTCCACAATGATGCACTTGGCCAAAAAGGGCGTATGCGTTTTTTCCTGAATATATTCAGGAAAAAACGCATACGCCCTTTTTGGCCAACCAAGCAAGCTTGCAAAGGAAATCTGCACTACAATGAAGTCTCACTTCCCCCCGGTCAAAAGGGCCATCTGAAAAAAGTGTAAAATCCAGAAAGGCAGGACAGGCCATGGAGAACTGGGAGCCTTGTTATGCTGATGGGCGGGATGTAAATTGCCAACAGACACTCGGGAGAAGTGTATGGTGTTTCCTGAAACATCTAAAAAACAAAGTAACAGAGCCTAGGGCACTTCCACTTATGGTCCTATAGCTTAGGGAAATTAAAATCAAAAAGACACAGCCACCCCAAAGTTTGGGACATCTCTGTTTACAAGAACCTCGTGTACAGTACAAGTTCAACATCGCAGAAAGTGAAAAATGGATAAAGAAGTTGTGGTATTTACTTACAAAGCAATATCACTCAGCAATGAAATCTATGTCATCAGGCCCTTAGCAGCACAATGAGTGGATTCAGGTATGATGATTCTAACTGAAATAAGTCACACAGAAAAAGAAACATCATAAGATATCAGTAATACATGGAATGTAAACTTGGCTACACAGGAACTGAATTACAGAACAGAACAGGGTCTCAAATTTAGAAAACCAACTTATGCTTGCTTAAGGGGAAAGGTGAGTTGGGGTGCTGCATAAAACCAGAGATTGAAATGAGCACAGATAAAGTTCCTTAAACCAAATATGGAATAGACAAGAGCTACTCCTTGCTCAACGAAATGGACTCAACACCGCATATTAAATGCCTAAGAATGTACCTGACTAGTAAGTATCTTAAAACCTATGGATTGCTATGTCTCCGAAAGAGAATCAAGCATGTGTACAGGGGCATAAACGCAGCAGTGATAGGATTGGAGAGGTTCGGTGAGCAAATGAAGACCCTTTGAAGTCATATTGCATGGTACCCATTCCACGGGTTTCAACTACCCAGGTTTAAGGTATTCTTCCTTCAGCTAAAACATGCATGTGGAACCTAGAGTATGATCAACCATGTGATCGGGAGACGTGTTCAAATATGTCTCAGTTTTCGTACCCTGGTACTCGGGTGCAACATTCCAGACGCTTTACTAACACCCTCCCGACTTGGAGAGTCAGTCCCTTTAACCTCCTGTTTGGCCCAGTTTGCAATTTCTGCGGAAGATGAACAGGAATAGCGAGAACCAATGAGAGACTAGCTGGAGGTGTCTGGACGGGCAAATTTAACTCTCATTTCCCACCAGGAAGAGGAATTAACCAAAGGCACAACGTGCCGTGCCGGAACCAGATTACGGCCTGAAGCCATCCTGCGGTGTTGCGGCCAGCTCAAAAGAAAGCGAGTTGAAGAAAGGAGCTCAGGGGCACTGTAATTCACAAACCTGCAGAGTTATAAATGACAGCTATCGTCCAATAATATACTGAAGTAAGGCTGCCAAGAGGACTTGAAAGCGGGGCAGAATTGCAGGAAACCGATTTCAGGAGGTAGACTGGAATTGCATTGAAAGCATAGGAAAAGAGGCAGAACGTCCACAATGATGCACTTGGCCAAAAAGGGCGTATGCGTTTTTTCCTGAATATATTCAGGAAAAAACGCATACGCCCTTTTTGGCCAACCAAGCAAGCTTGCAAAGGAAATCTGCACTACAATGAAGTCTCACTTCCCCCCGGTCAAAAGGGCCATCTGAAAAAAGTGTAAAATCCAGAAAGGCAGGACAGGCCATGGAGAACTGGGAGCCTTGTTATGCTGATGGGCGGGATGTAAATTGCCAACAGACACTCGGGAGAAGTGTATGGTGTTTCCTGAAACATCTAAAAAACAAAGTAACAGAGCCTAGGGCACTTCCACTTATGGTCCTATAGCTTAGGGAAATTAAAATCAAAAAGACACAGCCACCCCAAAGTTTGGGACGTCTCTGTTTACAAGAACCTCGTGTACAGTACAAGTTCAACATCGCAGAAAGTGAAAAATGGATAAAGAAGTTGTGGTATTTACTTACAAAGCAATATCACTCAGCAATGAAATCTATGTCATCAGGCCCTTAGCAGCACAATGAGTGGATTCAGGTATGATGATTCTAACTGAAATAAGTCACACAGAAAAAGAAACATCATAAGATATCAGTAATACATGGAATGTAAACTTGGCTACACAGGAACTGAATTACAGAACAGAACAGGGTCTCAAATTTAGAAAACCAACTTATGCTTGCTTAAGGGGAAAGGTGAGTTGGGGTGCTGCATAAAACCAGAGATTGAAATGAGCACAGATAAAGTTCCTTAAACCAAATATGGAATAGACAAGAGCTACTCCTTGCTCAACGAAATGGACTCAACACCGCATATTAAATGCCTAAGAATGTACCTGACTAGTAAGTATCTTAAAACCTATGGATTGCTATGTCTCCGAAAGAGAATCAAGCATGTGTACAGGGGCATAAACGCAGCAGTGATAGGATTGGAGAGGTTCGGTGAGCAAATGAAGACCCTTTGAAGTCATATTGCATGGTACCCATTCCACGGGTTTCAACTACCCAGGTTTAAGGTATTCTTCCTTCAGCTAAAACATGCATGTGGAACCTAGAGTATGATCAACCATGTGATCGGGAGACGTGTTCAAATATGTCTCAGTTTTCGTACCCTGGTACTCGGGTGCAACATTCCAGACGCTTTACTAACACCCTCCCGACTTGGAGAGTCAGTCCCTTTAACCTCCTGTTTGGCCCAGTTTGCAATTTCTGCGGAAGATGAACAGGAATAGCGAGAACCAATGAGAGACTAGCTGGAGGTGTCTGGACGGGCAAATTTAACTCTCATTTCCCACCAGGAAGAGGAATTAACCAAAGGCTCAGCGTGCCGTGCCGGAACCAGATTAGGGCCTGAAGCCATCCTGCGGTGTTGCGGCCAGCTCAAAAGAAAGCGAGTTGAAGAAAGGAGCTCAGGGGCACTGTAATTCACAAACCTGCAGAGTTATAAATGACAGCTATCGTCCAAAAATATACTGAAGTAAGGCTGCCAAGAGGACTTGAAAGCGGGGCAGAATTGCAGGAAACCGATTTCAGGAGGTAGACTGGAATTGCATTGAAAGCATAGGAAAAGAGGCAGAACGTCCACAATGATGCACTTGGCCAAAAAGGGCGTATGCGTTTTTTCCTGAATATATTCAGGAAAAAACGCATACGCCCTTTTTGGCCAACCAAGCAAGCTTGCAAAGGAAATCTGCACTACAATGAAGTCTCACTTCCCCCCGGTCAAAAGGGCCATCTGAAAAAAGTGTAAAATCCAGAAAGGCAGGACAGGCCATGGAGAACTGGGAGCCTTGTTATGCTGATGGGCGGGATGTAAATTGCCAACAGACACTCGGGAGAAGTGTATGGTGTTTCCTGAAACATCTAAAAAACAAAGCAACAGAGCCTAGGGCACTTCCACTTATGGTCCTATAGCTTAGGGAAATTAAAATCAAAAAGACACAGCCACCCCAAAGTTTGGGACGCCTCTGTTTACAAGAACCTCGTTTACAGTACAAGTTCAACATCGCAGAAAGTGAAAAATGGATAAAGAAGTTGTGGTATTTACTTACAAAGCAATATCACTCAGCAATGAAATCTATGTCATCAGGCCCTTAGCAGCACAATGAGTGGATTCAGGTATGATGATTCTAACTGAAATAAGTCACACAGAAAAAGAAACATCATAAGATATCAGTAATACATGGAATGTAAACTTGGCTACACAGGAACTGAATTACAGAACAGAACAGGGTCTCAAATTTAGAAAACCAACTTATGCTTGCTTAAGGGGAAAGGTGAGTTGGGGTGCTGCATAAAACCAGAGATTGAAATGAGCACAGATAAAGTTCCTTAAACCAAACATGGAATAGACAAGAGCTACTCCTTGCTCAACGAAATGGACTCAACACCGCATATTAAATGCCTAAGAATGTACCTGACTAGTAAGTATCTTAAAACCTATGGATTGCTATGTCTCCGAAAGAGAATCAAGCATGTGTACAGGGGCATAAACGCAGCAGTGATAGGATTGGAGAGGTTCGGTGAGCAAATGAAGACCCTTTGAAGTCATATTGCATGGTACCCATTCCACGGGTTTCAACTACCCAGGTTTAAGGTATTCTTCCTTCAGCTAAAACATGCATGTGGAACCTAGAGTATGATCAACCATGTGATCGGGAGACGTGTTCAAATATGTCTCAGTTTTCGTACCCTGGTACTCGGGTGCAACATTCCAGACGCTTTACTAACACCCTCCCGACTTGGAGAGTCAGTCCCTTTAACCTCCTGTTTGGCCCAGTTTGCAATTTCTGCGGAAGATGAACAGGAATAGCGAGAACCAATGAGAGACTAGCTGGAGGTGTCTGGACGGGCAAATTTAACTCTCATTTCCCACCAGGAAGAGGAATTAACCAAAGGCTCAGCGTGCCGTGCCGGAACCAGATTAGGGCCTGAAGCCATCCTGCGGTGTTGCGGCCAGCTCAAAAGAAAGCGAGTTGAAGAAAGGAGCTCAGGGGCACTGTAATTCACAAACCTGCAGAGTTATAAATGACAGCTATCGTCCAAAAATATACTGAAGTAAGGCTGCCAAGAGGACTTGAAAGCGGGGCAGAATTGCAGGAAACCGATTTCAGGAGGTAGACTGGAATTGCATTGAAAGCATAGGAAAAGAGGCAGAACGTCCACAATGATGCACTTGGCCAAAAAGGGCGTATGCGTTTTTTCCTGAATATATTCAGGAAAAAACGCATACGCCCTTTTTGGCCAACCAAGCAAGCTTGCAAAGGAAATCTGCACTACAATGAAGTCTCACTTCCCCCCGGTCAAAAGGGCCATCTGAAAAAAGTGTAAAATCCAGAAAGGCAGGACAGGCCATGGAGAACTGGGAGCCTTGTTATGCTGATGGGCGGGATGTAAATTGCCAACAGACACTCGGGAGAAGTGTATGGTGTTTCCTGAAACATCTAAAAAACAAAGCAACAGAGCCTAGGGCACTTCCACTTATGGTCCTATAGCTTAGGGAAATTAAAATCAAAAAGACACAGCCACCCCAAAGTTTGGGACGCCTCTGTTTACAAGAACCTCGTTTACAGTACAAGTTCAACATCGCAGAAAGTGAAAAATGGATAAAGAAGTTGTGGTATTTACTTACAAAGCAATATCACTCAGCAATGAAATCTATGTCATCAGGCCCTTAGCAGCACAATGAGTGGATTCAGGTATGATGATTCTAACTGAAATAAGTCACACAGAAAAAGAAACATCATAAGATATCAGTAATACACGGAATGTAAACTTGGCTACACAGGAACTGAATTACAGAACAGAACAGGGTCTCAAATTTAGACAACCAACTTATGCTTGCTTAAGGGTAAAGGTGAGTCGGGGTGCTGCATAAAACCAGAGATTGAAATGAGCACAGATAAAGTTCCTTAAGCCAAATATGGAATAGACAAGAGCTACTCCTTGCTCAACGAAATGGACTCAACACCGCATATTAAATGCCTAAGAATGTACCTGACTAGTCAGTATCTTAAAACCTATGGATTGCTATGTCTCCAAAAGAGAATCAAGCATGTGTACAGGGGCATAAACGCAGCAGTGATAGGATTGGAGAGGTTCGGTGAGCAAATGAAGACCCTTTGAAGTCATATTGCATGGTACCCATTCCACGGGTTTCAACTACCCAGGTTTAAGGTATTCTTCCTTCAGCTAAAACATGCATGTGGAACCTAGAGTATGATCAACCATGTGATCGGGAGACGTGTTCAAATATGTCTCAGTTTTCGTACCCTGGTACTCGGGTGCAACATTCCAGACGCTTTACTAACACCCTCCCGACTTGGAGAGTCAGTCCCTTTAACCTCCTGTTTGGCCCAGTTTGCAATTTCTGCGGAAGATGAACAGGAATAGCGAGAACCAATGAGAGACTAGCTGGAGGTGTCTGGACGGGCAAATTTAACTCTCATTTCCCACGAGGAAGAGGAATTAACCAAAGGCTCAGCGTGCCGTGCCGGAACCAGATTAGGGCCTGAAGCCATCCTGCGGTGTTGCGGCCAGCTCAAAAGAAAGCGAGTTGAAGAAAGGAGCTCAGGGGCACTGTAATTCACAAACCTGCAGAGTTATAAATGACAGCTATCGTCCAAAAATATACTGAAGTAAGGCTGCCAAGAGGACTTGAAAGCGGGGCAGAATTGCAGGAAACCGATTTCAGGAGGTAGACTGGAATTGCATTGAAAGCATAGGAAAAGAGGCAGAACGTCCACAATGATGCACTTGGCCAAAAAGGGCGTACGCGTTTTTTCCTGAATATATTCAGGAAAAAACGCGTACGCCCTTTTTGGCCAACCAAGCAAGCTTGCAAAGGAAATCTGCACTACAATGAAGTCTCACTTCCCCCCGGTCAAAAGGGCCATCTGAAAAAAGTGTAAAATCCAGAAAGGCAGGACAGGCCATGGAGAACTGGGAGCCTTGTTATGCTGATGGGCGGGATGTAAATTGCCAACAGACACTCGGGAGAAGTGTATGGTGTTTCCTGAAACATCTAAAAAACAAAGCAACAGAGCCTAGGGCACTTCCACTTATGGTCCTATAGCTTAGGGAAATTAAAATCAAAAAGACACAGCCACCCCAAAGTTTGGGACGCCTCTGTTTACAAGAACCTCGTGTACAGTACAAGTTCAACATCGCAGAAAGTGAAAAATGGATAAAGAAGTTGTGGTATTTACTTACAAAGCAATATCACTCAGCAATGAAATCTATGTCATCAGGCCCTTAGCAGCACAATGAGTGGATTCAGGTATGATGATTCTAACTGAAATAAGTCACACAGAAAAAGAAACATCATAAGATATCAGTAATACACGGAATGTAAACTTGGCTACACAGGAACTGAATTACAGAACAGAACAGGGTCTCAAATTTAGAAAACCAACTTATGCTTTCTTAAGGGTAAAGGTGAGTTGGGGTGCTGCATAAAACCAGAGATTGAAATGAGCACAGATAAATTTCCTTAAGCCAAATATGGAATAGACAAGAGCTACTCCTTGCTCAACGAAATGGACTCAACACCGCATATTAAACGCCTAAGAATGTACCTGACTAGTAAGTATCTTAAAACCTATGGATTGCTATGTCTCCGAAAGAGAATCAAGCATGTGTACAGGGGCATAAACGCAGCAGTGATAGGATTGGAGAGGTTCGGTGAGCAAATGAAGACCCTTTGAAGTCATATTGCATGGTACCCATTCCACGGGTTTCAACTACCCAGGTTTAAGGTATTCTTCCTTCAGCTAAAACATGCATGTGGAACCTAGAGTATGATTAACCATGTGATTGGGAGATGTGTTCAAATATGTCTCACTTTCCATACCCTGGTACTCGGGTGCAACATTCCAGACGCTTTACTAACACCCTCCCGACTTGGAGAGTCAGTCCCTTTAACCTCCTGTTTGGCCCAGTTTGCAATTTCTGCGGAAGATGAACAGGAATAGCGAGAACCAATGAGAGACTAGCTGGAGGTGTCTGGACGGGCAAATTTAACTCTCATTTCCCACCAGGAAGAGGAATTAACCAAAGGCTCAGCGTGCCGTGCCGGAAACAGATTAGGGCCTGAAGCCATCCTGCGGTGTTGCGGCCAGCTCAAAAGAAAGCGAGTTGAAGAAAGGAGCTCAGGGGCACTGTAATTCACAAACCTGCAGAGTTATAAATGACAGCTATCGTCCAAAAATATACTGAAGTAAGGCTGCCAAGAGGACTTGAAAGCGGGGCAGAATTGCAGGAAACCGATTTCAGGAGGTAGACTGGAATTGCATTGAAAGCATAGGAAAAGAGGCAGAACGTCCACAATGATGCACTTGGCCAAAAAGGGCGTATGCGTTTTTTCCTGAATATATTCAGGAAAAAACGCATACGCCCTTTTTGGCCAACCAAGCAAGCTTGCAAAGGAAATCTGCACTACAATGAAGTCTCACTTCCCCCCGGTCAAAAGGGCCATCTGAAAAAAGTGTAAAATCCAGAAAGGCAGGACAGGCCATGGAGAACTGGGAGCCTTGTTATGCTGATGGGCGGGATGTAAATTGCCAACAGACACTCGGGAGAAGTGTATGGTGTTTCCTGAAACATCTAAAAAACAAAGCAACAGAGCCTAGGGCACTTCCACTTATGGTCCTATAGCTTAGGGAAATTAAAATCAAAAAGACACAGCCACCCCAAAGTTTGGGACGCCTCTGTTTACAAGAACCTCGTTTACAGTACAAGTTCAACATCGCAGAAAGTGAAAAATGGATAAAGAAGTTGTGGTATTTACTTACAAAGCAATATCACTCAGCAATGAAATCTATGTCATCAGGCCCTTAGCAGCACAATGAGTGGATTCAGGTATGATGATTCTAACTGAAATAAGTCACACAGAAAAAGAAACATCATAAGATATCAGTAATACACGGAATGTAAACTTGGCTACACAGGAACTGAATTACAGAACAGAACAGGGTCTCAAATTTAGAAAACCAACTTATGCTTGCTTAAGGGGAAAGGTGAGTTGGGGTGCTGCATAAAACCAGAGATTGAAATGAGCACAGATAAAGTTCCTTAAGCCAAATATGGAATAGACAAGAGCTACCTCTTGCTCAACGAAATGGACTCAACACCGCATATTAAACGCCTCAGAATGTACCTGACTAGTCAGTAACTTAAAACCTATGGATTGCTATGTCTCCGAAAGAGAATCAAGCATGTGTACAGGGGCATAAATGCAGCAGTGATAGGATTGGAGAGGTTCGGTGAGCAAATGAAGACCCTTTGAAGTCATATTGCATGGTACCCATTCCACGGGTTTCAACTACCCAGGTTTAAGGTATTCTTCCTTCAGCTAAAACATGCATGTGGAACCTAGAGTATGATCAACCATGTGATCGGGAGACGTGTTCAAATATGTCTCAGTTTTCGTACCCTGGTACTCGGGTGCAACATTCCAGACGCTTTACTAACACCCTCCCGACTTGGAGAGTCAGTCCCTTTAACCTCCTGTTTGGCCCAGTTTGCAATTTCTGCGGAAGATGAACAGGAATAGCGAGAACCAATGAGAGACTAGCTGGAGGTGTCTGGACGGGCAAATTTAACCCTCATTTCCCACCAGGAAGAGGAATTAACCAAAGGCTCAGACGTGCCGTGCCGGAACCAGATTAGGGCCTGAAGCCATCCTGCGGTGTTGCGGCCAGGTCACAAGAAAGCGAGTTGAAGAAAGGAGCTCAGGGGCACTGTAATTCACAAACCTGCAGAGTTATAAATGACAGCTATCGTCCAAAAATATACTGAAGTAAGGCTGCCAAGAGGACTTGAAAGCGGGGCAGAATTGCAGGAAACCGATTTCAGGAGGTAGACTGGAATTGCATTGAAAGCATAGGAAAAGAGGCAGAACGTCCACAATGATGCACTTGGCCAAACAGGGCGTATGCGTTTTTTCCTGAATATATTCAGGAAAAAACGCATACGCCCTTTTTGGCCAACCAAGCAAGCTTGCAAAGGAAATCTGCACTACAATGAAGTCTCACTTCCCCCCGTTCAAAAGGGCCATCTGAAAAAAGTGTAAAATCCAGAAAGGCAGGACAGGCCATGGAGAACTGGGAGCCTTGTTATGCTGATGGGCGGGATGTAAATTGCCAACAGACACTCGGGAGAAGTGTATGGTGTTTCCTGAAACATCTAAAAAACAAAGCAACAGAGCCTAGGGCACTTCCACTTATGGTCCTATAGCTTAGGGAAATTAAAATCAAAAAGACACAGCCACCCCAAAGTTTGGGACGCCTCTGTTTACAAGAACCTCGTTTACAGTACAAGTTCAACATCGCAGAAAGTGAAAAATGGATAAAGAAGTTGTGGTATTTACTTACAAAGCAATATCACTCAGCAATGAAATCTATGTCATCAGGCCCTTAGCAGCACAATGAGTGGATTCAGGTATGATGATTCTAACTGAAATAAGTCACACAGAAAAAGAAACATCATAAGATATCAGTAATACACGGAATGTAAACTTGGCTACACAGGAACTGAATTACAGAACAGAACAGGGTCTCAAATTTAGAAAACCAACTTATGCTTGCTTAAGGGGAAAGGTGAGTTGGGGTGCTGCATAAAACCAGAGATTGAAATGAGCACAGATAAAGTTCCTTAAGCCAAATATGGAATAGACAAGAGCTACTCCTTGCTCAACGAAATGGACTCAACACCGCATATTAAATGCCTAAGAATGTACCTGACTAGTAAGTATCTTAAAACCTATGGATTGCTATGTCTCCGAAAGAGAATCAAGCATGTGTACAGGGGCATAAACGCAGCAGTGATAGGATTGGAGAGGTTCGGTGAGCAAATGAAGACCCTTTGAAGTCATATTGCATCGTACCCATTCCACGGGTTTCAACTACCCAGGTTTAAGGTATTCTTCCTTCAGCTAAAACATGCATGTGGAACCTAGAGTATGACCAGCCATGTGATCGGGAGACGTGTTCAAATATGTCTCAGTTTTCGTACCCTGGTACTCGGGGGCAACATTCCAGATGCTTTACTAACACCCTCCCGACTTGGAGAGTCAGTCCCTTTAACCTCCTGTTTGGCCCAGTTTGCAATTTCTGCGGAAGATGAACAGGAATAGCGAGAACCAATGAGAGACTAGCTGGAGGTGTCTGGACGGGCAAATTTAACTCTCATTTCCCACGAGGAAGAGGAATTAACCAAAGGCTCAGCGTGCCGTGCCGGAACCAGATTAGGGCCTGAAGCCATCCTGCGGTGTTGCGGCCAGCTCAAAAGAAAGCGAGTTGAAGAAAGGAGCTCAGGGGCACTGTAATTCACAAACCTGCAGAGTTATAAATGACAGCTATCGTCCAAAAATATACTGAAGTAAGGCTGCCAAGAGGACTTGAAAGCGGGGCAGAATTGCAGGAAACCGATTTCAGGAGGTAGACTGGAATTGCATTGAAAGCATAGGAAAAGAGGCAGAACGTCCACAATGATGCACTTGGCCAAAAAGGGCGTATGCGTTTTTTCCTGAATATATTCAGGAAAAAACGCATACGCCCTTTTTGGCCAACCAAGCAAGCTTGCAAAGGAAATCTGCACTACAATGAAGTCTCACTTCCCCCCGGTCAAAAGGGCCATCTGAAAAAAGTGTAAAATCCAGAAAGGCAGGACAGGCCATGGAGAACTGGGAGCCTTGTTATGCTGATGGGCGGGATGTAAATTGCCAACAGACACTCGGGAGAAGTGTATGGTGTTTCCTGAAACATCTAAAAAACAAAGCAACAGAGCCTAGGGCACTTCCACTTATGGTCCTATAGCTTAGGGAAATTAAAATCAAAAAGACACAGCCACCCCAAAGTTTGGGACGCCTCTGTTTACAAGAACCTCGTTTACCGTACAAGTTCAATATCACAGAAAGTGAAAAATGGATAAAGAACTTGTGGTACTTACGTACAATGCAGTATCACTCAGCAATGAAATCTATGTCATCAGGCCCGTAGCAGCATAATGAGTGGATTCAGGTACGATGATTCTAACTGAAATAAGTCACACAGAAAAAGAAACATCATAAGATATCACTAATACATGGAATGTAAACTTGGCTACACAGGAACTGAATTCCAAAACAGAACAGGGTCTCAAATTTAGAAAACCAACTTATGCTTGCTTAAGGGGAAAGGTGAGTTGGGGTGCTGCATAAAACCAGAGATTGAAATGAGCACAGATAAAGTTCCTTAAGCCAAATATGGAATAGACAAGAGCTACTCCTTGCTCAACGAAATGGACTCAACACCGCATGTTAAACGCCTAAGAATGTACCTGACTACTAAGTATCTTAAAACCTATGGATTGCTATGTCTCCAAAAGAGAATCAAGCGTGTGTACAGGGGCATAAACGCAGCAGTGATAGGATTGGAGAGGTTCGGTGAGCAAATGAAGACCCTTTGAAGTCATATTGCATGGTACCCATTACACGGGTCTCAACTCTCCAGGTTTAAGGTATTCTTCCTTCAGGTAAAACATGCATGTGGAACCTAGAGTCTGATCAACCATGTGATCGGGAGACGTGTTCAAATATGTCTCAGTTTTCGTACCCTGGTACTCGGGTGCAACATTCCAGACGCTTTACTAACACACTCCCGACTTGGAGAGTCAGTCCCTTTAACCTCCTGTTTGGCCCAGTTTGCAATTTCTGCGGAAGATGAACAGGAATAGCGAGAACCAATGAGAGACTAGCTGGAGGTGTCTGGACGGGCAAATTTAACTCTCATTTCCCACCAGGAAGAGGAATTAACCAAAGGCTCAGCGTGCCGTGCCGGAACCAGATTAGGGCCTGAAGCCATCCTGCGGTGTTGCGGCCAGCTCAAAAGAAAGCGAGTTGAAGAAAGGAGCTCAGGGGCACTGTAATTCACAAACCTGCAGAGTTATAAATGACAGCTATCGTCCAAAAATATACTGAAGTAAGGCTGCCAAGAGGACTTGAAAGCGGGGCAGAATTGCAGGAAACCGATTTCAGGAGGTAGACTGGAATTGCATTGAAAGCATAGGAAAAGAGGCAGAACGTCCACAATGATGCACTTGGCCAAAAAGGGCGTATGCGTTTTTTCCTGAATATATTCAGGAAAAAACTCATACGCACTTTTTGGCCAACCAAGCAAGCTTGCAAAGGAAATCTGCACTACAATGAAGTCTCACTTCCCCCCGGTCAAAAGGGCCATCTGAAAAAAGTGTAAAATCCAGAAAGGCAGGACAGGCCATGGAGAACTGGGAGCCTTGTTATGCTGATGGGCGGGATGTAAATTGCCAACAGACACTCGGGAGAAGTGTATGGTGTTTCCTGAAACATCTAAAAAACAAAGCAACAGAGCCTAGGGCACTTCCACTTATGGTCCTATAGCTTAGGGAAATTAAAATCAAAAAGACACAGCCACCCCAAAGTTTGGGACGCCTCTGTTTACAAGAACCTCGTTTACAGTACAAGTTCAACATCGCAGAAAGTGAAAAATGGATAAAGAAGTTGTGGTATTTACTTACAAAGCAATATCACTCAGCAATGAAATCTATGTCATCAGGCCCTTAGCAGCACAATGAGTGGATTCAGGTATGATGATTCTAACTGAAATAAGTCACACAGAAAAAGAAACATCATAAGATATCAGTAATACACGGAATGTAAACTTGGCTACACAGGAACTGAATTACAGAACAGAACAGGGTCTCAAATTTAGAAAACCAACTTATGCTTGCTTAAGGGGAAAGGTGAGTTGGGGTGCTGCATAAAACCAGAGATTGAAATGAGCACAGATAAAGTTCCTTAAGCCAAATATGGAATAGACAAGAGCTACTCCTTGCTCAACGAAATGGACTCAACACCGCATATTAAACGCCTAAGAATGTACCTGACTAGTAAGTATCTTAAAACCTATGGATTGCTATGTCTCCGAAAGAGAATCAAGCATTTGTACAGGGGCATAAACACAGCAGTGATAGGATTGGAGAGGTTCGCTGAGCAAATGAAGACCCTTTGAAGTCATATTGCATGGTACCCATTCCACGGGTTTCAACTACCCAGGTTTAAGGTATTCTTCCTTCAGCTAAAACATGCATGTGGAACCTAGAGTCTGATCAACCATGTGATCGGGAGACGTGTTCAAATATGTCTCAGTTTTCGTACCCTGGTACTCGGGTGCAACATTCCAGACACTTTACTAACACCCTCCCGACTTGGAGAGTCAGTCCCTTTAACCTCCTGTTTGGCCCAGTTTGCAATTTCTGTGGAAGATGAACAGGAATAGCGAGAACCAATGAGAGACTAGCTGGAGGTGTCTGGATGGGCAAATTTAACTCTCATTTCCCACCAGGAAGAGGAATTAACCAAAGGCTCAGCGTGCCGTGCCGGAACCAGATTAGGGCCTGAAGCCATCCTGCGGTGTTGCGGCCAGCTCAAAAGAAAGCGAGTTGAAGAAAGGAGCTCAGGGGCACTGTAATTCACAAACCTGCAGAGTTATAAATGACAGCTATCGTCCAAAAATATACTGAAGTAAGGCTGCCAAGAGGACTTGAAAGCGGGGCAGAATTGCAGAAAACCGATTTCAGGAGGCAGACTGGAATTGCATTGAAAGCATAGGAAAAGAGGCAGAACGTCCACAATGATGCACTTGGCCAAAAAGGGCGTATGCGTTTTTTCCTGAATATATTCAGGAAAAAATGCATACGCACTTTTTGGCCAACCAAGCAAGCTTGCAAAGGAAATCTGCACTACAATGAAGTCTCACTTCCCCCCGGTCAAAAGGGCCATCTGAAAAAAGTGTAAAATCCAGAAAGGCAGGACAGGCCATGGAGAACTGGGAGCCTTGTTATGCTGATGGGCGGGATGTAAATTGCCAACAGACACTCGGGAGAAGTGTATGGTGTTTCCTGAAACATCTAAAAAACAAAGCAACAGAGCCTAGGGCACTTCCACTTATGGTCCTATAGCTTAGGGAAATTAAAATCAAAAAGACACAGCCACGCCAAAGTTTGGGACGCCTCTGTTTACAAGAACCTCGTTTACAGTACAAGTTCAACATCGCAGAAAGTGAAAAATGGATAAAGAAGTTGTGGTATTTACTTACAAAGCAATATCACTCAGCAATGAAATCTATGTCATCAGGCCCTTAGCAGCACAATGAGTGGATTCAGGTATGATGATTCTAACTGAAATAAGTCACACAGAAAAAGAAACATCATAAGATATCAGTAATACACGGAATGTAAACTTGGCTACACAGGAACTGAATTACAGAACAGAACAGGGTCTCAAATTTAGAAAACCAACTTATGCTTGCTTAAGGGGAAAGGTGAGTTGGGGTGCTGCATAAAACCAGACATTGAAATGAGCACAGATAAAGTTCCTTAAGCCAAATATGGAATAGACAAGAGCTACTCCTTGCTCAACGAAATGGACTCAACACCGCATATTAAACGCCTAAGAATGTACCTGACTAGTAAGTATCTTAAAACCTATGGATTGCTATGTCTCCGAAAGAGAATCAAGCATGTGTACAGGGGCATAAACGCAGCAGTGATAGGATTGGAGAGGTTCGGTGAGCAAATGAAGACCCTTTGAAGTCATATTGCATGGTACCCATTCCACGGGTTTCAACTACCCAGGTTTAAGGTATTCTTCCTTCAGCTAAAACATGCATGTGGAACCTAGAGTATGATCAACCATGTGATCGGGAGACGTGTTCAAATATGTCTCAGTTTTCGTACCCTGGTACTCGGGTGCAACATTCCAGACACTTTACTAACACCCTCCCGACTTGGAGAGTCAGTCCCTTTAACCTCCTGTTTGGCCCAGTTTGCAATTTCTGCGGAAGATGAACAGGAATAGCGAGAACCAATGAGAGACTAGCTGGAGGTGTCTGGACGGGCAAATTTAACTCTCATTTCCCACCAGGAAGAGGAATTAACCAAAGGCTCAGCGTGCCGTGCCGGAACCAGATTAGGGCCTGAAGCCATCCTGCGGTGTTGCGGCCAGCTCAAAAGAAAGCGAGTTGAAGAAAGGAGCTCAGGGGCACTGTAATTCACAAACCTGCAGAGTTATAAATGACAGCTATCGTCCAAAAATATACTGAAGTAAGGCTGCCAAGAGGACTTGAAAGCGGGGCAGAATTGCAGGAAACCGATTTCAGGAGGTAGACTGGAATTGCATTGAAAGCATAGGAAAAGAGGCAGAACGTCCACAATGATGC
The DNA here is from genome assembly GCF_039906515.1 of Pseudorca crassidens. Taxonomy (NCBI): domain Eukaryota; kingdom Metazoa; phylum Chordata; class Mammalia; order Artiodactyla; family Delphinidae; genus Pseudorca; species Pseudorca crassidens. Next base: position 180,673 of record NW_027136325.1, on the reverse strand, counting down.
ACTTGGCCAAAAAGGGCGTATGCGTTTTTTCCTGAATATATTCAGGAAAAAACTCATACGCACTTTTTGGCCAACCAAGCAAGCTTGCAAAGGAAATCTGCACTACAATGAAGTCTCACTTCCCCCCGGTCAAAAGGGCCATCTGAAAAAAGTGTAAAATCCAGAAAGGCAGGACAGGCCATGGAGAACTGGGAGCCTTGTTATGCTGATGGGCGGGATGTAAATTGCCAACAGACACTCGGGAGAAGTGTATGGTGTTTCCTGAAACATCTAAAAAACAAAGCAACAGAGCCTAGGGCACTTCCACTTATGGTCCTATAGCTTAGGGAAATTAAAATCAAAAAGACACAGCCACCCCAAAGTTTGGGACGCCTCTGTTTACAAGAACCTCGTTTACAGTACAAGTTCAACATCGCAGAAAGTGAAAAATGGATAAAGAAGTTGTGGTATTTACTTACAAAGCAATATCACTCAGCAATGAAATCTATGTCATCAGGCCCTTAGCAGCACAATGAGTGGATTCAGGTATGATGATTCTAACTGAAATAAGTCACACAGAAAAAGAAACATCATAAGATATCAGTAATACACGGAATGTAAACTTGGCTACACAGGAACTGAATTACAGAACAGAACAGGGTCTCAAATTTAGAAAACCAACTTATGCTTGCTTAAGGGGAAAGGTGAGTTGGGGTGCTGCATAAAACCAGAGATTGAAATGAGCACAGATAAAGTTCCTTAAGCCAAATATGGAATAGACAAGAGCTACTCCTTGCTCAACGAAATGGACTCAACACCGCATATTAAACGCCTAAGAATGTACCTGACTAGTAAGTATCTTAAAACCTATGGATTGCTATGTCTCCGAAAGAGAATCAAGCATTTGTACAGGGGCATAAACACAGCAGTGATAGGATTGGAGAGGTTCGCTGAGCAAATGAAGACCCTTTGAAGTCATATTGCATGGTACCCATTCCACGGGTTTCAACTACCCAGGTTTAAGGTATTCTTCCTTCAGCTAAAACATGCATGTGGAACCTAGAGTCTGATCAACCATGTGATCGGGAGACGTGTTCAAATATGTCTCAGTTTTCGTACCCTGGTACTCGGGTGCAACATTCCAGACACTTTACTAACACCCTCCCGACTTGGAGAGTCAGTCCCTTTAACCTCCTGTTTGGCCCAGTTTGCAATTTCTGTGGAAGATGAACAGGAATAGCGAGAACCAATGAGAGACTAGCTGGAGGTGTCTGGATGGGCAAATTTAACTCTCATTTCCCACCAGGAAGAGGAATTAACCAAAGGCTCAGCGTGCCGTGCCGGAACCAGATTAGGGCCTGAAGCCATCCTGCGGTGTTGCGGCCAGCTCAAAAGAAAGCGAGTTGAAGAAAGGAGCTCAGGGGCACTGTAATTCACAAACCTGCAGAGTTATAAATGACAGCTATCGTCCAAAAATATACTGAAGTAAGGCTGCCAAGAGGACTTGAAAGCGGGGCAGAATTGCAGAAAACCGATTTCAGGAGGCAGACTGGAATTGCATTGAAAGCATAGGAAAAGAGGCAGAACGTCCACAATGATGCACTTGGCCAAAAAGGGCGTATGCGTTTTTTCCTGAATATATTCAGGAAAAAATGCATACGCACTTTTTGGCCAACCAAGCAAGCTTGCAAAGGAAATCTGCACTACAATGAAGTCTCACTTCCCCCCGGTCAAAAGGGCCATCTGAAAAAAGTGTAAAATCCAGAAAGGCAGGACAGGCCATGGAGAACTGGGAGCCTTGTTATGCTGATGGGCGGGATGTAAATTGCCAACAGACACTCGGGAGAAGTGTATGGTGTTTCCTGAAACATCTAAAAAACAAAGCAACAGAGCCTAGGGCACTTCCACTTATGGTCCTATAGCTTAGGGAAATTAAAATCAAAAAGACACAGCCACGCCAAAGTTTGGGACGCCTCTGTTTACAAGAACCTCGTTTACAGTACAAGTTCAACATCGCAGAAAGTGAAAAATGGATAAAGAAGTTGTGGTATTTACTTACAAAGCAATATCACTCAGCAATGAAATCTATGTCATCAGGCCCTTAGCAGCACAATGAGTGGATTCAGGTATGATGATTCTAACTGAAATAAGTCACACAGAAAAAGAAACATCATAAGATATCAGTAATACACGGAATGTAAACTTGGCTACACAGGAACTGAATTACAGAACAGAACAGGGTCTCAAATTTAGAAAACCAACTTATGCTTGCTTAAGGGGAAAGGTGAGTTGGGGTGCTGCATAAAACCAGACATTGAAATGAGCACAGATAAAGTTCCTTAAGCCAAATATGGAATAGACAAGAGCTACTCCTTGCTCAACGAAATGGACTCAACACCGCATATTAAACGCCTAAGAATGTACCTGACTAGTAAGTATCTTAAAACCTATGGATTGCTATGTCTCCGAAAGAGAATCAAGCATGTGTACAGGGGCATAAACGCAGCAGTGATAGGATTGGAGAGGTTCGGTGAGCAAATGAAGACCCTTTGAAGTCATATTGCATGGTACCCATTCCACGGGTTTCAACTACCCAGGTTTAAGGTATTCTTCCTTCAGCTAAAACATGCATGTGGAACCTAGAGTATGATCAACCATGTGATCGGGAGACGTGTTCAAATATGTCTCAGTTTTCGTACCCTGGTACTCGGGTGCAACATTCCAGACACTTTACTAACACCCTCCCGACTTGGAGAGTCAGTCCCTTTAACCTCCTGTTTGGCCCAGTTTGCAATTTCTGCGGAAGATGAACAGGAATAGCGAGAACCAATGAGAGACTAGCTGGAGGTGTCTGGACGGGCAAATTTAACTCTCATTTCCCACCAGGAAGAGGAATTAACCAAAGGCTCAGCGTGCCGTGCCGGAACCAGATTAGGGCCTGAAGCCATCCTGCGGTGTTGCGGCCAGCTCAAAAGAAAGCGAGTTGAAGAAAGGAGCTCAGGGGCACTGTAATTCACAAACCTGCAGAGTTATAAATGACAGCTATCGTCCAAAAATATACTGAAGTAAGGCTGCCAAGAGGACTTGAAAGCGGGGCAGAATTGCAGGAAACCGATTTCAGGAGGTAGACTGGAATTGCATTGAAAGCATAGGAAAAGAGGCAGAACGTCCACAATGATGCACTTGGCCAAAAAGGGCGTATGCGTTTTTTCCTGAATATATTCAGGAAAAAACTCATACGCACTTTTTGGCCAACCAAGCAAGCTTGCAAAGGAAATCTGCACTACAATGAAGTCTCACTTCCCCCCGGTCAAAAGGGCCATCTGAAAAAAGTGTAAAATCCAGAAAGGCAGGACAGGCCATGGAGAACTGGGAGCCTTGTTATGCTGATGGGCGGGATGTAAATTGCCAACAGACACTCGGGAGAAGTGTATGGTGTTTCCTGAAACATCTAAAAAACAAAGCAACAGAGCCTAGGGCACTTCCACTTATGGTCCTATAGCTTAGGGAAATTAAAATCAAAAAGACACAGCCACCCCAAAGTTTGGGACGCCTCTGTTTACAAGAACCTCGTTTACAGTACAAGTTCAACATCGCAGAAAGTGAAAAATGGATAAAGAAGTTGTGGTATTTACTTACAAAGCAATATCACTCAGCAATGAAATCTATGTCATCAGGCCCTTAGCAGCACAATGAGTGGATTCAGGTATGATGATTCTAACTGAAATAAGTCACACAGAAAAAGAAACATCATAAGATATCAGTAATACACGGAATGTAAACTTGGCTACACAGGAACTGAATTACAGAACAGAACAGGGTCTCAAATTTAGAAAACCAACTTATGCTTGCTTAAGGGGAAAGGTGAGTTGGGGTGCTGCATAAAACCAGAGATTGAAATGAGCACAGATAAAGTTCCTTAAGCCAAATATGGAATAGACAAGAGCTACTCCTTGCTCAACGAAATGGACTCAACACCGCATATTAAACGCCTAAGAATGTACCTGACTAGTAAGTATCTTAAAACCTATGGATTGCTATGTCTCCGAAAGAGAATCAAGCATTTGTACAGGGGCATAAACACAGCAGTGATAGGATTGGAGAGGTTCGCTGAGCAAATGAAGACCCTTTGAAGTCATATTGCATGGTACCCATTCCACGGGTTTCAACTACCCAGGTTTAAGGTATTCTTCCTTCAGCTAAAACATGCATGTGGAACCTAGAGTCTGATCAACCATGTGATCGGGAGACGTGTTCAAATATGTCTCAGTTTTCGTACCCTGGTACTCGGGTGCAACATTCCAGACACTTTACTAACACCCTCCCGACTTGGAGAGTCAGTCCCTTTAACCTCCTGTTTGGCCCAGTTTGCAATTTCTGTGGAAGATGAACAGGAATAGCGAGAACCAATGAGAGACTAGCTGGAGGTGTCTGGATGGGCAAATTTAACTCTCATTTCCCACCAGGAAGAGGAATTAACCAAAGGCTCAGCGTGCCGTGCCGGAACCAGATTAGGGCCTGAAGCCATCCTGCGGTGTTGCGGCCAGCTCAAAAGAAAGCGAGTTGAAGAAAGGAGCTCAGGGGCACTGTAATTCACAAACCTGCAGAGTTATAAATGACAGCTATCGTCCAAAAATATACTGAAGTAAGGCTGCCAAGAGGACTTGAAAGCGGGGCAGAATTGCAGAAAACCGATTTCAGGAGGCAGACTGGAATTGCATTGAAAGCATAGGAAAAGAGGCAGAACGTCCACAATGATGCACTTGGCCAAAAAGGGCGTATGCGTTTTTTCCTGAATATATTCAGGAAAAAATGCATACGCACTTTTTGGCCAACCAAGCAAGCTTGCAAAGGAAATCTGCACTACAATGAAGTCTCACTTCCCCCCGGTCAAAAGGGCCATCTGAAAAAAGTGTAAAATCCAGAAAGGCAGGACAGGCCATGGAGAACTGGGAGCCTTGTTATGCTGATGGGCGGGATGTAAATTGCCAACAGACACTCGGGAGAAGTGTATGGTGTTTCCTGAAACATCTAAAAAACAAAGCAACAGAGCCTAGGGCACTTCCACTTATGGTCCTATAGCTTAGGGAAATTAAAATCAAAAAGACACAGCCACCCCAAAGTTTGGGACGCCTCTGTTTACAAGAACCTCGTTTACAGTACAAGTTCAACATCGCAGAAAGTGAAAAATGGATAAAGAAGTTGTGGTATTTACTTACAAAGCAATATCACTCAGCAATGAAATCTATGTCATCAGGCCCTTAGCAGCACAATGAGTGGATTCAGGTATGATGATTCTAACTGAAATAAGTCACACAGAAAAAGAAACATCATAAGATATCAGTAATACACGGAATGTAAACTTGGCTACACAGGAACTGAATTACAGAACAGAACAGGGTCTCAAATTTAGAAAACCAACTTATGCTTGCTTAAGGGGAAAGGTGAGTTGGGGTGCTGCATAAAACCAGACATTGAAATGAGCACAGATAAAGTTCCTTAAGCCAAATATGGAATAGACAAGAGCTACTCCTTGCTCAACGAAATGGACTCAACACCCCATATTAAACGCCTAAGAATGTACCTGACTAGTAAGTATCTTAAAACCTATGGATTGCTATGTCTCCGAAAGAGAATCAAGCATGTGTACAGGGGCATAAACGCAGCAGTGATAGGATTGGAGAGGTTCGGTGAGCAAATGAAGACCCTTTGAAGTCATATTGCATGGTACCCATTCCACGGGTTTCAACTACCCAGGTTTAAGGTATTCTTCCTTCAGCTAAAACATGCATGTGGAACCTAGAGTATGATCAACCATGTGATCGGGAGACGTGTTCAAATATGTCTCAGTTTTCGTACCCTGGTACTCGGGTGCAACATTCCAGACACTTTACTAACACCCTCCCGACTTGGAGAGTCAGTCCCTTTAACCTCCTGTTTGGCCCAGTTTGCAATTTCTGCGGAAGATGAACAGGAATAGCGAGAACCAATGAGAGACTAGCTGGAGGTGTCTGGACGGGCAAATTTAACTCTCATTTCCCACCAGGAAGAGGAATTAACCAAAGGCTCAGCGTGCCGTGCCGGAACCAGATTAGGGCCTGAAGCCATCCTGCGGTGTTGCGGCCAGCTCAAAAGAAAGCGAGTTGAAGAAAGGAGCTCAGGGGCACTGTAATTCACAAACCTGCAGAGTTATAAATGACAGCTATCGTCCAAAAATATACTGAAGTAAGGCTGCCAAGAGGACTTGAAAGCGGGGCAGAATTGCAGGAAACCGATTTCAGGAGGTAGACTGGAATTGCATTGAAAGCATAGGAAAAGAGGCAGAACGTCCACAATGATGCACTTGGCCAAAAAGGGCGTATGCGTTTTTTCCTGAATATATTCAGGAAAAAACTCATACGCACTTTTTGGCCAACCAAGCAAGCTTGCAAAGGAAATCTGCACTACAATGAAGTCTCACTTCCCCCCGGTCAAAAGGGCCATCTGAAAAAAGTGTAAAATCCAGAAAGGCAGGACAGGCCATGGAGAACTGGGAGCCTTGTTATGCTGATGGGCGGGATGTAAATTGCCAACAGACACTCGGGAGAAGTGTATGGTGTTTCCTGAAACATCTAAAAAACAAAGCAACAGAGCCTAGGGCACTTCCACTTATGGTCCTATAGCTTAGGGAAATTAAAATCAAAAAGACACAGCCACCCCAAAGTTTGGGACGCCTCTGTTTACAAGAACCTCGTTTACAGTACAAGTTCAACATCGCAGAAAGTGAAAAATGGATAAAGAAGTTGTGGTATTTACTTACAAAGCAATATCACTCAGCAATGAAATCTATGTCATCAGGCCCTTAGCAGCACAATGAGTGGATTCAGGTATGATGATTCTAACTGAAATAAGTCACACAGAAAAAGAAACATCATAAGATATCAGTAATACACGGAATGTAAACTTGGCTACACAGGAACTGAATTACAGAACAGAACAGGGTCTCAAATTTAGAAAACCAACTTATGCTTGCTTAAGGGGAAAGGTGAGTTGGGGTGCTGCATAAAACCAGAGATTGAAATGAGCACAGATAAAGTTCCTTAAGCCAAATATGGAATAGACAAGAGCTACTCCTTGCTCAACGAAATGGACTCAACACCGCATATTAAACGCCTAAGAATGTACCTGACTAGTAAGTATCTTAAAACCTATGGATTGCTATGTCTCCGAAAGAGAATCAAGCATTTGTACAGGGGCATAAACACAGCAGTGATAGGATTGGAGAGGTTCGCTGAGCAAATGAAGACCCTTTGAAGTCATATTGCATGGTACCCATTCCACGGGTTTCAACTACCCAGGTTTAAGGTATTCTTCCTTCAGCTAAAACATGCATGTGGAACCTAGAGTCTGATCAACCATGTGATCGGGAGACGTGTTCAAATATGTCTCAGTTTTCGTACCCTGGTACTCGGGTGCAACATTCCAGACACTTTACTAACACCCTCCCGACTTGGAGAGTCAGTCCCTTTAACCTCCTGTTTGGCCCAGTTTGCAATTTCTGTGGAAGATGAACAGGAATAGCGAGAACCAATGAGAGACTAGCTGGAGGTGTCTGGATGGGCAAATTTAACTCTCATTTCCCACCAGGAAGAGGAATTAACCAAAGGCTCAGCGTGCCGTGCCGGAACCAGATTAGGGCCTGAAGCCATCCTGCGGTGTTGCGGCCAGCTCAAAAGAAAGCGAGTTGAAGAAAGGAGCTCAGGGGCACTGTAATTCACAAACCTGCAGAGTTATAAATGACAGCTATCGTCCAAAAATATACTGAAGTAAGGCTGCCAAGAGGACTTGAAAGCGGGGCAGAATTGCAGAAAACCGATTTCAGGAGGCAGACTGGAATTGCATTGAAAGCATAGGAAAAGAGGCAGAACGTCCACAATGATGCACTTGGCCAAAAAGGGCGTATGCGTTTTTTCCTGAATATATTCAGGAAAAAACGCATATGCCCTTTTTGGCCAACCAAGCAAGCTTGCAAAGGAAATCTGCACTACAATGAAGTCTCATTTCCCCCCGGTCAAAAGGGCCATCTGAAAAATGTGTAAAATCCAGAAAGGCAGGACAGGCCATGGAGAACTGGGAGCCTTGTTATGCTGATGGGCGGGATGTAAATTGCCAACAGCCACTCGGGAGAAGTGTATGGTGTTTCCTGAAACATCTAAAAACCAAAGCAACAGAGCCTAGGGCACTTCCACTTATGGTCCTATAGCTTAGGGAAATTAAAATCAAAAAGACACAGCCACCCCAAAGTTTGGGACGCCTCTGTTTACAAGAACCTCGTTTACCGTACAAGTTCAATATCACAGAAAGTGAAAAATGGATACAGAACTTGTGGTAATTACGTACAATGTAGTATCACTCAGCAATGAAATCTATGTCATCAGGCCCGTAGAAGCATGATGATTGGATTCAGGTACGATGATTCTAACTGAAATAAGTCACACCGAAAAAGAAACATCATAAGATATCAGTAATACACGGAATGTAAACTTGGCTACACAGGAACTGAATTCCAAAACAGAACAGGGTCTCAAATTTAGAAAACCAACTTATGCTTGCTTAAGGGGAAAGGTGAGTTGGGGTGCTGCATAAAACCAGACATTGAAATGAGCACAGATAAAATTCCTTAAGCCAAATATGGAATAGACAAGAGCTACTCCTTGCTCAACGAAATGGACTCAACACCCCATATTAAACGCCTCAGAATGTACCTGACTAGTAAGTATCTTAAAACCTATGGAATGCTATGTCTCCAAAAGAGAATGAAGCGTGTGTACAGGGGCATAAACGCAGCAGTGATAGGATTGGAGAGGTTCGGTGAGCAAATGAAGACCCTTTGAAGTCATATTTCATGGTACCCATTACAAGGGATTCAACTCTCCAGGTTTAAGGTATTCTTCCTTCAGCTAAAACATGCATGTGGAACCTAGTGTATAATCAGCCATGTGATCGGGAGATGTGTTCAAATATCTCTCAGTTTTCATACCCTGGTACTCGGGTGCAACATTCCAGATGCTTTACTAACACTCTCCCCACTTGGAGAGTCAGCGCCTTTAACCTCCTGTTTGGCCCAGTTTGCAATTTCTGCGGAAGATGAACAGGAATAGTGAGAACCAATGAGAGACTAGCTGGAGGTGTCTGGATGGGCAAATTTAACTCTCATTTCCCACCAGGAAGAGGAAATAACCAAAGGCTCAGCGTGCCGTGCCGGAACCAGATTAGGGCCTGTAGCCATCCTGCGGTGTTGCGGCCAGCTCAAAAGAAAGCGAGTTGAAGAAAGGAGCTCAGGGGCACTGTAATTCACAAACCTGCAGAGTTATAAATGACAGCTATCGTCCAAAAATATACTGAAGTAAGGCTGCCAAGAGGACTTGAAAGCGGGGCAGAATTGCAGGAAACCGATTTCAGGAGGTAGACTGGAATTGCATTGAAAGCATAGGAAAAGAGGCAGAACGTCCACAATGATGCACTTGGCCAAAAAGGGCATATGCGTTTTTTCCTGAATATATTCAGGAAAAAACGCATACGCCCTTTTTGGCCAACCAAACAAGCTTGCAAAGGAAATCTGCACTACAATGAAGTCTCACTTCCCCGCGGTCAAAAGGGCCATCTGAAAAAAGTGTAAAATCCAGAAAGGCAGGACAGGCCATGGAGAACTGGGAGCCTTGTTATGCTGATGGGCGGGATGTAAATTGCCAACAGACACTCGGGAGAAGTGTATGGTGTTTCTTGAAACATCTAAAACACAAAGCAACAGAGCCTAGGGCACTTCCACTTATGGTCCTATAGCTTAGGGAAATTAAAATCAAAAAGACACAGCCACCCAAAGTTTGGGACGCCTCTGTTTACAAGAACCTCGTTTACAGTACAAGTACAACATCGCAGACAGTGAAAAATGGATAAAGAAGTTGTGGTATTTACTTACAAAGCAATATCACTCAGCAATGAAATCTATGTCATCAGGCCCATAGCAGCATAATGAGTGGATTCAGGTACGATGATTCTAACTGAAACAAGTCACACAGAAAAAGAAACATCATAAGATATCAGTAATACACGGAATGTAAACTTGGCTACACAGGAACTGAATTACAAAACAGAACACGGTCTCAAATTTAGAAAACCAACTTATGCTTGCTTAAGGGGAAAGGTGAGTTGGGGTGCTGCATAAAACCAGAGATTGAAATGAGCACAGATAAATTTCCTTAAGCCAAATATGGAGTAGACAAGAGCTACACCTTGCTCAACGAAACGGACTCAACACCCCATATTAGACGCCTAAGAATGTACCTGACTAGTAAGTACCTTAAATCCTAGGTATTGCTATGTCTCCAAAAGAGAATCAAGCGTGTGTACAGGGGTATAAACGCAGAAGTGATAGGATGGGAGAGGTTTGGTGAGCAAATAAAGACACTTTGAAGTCATATTGCATGGTACCCCTTCCACGGGTCTCAACTCTCCAGGTTTAAGGTATTCTTCCTTCAGCTAAAACATGCATGTGGAACCCAGAGTATGATCAACCGTGTGAACGGGAGACGTGTTCAAATATGTCTCAGTTTTCCTCCCCTGGTATTCTGGTGCAACATTCCAGACGCTTTACTAACACTCTCCCCCCTTGGAGAGTCAGCGCCTTTAACCTCTTGTTTGGCCCAGTTTGCAATTTCTGCGGAAGATGAACAGGAATAGGGAGAACCAATGAGAGACTAGCTGGAGGTGTCTGGACGGGCAAATTTAACTCTCATTTCCCACCAGGAAGAGGAATTAACCAAAGGTTCAGCGTGCCGTGCCGGACCCAGATTAGGGCCTGAAGACATCCTGTGGTGTTGTGGCTAGCTCACAAGAAAGCGAGTTGAAGAAAGGAGCTCAGGGGCACTGTAATTCACAAACCTGCAGACTTATAAATGACAGCTATCGTCCAAAAATATACTGAAGTAAGGCTGCCAAGAGGACTTGAAAGCGGGGCAGAATTGCAGGAAACCGATTTCAGGAGGTAGACTGGAATTGCATTGAAAGCATAGGAAAAGAGGCAGAACGTCCACAATGATGCACTTGGCCAAAAAGGGCGTATGCGTTTTTTCCTGAATATATTCAGGAAAAAACGCATACGCCCTTTTTGGCCAACCAAGCAAGCTTGCAAAGGAAATCTGCACTACAATGAAGACTCACTTCCCCCCGGTAAAAAGGGCCATCTGAAAAAAGTGTAAAATCCAGAAAGGCAGGACAGGCCATGGAGAACTGGGAGCCTTGTTATGTTGATGGGCGGGATGTAAATTGCCAACAGACACTCGGGAGAAGTGTATGGTGTTTCCTGAAACATCTAAAAAACAAAGCAACAGAGCCTAGGGCACTTCCACTTATGGTCCTATAGCTTAGGGAAATTAAAATCAAAAAGACACAGCCACCCCAAAGTTTGGGACGCCTCTGTTTACAAGAACCTCGTTTACCATACAAGTTCAATATCACAGAAAGTGAAAAATGGATACAGAACTAGTGGTACTTATGTACAATGCAGTATCACTCAGCAATGAAATCTATGTCATCAGGCCCATAGCAGCATAATGAGTGGATTCAGGTACGATGATTCTAACTGAAATAAGTCACACCGAAAAAGAAACATCATAAGATATCAGTAATACACGGAATGTAAACTTGGCTACACAGGAACTGAATTCCAAAACAGAACAGGGTCTCAAATTTAGAAAACCAACTTATGCTTGCTTAAGGGGAAAGGTGAGTTGGGGTGCTGCATAAAACCAGACATTGAAATGAGCACAGATAAAATTCCTTCAGCCAAATATGGAATAGACAAGAGCTACTCCTTGCTCAACGAAATGGACTCAACACCCCATATTAAACGCCTAGGAATGTACCTGACTAGTAAGTATCTTAAAACCTATGGATTGCTATGTCTCCAAAAGAGAATGAAGCGTGTGTACAGGGGCATAAACGCAGCAGTGATAGGATTGGAGAGGTTCGGTGAGCAAATGAAGACCCTTTGAAGTCATATTTCATGGTACCCATTACACGGGTCTCAACTCTCCAGGTTTAAGGTATTCTTCCTTCAGCTAAAACATGCATGTGGAACCCAGAGTATGATCAACCGTGTGAACGGGAGACGTGTTCAAATATGTCTCAGTTTTCCTCCCCTGGTACTCGGGTGCAACATTCCAGATGCTTTACTAACACTCTCCCCACTTGGAGAGTCAGCGCCTTTAACCTCCTGTTTGGCCCAGTTTGCAATTTCTGCGGAAGATGAAAAGGAATAGGGAGAACCAATGAGAGACTAGCTGGAGGTGTCTGGACGGGCAAATTTAACTCTCATTTCCCACCAGGAAGAGGAAATAACCAAAGGCTCAGCGTGCCATGCCGGAACCAGATTAGGGCCTGAAGCCATCCTGCGGTGTTGCGGCCAGCTCAAAAGAAAGCGAGTTGAAGAAAGGAGCTCAGGGGCACTGTAATTCACAAACCTGCAGACTTATAAATGACAGCTATCGTCCAAAAATATACTGAAGTAAGGCTGCCAAGAGGACTTGAAAGCGGGGCAGAATTGCAGGAAACCGATTTCAGGAGGTAGACTGGAATTGCATTGAAAATATAGGAAAAGAGGCAGAACGTCCACAATGATGCACTTGGCCAAAAAGGGCGTATGTGTTTTTTCCTGAATATATTCAGGAAAAGACGCATACGCACTTTTTGGCCAACCAAGCAAGCTTGCAAAGGAAATCTGCACTACATTGAAGTCTCACTTCCCCCCGGTCAAAAGGGCCATCTGAAAAAAGTGTAATATCCAGAAAGGCAGGACAGGCCATGGAGAACTGGGAGCCTTGTTATGCTGATGGGCGGGATGTAAATTGCCAACAGACACTCGGGAGAAGTGTATGGTGTTTCCTGAAACATCTAAAAAACAAAGCAACAGAGCCTAGGGCACTTCCACTTATGGTCCTATAGCTTAGGGAAATTAAAATCAAAAAGACACAGCCACCCCAAAGTTTGGGACGCCTCTGTTTACAAGAACCTCGTTTACCGTACAAGTTCAATATCACAGAAAGTGAAAAATGGATAAAGAACTTGTGGTACTTACGTACAATGCAGTAACACTCAGCAATGAAATCTATGTCATCAGGCCCTTAGCAGCACAATGAGTGGATTCAGGTATGATGATTCTAACTGAAATAAGTCACACAGAAAAAGAAACATCATAAGATATCAGTAATACACGGAATGTAAACTTGGCTACACAGGAACTGAATTACAGAACAGAACAGGGTCTCAAATTTAGAAAACCAACTTATGCTTGCTTAAGGGGAAAGGTGAGTTGGGGTGCTGCATAAAACCAGAGATTGAAATGAGCACAGATAAAGTTCCTTAAGCCAAATACGGAATAGAAAAGAGCTACTCCTTGCTCAACGAAATGGACTCAACACCGCATATTAAACGCCTAAGAATGTACCTGACTAGTAAGTATCTTAAAACCTATGGATTGCTATGTCTCCGAAAGAGAATCAAGCATGTGTACAGGGGCATAAACGCAGCAGTGATAGGATTGGAGAGGTTCGGTGAGCAGATGAAGACCCTTTGAAGTCATATTGCATGGTACCCATTCCATGGGTTTCAAGTACCCAGGTTTAAGGTATTCTTCCTTCAGCTAAAACATGCATGTGGAACCTAGAGTATGATCAACCATGTGATCGGGAGACGTGTTCAAATATGTCTCAGTTTTCGTACCCTGGTACTCGGGTGCAACATTCCAGACGCTTTACTAAAACTCTCCCGACTTGGAGAGTCAGCGCCTTTAACCTCTTGTTTGGCCCAGTTTGCAATTTCTGCGGAAGATGAACAGGAATAGGGAGAACCAATGAGAGACTAGCTGGAGGTGTCTGGATGGGCAAATTTAACTCTCATTTCCCACCAGGAAGAGGAATTAACCAAAGGCTCAGCGTGCCGTGCCGGACCCATATTAGGGCCTGAAGCCATACTGCAGTGTTGCGGCCAGGTCACAAGAAAGCGAGTTGAAGAAAGGAGCTCAGGGGCACTGTAATTCACAAACCTGCAGAGTTATAAATGACAGCTATCGTCCAAAAATATACTGAAGTAAGGCTGCCAAGAGGACTTGAAAGCGGGGCAGAATTGCAGGAAACTGATTTCAGGAGGTAGACTGGAATTGCATTGAAAGCATAGGAAAAGAGGCAGAACGTCCACAATGATGCACTTGGCCAAAAAGGGCGTATGCGTTTTTTCCTGAATATATTCAGGAAAAAACGCATACGCCCTTTTTGGCCAACCAAGCAAGCTTGCAAAGGAAATCTGCACTACAATGAAGACTCACTTCCCCCCGGTCAAAAGGGCCATCTGAAAAAAGTGTAAAATCCAGAAAGGCAGGACAGGCCATGGAGAACTGGGAGCCTTGTTATGCTGATGGGCGGGATGTAACTTTCCAACAGCCACTTGGGAGAAGTGTATGTTGTTTCCTGAAACATCTAAAAACCAAAGCAACAGAGCCTAGGGCACTTCCACTTATGGTCCTATAGCTTAGGGAAATTAAAATCAAAGAGACACAGCCACCGCAAAGTTTGGGACGGCTCTGTTTACAAGAACCTCGTTTACGGTACAAGTTCAATATCGCAGAAAGTGAAAAATGGATAAAGAACTTGTGGTACTTACGTACAATGCAGCATCACTCAGCAATGAAATCTATGTCATCAGGCCCGTAGCAGCATAATGAGTGCATTCAGATACGATGATTCAAACTGAAATAAGTCACACCGAAAAAGAAACATCATAAGATATCACTAATACACGGAATGTAAACTTGGCTACACAGGAACTGAATTACAAAACAGAACACGGTCTCAAATTTAGAAAAGCAACTTATGCTTGCTTAAGGGGAAAGGTGAGTTGGGGTGCTGCATAAAACCAGAGATTGAAATGAGCACAGATAAAGTTCCTTAAGCCAAATATGGAATAGACAAGAGCTACTCCTTGCTCAACGAAATGGACTCAACACCCCATATTAAACGCCTAAGAATGTACCTGACTAGTAAGTATCTTAAAACCTATGGATTGCTCTGTCTCCAAAAGAGAATCAAGCATGTGTACAGGGGCATAAACGCAGCAGTGATAGGATTGGAGAGGTTCGGTGAGCAAATGAAGACCCTTTGAATTCATATTGCATGGTACCCATTACACGGGTCTCAACTCTCCAGGTTTAAGGTATTCTTCCTTCAGCTAAAACATGCATGTGGAACCTAGAGTATGATCAACCATGTGATCGGGAGACGTGTTCAAATATGTCTCAGTTTTCGTACCCTGGTACTCGGGTGCAACATTCCAGACGCTTTACTAAAACTCTCCCGACTGGGAGAGTCAGCGCCTTTAACCTCCTGTTTGGCCCAGTTTGCAATTTCTGCTGAAGATGAACAGGAATAGGGAGAACCAATGAGAGACGAGCTGGAGGTGTCTGGACGGGCAAATTTAACTCTCATTTCCCACCAGGAAGAGGAATTAACCAAAGGTTCAGCGTGCCGTGCCGGAACCAGATTAGGGCCTGAAGACATCCTGTGGTGTTGCGGCCAGGTCACAAGAAAGCGAGTTGAAGAAAGGAGCTCAGGGGCACTGTAATTCACAAACCTGCAGAGTTATAAATGACAGCTATCGTCCAAAAATATACTGAAGTAAGGCTGCCAAGAGGACTTGAAAGCGGGGCAGAATTGCAGGAAACCGATTTCAGGAGGTAGACTGGAATTGCATTGAAAGCATAGGAAAAGAGGCAGAACGTCCACAATGATGCACTTGGCCAAAAAGGGCGTATGCGTTTTTTCCTGAATATATTCAGGAAAAAACGCATACGCCCTTTTTGGCCAACCAAGCAAGCTTGCAAAGGAAATCTGCACTACAATGAAGACTCACTTCCCCCTGGTCAAATGGGCCATCTGTAAAAAGTGTAAAATCCAGAAAGGCAGGACAGGCCATGGAGAACTTGGAGCCTTGTTATGCTGATGGGCGGGATGTAAATTGCCAACAGACACTCGGGAGAAGTGTATGGTGTTTCCTGAAACATCTAAAAAACAAAGCAACAGAGCCTAGGGCACTTCCACTTATGGTCCTATAGCTTAGGGAAATTAAAATCAAAAAGACACAGCCACCCCAAAGTTTGGGACGCCTCTGTTTACAAGAACCTCGTTTACCGTACAAGTTCAATATCACAGAAAGTGAAAAATGGATAAAGAACTTGTGGTACTTACGTAAAATGCAGTATCACTCAACAATGAAATCTATGTCATCAGGCCCGTAGCAGCATAATGAGTGGATTCAGGTACGATGATTCTAACTGTAATAAGTCACACCGAAAAAGAAACATCATAAGATATCAGTAATACACGGAATGTAAACTTGGCTACAGAGGAACTGAATTCCAAAACAGAACAGGGTCTCAAATTTAGAAAACCAACTTATGCTTGCTTAAGGGGAAAGGTGATTTGGGGTGCTGCATAAAACCAGACATTGAAATGAGCACAGATAAAGTTCCTTAAGCCAAATATGGAATAGACAAGAGCTACTCCTTGCTCAACGAAATGGACTCAACACCCCATATTAAACGCCTAAGAATGTACCTGACTAGTAAGTATCTTAAAACCTATGGATTGCTATGTCTCCAAAAGAGAATCAAGCGTGTATACAGGGGCATAAACGCAGCAGTGATAGGATTGGAGAGGTTCGGTGAGCAAATGAAGACCCTTTGAAGTCATATTGCATGGTACCCATTACACGGGTCTCAACTCTCCAGGTTTAAGGTATTCTTCCTTCAGCTAAAACATGCATGTGGAACCCAGAGTATGATCAACCATGTGAACGGGAGACGTGTTCAAATATGTCTCAGTTTTCCTCCCCTGGTACTCGGGTGTAACATTTCATACGCTTTACTAACACTCTCCACAATTGGAGAGTCAGCGCCTTTAACCTCCTGTTTGGCCCAGTTTGCAATTTCTGTTGAAGATGAACAGGAATAGCGAGAACCAATGAGAGACTAGCTGGAGGTGTCTGGACGGGCAAATTTAACTCTCATTTCCCACCAGGAAGAGGAAATAACCAAAGGCTCAGCGTGCCGTGCCGGAACCAGATTAGGGCCTGAAGCCATCCTGCGGTGTTGCGGCCAGCTCAAAAGAAAGCGAGTTGAAGAAAGGAGCTCAGGGGCACTGTAATTCACAAACCTGCAGACTTATAAATGACAGCTATCGTCCAAAAATATACTGAAATAAGGCTGCCAAGAGGACTTGAAAGCGGGGCAGAATTGCAGGAAACCGATTTCAGGAGGTAGACTGGAATTGCATTGAAAGCATAGGAAAAGAGGCAGAACGTCCACAATGATGCACTTGGCCAAAAAGGGCGTATGCGTTTTTTCCTGAATATATTCAGGAAAAAACGAATACGCCCTTTTTGGCCAAACAAGCAAGCTTGCAAAGGAAATCTGCACTACAATGAAGTCTCACTTCCCCCCGGTCAAAAGGGCCATCTGAAAAAAGTGTAAAATCCAGAAAGGCAGGACAGGCCATGGAGAACTGGGAGCCTTGTTATGCTGATGGGCGGGATGTAAATTGCCAACAGACACTCGGGAGAAGTGTATGGTGTTTCCTGAAACATCTAAAAAACAAAGCAACAGAGCATAGGGCACTTTAACTTATGGTCGTATAGATTAGGGAAATTAAAATCAAAAAGACACAGCTACCCCAAAGTTTGGGACGCCTCTGTTTACAAGAACCTCGTTTACAGTACAAGTTCAACATCGCAGAAAGTGAAAAATGGATAAAGAAGTTGTGGTATTTACTTACAAAGCAATATCACTCAGCAATGAAATCTATGTCATCAGGCCCTTAGCAGCACAATGAGTGGATTCAGGTATGATGATTCTAACTGAAATAAGTCACACAGAAAAAGAAACATCATAAGATATCAGTAATACACGGAATGTAAACTTGGCTACACAGGAACTGAATTCCAAAACAGAACAGGGTCTCAAATTTAGAAAACCAACTTATGCTTGCTTAAGGGGAAAGGTGAGTTGGGGTGCTGCATAAAACCAGAGATTGAAATGAGCACAGATAAAGTTCCTTAAGCCAAATATGGAATAGACAAGAGCTACCTCTTGCTCAACGAAATGGACTCAACACCGCATATTAAACGCCTAAGAATGTACCTGACTAGTAAGTATCTTAAAACCTATGGATTGCTATGTCTCCGAAAGAGAATCAAGCATGTGTACAGGGGCATAAACGCAGCAGTGATAGGATTGGAGAGGTTCGGTGAGCAAATGAAGACCCTTTGAAGTCATATTGCATGGTACCCATTCCACGGGTTTCAACTACCCAGGTTTAAGGTATTCTTCCTTCAGGTAAAACATGCATGTGGAACCTAGAGTATGATCAACCATGTGATCGGGAGACGTGTTCAAATATGTCTCAGTTTTCGTACCCTGGTACTCGGGTGCAACATTCCAGACGCTTTACTAACACCCTCCCGACTTGGAGAGTCAGTCCCTTTAACCTCCTGTTTGGCCCAGTTTGCAATTTCTGCGGAAGATGAACAGGAATAGCGAGAACCAATGAGAGACTAGCTGGAGGTGTCTGGACGGGCAAATTTAACTCTCATTTCCCACCAGGAAGAGGAATTAACCAAAGGCTCAGCGTGCCGTGCCGGAACCAGATTAGGGCCTGAAGCCATCCTGCGGTGTTGCGGCCAGCTCAAAAGAAAGCGAGTTGAAGAAAGGAGCTCAGGGGCACTGTAATTCACAAACCTGCAGAGTTATAAATGACAGCTATCGTCCAAAAATATACTGAAGTAAGGCTGCCAAGAGGACTTGAAAGCGGGGCAGAATTGCAGGAAACCGATTTCAGGAGGTAGACTGGAATTGCATTGAAAGCATAGGAAAAGAGGCAGAACGTCCACAATGATGCACTTGGCCAAAAAGGGCGTATGCGTTTTTTCCTGAATATATTCAGGAAAAAACGCATACGCCCTTTTTGGCCAACCAAGCAAACTTGCAAAGGAAATCTGCACTACAATGAAGTCTCACTTCCCCGCGGTCAAAAGGGCCATCTGAAAAAAGTGTAAAATCCAGAAAGGCAGGACAGGCCATGGAGAACTGGGAGCCTTGTTATGCTGATGGGCGGGATGTAAATTGCCAACAGACACTCGGGAGAAGTGTATGGTGTTTCCTGAAACATCTAAAATACAAAGCAACAGAGCCTAGGGCACTTCCACTTATGGTCCTATAGCTTAGGGAAATTAAAATCAAAAAGACACAGCCACCCCAAAGTTTGGGACGCCTCTGTTTACAAGAACCTCATTTACAGTACAAGTTCAACATCGCAGAAAGTGAAAAATGGATAAAGAAGTTGTGGTATTTACTTACAAAGCAATATCACTCAGCAATGAAATCTATGTCATCAGGCCCTTAGCAGCACAATGAGTGGATTCAGGTATGATGATTCTAACTGAAATAAGTCACACAGAAAAAGAAACATCATAAGATATCAGTAATACACGGAATGTAAACTTGGCTACACAGGAACTGAATTACAGAACAGAACAGGGTCTCAAATTTAGAAAACCAACTTATGCTTTCTTAAGGGTAAAGGTGAGTTGGGGTGCTGCATAAAACCAGAGATTGAAATGAGCACAGATAAAGTTCCTTAAGCCAAATAAGGAATAGACAAGAGCTACCTCTTGCTCAACGAAATGGACTGAACACCGCATATTAAACGCCTAAGAATGTACCTGACTAGTAAGTATCTTAAAACCTATGGATTGCTATGTCTCCGAAAGAGAATCAAGCATGTGTACAGGGGCATAAACGCAGCAGTGATAGGATTGGAGAGGTTCGGTGAGCAAATGAAGACCCTTTGAAGTCATATTGCATGGTACCCATTCCACGGGTTTCAACTACCCAGGTTTAAGGTATTCTTCCTTCAGGTAAAACATGCATGTGGAACCTAGAGTATGATCAACCATGTGATCGGGAGACGTGTTCAAATATGTCTCAGTTTTCGTACCCTGGTACTCGGGTGCAACATTCCAGACGCTTTACTAACACCCTCCCGACTTGGAGAGTCAGTCCCTTTAACCTCCTGTTTGGCCCAGTTTGCAATTTCTGCGGAAGATGAACAGGAATAGCGAGAACCAATGAGAGACTAGCTGGAGGTGTCTGGACGGGCAAATTTAACTCTCATTTCCCACCAGGAAGAGGAATTAACCAAAGGCTCAGCGTGCCGTGCCGGAACCAGATTAGGGCCTGAAGCCATCCTGCGGTGTTGCGGCCAGCTCAAAAGAAAGCGAGTTGAAGAAAGGAGCTCAGGGGCACTGTAATTCACAAACCTGCAGAGTTATAAATGACAGCTATCGTCCAAAAATATACTGAAGTAAGGCTGCCAAGAGGACTTGAAAGCGGGGCAGAATTGCAGGAAACCGATTTCAGGAGGTAGACTGGAATTGCATTGAAAGCATAGGAAAAGAGGCAGAACGTCCACAATGATGCACTTGGCCAAAAAGGGCGTATGCGTTTTTTCCTGAATATATTCAGGAAAAAACGCATACGCCCTTTTTGGCCAACCAAGCAAGCTTGCAAAGAAATCTGCACTACAATGAAGTCTCACTTCCCGGCGGTCAAAAGGGCCATCTGAAAAAAGTGTAAAATCCAGAAAGGCAGGACAGGCCATGGAGAACTGGGAGCCTTGTTATGCTGATGGGCGGGATGTAAATTGCCAACAGACACTCGGGAGAAGTGTATGGTGTTTCCTGAAACATCTAAAAAACAAAGCAACAGAGCCTAGGGCACTTCCACTTATGGTCCTATAGCTTAGGGAAATTAAAATCAAAAAGACACAGCCACCCCAAAGTTTGGGACGCCTCTGTTTACAAGAACCTCGTTTACAGTACAAGTTCAACATCGCAGAAAGTGAAAAATGGATAAAGAAGTTGTGGTATTTACTTACAAAGCAATATCACTCAGCAATGAAATCTATGTCATCAGGCCCTTAGCAGCACAATGAGTGGATTCAGGTATGATGATTCTAACTGAAATAAGTCACACAGAAAAAGAAACATCATAAGATATCAGTAATACACGGAATGTAAACTTGGCTACACAGGAACTGAATTACAGAACAGAACAGGGTCTCAAATTTAGAAAACCAACTTATGCTTGCTTAAGGGTAAAGGTGAGTTGGGGTGCTGCATAAAACCAGACATTGAAATGAGCACAGATAAAGTTCCTTAAGCCAAATATGGAATAGACAAGAGCTACCTCTTGCTCAACGAAATGGACTCAACACCGCATATTAAATGCCTAAGAATGTACCTGACTAGTAAGTATCTTAAAACCTATGGATTGCTATGTCTCCGAAAGAGAATCAAGCATGTGTACAGGGGCATAAACGCAGCAGTGATAGGATTGGAGAGGTTCGGTGAGCAAATGAAGACCCTTTGAAGTCATATTGCATGGTACCCATTCCACGGGTTTCAACTACCCAGGTTTAAGGTATTCTTCCTTCAGCTAAAACATGCATGTGGAACCTAGAGTATGATCAACCATGTGATCGGGAGACGTGTTCAAATATGTCTCAGTTTTCGTACCCTGGTACTCGGGTGCAACATTCCAGACGCTTTACTAACACCCTCCCGACTTGGAGAGTCAGTCCCTTTAACCTCCTGTTTGGCCCAGTTTGCAATTTCTGCGGAAGATGAACAGGAATAGCGAGAACCAATGAGAGACTAGCTGGAGGTGTCTGGACGGGCAAATTTAACTCTCATTTCCCACCAGGAAGAGGAATTAACCAAAGGCTCAGCGTGCCGTGCCGGAACCAGATTAGGGCCTGAAGCCATCCTGCGGTGTTGCGGCCAGCTCAAAAGAAAGCGAGTTGAAGAAAGGAGCTCAGGGGCACTGTAATTCACAAACCTGCAGAGTTATAAATGACAGCTATCGTCCAAAAATATACTGAAGTAAGGCTGCCAAGAGGACTTGAAAGCGGGGCAGAATTGCAGGAAACTGATTTCAGGAGGCAGACTGGAATTGCATTGAAAGCATAGGAAAAGAGGCAGAACGTCCACAATGATGCACTTGGCCAAAAAGGGCGTATGCGTTTTTTCCTGAATATATTCAGGAAGAAACGCATACGCCCTTTTTGGCCAACCAAGCAAGCTTGCAAAGGAAATCTGCACTACAATGAAGTCTCACTTCCCCCCGGTCAAAAGGGCCATCTGAAAAAAGTGTAAAATCCAGAAAGACAGGACAGGCCATGGAGAACTGGGAGCCTTGTTATGCTGATGGGCGGGATGTAAATTGCCAACAGACACTCGGGAGAAGTGTATGGTGTTTCCTGAAACATCTAAAAAACAAAGCAACAGAGCCTAGGGCACTTCCACTTATGGTCCTATAGCTTAGGGAAATTAAAATCAAAAAGACACAGCCACCCCAAAGTTTGGGACGCCTCTGTTTACAAGAACCTCGTTTACAGTACAAGTTCAACATCGCAGAAAGTGAAAAATGGATAAAGAAGTTGTGGTATTTACTTACAAAGCAATATCACTCAGCAATGAAATCTATGTCATCAGGCCCTTAGCAGCACAATGAGTGGATTCATGTATGATGATTCTAACTGAAATAAGTCACACAGAAAAAGAAACATCATAAGATATCAGTAATACACGGAATGTAAACTAGGCTACATAGGAACTGTATTACAGAACAGAACAGGGTCTCAAATTTAGAAAACCAACTTATGCTTGCTTAAGGGTAAAGGTGAGTTGGGGTGCTGCATAAAACCAGAGATTGAAATGAGCACAGATAAAGTTCCTTAAGCCAAATATGGAATAGACAAGAGCTACTCCTTGCTCAACGAAATGGACTCAACACCGCATATTAAATGCCTAAGAATGTACCTGACTAGTAAGTATCTTAAAACCTATGGATTGCTATGTCTCCGAAAGAGAATCAAGCATGTGTACAGGGGCATAAACGCAGCAGTGATAGGATTGGAGAGGTTCGGTGAGCAAATGAAGACCCTTTGAAGTCATATTGCATGGTACCCATTCCACGGGTTTCAACTACCCAGGTTTAAGGTATTCTTCCTTCAGCTAAAACATGCATGTGGAACCTAGAGTATGATCAACCATGTGATCGGGAGACGTGTTCAAATATGTCTCAGTTTTCGTACCCTGGTACTCAGGTGCAACATTCCAGACGCTTTACTAACACCCTCCCGACTTGGAGAGTCAGTCCCTTTAACCTCCTGTTTGGCCCAGTTTGCAAATTCTGTGGAAGATGAACAGGAATATCGAGAACCAATGAGAGACTAGCTGGAGGTGTCTGGACGGGCAAATTTAACTCTCATTTCCCACCAGGAAGAGGAATTAACCAAAGGCTCAGCGTGCCGTGCCGGAAACAGATTAGGGCCTGAAGCCATCCTGCCGTGTTGCGGCCAGCTCAGAAGAAAGCGAGTTGAAGAAAGGAGCTCAGGGGCACTGTAATTCACAAACCTGCAGAGTTATAAATGACAGCTATTGTCCAAAAATATACTGAAGTAAGGCTGCCAAGAGGACTTGAAAGCGGGGCAGGATTGCAGGAAACCGATTTCAGGAGGTAGACTGGAATTGCATTGAAAGCATAGGAAAAGAGGCAGAACGTCCACAATGATGCACTTGGCCAAAAAGGGCGTATGCGTTTTTTCCTGAATATATTCAGGAAAAAACGCATACGCCCTTTTTGGCCAACCAAGCAAACTTGCAAAGGAAATCTGCACTACAATGAAGTCTCACTTCCCCCCGGTCAAAAGGGCCATCTGAAAAATGTGTAAAATCCAGAAAGGCAGGACAGGCCATGGAGAACTGGGAGCCTTGTTATGCTGATGGGCGGGATGTAAATTGCCAACAGACACTCGGGAGAAGTGTATGGTGTTTCCTGAAACATCTAAAAAACAAAGCAACAGAGCCTAGGGCACTTCCACTTATGGTCCTATAGCTTAGGGAAATTAAAGTCAAAAGGACACAGCCACCCCAAAGTTTGGGACGCCTCTGTTTACAAGAACCTCGTTTACAGTACAAGTTCAACATCGCAGAAAGTGAAAAATGGATAAAGAAGTTGTGGTATTTACTTACAAAGCAATATCACTCAGCAATGAAATCTATGTCATCAGGCCCTTAGCAGCACAATGAGTGGATTCAGGTATGATGATTCTAACTGAAATAAGTCACACAGAAAAAGAAACATCATAAGATATCAGTAATACACGGAATGTAAACTTGGCTACACAGGAACTGAATTACAGAACAGAACAGGGTCTCAAATTTAGAAAACCAACTTATGCTTGCTTAAGGGTAAAGGTGAGTTGGGGTGCTGCATAAAACCAGAGATTGAAATGAGCACAGATAAAGTTCCTTAAGCCAAATATGGAATAGACAAGAGCTACTCCTTGCTCAACGAAATGGACTCAACACCGCATATTAAACGCCTAAGAATGTACCTGACTAGTAAGTATCTTAAAACCTATGGATTGCTATGTCTCCAAAAGAGAATCAAGCGTGTATACAGGGGCATAAACGCAGCAGTGATAGGATTGGAGAGGTTCGGTGAGCAAATGAAGACCCTTTGAAGTCATATTGCATGGTACCCATTCCACGGGTTTCAACTACCCAGGTTTAAGGTATTCTTCCTTCAGCTAAAACATGCATGTGGAACCTAGAGTATGATCAACCATGTGATTGGGAGACGTGTTCAAATATGTCTCAGTTTTCGTACCCTGGTGCTCGGGTGCAACATTCCAGACGCTTTACTAACACCCTCCCGACTTGGAGAGTCAGTCCCTTTAACCTCCTGTTTGGCCCAGTTTGCAATTTCTGCGGAAGATGAACAGGAATAGCGAGAACCAATGAGAGACTAGCTGGAGGTGTCTGGACGGGCAAATTTAACTCTCATTTCCCACCAGGAAGAGGAATTAACCAAAGGCTCAGCGTGCCGTGCCGGAACCAGATTAGGGCCTGAAGCCATCCTGCGGTGTTGCGGCCAGCTCAAAAGAAAGCGAGTTGAAGAAAGGAGCTCAGGGGCACTGTAATTCACAAACCTGCAGAGTTATAAATGACAGCTATCGTCCAAAAATATACTGAAGTAAGGCTGCCAAGAGGACTTGAAAGCGGGGCAGAATTGCAGGAAACCGATTTCAGGAGGTAGACTGGAATTGCATTGAAAGCATAGGAAAAGAGGCAGAACGTCCACAATGATGCACTTGGCCAAAAAGGGCGTAGGCGTTTTTTCCTGAATATATTCAGGAAAAAACGCCTACGCCCTTTTTGGCCAACCAAGCAAGCTTGCAAAGGAAATCTGCACTACAATGAAGTCTCACTTCCCCCCGGTCAAAAGGGCCATCTGAAAAAAGTGTAAAATCCAGAAAGGCAGGACAGGCCATGGAGAACTGGGAGCCTTGTTATGCTGATGGGCAGGATGTAAATTGCCAACAGACACTCGGGAGAAGTGTATGGTGTTTCCTGAAACATCTAAAAAACAAAGCAACAGAGCCTAGGGCACATCCACTTATGGTCCTATAGCTTAGGGAAATTAAAATCAAAAAGACACAGCCACCCCAAAGTTTGGGACGCCTCTGTTTACAAGAACCTCGTTTACAGTACAAGTTCAACATCGCAGAAAGTGAAAAATGGATAAAGAAGTTGTGGTATTTACTTACAAAGCAATATCACTCAGCAATGAAATCTATGTCATCAGGCCCTTAGCAGCACAATGAGTGGATTCAGGTATGATGATTCTAACTGAAATAAGTCACACAGAAAAAGAAACATCATAAGATATCACTAATACACGGAATGTAAACTTGGCTACACAGGAACTGAATTACAGAACAGAACAGGGTCTCAAATTTAGAAAACCAACTTATGCTTGCTTAAGGGTAAAGGTGAGTTGGGGTGCTGCATAAAACCAGAGATTGAAATGAGCACAGATAAAGTTCCTTAAGCCAAATATGGAATAGACAAGAGCTACTCCTTGCTCAACGAAATGGACTCAACACCGCATATTAAATGCCTAAGAATGTACCTGACTAGTAAGTATCTTAAAACCTATGGATTGCTATGTCTCCGAAAGAGAATCAAGCATGTGTACAGGGGCATAAACGCAGCAGTGATAGGATTGGAGAGGTTCGGTGAGCAAATGAAGACCCTTTGAAGTCATATTGCATGGTACCCATTCCACGGGTTTCAACTACCCAGGTTTAAGGTATTCTTCCTTCAGCTAAAACATGCATGTGTAACCTAGAGTATGATCAACCATGTGATCGGGAGACGTGTTCAAATATGTCTCAGTTTTCGTACCCTGGTACTCGGGTGCAACATTCCAGACGCTTTACTAACACCCTCCCGACTTGGAGAGTCAGTCCCTTTAACCTCCTGTTTGGCCCAGTTTGCAATTTCTGCGGAAGATGAACAGGAATAGCGAGAACCAATGAGAGACTAGCTGGAGGTGTCTGGACGGGCAAATTTAACTCTCATTTCCCACCAGGAAGAGGAATTAACCAAAGGCTCAGCGTGCCGTGCCAGAACCAGATTAGGGCCTGAAGCCATCCTGCGGTGTTGCGGCCAGCTCAAAAGAAAGCGAGTTGAAGAAAGGAGCTCAGGGGCACTGTAATTCACAAACCTGCAGAGTTATAAATGACAGCTATCGTCCAAAAATATACTGAAGTAAGGCTGCCAAGAGGACTTGAAAGCGGGGCAGAATTGCAGGAAACCGATTTCAGGAGGTAGACTGGAATTGCATTGAAAGCATAGGAAAAGAGGCAGAACGTCCACAATGATGCACTTGGCCAAAAAGGGCGTATGCGTTTTTTCCTGAATATATTCAGGAAAAAACGCATACGCCCTTTTTGGCCAACCAAGCAAGCTTGCAAAGGAAATCTGCACTACAATGAAGTCTCACTTCCCCCCGGTCAAAAGGGCCATCTGAAAAAAGTGTAAAATCCAGAAAGACAGGACAGGCCATGGAGAACTGGGAGCCTTGTTATGCTGATGGGCGGGATGTAAATTGCCAACAGACACTCGGGAGAAGTGTATGGTGTTTCCTGAAACATCTAAAAAACAAAGCAACAGAGCCTAGGGCACTTCCACTTATGGTCCTATAGCTTAGGGAAATTAAAATCAAAAAGACACAGCCACCCCAAAGTTTGGGACGCCTCTGTTTACAAGAACCTCGTTTACAGTACAAGTTCAACATCGCAGAAAGTGAAAAATGGATAAAGAAGTTGTGGTATTTACTTACAAAGCAATATCACTCAGCAATGAAATCTATGTCATCAGGCCCTTAGCAGCACAATGAGTGGATTCAGGTATGATGATTCTAACTGAAATAAGTCACACAGAAAAAGAAACATCATAAGATATCAGTAATACACGGAATGTAAACTTGGCTACACAGGAACTGAATTACAGAACAGAACAGGGTCTCAAATTTAGAAAACCAACGTATGCTTGCTTAAGGGGAAAGGTGAGTTGGGGTGCTGCATAAAACCAGAGATTGAAATGAGCACAGATAAAGTTCCTTAAGCCAAATATGGAATAGACAAGAGCTACTCCTTGCTCAACGAAATGGACTCAACACCGCATATTAAATGCCTAAGAATGTACCTGACTAGTAAGTATCTTAAAACCTATGGATTGCTATGTCTCCGAAAGAGAATCAAGCATGTGTACAGGCGCATAAACGCAGCAGTGATAGGATTGGAGAGGTTCGGTGAGCAAATGAAGACCCTTTGAAGTCATATTGCATGGTACCCATTCCACGGGTTTCAACTACCCAGGTTTAAGGTATTCTTCCTTCAGCTAAAACATGCATGTGGAACCTAGAGTATGATCAACCATGTGATCGGGAGACGTGTTCAAATATGTCTCAGGTTTCGTACCCTGGTACTCGGGTGCAACATTCCAGACGCTTTACTAACACCCTCCCGACTTGGAGAGTCAGTCCCTTTAACCTCCTGTTTGGCCCAGTTTGCAATTTCTGCGGAAGATGAACAGGAATAGCGAGAACCAATGAGAGACTAGCTGGAGGTGTCTGGACGGGCAAATTTAACTCTCATTTCCCACCAGGAAGAGGAATTAACCAAAGGCTCAGCGTGCCGTGCCGGAACCAGATTAGGGCCTGAAGCCATCCTGCGGTGTTGCGGCCAGCTCAAAAGAAAGCGAGTTGAAGAAAGGAGCTCAGGGGCACTGTAATTCACAAACCTGCAGTTATAAATGACAGCTATCGTCCAAAAATATACTGAAGTAAGGCTGCCAAGAGGACTTGAAAGCGGGGCAGAATTGCAGGAAACCGATTTCAGGAGGTAGACTGGAATTGCATTGAAAGCATAGGAAAAGAGGCAGAACGTCCACAATGATGCACTTGGCCAAAAAGGGCGTAGGCGTTTTTTCCTGAATATATTCAGGAAAAAACGCCTACGCCCTTTTTGGCCAACCAAGCAAGCTTGCAAAGGAAATCTGCACTACAATGAAGTCTCACTTCCCCCCGGTCAAAAGGGCCATCTGAAAAAAGTGTAAAATCCAGAAAGACAGGACAGGCCATGGAGAACTGGGAGCCTTGTTATGCTGATGGGCGGGATGTAAATTGCCAACAGACACTCGGGAGAAGTGTATGGTGTTTCCTGAAACATCTAAAAAACAAAGCAACAGAGCCTAGGGCACTTCCACTTATGGTCCTATAGCTTAGGGAAATTAAAATCAAAAAGACACAGCCACCCCAAAGTTTGGGACGCCTCTGTTTACAAGAACCTCGTTTACAGTACAAGTTCAACATCGCAGAAAGTGAAAAATGGATAAAGAAGTTGTGGTATTTACTTACAAAGCAATATCACTCAGCAATGAAATCTATGTCATCAGGCCCTTAGCAGCACAATGAGTGGATTCAGGTATGATGATTCTAACTGAAATAAGTCACACAGAAAAAGAAACATCATAAGATATCAGGAATACACAGAATGTAAACTTGGCTACACAGGAACTGAATTACAGAACAGAACAGGGTCTCAAATTTAGAAAACCAACTTATGCTTCCTTAAGGGTAAAGGTGAGTAGGGGTGCTGCATAAAACCAGAGATTGAAATGAGCACAGATAAAATTCCTTAAGCCAAATATGGAATAGACAAGAGCTACCTCTTGCTCAACGAAATGGACTCAACACCGCATATTAAATGCCTAAGAATGTACCTGACTAGTAAGTATCTTAAAACCTATGGATTGCTATGTCTCCGAAAGAGAATCAAGCATGTGTACAGGGGCATAAACGCAGCAGTGATAGGATTGGAGAGGTTCGGTGAGCAAATGAAGACCCTTTGAAGTCATATTGCATGGTACCCATTCCACGGGTTTCAACTACCCAGGTTTAAGGTATTCTTCCTTCAGCTAAAACATGCATGTGGAACCTAGAGTATGATCAACCATGTGATCGGGAGATGTGTTCAAATATGTCTCAGTTTTCGTACCCTGGTACTCGGGTGCAACATTCCAGACGCTTTACTAACACCCTCGCGACTTGGAGAGTCAGTCCCTTTAACCTCCTGTTTGGCCCAGTTTGCAATTTCTGCGGAAGATGAACAGGAATAGCGAGAACCAATGAGAGACTAGCTGGAGGTGTCTGGACGGGCAAATTTAACTCTCATTTCCCACCAGGAAGAGGAATTAACCAAAGGCTCAGCGTGCCGTGCCGGAACCAGATTAGGGCCTGAAGCCATCCTGCGGTGTTGCGGCCAGCTCAAAAGAAAGCGAGTTGAAGAAAGGAGCTCAGGGGCACTGTAATTCACAAACCTGCAGAGTTATAAATGACAGCTATCGTCCAAAAATATACTGAAGTAAGGCTGCCAAGAGGACTTGAAAGCGGGGCAGAATTGCAGGAAACCGATTTCAGGAGGTAGACTGGAATTGCATTGAAAGCATAGGAAAAGAGGCAGAACGTCCACAATGATGCACTTGGCCAAAAAGGGCGTATGCGTTTTTTCCTGAATATATTCAGGAAAAAACGCATACGCCCTTTTTGGCCAACCAAGCAAGCTTGCAAAGGAAATCTGCACTACAATGAAGTCTCACTTCCCCCCGGTCAAAAGGGCCATCTGAAAAAAGTGTAAAATCCAGAAAGGCAGGACAGGCCATGGAGAACTGGGAGCCTTGTTATGCTGATGGGCGGGATGTAAATTGCCAACAGACACTCGGGAGAAGTGTATGGTGTTTCCTGAAACATCTAAAAAACAAAGCAACAGAGCCTAGGGCACTTCCACTTATGGTCCTATAGCTTAGGGAAATTAAAATCAAAAAGACACAGCCACCCCAAAGTTTGGGACGCCTCTGTTTACAAGAACCTCGTTTACAGTACAAGTTCAACATCGCAGAAAGTGAAAAATGGATAAAGAAGTTGTGGTATTTACTTACAAAGCAATATCACTCAGCAATGAAATCTATGTCATCAGGCCCTTAGCAGCACAATGAGTGGATTCAGGTATGATGATTCTAACTGAAATAAGTCACACAGAAAAAGAAACATCATAAGATATCAGTAATACACGGAATGTAAACTTGGCTACACAGGAACTGAATTACAGAACAGAACAGGGTCTCAAATTTAGAAAACCAACTTATGCTTGCTTAAGGGTAAAGGTGAGTTGGGGTGCTGCATAAAACCAGAGATTGAAATGAGCACAGATAAAGTTCCTTAAGCCAAATATGGAATAGACAAGAGCTACTCCTTGCTCAACGAAATGGACTCAACACCGCATATTAAATGCCTAAGAATGTACCTGACTAGTAAGTATCTTAAAACCTATGGATTGCTATGTCTCCGAAAGAGAATCAAGCATGTGTACAGGGGCATAAACGCAGCAGTGATAGGATTGGAGAGGTTCGGTGAGCAAATGAAGACCCTTTGAAGTCATATTGCATGGTACCCATTCCACGGGTTTCAACTACCCAGGTTTAAGGTATTCTTCCTTCAGCTAAAACATGCATGTGGAACCTAGAGTATGATCAACCATGTGATCGGGAGACGTGTTCAAATATGTCTCAGTTTTCGTACCCTGGTACTCGGGTGCAACATTCCAGACGCTTTACTAACACCCTCCCGACTTGGAGAGTCAGTCCCTTTAACCTCCTGTTTGGCCCAGTTTGCAATTTCTGCGGAAGATGAACAGGAATAGCGAGAACCAATGAGAGACTAGCTGGAGGTGTCTGGACGGGCAAATTTAACTCTCATTTCCCACCAGGAAGAGGAATTAACCAAAGGCTCAGCGTGCCGTGCCAGAACCAGATTAGGGCCTGAAGCCATCCTGCGGTGTTGCGGCCAGCTCAAAAGAAAGCGAGTTGAAGAAAGGAGCTCAGGGGCACTGTAATTCACAAACCTGCAGAGTTATAAATGACAGCTATCGTCCAAAAATATACTGAAGTAAGGCTGCCAAGAGGACTTGAAAGCGGGGCAGAATTGCAGGAAACTGATTTCAGGAGGCAGACTGGAATTGCATTGAAAGCATAGGAAAAGAGGCAGAACGTCCACAATGATGCACTTGGCCAAAAAGGGCGTATGCGTTTTTTCCTGAATATATTCAGGAAAAAACGCATACGCCCTTTTTGGCCAACCAAGCAAGCTTGCAAAGGAAATCTGCACTACAATGAAGTCTCACTTGCCCCCGGTCAAAAGGGCCATCTGAAAAAAGTGTAAAATCCAGAAAGGCAGGACAGGCCATGGAGAACTGGGAGCCTTGTTATGCTGATGGGCGGGATGTAAATTGCCAACAGACACTCGGGAGAAGTGTATGGTGTTTCCTGAAACATCTAAAAAACAAAGCAACAGAGCCTAGGGCACTTCCACTTATGGTCCTATAGCTTAGGGAAATTAAAATCAAAAAGACACAGCCACCCCAAAGTTTGGGACGCCTCTGTTTACAAGAACCTCGTTTACAGTACAAGTTCAACATCGCAGAAAGTGAAAAATGGATAAAGAAGTTGTGGTATTTACTTACAAAGCAATATCACTCTGCAATGAAATCTATGTCATCAGGCCCTTAGCAGCACAATGAGTGGATTCAGGTATGATGATTCTAACTGAAATAAGTCACACAGAAAAAGAAACATCATAAGATATCAGTAATACACGGAATGTAAACTTGGCTACACAGGAACTGAATTACAGAACAGAACAGGGTCTCAAATTTAGAAAACCAACTTATGCTTGCTTAAGGGTAAAGGTGAGTCGGGGTGCTGCATAAAACCAGAGATTGAAATGAGCACAGATAAAGTTCCTTAAGCCAAATATGGAATAGACAAGAGCTACTCCTTGCTCAACGAAATGGACTCAACACCGCATATTAAATGCCTAAGAATGTACCTGACTAGTAAGTATCTTAAAACCTATGGATTGCTATGTCTCCGAAAGAGAATCAAGCATGTGTACAGGGGCATAAACGCAGCAGTGATAGGATTGGAGAGGTTCGGTGAGCAAATGAAGACCCTTTGAAGTCATATTGCATGGTACCCATTCCACGGGTTTCAACTACCCAGGTTTAAGGTATTCTTCCTTCAGCTAAAACATGCATGTGGAACCTAGAGTATGATCAACCATGTGATCGGGAGACGTGTTCAAATATGTCTCAGTTTTCGTACCCTGGTACTCGGGTGCAACATTCCAGACGCTTTACTAACACCCTCCCGACTTGGAGAGTCAGTCCCTTTAACCTCCTGTTTGGCCCAGTTTGCAATTTCTGCGGAAGATGAACAGGAATAGCGAGAACCAATGAGAGACTAGCTGGAGGTGTCTGGACGGGCAAATTTAACTCTCATTTCCCACCAGGAAGAGGAATTAACCAAAGGCTCAGCGTGCCGTGCCAGAACCAGATTAGGGCCTGAAGCCATCCTGCGGTGTTGCGGCCAGCTCAAAAGAAAGCGAGTTGAAGAAAGGAGCTCAGGGGCACTGTAATTCACAAACCTGCAGAGTTATAAATGACAGCTATCGTCCAAAAATATACTGAAGTAAGGCTGCCAAGAGGACTTGAAAGCGGGGCAGAATTGCAGGAAACTGATTTCAGGAGGCAGACTGGAATTGCATTGAAAGCATAGGAAAAGAGGCAGAACGTCCACAATGATGCACTTGGCCAAAAAGGGCGTATGCGTTTTTTCCTGAATATATTCAGGAAAAAACGCATACGCCCTTTTTGGCCAACCAAGCAAGCTTGCAAAGGAAATCTGCACTACAATGAAGTCTCACTTGCCCCCGGTCAAAAGGGCCATCTGAAAAAAGTGTAAAATCCAGAAAGGCAGGACAGGCCATGGAGAACTGGGAGCCTTGTTATGCTGATGGGCGGGATGTAAATTGCCAACAGACACTCGGGAGAAGTGTATGGTGTTTCCTGAAACATCTAAAAAACAAAGCAACAGAGCCTAGGGCACTTCCACTTATGGTCCTATAGCTTAGGGAAATTAAAATCAAAAAGACACAGCCACCCCAAAGTTTGGGACGCCTCTGTTTACAAGAACCTCGTTTACAGTACAAGTTCAACATCGCAGAAAGTGAAAAATGGATAAAGAAGTTGTGGTATTTACTTACAAAGCAATATCACTCTGCAATGAAATCTATGTCATCAGGCCCTTAGCAGCACAATGAGTGGATTCAGGTATGATGATTCTAACTGAAATAAGTCACACAGAAAAAGAAACATCATAAGATATCAGTAATACACGGAATGTAAACTTGGCTACACAGGAACTGAATTACAGAACAGAACAGGGTCTCAAATTTAGAAAACCAACTTATGCTTGCTTAAGGGTAAAGGTGAGTCGGGGTGCTGCATAAAACCAGAGATTGAAATGAGCACAGATAAAGTTCCTTAAGCCAAATATGGAATAGACAAGAGCTACTCCTTGCTCAACGAAATGGACTCAACACCGCATATTAAATGCCTAAGAATGTACCTGACTAGTAAGAATCTTAAAACCTATGGATTGCTATGTCTCCGAAAGAGAATCAAGCATGTGTACAGGGGCATAAACGCAGCAGTGATAGGATTGGAGAGGTTCGGTGAGCAAATGAAGACCCTTTGAAGTCATATTGCATGGTACCCATTCCACGGGTTTCAACTACCCAGGTTTAAGGTATTCTTCCTTCAGGTAAAACATGCATGTGGAACCTAGAGTATGATCAACCATGTGATCGGGAGACGTGTTCAAATATGTCTCAGTTTTCGTACCCTGGTACTCGGGTGCAACATTCCAGACACTTTACTAACACCCTCCCGACTTGGAGAGTCAGTCCCTTTAACCTCCTGTTTGGCCCAGTTTGCAATTTCTGCGGAAGATGAACAGGAATAGCGAGAACCAATGAGAGACTAGCTGGAGGTGTCTGGACGGGCAAATTTAACTCTCATTTCCCACCAGGAAGAGGAATTAACCAAAGGCTCAGCGTGCCGTGCCGGAACCAGATTAGGGCCTGAAGCCATCCTGCGGTGTTGCGGCCAGCTCAAAAGAAAGCGAGTTGAAGAAAGGAGCTCAGGGGCACTGTAATTCACAAACCTGCAGAGTTATAAATGACAGCTATCGTCCAAAAATATACTGAAGTAAGGCTGCCAAGAGGACTTGAAAGCGGGGCAGAATTGCAGGAAACCGATTTCAGGAGGCAGACTGGAATTGCATTGAAAGCATAGGAAAAGAGGCAGAACGTCCACAATGATGCACTTGGCCAAAAAGGGCATATGCGTTTTTACCTGAATATATTCAGGAAGAAACGCATACGCCCTTTTTGGCCAACCAAGCAAGCTTGCAAAGGAAATCTGCACTACAATGAAGTCTCACTTCCCCCCGGTCAAAAGGGCCATCTGAAAAAAGTGTAAAATCCAGAAAGGCAGGACAGGCCATGGAGAACTGGGAGCCTTGTTATGCTGATGGGCGGGATGTAAATTGCCAACAGACACTCGGGAGAAGTGTATGGTGTTTCCTGAAACATCTAAAAAACAAAGCAACAGAGCCTAGGGCACTTCCACTTATGGTCCTATAGCTTAGGGAAATTAAAATCAAAAAGACACAGCCACCCCAAAGTTTGGGACGCCTCTGTTTACAAGAACCTCGTTTACAGTACAAGTTCAACATCGCAGAAAGTGAAAAATGGATAAAGAAGTTGTGGTATTTACTTACAAAGCAATATCACTCAGCAATGAAATCTATGTCATCAGGCCCTTAGCAGCACAATGAGTGGATTCAGGTATGATGATTCTAACTGAAATAAGTCACACAGAAAAAGAAACATCATAAGATATCAGTAATACACGGAATGTAAACTTGGCTACACAGGAACTGTATTACAGAACAGAACAGGGTCTCAAATTTAGAAAACCAACTTATGCTTGCTTAAGGGTAAAGGTGAGTTGGGGTGCTGCATAAAACCAGAGATTGAAATGAGCACAGATAAAGTTCCTTAAGCCAAATATGGAATAGACAAGAGCTACCTCTTTCTCAACGAAATGGACTCAACACCGCATATTAAACGCCTAAGAATGTACCTGACTAGTTAGTATCTTAAAACCTATGGATTGCTATGTCTCCGAAAGAGAATCAAGCATGTGTACAGGGGCATAAACGCAGCAGTGATAGGATTGGAGAGGTTCGGTGAGCAAATGAAGACCCTTTGAAGTCATATTGCATGGTACCCATTCCACGGGTTTCAACTACCCAGGTTTAAGGTATTCTTCCTTCAGCTAAAACATGCATGTGGAACCTAGAGTATGATCAACCATGTGATTGGGAGACGTGTTCAAATATGTCTCAGTTTTCGTACCCTGGTACTCGGGTGCAACATTCCAGACGCTTTACTAACACCCTCCCGTCTTGGAGAGTCTGTCCCTTTAACCTCCTGTTTGGCCCAGTTTGCAATTTCTGCGGAAGATGAACAGGAATAGCGAGAACCAATGAGAGACTAGCTGGAGGTGTCTGGACGGGCAAATTTAACTCTCATTTCCCACCAGGAAGAGGAATTAACCAAAGGCTCAGCGTGCCGTGCCGGAACCAGATTAGGGCCTGAAGCCATCCTGCGGTGTTGCGGCCAGCTCAAAAGAAAGCGAGTTGAAGAAAGGAGCTCAGGGGCACTGTAATTCACAAACCTGCAGAGTTATAAATGACAGCTATCGTCCAAAAATATACTGAAGTAAGGCTGCCAAGAGGACTTGAAAGCGGGGCAGAATTGCAGGAAACCGATTTCAGGAGGTAGACTGGAATTGCATTGAAAGCATAGGAAAAGAGGCAGAACGTCCACAATGATGCACTTGGCCAAAAAGGGCGTATGTGTTTTTTCCTGAATATATTCAGGAAGAAACGCATACGCCCTTTTTGGCCAACCAAGCAAGCTTGCAAAGGAAATCTGCACTACAATGAAGTCTCACTTCCCCCCGGTCAAAAGGGCCATCTGAAAAAAGTGTAAAATCCAGAAAGGCAGGACAGGCCATGGAGAACTGGGAGCCTTGTTATGCTGATGGGCGGGATGTAAATTGCCAACAGACACTCGGGAGAAGTGTATGGTGTTTCCTGAAACATCTAAAAAACAAAGCAACAGAGCCTAGGGCACTTCCACTTATGGTCCTATAGCTTAGGGAAATTAAAATCAAAAAGACACAGCCACCTCAAAGTTTGGGACGCCTCTGTTTACAAGAACCTCGTTTACAGTACAAGTTCAACATCGCAGAAAGTGAAAAATGGATAAAGAAGTTGTGGTATTTACTTACAAAGCAATATCACTCAGCAATGAAATCTATGTCATCAGGCCCTTAGCAGCACAATGAGTGGATTCAGGTATGATGATTCTAACTGAAATAAGTCACACAGAAAAAGAAACATCATAAGATATCAGTAATACACGGAATGTAAACTTGGCTACACAGGAACTGAATTACAGAACAGAACAGGGTCTCAAATTTAGAAAACCAACTTATGCTTGCTTAAGGGGAAAGGTGAGTTGGGGTGCTGCATAAAACCAGAGATTGAAATGAACACAGATAAAGTTCCTTAAGCCAAATATGGAATAGACAAGAGCTACTCCTTGCTCAACGAAATGGACTCAACACCGCATATTAAATGCCTAAGAATGTACCTGACTAGTAAGTATCTTAAAACCTATGGATTGCTATGTCTCCGAAAGAGAATCAAGCATGTGTACAGGGGCATAAACGCAGCAGTGATAGGATTGGAGAGGTTCGGTGAGCAAATGAAGACCCTTTGAAGTCATATTGCATGGTACCCATTCCACGGGTTTCAACTACCCAGGTTTAAGGTATTCTTCCTTCAGCTAAAACATGCATGTGGAACCTAGAGTATGATCAACCATGTGATCGGGAGACGTGTTCAAATATGTCTCAGTTTTCGTACCCTGGTACTCGGGTGCAACATTCCAGATGCTTTACTAACACCCTCCCGACTTGGAGAGTCAGTCCCTTTAACCTCCTGTTTGGCCCAGTTTGCAATTTCTGCGGAAGATGAACAGGAATAGCGAGAACCAATGAGAGACTAGCTGGAGGTGTCTGGATGGGCAAATTTAACTCTCATTTCCCACCAGGAAGAGGAATTAACCAAAGGCTCAGCGTGCCGTGCCGGAACCAGATTAGGGCCTGAAGCCATCCTGCGGTGTTGCGGCCAGCTCAAAAGAAAGCGAGTTGAAGAAAGGAGCTCAGGGGCACTGTAATTCACAAACCTGCAGAGTTATAAATGACAGCTATCGTCCAAAAATATACTGAAGTAAGGCTGCCAAGAGGACTTGAAAGCGGGGCAGAATTGCAGGAAACTGATTTCAGGAGGCAGACTGGAATTGCATTGAAAGCATAGGAAAAGAGGCAGAACGTCCACAATGATGCACTTGGCCAAAAAGGGCGTATGCGTTTTTTCCTGAATATATTCAGGAAAAAACGCATACGCCCTTTTTGGCCAACCAAGCAAGCTTGCAAAGGAAATCTGCACTACAATGAAGTCTCACTTCCCCGCGGTCAAAAGGGCCATCTGAAAAAAGTGTAAAATCCAGAAAGGCAGGACAGGCCATGGAGAACTGGGAGCCTTGTTATGCTGATGGGCGGGATGTAAATTGCCAACAGACACTCGGGAGAAGTGTATGGTGTTTCCTGAAACATCTAAAAAACAAAGCAACAGAGCCTAGGGCACTTCCACTTATGGTCCTATAGCTTAGGGAAATTAAAATCAAAAAGACACAGCCACCCCAAAGTTTGGGACGCCTCTGTTTACAAGAACCTCGTTTACAGTACAAGTTCAACATCGCAGAAAGTGAAAAATGGATAAAGAAGTTGTGGTATTTACTTACAAAGCAATATCACTCAGCAATGAAATCTATGTCATCAGGCCCTTAGCAGCACAATGAGTGGATTCAGGTATGATGATTCTAACTGAAATAAGTCACACAGTAAAAGAAACATCATAAGATATCAGTAATACACGGAATGTAAACTTGGCTACACAGGAACTGAATTACAGAACAGAACAGGGTCTCAAATTTAGAAAACCAACTTATGCTTTCTTAAGGATAAAGGTGAGTTGGGGTGCTGCATAAAACCAGAGATTGAAATGAGCACAGATAAAGTTCCTTAAGCCAAATATGGAATAGACAAGAGCTACCTCTTGCTCAACGAAATGGACTCAACACCGCATATTAAACGCCTAAGAATGTACCTGACTAGTAAGTATCTTAACACCTATGGATTGCTATGTCTCCGAAAGAGAATCAAGCATGTGTACAGGGGCATAAACGCAGCAGTGATAGGATTGGAGAGGTTCGGTGAGCAAATGAAGACCCTTTGAAGTCATATTGCATGGTACCCATTCCACGGGTTTCAACTACCCAGGTTTAAGGTATTCTTCCTTCAGGTAAAACATGCATGTGGAACCTAGAGTATGATCAACCATGTGATCGGGAGACGTGTTCAAATATGTCTCAGTTTTCGTACCCTGGTACTCGGGTGCAACATTCCAGACGCTTTACTAACACCCTCCCGACTTGGAGAGTCAGTCCCTTTAACCTCCTGTTTGGCCCAGTTTGCAATTTCTGCGGAAGATGAACAGGAATAGCGAGAACCAATGAGAGACTAGCTGGAGGTGTCTGGACGGGCAAATTTAACTCTCATTTCCCACCAGGAAGAGGAATTAACCAAAGGCTCAGCGTGCCGTGCCGGAACCAGATTAGGGCCTGAAGCCATCCTGCGGTGTTGCGGCCAGCTCAAAAGAAAGCGAGTTGAAGAAAGGAGCTCAGGGGCACTGTAATTCACAAACCTGCAGAGTTATAAATGACAGCTATCGTCCAAAAATATACTGAAGTAAGGCTGCCAAGAGGACTTGAAAGCGGGGCAGAATTGCAGGAAACCGATTTCAGGAGGTAGACTGGAATTGCATTGAAAGCATAGGAAAAGAGGCAGAACGTCCACAATGATGCACTTGGGCAAAAAGGGCGTATGCGTTTTTTCCTGAATATATTCAGGAAAAAACGCATACGCCCTTTTTGGCCAACCAAGCAAGCTTGCAAAGGAAATCTGCACTACAATGAAGTCTCACTTCCCCGCGGTCAAAAGGGCCATCTGAAAAAAGTGTAAAATCCAGAAAGGCAGGACAGGCCATGGAGAACTGGGAGCCTTGTTATGCTGATGGGCGGGATGTAAATTGCCAACAGACACTCGGGAGAAGTGTATGGTGTTTCCTGAAACATCTAAAAAACAAAGCAACAGAGCCTAGGGCACTTCCACTTATGGTCCTATAGCTTAGGGAAATTAAAATCAAAAAGACACAGCCACCCCAAAGTTTGGGACGCCTCTGTTTACAAGAACCTCATTTACAGTACAAGTTCAACATCGCAGAAAGTGAAAAATGGATAAAGAAGTTGTGGTATTTACTTACAAAGCAATATCACTCAGCAATGAAATCTATGTCATCAGGCCCTTAGCAGCACAATGAGTGGATTCAGGTATGATGATTCTAACTGAAATAAGTCACACAGAAAAAGAAACATCATAAGATATCAGTAATACACGGAATGTAAACTTGGCTACACAGGAACTGAATTACAGAACAGAACAGGGTCTCAAATTTAGAAAACCAACTTATGCTTGCTTAAGGGTAAAGGTGAGTTGGGGTGCTGCATAAAACCAGAGATTGAAATGAACACAGATAAAGTTCCTTAAGCCAAATATGGAATAGACAAGAGCTACCTCTTGCTCAACGAAATGGACTCAACACCGCATATTAAATGCCTAAGAATGTACCTGACTAGTAAGTATCTTAAAACCTATGGATTGCTATGTCTCCGAAAGAGAATCAAGCATGTGTACAGGGGCATAAATGCAGCAGTGATAGGATTGGAGAGGTTTGGTGAGCAAATGAAGA
This sequence comes from Pseudorca crassidens, assembly GCF_039906515.1. Lineage (NCBI taxonomy): Eukaryota > Metazoa > Chordata > Mammalia > Artiodactyla > Delphinidae > Pseudorca > Pseudorca crassidens. Next base: position 140,233 of record NW_027136325.1, on the reverse strand, counting down.
CCCTTTGAAGTCATATTGCATGGTACCCATTCCACGGGTTTCAACTACCCAGGTTTAAGGTATTCTTCCTTCAGGTAAAACATGCATGTGGAACCTAGAGTATGATCAATCATGTGATCGGGAGATGTGTTCAAATATGTCTCAGTTTTCGTACCCTGGTACTCGGGTGCAACATTCCAGACGCTTTACTAACACCCTCCCGACTTGGAGAGTCAGTCCCTTTAACCTCCTGTTTGGCCCAGTTTGCAATTTCTGCGGAAGATGAACAGGAATAGCGAGAACCAATGAAAGACTAGCTGGAGGTGTCTGGACGGGCAAATTTAACTCTCATTTCCCACCAGGAAGAGGAATTAACCAAAGGCTCAGCGTGCCGTGCCGGAACCAGATTAGGGCCTGAAGCCATCCTGCAGTGTTGCGGCCAGCTCAAAAGAAAGCGAGTTGAAGAAAGGAGCTCAGGGGCACTGTAATTCACAAACCTGCAGAGTTATAAATGACAGCTATCGTCCAAAAATATACTGAAGTAAGGCTGCCAAGAGGACTTGAAAGCGGGGCAGAATTGCAGGAAACCGATTTCAGGAGGTAGACTGGAATTGCATTGAAAGCATAGGAAAAGAGGCAGAACGTCCACAATGATGCACTTGGCCAAAAAGGGCGTATGCGTTTTTTCCTGAATATATTCAGGAAAAAACGCATACGCCCTTTTTGGCCAACCAAGCAAGCTTGCAAAGGAAATCTGCACTACAATGAAGTCTCACTTCCCCCCGGTCAAAAGGGCCATCTGAAAAAAGTGTAAAATCCAGAAAGGCAGGACAGGCCATGGAGAACTGGGAGCCTTGTTATGCTGATGGGCGGGATGTAAATTGCCAACAGACACTCGGGAGAAGTGTATGGTGTTTCCTGAAACATCTAAAAAACAAAGCAACAGAGCCTAGGGCACTTCCACTTATGGTCCTATAGCTTAGGGAAATTAAAATCAAAAAGACACAGCCACCTCAAAGTTTGGGACGCCTCTGTTTACAAGAACCTCGTTTACAGTACAAGTTCAACATCGCAGAAAGTGAAAAATGGATAAAGAAGTTGTGGTATTTACTTACAAAGCAATATCACTCAGCAATGAAATCTATGTCATCAGGCCCTTAGCAGCACAATGAGTGGATTCAGGTATGATGATTCTAACTGAAATAAGTCACACAGAAAAAGAAACATCATAAGATATCAGTAATACACGGAATGTAAACTTGGCTACACAGGAACTGAATTACAGAACAGAACAGGGTCTCAAATTTAGAAAACCAACTTATGCTTGCTTAAGGGTAAAGGTGAGTTGGGGTGCTGCATAAAACCAGAGATTGAAATGAGCACAGATAAAGTTCCTTAAGCCAAATATGGAATAGACAAGAGCTACTCCTTGCTCAACGAAATGGACTCAACACCGCATATTAAATGCCTAAGAATGTACCTGACTAGTAAGTATCTTAAAACCTATGGATTGCTATGTCTCCGAAAGAGAATCAAGCATGTGTACAGGGGCATAAACGCAGCAGTGATAGGATTGGAGAGGTTCGGTGAGCAAATGAAGACCCTTTGAAGTCATATTGCATGGTACCCATTCCACGGGTTTCAACTACCCAGGTTTAAGGTATTCTTCCTTCAGCTAAAACATGCATGTGGAACCTAGAGTATGATCAACCATGTGATCGGGAGACGTGTTCAAATATGTCTCAGTTTTCGTACCCTGGTACTCAGGTGCAACATTCCAGACGCTTTACTAACACCCTCCCGACTTGGAGAGTCAGTCCCTTTAACCTCCTGTTTGGCCCAGTTTGCAATTTCTGCGGAAGATGAACAGGAATAGCGAGAACCAATGAGAGACTAGCTGGAGGTGTCTGGATGGGCAAATTTAACTCTCATTTCCCACCAGGAAGAGGAATTAACCAAAGGCTCAGCGTGCCGTGCCGGAACCAGATTAGGGCCTGAAGCCATCCTGCGGTGTTGCGGCCAGCTCAAAAGAAAGCGAGTTGAAGAAAGGAGCTCAGGGGCACTGTAATTCACAAACCTGCAGAGTTATAAATGACAGCTATCGTCCAAAAATATACTGAAGTAAGGCTGCCAAGAGGACTTGAAAGCGGGGCAGAATTGCAGGAAACCGATTTCAGGAGGTAGACTGGAATTGCATTGAAAGCATAGGAAAAGAGGCAGAACGTCCACAATGATGCACTTGGCCAAAAAGGGCGTATGCGTTTTTTCCTGAATATATTCAGGAAAAAACGCATACGCCCTTTTTGGCCAACCAAGCAAGCTTGCAAAGGAAATCTGCACTACAATGAAGTCTCACTTCCCCCCGGTCAAAAGGGCCATCTGAAAAAAGTGTAAAATCCAGAAAGACAGGACAGGCCATGGAGAACTGGGAGCCTTGTTATGCTGATGGGCGGGATGTAAATTGCCAACAGACACTCTGGAGAAGTGTATTGTGTTTCCTGAAACATCTAAAAAACAAAGCAACAGAGCCTAGGGCACTTCCACTTATGGTCCTATAGCTTAGGGAAATTAAAATCAAAAAGACACAGCCACCCCAAAGTTTGGGACGCCTCTGTTTACAAGAACCTCGTTTACAGTACAAGTTCAACATCGCAGAAAGTGAAAAATGGATAAAGAAGTTGTGGTATTTACTTACAAAGCAATATCACTCAGCAATGAAATCTATGTCATCAGGCCCTTAGCAGCACAATGAGTGGATTCAGGTATGATGATTCTAACTGAAATAAGTCACACAGAAAAAGAAACATCATAAGATATCAGTAATACACGGAATGTAAACTTGGCTACACAGGAACTGAATTACAGAACAGAACAGGGTCTCAAATTTAGAAAACCAACTTATGCTTGCTTAAGGGTAAAGGTGAGTTGGGGTGCTGCATAAAACCAGAGATTGAAATGAACACAGATAAAGTTCCTTAAGCCAAATATGGAATAGACAAGAGCTACTCCTTGCTCAACGAAATGGACTCAACACCGCATATTAAATGCCTAAGAATGTACCTGACTAGTAAGTATCTTAAAACCTATGGATTGCTATGTCTCCAAAAGAGAATCAAGCATGTGTACAGGGGCATAAACGCAGCAGTGATAGGATTGGAGAGGTTCGGTGAGCAAATGAAGACCCTTTGAAGTCATATTGCATGGTACCCATTCCACGGGTTTCAACTACCCAGGTTTAAGGTATTCTTCCTTCAGCTAAAACATGCATGTGGAACCTAGAGTATGATCAACCATGTGATCGGGAGACGTGTTCAAATATGTCTCAGTTTTCGTACCCTGGTACTCAGGTGCAACATTCCAGACGCTTTACTAACACCCTCCCAACTTGGAGAGTCAGTCCCTTTAACCTCCTGTTTGGCCCAGTTTGCAATTTCTGCGGAAGATGAACAGGAATAGCGAGAACCAATGAGAGACTAGCTGGAGGTGTCTGGACGGGCAAATTTAACTCTCATTTCCCACCAGGAAGAGGAATTAACCAAAGGCTCAGCGTGCCGTGCCGGAAACAGATTAGGGCCTGAAGCCATCCTGCGGTGTTGCGGCCAGCTCAAAAGAAAGCGAGTTGAAGAAAGGAGCTCAGGGGCACTGTAATTCACAAACCTGCAGAGTTATAAATGACAGCTATCGTCCAAAAATATACTGAAGTAAGGCTGCCAAGAGGACTTGAAAGCGGGGCAGAATTGCAGGAAACCGATTTCAGGAGGTAGACTGGAATTGCATTGAAAGCATAGGAAAAGAGGCAGAACGTCCACAATGATGCACTTGGCCAAAAAGGGCGTATGCGTTTTTTCCTGAATATATTCAGGAAAAAACGCATACGCCCTTTTTGGCCAACCAAGCAAGCTTGCAAAGGAAATCTGCACTACAATGAAGTCTCACTTGCCCCCGGTCAAAAGGGCCATCTGAAAAAAGTGTAAAATCCAGAAAGGCAGGACAGGCCATGGAGAACTGGGAGCCTTGTTATGCTGATGGGCGGGATGTAAATTGCCAACAGACACTCGGGAGAAGTGTATGGTGTTTCCTGAAACATCTAAAAAACAAAGCAACAGAGCCTAGGGCACTTCCACTTATGGTCCTATAGCTTAGGGAAATTAAAATCAAAAAGACACAGCCACCCCAAAGTTTGGGACGCCTCTGTTTACAAGAACCTCGTTTACAGTACAAGGTCAACATCGCAGAAAGTGAAAAATGGATAAAGAAGTTGTGGTATTTACTTACAAAGCAATATCACTCTGCAATGAAATCTATGTCATCAGGCCCTTAGCAGCACAATGAGTGGATTCAGGTATGATGATTCTAACTGAAATAAGTCACACAGAAAAAGAAACATCATAAGATATCAGTAATACACGGAATGTAAACTTGGCTACACAGGAACTGAATTACAGAACAGAACAGGGTCTCAAATTTAGAAAACCAACTTATGCTTGCTTAAGGGTAAAGGTGAGTTGGGGTGCTGCATAAAACCAGAGATTGAAATGAACACAGATAAAGTTCCTTAAGCCAAATATGGAATAGACAAGAGCTACTCCTTGCTCAACGAAATGGACTCAACACCGCATATTAAATGCCTAAGAATGTACCTGACTAGTAAGTATCTTAAAACCTATGGATTGCTATGTCTCCGAAAGAGAATCAAGCATGTGTACAGGGGCATAAACGCAGCAGTGATAGGATTGGAGAGGTTCGGTGAGCAAATGAAGACCCTTTGAAGTCATATTGCATGGTACCCATTCCACGGGTTTCAACTACCCAGGTTTAAGGTATTCTTCCTTCAGCTAAAACATGCATGTGGAACCTAGAGTATGATCAACCATGTGATCGGGAGACGTGTTCAAATATGTCTCAGTTTTCGTACCCTGGTACTCAGGTGCAACATTCCAGATGCTTTACTAACACCCTCCCAACTTGGAGAGTCAGTCCCTTTAACCTCCTGTTTGGCCCAGTTTGCAATTTCTGCGGAAGATGAACAGGAATAGCGAGAACCAATGAGAGACTAGCTGGAGGTGTCTGGACGGGCAAATTTAACTCTCATTTCCCACCAGGAAGAGGAATTAACCAAAGGCTCAGCGTGCCGTGCCGGAACCAGATTAGGGCCTGAAGCCATCCTGCGGTGTTGCGGCCAGCTCAAAAGAAAGCGAGTTGAAGAAAGGAGCTCAGGGGCACTGTAATTCACAAACCTGCAGAGTTATAAATGACAGCTATCGTCCAAAAATATACTGAAGTAAGGCTGCCAAGAGGACTTGAAAGCGGGGCAGAATTGCAGGAAACCGATTTCAGGAGGTAGACTGGAATTGCATTGAAAGCATAGGAAAAGAGGCAGAACGTCCACAATGATGCACTTGGCCAAAAAGGGCGTATGCGTTTTTTCCTGAATATATTCAGGAAAAAACGCATACGCCCTTTTTGGCCAACCAAGCAAGCTTGCAAAGGAAATCTGCACTACAATGAAGTCTCACTTGCCCCCGGTCAAAAGGGCCATCTGAAAAAAGTGTAAAATCCAGAAAGGCAGGACAGGCCATGGAGAACTGGGAGCCTTGTTATGCTGATGGGCGGGATGTAAATTGCCAACAGACACTCGGGAGAAGTGTATGGTGTTTCCTGAAACATCTAAAAAACAAAGCAACAGAGCCTAGGGCACTTCCACTTATGGTCCTATAGCTTAGGGAAATTAAAATCAAAAAGACACAGCCACCCCAAAGTTTGGGACGCCTCTGTTTACAAGAACCTCGTTTACAGTACAAGTTCAACATCGCAGAAAGTGAAAAATGGATAAAGAAGTTGTGGTATTTACTTACAAAGCAATATCACTCAGCAATGAAATCTATGTCATCAGGCCCTTAGCAGCACAATGAGTGGATTCAGGTATGATGATTCTAACTGAAATAAGTCACACAGAAAAAGAAACATCATAAGATATCAGTAATACACGGAATGTAAACTTGGCTACACAGGAACTGAATTACAGAACAGAACAGGGTCTCAAATTTAGAAAACCAACTTATGCTTGCTTAAGGGGAAAGGTGAGTCGGGGTGCTGCATAAAACCAGAGATTGAAATGAGCACAGATAAAGTTCCTTAAGCCAAATATGGAATAGACAAGAGCTACTCCTTGCTCAACGAAATGGACTCAACACCGCATATTAAATGCCTAAGAATGTACCTGACTAGTAAGTATCTTAAAACCTATGGATTGCTATGTCTCCGAAAGAGAATCAAGCATGTGTACAGGGGCATAAACGCAGCAGTGATAGGATTGGAGAGGTTCGGTGAGCAAATGAAGACCCTTTGAAGTCATATTGCATGGTACCCATTCCACGGGTTTCAACTACCCAGGTTTAAGGTATTCTTCCTTCAGGTAAAACATGCATGTGGAACCTAGAGTATGATCAACCATGTGATCGGGAGACGTGTTCAAATATGTCTCAGTTTTCGTACCCTGGTACTCGGGTGCAACATTCCAGACGCTTTACTAACACCCTCCCGACTTGGAGAGTCAGTCCCTTTAACCTCCTGTTTGGCCCAGTTTGCAATTTCTGCGGAAGATGAACAGGAATAGCGAGAACCAATGAGAGACTAGCTGGAGGTGTCTGGACGGGCAAATTTAACTCTCATTTCCCACCAGGAAGAGGAATTAACCAAAGGCTCAGCGTGCCGTGCCGGAACCAGATTAGGGCCTGAAGCCATCCTGCGGTGTTGCGGCCAGCTCAAAAGAAAGCGAGTTGAAGAAAGGAGCTCAGGGGCACTGTAATTCACAAACCTGCAGAGTTATAAATGACAGCTATCGTCCAAAAATATACTGAAGTAAGGCTGCCAAGAGGACTTGAAAGCGGGGCAGAATTGCAGGAAACCGATTTCAGGAGGTAGACTGGAATTGCATTGAAAGCATAGGAAAAGAGGCAGAACGTCCACAATGATGCACTTGGCCAAAAAGGGCGTATGCGTTTTTTCCTGAATATATTCAGGAAAAAACGCATACGCCCTTTTTGGCCAACCAAGCAAGCTTGCAAAGGAAATCTGCACTACAATGAAGTCTCACTTGCCCCCGGTCAAAAGGGCCATCTGAAAAAAGTGTAAAATCCAGAAAGGCAGGACAGGCCATGGAGAACTGGGAGCCTTGTTATGCTGATGGGCGGGATGTAAATTGCCAACAGACACTCGGGAGAAGTGTATGGTGTTTCCTGAAACATCTAAAAAACAAAGCAACAGAGCCTAGGGCACTTCCACTTATGGTCCTATAGCTTAGGGAAATTAAAATCAAAAAGACACAGCCACCCCAAAGTTTGGGACGCCTCTGTTTACAAGAACCTCGTTTACAGTACAAGTTCAACATCGCAGAAAGTGAAAAATGGATAAAGAAGTTGTGGTATTTACTTACAAAGCAATATCACTCTGCAATGAAATCTATGTCATCAGGCCCTTAGCAGCACAATGAGTGGATTCAGGTATGATGATTCTAACTGAAATAAGTCACACAGAAAAAGAAACATCATAAGATATCAGTAATACACGGAATGTAAACTTGGCTACACAGGAACTGAATTACAGAACAGAACAGGGTCTCAAATTTAGAAAACCAACTTATGCTTGCTTAAGGGGAAAGGTGAGTTGGGGTGCTGCATAAAACCAGAGATTGAAATGAACACAGATAAAGTTCCTTAAGCCAAATATGGAATAGACAAGAGCTACTCCTTGCTCAACGAAATGGACTCAACACCGCATATTAAATGCCTAAGAATGTACCTGACTAGTAAGTATCTTAAAACCTATGGATTGCTATGTCTCCGAAAGAGAATCAAGCATGTGTACAGGGGCATAAACGCAGCAGTGATAGGATTGGAGAGGTTCGGTGAGCAAATGAAGACCCTTTGAAGTCATATTGCATGGTACCCATTCCACGGGTTTCAACTACCCAGGTTTAAGGTATTCTTCCTTCAGCTAAAACATGCATGTGGAACCTAGAGTATGATCAACCATGTGATCGGGAGACGTGTTCAAATATGTCTCAGTTTTCGTACCCTGGTACTCAGGTGCAACATTCCAGATGCTTTACTAACACCCTCCCAACTTGGAGAGTCAGTCCCTTTAACCTCCTGTTTGGCCCAGTTTGCAATTTCTGCGGAAGATGAACAGGAATAGCGAGAACCAATGAGAGACTAGCTGGAGGTGTCTGGACGGGCAAATTTAACTCTCATTTCCCACCAGGAAGAGGAATTAACCAAAGGCTCAGCGTGCCGTGCCGGAACCAGATTAGGGCCTGAAGCCATCCTGCGGTGTTGCGGCCAGCTCAAAAGAAAGCGAGTTGAAGAAAGGAGCTCAGGGGCACTGTAATTCACAAACCTGCAGAGTTATAAATGACAGCTATCGTCCAAAAATATACTGAAGTAAGGCTGCCAAGAGGACTTGAAAGCGGGGCAGAATTGCAGGAAACCGATTTCAGGAGGTAGACTGGAATTGCATTGAAAGCATAGGAAAAGAGGCAGAACGTCCACAATGATGCACTTGGCCAAAAAGGGCGTATGCGTTTTTTCCTGAATATATTCAGGAAAAAACGCATACGCCCTTTTTGGCCAACCAAGCAAGCTTGCAAAGGAAATCTGCACTACAATGAAGTCTCACTTGCCCCCGGTCAAAAGGGCCATCTGAAAAAAGTGTAAAATCCAGAAAGGCAGGACAGGCCATGGAGAACTGGGAGCCTTGTTATGCTGATGGGCGGGATGTAAATTGCCAACAGACACTCGGGAGAAGTGTATGGTGTTTCCTGAAACATCTAAAAAACAAAGCAACAGAGCCTAGGGCACTTCCACTTATGGTCCTATAGCTTAGGGAAATTAAAATCAAAAAGACACAGCCACCCCAAAGTTTGGGACGCCTCTGTTTACAAGAACCTCGTTTACAGTACAAGTTCAACATCGCAGAAAGTGAAAAATGGATAAAGAAGTTGTGGTATTTACTTACAAAGCAATATCACTCTGCAATGAAATCTATGTCATCAGGCCCTTAGCAGCACAATGAGTGGATTCAGGTATGATGATTCTAACTGAAATAAGTCACACAGAAAAAGAAACATCATAAGATATCAGTAATACACGGAATGTAAACTTGGCTACACAGGAACTGAATTACAGAACAGAACAGGGTCTCAAATTTAGAAAACCAACTTATGCTTGCTTAAGGGGAAAGGTGAGTCGGGGTGCTGCATAAAACCAGAGATTGAAATGAGCACAGATAAAGTTCCTTAAGCCAAATATGGAATAGACAAGAGCTACTCCTTGCTCAACGAAATGGACTCAACACCGCATATTAAATGCCTAAGAATGTACCTGACTAGTAAGTATCTTAAAACCTATGGATTGCTATGTCTCCGAAAGAGAATCAAGCATGTGTACAGGGGCATAAACGCAGCAGTGATAGGATTGGAGAGGTTCGGTGAGCAAATGAAGACCCTTTGAAGTCATATTGCATGGTACCCATTCCACGGGTTTCAACTACCCAGGTTTAAGGTATTCTTCCTTCAGGTAAAACATGCATGTGGAACCTAGAGTATGATCAACCATGTGATCGGGAGACGTGTTCAAATATGTCTCAGTTTTCGTACCCTGGTACTCGGGTGCAACATTCCAGACGCTTTACTAACACCCTCCCGACTTGGAGAGTCAGTCCCTTTAACCTCCTGTTTGGCCCAGTTTGCAATTTCTGCGGAAGATGAACAGGAATAGCGAGAACCAATGAGAGACTAGCTGGAGGTGTCTGGACGGGCAAATTTAACTCTCATTTCCCACCAGGAAGAGGAATTAACCAAAGGCTCAGCGTGCCGTGCCGGAACCAGATTAGGGCCTGAAGCCATCCTGCGGTGTTGCGGCCAGCTCAAAAGAAAGCGAGTTGAAGAAAGGAGCTCAGGGGCACTGTAATTCACAAACCTGCAGAGTTATAAATGACAGCTATCGTCCAAAAATATACTGAAGTAAGGCTGCCAAGAGGACTTGAAAGCGGGGCAGAATTGCAGGAAACCGATTTCAGGAGGTAGACTGGAATTGCATTGAAAGCATAGGAAAAGAGGCAGAACGTCCACAATGATGCACTTGGCCAAAAAGGGCGTATGCGTTTTTTCCTGAATATATTCAGGAAAAAACGCATACGCCCTTTTTGGCCAACCAAGCAAGCTTGCAAAGGAAATCTGCACTACAATGAAGTCTCACTTCCCCCCGGTCAAAAGGGCCATCTGAAAAAAGTGTAAAATCCAGAAAGGCAGGACAGGCCATGGAGAACTGGGAGCCTTGTTATGCTGATGGGCGGGATGTAAATTGCCAACAGACACTCGGGAGAAGTGTATGGTGTTTCCTGAAACATCTAAAAAACAAAGCAACAGAGCCTAGGGCACTTCCACTTATGGTCCTATAGCTTAGGGAAATTAAAATCAAAAAGACACAGCCACCTCAAAGTTTGGGACGCCTCTGTTTACAAGAACCTCGTTTACAGTACAAGTTCAACATCGCAGAAAGTGAAAAATGGATAAAGAAGTTGTGGTATTTACTTACAAAGCAATATCACTCAGCAATGAAATCTATGTCATCAGGCCCTTAGCAGCACAATGAGTGGATTCAGGTATGATGATTCTAACTGAAATAAGTCACACAGAAAAAGAAACATCATAAGATATCAGTAATACACGGAATGTAAACTTGGCTACACAGGAACTGAATTACAGAACAGAACAGGGTCTCAAATTTAGAAAACCAACTTATGCTTGCTTAAGGGTAAAGGTGAGTTGGGGTGCTGCATAAAACCAGAGATTGAAATGAGCACAGATAAAGTTCCTTAAGCCAAATATGGAATAGACAAGAGCTACTCCTTGCTCAACGAAATGGACTCAACACCGCATATTAAATGCCTAAGAATGTACCTGACTAGTAAGTATCTTAAAACCTATGGATTGCTATGTCTCCGAAAGAGAATCAAGCATGTGTACAGGGGCATAAACGCAGCAGTGATAGGATTGGAGAGGTTCGGTGAGCAAATGAAGACCCTTTGAAGTCATATTGCATGGTACCCATTCCACGGGTTTCAACTACCCAGGTTTAAGGTATTCTTCCTTCAGCTAAAACATGCATGTGGAACCTAGAGTATGATCAACCATGTGATCGGGAGACGTGTTCAAATATGTCTCAGTTTTCGTACCCTGGTACTCAGGTGCAACATTCCAGACGCTTTACTAACACCCTCCCGACTTGGAGAGTCAGTCCCTTTAACCTCCTGTTTGGCCCAGTTTGCAATTTCTGCGGAAGATGAACAGGAATAGCGAGAACCAATGAGAGACTAGCTGGAGGTGTCTGGACGGGCAAATTTAACTCTCATTTCCCACCAGGAAGAGGAATTAACCAAAGGCTCAGCGTGCCGTGCCGGAACCAGATTAGGGCCTGAAGCCATCCTGCGGTGTTGCGGCCAGCTCAAAAGAAAGCGAGTTGAAGAAAGGAGCTCAGGGGCACTGTAATTCACAAACCTGCAGAGTTATAAATGACAGCTATCGTCCAAAAATATACTGAAGTAAGGCTGCCAAGAGGACTTGAAAGCGGGGCAGAATTGCAGGAAACCGATTTCAGGAGGTAGACTGGAATTGCATTGAAAGCATAGGAAAAGAGGCAGAACGTCCACAATGATGCACTTGGCCAAAAAGGGCGTATGCGTTTTTTCCTGAATATATTCAGGAAGAAACGCATACGCCCTTTTTGGCCAACCAAGCAAGCTTGCAAAGGAAATCTGCACTACAATGAAGTCTCACTTCCCCCCGGTCAAAAGGGCCATCTGAAAAAAGTGTAAAATCCAGAAAGACAGGACAGGCCATGGAGAACTGGGAGCCTTGTTATGCTGATGGGCGGGATGTAAATTGCCAACAGACACTCGGGAGAAGTGTATGGTGTTTCCTGAAACATCTAAAAAACAAAGCAACAGAGCCTAGGGCACTTCCACTTATGGTCCTATAGCTTAGGGAAATTAAAATCAAAAAGACACAGCCACCCCAAAGTTTGGGACGCCTCTGTTTACAAGAACCTCGTTTACAGTACAAGTTCAACATCGCAGAAAGTGAAAAATGGATAAAGAAGTTGTGGTATTTACTTACAAAGCAATATCACTCAGCAATGAAATCTATGTCATCAGGCCCTTAGCAGCACAATGAGTGGATTCAGGTATGATGATTCTAACTGAAATAAGTCACACAGAAAAAGAAACATCATAAGATATCAGTAATACACGGAATGTAAACTTGGCTACACAGGAACTGAATTACAGAACAGAACAGGGTCTCAAATTTAGAAAACCAACTTATGCTTGCTTAAGGGTAAAGGTGAGTTGGGGTGCTGCATAAAACCAGAGATTGAAATGAACACAGATAAAGTTCCTTAAGCCAAATATGGAATAGACAAGAGCTACTCCTTGCTCAACGAAATGGACTCAACACCGCATATTAAATGCCTAAGAATGTACCTGACTAGTAAGTATCTTAAAACCTATGGATTGCTATGTCTCCAAAAGAGAATCAAGCATGTGTACAGGGGCATAAACGCAGCAGTGATAGGATTGGAGAGGTTCGGTGAGCAAATGAAGACCCTTTGAAGTCATATTGCATGGTACCCATTCCACGGGTTTCAACTACCCAGGTTTAAGGTATTCTTCCTTCAGCTAAAACATGCATGTGGAACCTAGAGTATGATCAACCATGTGATCAGGAGACGTGTTCAAATATGTCTCAGTTTTCGTACCCTGGTACTCAGGTGCAACATTCCAGACGCTTTACTAACACCCTCCCAACTTGGAGAGTCAGTCCCTTTAACCTCCTGTTTGGCCCAGTTTGCAATTTCTGCGGAAGATGAACAGGAATAGCGAGAACCAATGAGAGACTAGCTGGAGGTGTCTGGACGGGCAAATTTAACTCTCATTTCCCACCAGGAAGAGGAATTAACCAAAGGCTCAGCGTGCCGTGCCGGAACCAGATTAGGGCCTGAAGCCATCCTGCGGTGTTGCGGCCAGCTCAAAAGAAAGCGAGTTGAAGAAAGGAGCTCAGGGGCACTGTAATTCACAAACCTGCAGAGTTATAAATGACAGCTATCGTCCAAAAATATACTGAAGTAAGGCTGCCAAGAGGACTTGAAAGCGGGGCAGAATTGCAGGAAACCGATTTCAGGAGGTAGACTGGAATTGCATTGAAAGCATAGGAAAAGAGGCAGAACGTCCACAATGATGCACTTGGCCAAAAAGGGCGTATGCGTTTTTTCCTGAATATATTCAGGAAAAAACGCATACGCCCTTTTTGGCCAACCAAGCAAGCTTGCAAAGGAAATCTGCACTACAATGAAGTCTCACTTGCCCCCGGTCAAAAGGGCCATCTGAAAAAAGTGTAAAATCCAGAAAGGCAGGACAGGCCATGGAGAACTGGGAGCCTTGTTATGCTGATGGGCGGGATGTAAATTGCCAACAGACACTCGGGAGAAGTGTATGGTGTTTCCTGAAACATCTAAAAAACAAAGCAACAGAGCCTAGGGCACTTCCACTTATGGTCCTATAGCTTAGGGAAATTAAAATCAAAAAGACACAGCCACCCCAAAGTTTGGGACGCCTCTGTTTACAAGAACCTCGTTTACAGTACAAGTTCAACATCGCAGAAAGTGAAAAATGGATAAAGAAGTTGTGGTATTTACTTACAAAGCAATATCACTCTGCAATGAAATCTATGTCATCAGGCCCTTAGCAGCACAATGAGTGGATTCAGGTATGATGATTCTAACTGAAATAAGTCACACAGAAAAAGAAACATCATAAGATATCAGTAATACACGGAATGTAAACTTGGCTACACAGGAACTGAATTACAGAACAGAACAGGGTCTCAAATTTAGAAAACCAACTTATGCTTGCTTAAGGGTAAAGGTGAGTTGGGGTGCTGCATAAAACCAGAGATTGAAATGAACACAGATAAAGTTCCTTAAGCCAAATATGGAATAGACAAGAGCTACTCCTTGCTCAACGAAATGGACTCAACACCGCATATTAAATGCCTAAGAATGTACCTGACTAGTAAGTATCTTAAAACCTATGGATTGCTATGTCTCCGAAAGAGAATCAAGCATGTGTACAGGGGCATAAACGCAGCAGTGATAGGATTGGAGAGGTTCGGTGAGCAAATGAAGACCCTTTGAAGTCATATTGCATGGTACCCATTCCACGGGTTTCAACTACCCAGGTTTAAGGTATTCTTCCTTCAGCTAAAACATGCATGTGGAACCTAGAGTATGATCAACCATGTGATCGGGAGACGTGTTCAAATATGTCTCAGTTTTCGTACCCTGGTACTCAGGTGCAACATTCCAGATGCTTTACTAACACCCTCCTAACTTGGAGAGTCAGTCCCTTTAACCTCCTGTTTGGCCCAGTTTGCAATTTCTGCGGAAGATGAACAGGAATAGCGAGAACCAATGAGAGACTAGCTGGAGGTGTCTGGACGGGCAAATTTAACTCTCATTTCCCACCAGGAAGAGGAATTAACCAAAGGCTCAGCGTGCCGTGCCGGAACCAGATTAGGGCCTGAAGCCATCCTGCGGTGTTGCGGCCAGCTCAAAAGAAAGCGAGTTGAAGAAAGGAGCTCAGGGGCACTGTAATTCACAAACCTGCAGAGTTATAAATGACAGCTATCGTCCAAAAATATACTGAAGTAAGGCTGCCAAGAGGACTTGAAAGCGGGGCAGAATTGCAGGAAACCGATTTCAGGAGGTAGACTGGAATTGCATTGAAAGCATAGGAAAAGAGGCAGAACGTCCACAATGATGCACTTGGCCAAAAAGGGCGTATGCGTTTTTTCCTGAATATATTCAGGAAAAAACGCATACGCCCTTTTTGGCCAACCAAGCAAGCTTGCAAAGGAAATCTGCACTACAATGAAGTCTCACTTGCCCCCGGTCAAAAGGGCCATCTGAAAAAAGTGTAAAATCCAGAAAGGCAGGACAGGCCATGGAGAACTGGGAGCCTTGTTATGCTGATGGGCGGGATGTAAATTGCCAACAGACACTCGGGAGAAGTGTATGGTGTTTCCTGAAACATCTAAAAAACAAAGCAACAGAGCCTAGGGCACTTCCACTTATGGTCCTATAGCTTAGGGAAATTAAAATCAAAAAGACACAGCCACCCCAAAGTTTGGGACGCCTCTGTTTACAAGAACCTCGTTTACAGTACAAGTTCAACATCGCAGAAAGTGAAAAATGGATAAAGAAGTTGTGGTATTTACTTACAAAGCAATATCACTCTGCAATGAAATCTATGTCATCAGGCCCTTAGCAGCACAATGAGTGGATTCAGGTATGATGATTCTAACTGAAATAAGTCACACAGAAAAAGAAACATCATAAGATATCAGTAATACACGGAATGTAAACTTGGCTACACAGGAACTGAATTACAGAACAGAACAGGGTCTCAAATTTAGAAAACCAACTTATGCTTGCTTAAGGGGAAAGGTGAGTCGGGGTGCTGCATAAAACCAGAGATTGAAATGAGCACAGATAAAGTTCCTTAAGCCAAATATGGAATAGACAAGAGCTACTCCTTGCTCAACGAAATGGACTCAACACCGCATATTAAATGCCTAAGAATGTACCTGACTAGTAAGTATCTTAAAACCTATGGATTGCTATGTCTCCGAAAGAGAATCAAGCATGTGTACAGGGGCATAAACGCAGCAGTGATAGGATTGGAGAGGTTCGGTGAGCAAATGAAGACCCTTTGAAGTCATATTGCATGGTACCCATTCCACGGGTTTCAACTACCCAGGTTTAAGGTATTCTTCCTTCAGGTAAAACATGCATGTGGAACCTAGAGTATGATCAACCATGTGATCGGGAGACGTGTTCAAATATGTCTCAGTTTTCGTACCCTGGTACTCGGGTGCAACATTCCAGACGCTTTACTAACACCCTCCCGACTTGGAGAGTCAGTCCCTTTAACCTCCTGTTTGGCCCAGTTTGCAATTTCTGCGGAAGATGAACAGGAATAGCGAGAACCAATGAGAGACTAGCTGGAGGTGTCTGGACGGGCAAATTTAACTCTCATTTCCCACCAGGAAGAGGAATTAACCAAAGGCTCAGCGTGCCGTGCCGGAACCAGATTAGGGCCTGAAGCCATCCTGCGGTGTTGCGGCCAGCTCAAAAGAAAGCGAGTTGAAGAAAGGAGCTCAGGGGCACTGTAATTCACAAACCTGCAGAGTTATAAATGACAGCTATCGTCCAAAAATATACTGAAGTAAGGCTGCCAAGAGGACTTGAAAGCGGGGCAGAATTGCAGGAAACCGATTTCAGGAGGTAGACTGGAATTGCATTGAAAGCATAGGAAAAGAGGCAGAACGTCCACAATGATGCACTTGGCCAAAAAGGGCGTATGCGTTTTTTCCTGAATATATTCAGGAAGAAACGCATACGCCCTTTTTGGCCAACCAAGCAAGCTTGCAAAGGAAATCTGCACTACAATGAAGTCTCACTTCCCCCCGGTCAAAAGGGCCATCTGAAAAAAGTGTAAAATCCAGAAAGACAGGACAGGCCATGGAGAACTGGGAGCCTTGTTATGCTGATGGGCGGGATGTAAATTGCCAACAGACACTCGGGAGAAGTGTATGGTGTTTCCTGAAACATCTAAAAAACAAAGCAACAGAGCCTAGGGCACTTCCACTTATGGTCCTATAGCTTAGGGAAATTAAAATCAAAAAGACACAGCCACCCCAAAGTTTGGGACGCCTCTGTTTACAAGAACCTCGTTTACAGTACAAGTTCAACATCGCAGAAAGTGAAAAATGGATAAAGAAGTTGTGGTATTTACTTACAAAGCAATATCACTCAGCAATGAAATCTATGTCATCAGGCCCTTAGCAGCACAATGAGTGGATTCAGGTATGATGATTCTAACTGAAATAAGTCACACAGAAAAAGAAACATCATAAGATATCAGTAATACACGGAATGTAAACTTGGCTACACAGGAACTGAATTACAGAACAGAACAGGGTCTCAAATTTAGAAAACCAACTTATGCTTGCTTAAGGGTAAAGGTGAGTTGGGGTGCTGCATAAAACCAGAGATTGAAATGAACACAGATAAAGTTCCTTAAGCCAAATATGGAATAGACAAGAGCTACTCCTTGCTCAACGAAATGGACTCAACACCGCATATTAAATGCCTAAGAATGTACCTGACTAGTAAGTATCTTAAAACCTATGGATTGCTATGTCTCCGAAAGAGAATCAAGCATGTGTACAGGGGCATAAACGCAGCAGTGATAGGATTGGAGAGGTTCGGTGAGCAAATGAAGACCCTTTGAAGTCATATTGCATGGTACCCATTCCACGGGTTTCAACTACCCAGGTTTAAGGTATTCTTCCTTCAGCTAAAACATGCATGTGGAACCTAGAGTATGATCAACCATGTGATCGGGAGACGTGTTCAAATATGTCTCAGTTTTCGTACCCTGGTACTCAGGTGCCTCATTCCAGATGCTTTACTAACACCCTCCCAACTTGGAGAGTCAGTCCCTTTAACCTCCTGTTTGGCCCAGTTTGCAATTTCTGCGGAAGATGAACAGGAATAGCGAGAACCAATGAGAGACTAGCTGGAGGTGTCTGGACGGGCAAATTTAACTCTCATTTCCCACCAGGAAGAGGAATTAACCAAAGGCTCAGCGTGCCGTGCCGGAACCAGATTAGGGCCTGAAGCCATCCTGCGGTGTTGCGGCCAGCTCAAAAGAAAGCGAGTTGAAGAAAGGAGCTCAGGGGCACTGTAATTCACAAACCTGCAGAGTTATAAATGACAGCTATCGTCCAAAAATATACTGAAGTAAGGCTGCCAAGAGGACTTGAAAGCGGGGCAGAATTGCAGGAAACCGATTTCAGGAGGTAGACTGGAATTGCATTGAAAGCATAGGAAAAGAGGCAGAACGTCCACAATGATGCACTTGGCCAAAAAGGGCGTATGCGTTTTTTCCTGAATATATTCAGGAAAAAACGCATACGCCCTTTTTGGCCAACCAAGCAAGCTTGCAAAGGAAATCTGCACTACAATGAAGTCTCACTTGCCCCCGGTCAAAAGGGCCATCTGAAAAAAGTGTAAAATCCAGAAAGGCAGGACAGGCCATGGAGAACTGGGAGCCTTGTTATGCTGATGGGCGGGATGTAAATTGCCAACAGACACTCGGGAGAAGTGTATGGTGTTTCCTGAAACATCTAAAAAACAAAGCAACAGAGCCTAGGGCACTTCCACTTATGGTCCTATAGCTTAGGGAAATTAAAATCAAAAAGACACAGCCACCCCAAAGTTTGGGACGCCTCTGTTTACAAGAACCTCGTTTACAGTACAAGTTCAACATCGCAGAAAGTGAAAAATGGATAAAGAAGTTGTGGTATTTACTTACAAAGCAATATCACTCTGCAATGAAATCTATGTCATCAGGCCCTTAGCAGCACAATGAGTGGATTCAGGTATGATGATTCTAACTGAAATAAGTCACACAGAAAAAGAAACATCATAAGATATCAGTAATACACGGAATGTAAACTTGGCTACACAGGAACTGAATTACAGAACAGAACAGGGTCTCAAATTTAGAAAACCAACTTATGCTTGCTTAAGGGTAAAGGTGAGGCGGGGTGCTGCATAAAACCAGAGATTGAAATGAGCACAGATAAAGTTCCTTAAGCCAAATATGGAATAGACAAGAGCTACTCCTTGCTCAACGAAATGGACTCAACACCGCATATTAAATGCCTAAGAATGTACCTGACTAGTAAGTATCTTAAAACCTATGGATTGCTATGTCTCCAAAAGAGAATCAAGCATGTGTACAGGGGCATAAACGCAGCAGTGATAGGATTGGAGAGGTTCGGTGAGCAAATGAAGACCCTTTGAAGTCATATTGCATGGTACCCATTCCACGGGTTTCAACTACCCAGGTTTAAGGTATTCTTCCTTCAGCTAAAACATGCATGTGGAACCTAGAGTATGATCAACCATGTGATCGGGAGACGTGTTCAAATATGTCTCAGTTTTCGTACCCTGGTACTCGGGTGCAACATTCCAGACGCTTTACTAACACCCTCCTGACTTGGAGAGTCAGTCCCTTTAACCTCCTGTTTGGCCCAGTTTGCAATTTCTGCGGAAGATGAACAGGAATAGCGAGAACCAATGAGAGACTAGCTGGAGGTGTCTGGACGGGCAAATTTAACTCTCATTTCCCACCAGGAAGAGGAATTAACCAAAGGCTCAGCGTGCCGTGCCGGAACCAGATTAGGGCCTGAAGCCATCCTGCGGTGTTGCGGCCAGCTCAAAAGAAAGCGAGTTGAAGAAAGGAGCTCAGGGGCACTGTAATTCACAAACCTGCAGAGTTATAAATGACAGCTATCGTCCAAAAATATACTGAAGTAAGGCTGCCAAGAGGACTTGAAAGCGGGGCAGAATTGCAGGAAACCGATTTCAGGAGGTAGACTGGAATTGCATTGAAAGCATAGGAAAAGAGGCAGAACGTCCACAATGATGCACTTGGCCAAAAAGGGCGTATGCGTTTTTTCCTGAATATATTCAGGAAAAAACGCATACGCCCTTTTTGGCCAACCAAGCAAGCTTGCAAAGGAAATCTGCACTACAATGAAGTCTCACTTCCCCCCGGTCAAAAGGGCCATCTGAAAAAAGTGTAAAATCCAGAAAGGCAGGACAGGCCATGGAGAACTGGGAGCCTTGTTATGCTGATGGGCGGGATGTAAATTGCCAACAGACACTCGGGAGAAGTGTATGGTGTTTCCTGAAACATCTAAAAAACAAAGCAACAGAGCCTAGGGCACTTCCACTTATGGTCCTATAGCTTAGGGAAATTAAAATCAAAAAGACACAGCCACCCCAAAGTTTGGGACGCCTCTGTTTACAAGAACCTCGTTTACAGTACAAGTTCAACATCGCAGAAAGTGAAAAATGGATAAAGAAGTTGTGGTATTTACTTACAAAGCAATATCACTCAGCAATGAAATCTATGTCATCAGGCCCTTAGCAGCACAATGAGTGGATTCAGGTATGATGATTCTAACTGAAATAAGTCACACAGAAAAAGAAACATCATAAGATATCAGTAATACACGGAATGTAAACTTGGCTACACAGGAACTGAATTACAGAACAGAACAGGGTCTCAAATTTAGAAAACCAACTTATGCTTGCTTAAGGGTAAAGGTGAGTTGGGGTGCTGCATAAAACCAGAGATTGAAATGAACACAGATAAAGTTCCTTAAGCCAAATATGGAATAGATAAGAGCTACTCCTTGCTCAACGAAATGGACTCAACACCGCATATTAAATGCCTAAGAATGTACCTGACTAGTAAGTATCTTAAAACCTATGGATTGCTATGTCTCCGAAAGAGAATCAAGCATGTGTACAGGGGCATAAACGCAGCAGTGATAGGATTGGAGAGGTTCGGTGAGCAAATGAAGACCCTTTGAAGTCATATTGCATGGTACCCATTCCACGGGTTTCAACTACCCAGGTTTAAGGTATTCTTCCTTCAGCTAAAACATGCATGTGGAACCTAGAGTATGATCAACCATGTGATCGGGAGACGTGTTCAAATATGTCTCAGTTTTCGTACCCTGGTACTCAGGTGCAACATTCCAGACGCTTTACTAACACCCTCCCGACTTGGAGAGTCAGTCCCTTTAACCTCCTGTTTGGCCCAGTTTGCAATTTCTGCGGAAGATGAACAGGAATAGCGAGAACCAATGAGAGACTAGCTGGAGGTGTCTGGACGGGCAAATTTAACTCTCATTTCCCACCAGGAAGAGGAATTAACCAAAGGCTCAGCGTGCCGTGCCGGAACCAGATTAGGGCCTGAAGCCATCCTGCGGTGTTGCGGCCAGCTCAAAAGAAAGCGAGTTGAAGAAAGGAGCTCAGGGGCACTGTAATTCACAAACCTGCAGAGTTATAAATGACAGCTATCGTCCAAAAATATACTGAAGTAAGGCTGCCAAGAGGACTTGAAAGCGGGGCAGAATTGCAGGAAACCGATTTCAGGAGGTAGACTGGAATTGCATTGAAAGCATAGGAAAAGAGGCAGAACGTCCACAATGATGCACTTGGCCAAAAAGGGCGTATGCGTTTTTTCCTGAATATATTCAGGAAAAAACGCATACGCCCTTTTTGGCCAACCAAGCAAGCTTGCAAAGGAAATCTGCACTACAATGAAGTCTCACTTGCCCCCGGTCAAAAGGGCCATCTGAAAAAAGTGTAAAATCCAGAAAGGCAGGACAGGCCATGGAGAACTGGGAGCCTTGTTATGCTGATGGGCGGGATGTAAATTGCCAACAGACACTCGGGAGAAGTGTATGGTGTTTCCTGAAACATCTAAAAAACAAAGCAACAGAGCCTAGGGCACTTCCACTTATGGTCCTATAGCTTAGGGAAATTAAAATCAAAAAGACACAGCCACCCCAAAGTTTGGGACGCCTCTGTTTACAAGAACCTCGTTTACAGTACAAGTTCAACATCGCAGAAAGTGAAAAATGGATAAAGAAGTTGTGGTATTTACTTACAAAGCAATATCACTCAGCAATGAAATCTATGTCATCAGGCCCTTAGCAGCACAATGAGTGGATTCAGGTATGATGATTCTAACTGAAATAAGTCACACAGAAAAAGAAACATCATAAGATATCAGTAATACACGGAATGTAAACTTGGCTACACAGGAACTGAATTACAGAACAGAACAGGGTCTCAAATTTAGAAAACCAACTTATGCTTGCTTAAGGGTAAAGGTGAGTTGGGGTGCTGCATAAAACCAGAGATTGAAATGAACACAGATAAAGTTCCTTAAGCCAAATATGGAATAGACAAGAGCTACTCCTTGCTCAACGAAATGGACTCAACACCGCATATTAAATGCCTAAGAATGTACCTGACTAGTAAGTATCTTAAAACCTATGGATTGCTATGTCTCCGAAAGAGAATCAAGCATGTGTACAGGGGCATAAACGCAGCAGTGATAGGATTGGAGAGGTTCGGTGAGCAAATGAAGACCCTTTGAAGTCATATTGCATGGTACCCATTCCACGGGTTTCAACTACCCAGGTTTAAGGTATTCTTCCTTCAGCTAAAACATGCATGTGGAACCTAGAGTATGATCAACCATGTGATCGGGAGACGTGTTCAAATATGTCTCAGTTTTCGTACCCTGGTACTCAGGTGCAACATTCCAGACGCTTTACTAACACCCTCCCAACTTGGAGAGTCAGTCCCTTTAACCTCCTGTTTGGCCCAGTTTGCAATTTCTGCGGAAGATGAACAGGAATAGCGAGAACCAATGAGAGACTAGCTGGAGGTGTCTGGACGGGCAAATTTAACTCTCATTTCCCACCAGGAAGAGGAATTAACCAAAGGCTCAGCGTGCCGTGCCGGAACCAGATTAGGGCCTGAAGCCATCCTGCGGTGTTGCGGCCAGCTCAAAAGAAAGCGAGTTGAAGAAAGGAGCTCAGGGGCACTGTAATTCACAAACCTGCAGAGTTATAAATGACAGCTATCGTCCAAAAATATACTGAAGTAAGGCTGCCAAGAGGACTTGAAAGCGGGGCAGAATTGCAGGAAACCGATTTCAGGAGGTAGACTGGAATTGCATTGAAAGCATAGGAAAAGAGGCAGAACGTCCACAATGATGCACTTGGCCAAAAAGGGCGTATGCGTTTTTTCCTGAATATATTCAGGAAAAAACGCATACGCCCTTTTTGGCCAACCAAGCAAGCTTGCAAAGGAAATCTGCACTACAATGAAGTCTCACTTCCCCCCGGTCAAAAGGGCCATCTGAAAAAAGTGTAAAATCCAGAAAGGCAGGACAGGCCATGGAGAACTGGGAGCCTTGTTATGCTGATGGGCGGGATGTAAATTGCCAACAGACACTCGGGAGAAGTGTATGGTGTTTCCTGAAACATCTAAAAAACAAAGCAACAGAGCCTAGGGCACTTCCACTTATGGTCCTATAGCTTAGGGAAATTAAAATCAAAAAGACACAGCCACCCCAAAGTTTGGGACGCCTCTGTTTACAAGAACCTTGTTTACAGTACAAGTTCAACATCGCAGAAAGTGAAAAATGGATAAAGAAGTTGTGGTATTTACTTACAAAGCAATATCACTCTGCAATGAAATCTATGTCATCAGGCCCTTAGCAGCACAATGAGTGGATTCAGGTATGATGATTCTAACTGAAATAAGTCACACAGAAAAAGAAACATCATAAGATATCAGTAATACACGGAATGTAAACTTGGCTACACAGGAACTGAATTACAGAACAGAACAGGGTCTCAAATTTAGAAAACCAACTTATGCTTGCTTAAGGGTAAAGGTGAGTCGGGGTGCTGCATAAAACCAGAGATTGAAATGAGCACAGATAAAGTTCCTTAAGCCAAATATGGAATAGACAAGAGCTACTCCTTGCTCAACGAAATGGACTCAACACCGCATATTAAATGCCTAAGAATGTACCTGACTAGTAAGTATCTTAAAACCTATGGATTGCTATGTCTCCGAAAGAGAATCAAGCATGTGTACAGGGGCATAAACGCAGCAGTGATAGGATTGGAGAGGTTCGGTGAGCAAATGAAGACCCTTTGAAGTCATATTGCATGGTACCCATTCCACGGGTTTCAACTACCCAGGTTTAAGGTATTCTTCCTTCAGCTAAAACATGCATGTGGAACCTAGAGTATGATCAACCATGTGATCGGGAGACGTGTTCAAATATGTCTCAGTTTTCGTACCCTGGTACTCGGGTGCAACATTCCAGACGCTTTACTAACACCCTCCTGACTTGGAGAGTCAGTCCCTTTAACCTCCTGTTTGGCCCAGTTTGCAATTTCTGCGGAAGATGAACAGGAATAGCGAGAACCAATGAGAGACTAGCTGGAGGTGTCTGGACGGGCAAATTTAACTCTCATTTCCCACCAGGAAGAGGAATTAACCAAAGGCTCAGCGTGCCGTGCCGGAACCAGATTAGGGCCTGAAGCCATCCTGCGGTGTTGCGGCCAGCTCAAAAGAAAGCGAGTTGAAGAAAGGAGCTCAGGGGCACTGTAATTCACAAACCTGCAGAGTTATAAATGACAGCTATCGTCCAAAAATATACTGAAGTAAGGCTGCCAAGAGGACTTGAAAGCGGGGCAGAATTGCAGGAAACCGATTTCAGGAGGTAGACTGGAATTGCATTGAAAGCATAGGAAAAGAGGCAGAACGTCCACAATGATGCACTTGGCCAAAAAGGGCGTACGCGTTTTTTCCTGAATATATTCAGGAAAAAACGCATACGCCCTTTTTGGCCAACCAAGCAAACTTGCAAAGGAAATCTGCACTACAATGAAGTCTCACTTCCCCCCGGTCAAAAGGGCCATCTGAAAAAAGTGTAAAATCCAGAAAGGCAGGACAGGCCATGGAGAACTGGGAGCCTTGTTATGCTGATGGGCGGGATGTAAATTGCCAACAGACACTCGGGAGAAGTGTATGGTGTTTCCTGAAACATCTAAAAAACAAAGCAACAGAGCCTAGGGCACTTCCACTTATGGTCCTATAGCTTAGGGAAATTAAAATCAAAAAGATACAGCCACCCCAAAGTTTGGGACGCCTCTGTTTACAAGAACCTCGTTTAACGTACAAGTTCAATATCACAGAAAGTTTAAAATGGATAAAGAACTTGTGGTACTTACGTACAATGCAGTATCACTCAACAATGAAATCTATGTCATCAGGCCCGTAGCAGCATAATGAGTGGATTCAGGTACGATGATTCTAACTGAAATAAGTCACACAGAAAAAGAAACATCATAAGATATCACTAATACACGGAATGTAAACTTGGCTACACAGGAACTGAATTCCAAAACAGAACAGGGTCTCAAAATTAGAAAACCAACTTATGCTTGCTTAAGGGGAAAGGTGAGTTGGGGTTCTGCATAAAACCAGACATTGAAATGAGCACAGATAAAGTTCCTTAAGCCAAATATGGAATAGCAAGAGCAACTCCTTGCTCAATGAAATGGACTCAACACCCCATATTAAACGCCTAAGAAGGTACCTGACTAGTAAGTATCTTAAAACCTATGGATTGCTATGTCTCCAAAAGAGAATCAAGCATGTGTACAGGGGCATAAACGCAGCAGTGATAGGATTGGAGAGGTTCAGTGAGCAAATGAAGACCCTTTGAAATCATATTGCATGGTACCCATTCCACGGGTCTCAACTCTCCAGGTTTAAGGTATTCTTCCTTCAGCTAAAACATGCATGTGGAACCCAGAGTATGATCATCCGTATGAACGGGAGACATGTTCAAATATGTCTCAGTTTTCCTCCCCTGGTACTCGGGTGCATCATTCCAGACGCTTTACTAACACTCTCCGCACTTGGAGAGTCAGCACCTTTAAGCTCCTGTTTGGCCCAGTTTGCAATTTCTGTGGAAGATGAACAGAAATAGGGAGAACCAATGAGAGACTAGCTGGAGGTGTCTGGACGGGCAAATTTAACTCTCATTTCCCACCAGGAAGAGGAAATAACCAAAGGCTCAGCATGCCGTGCCGGAACCAGATTAGGGCCTGAAGCCATCCTGCGGTGTTGCGGCCAGCTCAAAAGAAAGCGAGTTGAAGAAAGGAGCTCAGGGGCACTGTAATTCACAAACCTGCAGAGTTATAAATGACAGCTATCGTCCAAAAATATACTGAAGTAAGGCTGCCAAGAGGACTTGAAAGCGGGGCAGAATTGCAGGAAACCGATTTCAGGAGGTAGACTGGAATTGCATTGAAAGCATAGGAAAAGAGGCAGAACGTCCACAATGATGCACTTGGCCATAAAGGGCGTATGCGATTTTTCCTGAATATATTCAGGAAGAAACGCATACGCCCGTTTTGGCCAACCAAGCAAGCTTGCAAAGGAAATCTGCACTACAATGAAGTCTCACTTGCCCACGGTCAAAAGGGCCATCTGAAAAAAGTGTAAAATCCAGAAAGGCAGGACAGGCCATGGAGAACTGGGAGCCTTGTTATGCTGATGGGCGGGATGTAAATTGCCAACAGACACTCGGGAGAAGTGTATGGTGTTTCCTGAAACATCTAAAAAACAAAGCAACAGAGCCTAGGGCACTTCCACTTATGGTCCTATAGCTTAGGGAAATTAAAATCAAAAAGACACAGCCACCCCAAAGTTTGGGACGCCTCTGTTTACAAGAACCTCGTTTACAGTACAAGTTCAACATCGCAGAAAGTGAAAAATGGATAAAGAAGTTGTGGTATTTACTTACAAAGCAATATCACTCAGCAATGAAATCTATGTCATCAGGCCCTTAGCAGCACAATGAGTGGATTCAGGTATGATGATTCTAACTGAAATAAGTCACACAGAAAAAGAAACATCATAAGATATCAGTAATACACGGAATGTAAACTTGGCTACACAGGAACTGAATTACAGAACAGAACAGGGTCTCAAATTTAGAAAACCAACTTATGCTTGCTTAAGGGTAAAGGTGAGTTGGGGTGCTGCATAAAACCAGAGATTGAAATGAACACAGATAAAGTTCCTTAAGCCAAATATGGAATAGACAAGAGCTACTCCTTGCTCAACGAAATGGACTCAACACCGCATATTAAATGCCTAAGAATGTACCTGACTAGTAAGTATCTTAAAACCTATGGATTGCTATGTCTCCGAAAGAGAATCAAGCATGTGTACAGGGGCATAAACGCAGCAGTGATAGGATTGGAGAGGTTCGGTGAGCAAATGAAGACCCTTTGAAGTCATATTGCATGGTACCCATTCCACGGGTTTCAACTACCCAGGTTTAAGGTATTCTTCCTTCAGCTAAAACATGCATGTGGAACCTAGAGTATGATCAACCATGTGATCGGGAGACGTGTTCAAATATGTCTCAGTTTTCGTACCCTGGTACTCAGGTGCAACATTCCAGACGCTTTACTAACACCCTCCCGACTTGGAGAGTCAGTCCCTTTAACCTCCTGTTTGGCCCAGTTTGCAATTTCTGCGGAAGATGAACAGGAATAGCGAGAACCAATGAGAGACTAGCTGGAGGTGTCTGGACGGGCAAATTTAACTCTCATTTCCCACCAGGAAGAGGAATTAACCAAAGGCTCAGCGTGCCGTGCCGGAACCAGATTAGGGCCTGAAGCCATCCTGCGGTGTTGCGGCCAGCTCAAAAGAAAGCGAGTTGAAGAAAGGAGCTCAGGGGCACTGTAATTCACAAACCTGCAGAGTTATAAATGACAGCTATCGTCCAAAAATATACTGAAGTAAGGCTGCCAAGAGGACTTGAAAGCGGGGCAGAATTGCAGGAAACCGATTTCAGGAGGTAGACTGGAATTGCATTGAAAGCATAGGAAAAGAGGCAGAACGTCCACAATGATGCACTTGGCCAAAAAGGGCGTATGCGTTTTTTCCTGAATATATTCAGGAAAAAACGCATACGCCCTTTTTGGCCAACCAAGCAAGCTTGCAAAGGAAATCTGCACTACAATGAAGTCTCACTTGCCCCCGGTCAAAAGGGCCATCTGAAAAAAATGTAAAATCCAGAAAGGCAGGACAGGCCATGGAGAACTGGGAGCCTTGTTATGCTGATGGGCGGGATGTAAATTGCCAACAGACACTCGGGAGAAGTGTATGGTGTTTCCTGAAACATCTAAAAAACAAAGCAACAGAGCCTAGGGCACTTCCACTTATGGTCCTATAGCTTAGGGAAATTAAAATCAAAAAGACACAGCCACCCCAAAGTTTGGGACGCCTCTGTTTACAAGAACCTTGTTTACAGTACAAGTTCAACATCGCAGAAAGTGAAAAATGGATAAAGAAGTTGTGGTATTTACTTACAAAGCAATATCACTCTGCAATGAAATCTATGTCATCAGGCCCTTAGCAGCACAATGAGTGGATTCAGGTATGATGATTCTAACTGAAATAAGTCACACAGAAAAAGAAACATCATAAGATATCAGTAATACACGGAATGTAAACTTGGCTACACAGGAACTGAATTACAGAACAGAACAGGGTCTCAAATTTAGAAAACCAACTTATGCTTGCTTAAGGGTAAAGGTGAGTCGGGGTGCTGCATAAAACCAGAGATTGAAATGAGCACAGATAAAGTTCCTTAAGCCAAATATGGAATAGACAAGAGCTACTCCTTGCTCAACGAAATGGACTCAACACCGCATATTAAATGCCTAAGAATGTACCTGACTAGTAAGTATCTTAAAACCTATGGATTGCTATGTCTCCGAAAGAGAATCAAGCATGTGTACAGGGGCATAAACGCAGCAGTGATAGGATTGGAGAGGTTCGGTGAGCAAATGAAGACCCTTTGAAGTCATATTGCATGGTACCCATTCCACGGGTTTCAACTACCCAGGTTTAAGGTATTCTTCCTTCAGCTAAAACATGCATGTGGAACCTAGAGTATGATCAACCATGTGATCGGGAGACGTGTTCAAATATGTCTCAGTTTTCGTACCCTGGTACTCGGGTGCAACATTCCAGACGCTTTACTAACACCCTCCTGACTTGGAGAGTCAGTCCCTTTAACCTCCTGTTTGGCCCAGTTTGCAATTTCTGCGGAAGATGAACAGGAATAGCGAGAACCAATGAGAGACTAGCTGGAGGTGTCTGGACGGGCAAATTTAACTCTCATTTCCCACCAGGAAGAGGAATTAACCAAAGGCTCAGCGTGCCGTGCCGGAACCAGATTAGGGCCTGAAGCCATCCTGCGGTGTTGCGGCCAGCTCAAAAGAAAGCGAGTTGAAGAAAGGAGCTCAGGGGCACTGTAATTCACAAACCTGCAGAGTTATAAATGACAGCTATCGTCCAAAAATATACTGAAGTAAGGCTGCCAAGAGGACTTGAAAGCGGGGCAGAATTGCAGGAAACCGATTTCAGGAGGTAGACTGGAATTGCATTGAAAGCATAGGAAAAGAGGCAGAACGTCCACAATGATGCACTTGGCCAAAAAGGGCGTACGCGTTTTTTCCTGAATATATTCAGGAAAAAACGCATACGCCCTTTTTGGCCAACCAAGCAAACTTGCAAAGGAAATCTGCACTACAATGAAGTCTCACTTCCCCCCGGTCAAAAGGGCCATCTGAAAAAAGTGTAAAATCCAGAAAGGCAGGACAGGCCATGGAGAACTGGGAGCCTTGTTATGCTGATGGGCGGGATGTAAATTGCCAACAGACACTCGGGAGAAGTGTATGGTGTTTCCTGAAACATCTAAAAAACAAAGCAACAGAGCCTAGGGCACTTCCACTTATGGTCCTATAGCTTAGGGAAATTAAAATCAAAAAGATACAGCCACCCCAAAGTTTGGGACGCCTCTGTTTACAAGAACCTCGTTTAACGTACAAGTTCAATATCACAGAAAGTTTAAAATGGATAAAGAACTTGTGGTACTTACGTACAATGCAGTATCACTCAACAATGAAATCTATGTCATCAGGCCCGTAGCAGCATAATGAGTGGATTCAGGTACGATGATTCTAACTGAAATAAGTCACACAGAAAAAGAAACATCATAAGATATCACTAATACACGGAATGTAAACTTGGCTACACAGGAACTGAATTCCAAAACAGAACAGGGTCTCAAAATTAGAAAACCAACTTATGCTTGCTTAAGGGGAAAGGTGAGTTGGGGTTCTGCATAAAACCAGACATTGAAATGAGCACAGATAAAGTTCCTTAAGCCAAATATGGAATAGCAAGAGCAACTCCTTGCTCAATGAAATGGACTCAACACCCCATATTAAACGCCTAAGAAGGTACCTGACTAGTAAGTATCTTAAAACCTATGGATTGCTATGTCTCCAAAAGAGAATCAAGCATGTGTACAGGGGCATAAACGCAGCAGTGATAGGATTGGAGAGGTTCAGTGAGCAAATGAAGACCCTTTGAAATCATATTGCATGGTACCCATTCCACGGGTCTCAACTCTCCAGGTTTAAGGTATTCTTCCTTCAGCTAAAACATGCATGTGGAACCCAGAGTATGATCATCCGTGTGAACGGGAGACATGTTCAAATATGTCTCAGTTTTCCTCCCCTGGTACTCGGGTGCATCATTCCAGACGCTTTACTAACACTCTCCGCACTTGGAGAGTCAGCACCTTTAAGCTCCTGTTTGGCCCAGTTTGCAATTTCTGTGGAAGATGAACAGAAATAGGGAGAACCAATGAGAGACTAGCTGGAGGTGTCTGGACGGGCAAATTTAACTCTCATTTCCCACCAGGAAGAGGAAATAACCAAAGGCTCAGCGTGCCGTGCCGGAACCAGATTAGGGCCTGAAGCCATCCTGCGGTGTTGCGGCCAGCTCAAAAGAAAGCGAGTTGAAGAAAGGAGCTCAGGGGCACTGTAATTCACAAACCTGCAGAGTTATAAATGACAGCTATCGTCCAAAAATATACTGAAGTAAGGCTGCCAAGAGGACTTGAAAGCGGGGCAGAATTGCAGGAAACCGATTTCAGGAGGTAGACTGGAATTGCATTGAAAGCATAGGAAAAGAGGCAGAACGTCCACAATGATGCACTTGGCCATAAAGGGCGTATGCGATTTTTCCTGAATATATTCAGGAAGAAACGCATACGCCCGTTTTGGCCAACCAAGCAAGCTTGCAAAGGCAATCTGCACTACAATGAAGTCTCACTTGCCCACGGTCAAAAGGGCCATCTGAAAAAAGTGTAAAATCCAGAAAGGCAGGACAGGCCATGGAGAACTGGGAGCCTTGTTATGCTGATGGGCGGGATGTAAATTGCCAACAGACACTCGGGAGAAGTGTATGGTGTTTCCTGAAACATCTAAAAAACAAAGCAACAGAGCCTAGGGCACTTCCACTTATGGTCCTATAGCTTAGGGAAATTAAAATCAAAAAGACACAGCCACCCCAAAGTTTGGGACGCCTCTGTTTACAAGAACCTCGTTTACAGTACAAGTTCAACATCGCAGAAAGTGAAAAATGGATAAAGAAGTTGTGGTATTTACTTACAAAGCAATATCACTCAGCAATGAAATCTATGTCATCAGGCCCTTAGCAGCACAATGAGTGGATTCAGGTATGATGATTCTAACTGAAATAAGTCACACAGAAAAAGAAACATCATAAGATATCAGTAATACACGGAATGTAAACTTGGCTACACAGGAACTGAATTACAGAACAGAACAGGGTCTCAAATTTAGAAAACCAACTTATGCTTGCTTAAGGGTAAAGGTGAGTTGGGGTGCTGCATAAACCAGAGATTGAAATGAGCACAGATAAAGTTCCTTAAGCCAAATATGGAATAGACAAGAGCTACTCCTTGCTCAACGAAATGGACTCAACACCGCATATTAAACGCCTAAGAATGTACCTGACTAGTAAGTATCTTAAAACCTATGGATTGCTATGTCTCCAAAAGAGAATCAAGCGTGTATACAGGGGCATAAACGCAGCAGTGATAGGATTGGAGAGGTTCGGTGAGCAAATGAAGACCCTTTGAAGTCATATTGCATGGTACCCATTCCACGGGTTTCAACTACCCAGGTTTAAGGTATTCTTCCTTCAGCTAAAACATGCATGTGGAACCTAGAGTATGATCAACCATGTGATCGGGAGACGTGTTCAAATATGTCTCAGTTTTCGTACCCTGGTACTCGGGTGCAACATTCCAGACGCTTTACTAACACCCTCCTGACTTGGAGAGTCAGTCCCTTTAACCTCCTGTTTGGCCCAGTTTGCAATTTCTGCGGAAGATGAACAGGAATAGCGAGAACCAATGAGAGACTAGCTGGAGGTGTCTGGACGGGCAAATTTAACTCTCATTTCCCACCAGGAAGAGGAATTAACCAAAGGCTCAGCGTGCCGTGCCGGAACCAGATTAGGGCCTGAAGCCATCCTGCGGTGTTGCGGCCAGCTCAAAAGAAAGCGAGTTGAAGAAAGGAGCTCAGGGGCACTGTAATTCACAAACCTGCAGAGTTATAAATGACAGCTATCGTCCAAAAATATACTGAAGTAAGGCTGCCAAGAGGACTTGAAAGCGGGGCAGAATTGCAGGAAACCGATTTCAGGAGGTAGACTGGAATTGCATTGAAAGCATAGGAAAAGAGGCAGAACGTCCACAATGATGCACTTGGCCAAAAAGGGCGTATGCGTTTTTTCCTGAATATATTCAGGAAAAAACGCATACGCCCTTTTTGGCCAACCAAGCAAGCTTGCAAAGGAAATCTGCACTACAATGAAGTCTCACTTCCCCCCGGTCAAAAGGGCCATCTGAAAAAAGTGTAAAATCCAGAAAGACAGGACAGGCCATGGAGAACTGGGAGCCTTGTTATGCTGATGGGCGGGATGTAAATTGCCAACAGACACTCGGGAGAAGTGTATGGTGTTTCCTGAAACATCTAAAAAACAAAGCAACAGAGCCTAGGGCACTTCCACTTATGGTCCTATAGCTTAGGGAAATTAAAATCAAAAAGACACAGCCACCCCAAAGTTTGGGACGCCTCTGTTTACAAGAACCTCGTTTACAGTACAAGTTCAACATCGCAGAAAGTGAAAAATGGATAAAGAAGTTGTGGTATTTACTTACAAAGCAATATCACTCAGCAATGAAATCTATGTCATCAGGCCCTTAGCAGCACAATGAGTGGATTCAGGTATGATGATTCTAACTGAAATAAGTCACACAGAAAAAGAAACATCATAAGATATCAGTAATACACGGAATGTAAACTTGGCTACACAGGAACTGAATTACAGAACAGAACAGGGTCTCAAATTTAGAAAACCAACTTATGCTTGCTTAAGGGTAAAGGTGAGTTGGGGTGCTGCATAAAACCAGAGATTGAAATGAACACAGATAAAGTTCCTTAAGCCAAATATGGAATAGACAAGAGCTACTCCTTGCTCAACGAAATGGACTCAACACCGCATATTAAATGCCTAAGAATGTACCTGACTAGTAAGTATCTTAAAACCTATGGATTGCTATGTCTCCGAAAGAGAATCAAGCATGTGTACAGGGGCATAAACGCAGCAGTGATAGGATTGGAGAGGTTCGGTGAGCAAATGAAGACCCTTTGAAGTCATATTGCATGGTACCCATTCCACGGGTTTCAACTACCCAGGTTTAAGGTATTCTTCCTTCAGCTAAAACATGCATGTGGAACCTAGAGTATGATCAACCATGTGATCGGGAGACGTGTTCAAATATGTCTCAGTTTTCGTACCCTGGTACTCGGGTGCAACATTCCAGACGCTTTACTAACACCCTCCCGACTTGGAGAGTCAGTCCCTTTAACCTCCTGTTTGGCCCAGTTTGCAATTTCTGCGGAAGATGAACAGGAATAGCGAGAACCAATGAGAGACTAGCTGGAGGTGTCTGGACGGGCAAATTTAACTCTCATTTCCCACCAGGAAGAGGAATTAACCAAAGGCTCAGCGTGCCGTGCCGGAACCAGATTAGGGCCTGAAGCCATCCTGCGGTGTTGCGGCCAGCTCACAAGAAAGTGAGTTGAAGAAAGGAGCTCAGGGGCACTGTAATTCACAAACCTGCAGAGTTATAAATGACAGCTATCGTCCAAAAATATACTGAAGTAAGGCTGCCAAGAGGACTTGAAAGCGGGGCAGAATTGCAGGAAACCGATTTCAGGAGGTAGACTGGAATTGCATTGAAAGCATAGGAAAAGAGGCAGAACGTCCACAATGATGCACTTGGCCAAAAAGGGCGTACGCGTTTTTTCCTGAATATATTCAGGAAAAAACGCATACGCCCTTTTTGGCCAACCAAGCAAACTTGCAAAGGAAATCTGCACTACAATGAAGTCTCACTTCCCCCCGGTCAAAAGGGCCATCTGAAAAAAGTGTAAAATCCAGAAAGGCAGGACAGGCCATGGAGAACTGGGAGCCTTGTTATGCTGATGGGCGGGATGTAAATTGCCAACAGACACTCGGGAGAAGTGTATGGTGTTTCCTGAAACATCTAAAAAACAAAGCAACAGAGCCTAGGGCACTTCCACTTATGGTCCTATAGCTTAGGGAAATTAAAATCAAAAAGATACAGCCACCCCAAAGTTTGGGACGCCTCTGTTTACAAGAACCTCGTTTAACGTACAAGTTCAATATCACAGAAAGTGAAAAATGGATAAAGAACTTGTGGTACTTACGTACAATGCAGTATCACTCTGCAATGAAATCTATGTCATCAGGCCCGTAGCAGCATAATGAGTGGATTCAGGTACGATGATTCTAACTGAAATAAGTCACACAGAAAAAGAAACATCATAAGATATCACTAATACACGGAATGTAAACTTGGCTACACAGGAACTGAATTCCAAAACAGAACAGGGTCTCAAAATTAGAAAACCAACTTATGCTTGCTTAAGGGGAAAGGTGAGTTGGGGTTCTGCATAAAACCAGACATTGAAATGAGCACAGATAAAGTTCCTTAAGCCAAATATGGAATAGCAAGAGCAACTCCTTGCTCAATGAAATGGACTCAACACCCCATATTAAACGCCTAAGAAGGTACCTGACTAGTAAGTATCTTAAAACCTATGGATTGCTATGTCTCCAAAAGAGAATCAAGCATGTGTACAGGGGCATAAACGCAGCAGTGATAGGATTGGAGAGGTTCAGTGAGCAAATGAAGACCCTTTGAAGTCATATTGCATGGTACCCATTCCACGGGTTTCAACTACCCAGGTTTAAGGTATTCTTCCTTCAGCTAAAACATGCATGTGGAACCTAGAGTATGATCAACCATGTGATCGGGAGACGTGTTCAAATATGTCTCAGTTTTCGTACCCTGGTACTCGGGTGCAACATTCCAGACGCTTTACTAACACCCTCCTGACTTGGAGAGTCAGTCCCTTTAACCTCCTGTTTGGCCCAGTTTGCAATTTCTGCGGAAGATGAACAGGAATAGCGAGAACCAATGAGAGACTAGCTGGAGGTGTCTGGACGGGCAAATTTAACTCTCATTTCCCACCAGGAAGAGGAATTAACCAAAGGCTCAGCGTGCCGTGCCGGAACCAGATTAGGGCCTTAAGCCATCCTGCGGTGTTGCGGCCAGCTCAAAAGAAAGCGAGTTGAAGAAAGGAGCTCAGGGGCACTGTAATTCACAAACCTGCAGAGTTATAAATGACAGCTATCGTCCAAAAATATACTGAAGTAAGGTTTCCAAGAGGACTTGAAAGCGGGGCAGAATTGCAGGAAACCGATTTCAGGAGGTAGACTGGAATTGCATTGAAAGCATAGGAAAAGAGGCAGAACGTCCACAATGATGCACTTGGCCAAAAAGGGCGTATGCGTTTTTTCCTGAATATATTCAGGAAAAAACGCATACGCCCTTTTTGGCCAACCAAGCAAGCTTGCAAAGGAAATCTGCACTACAATGAAGTCTCACTTCCCCCCGGTCAAAAGGGCCATCTGAAAAAAGTGTAAAATCCAGAAAGGCAGGACAGGCCATGGAGAACTGGGAGCCTTGTTATGCTGATGGGCGGGATGTAAATTGCCAACAGACACTCGGGAGATGTGTATGGTGTTTCCTGAAACATCTAAAAAACAAAGCAACAGAGCCTAGGGCACTTCCACTTATGGTCCTATAGCTTAGGGAAATTAAAATCAAAAAGACACAGCCACCCCAAAGTTTGGGACGCCTCTGTTTACAAGAACCTCGTTTACAGTACAAGTTCAACATCGCAGAAAGTGAAAAATGGATAAAGAAGTTGTGGTATTTACTTACAAAGCAGTATCACTCAGCAATGAAATCTATGTCATCAGGCCCTTAGCAGCACAATGAGTCGATTCAGGTATGATGATTCTAACTGAAATAAGTCACACAGAAAAAGAAACATCATAAGATATCAGTAATACACGGAATGTAAACTTGGCTACACAGGAACTGAATTACAGAACAGAACAGGGTCTCAAATTTAGAAAACCAACTTATGCTTGCTTAAGGGTAAAGGTGAGTTGGGGTGCTGCATAAAACCAGAGATTGAAATGAGCACAGATAAAGTTCCTTAAGCCAAATATGGAATAGACAAGAGCTACTCCTTGCTCAACGAAATGGACTCAACACCGCATATTAAATGCCTAAGAATGTACCTGACTAGTAAGTATCTTAAAACCTATGGATTGCTATGTCTCCGAAAGAGAATCAAGCATGTGTACAGGGGCATAAACGCAGCAGTGATAGGATTGGAGAGGTTCGGTGAGCAAATGAAGACCCTTTGAAGTCATATTGCATGGTAGCCATTCCACGGGTTTCAACTACCCAGGTTTAAGGTATTCTTCCTTCAGCTAAAACATGCATGTGAAACCTAGAGTATGATCAACCATGTGATCGGGAGACGTGTTCAAATATGTCTCAGTTTTCGTACCCTGGTACTCGGGTGCAACATTCCAGACGCTTTACTAACACCCTCCCGACTTGGAGAGTCAGTCCCTTTAACCTCCTGTTTGGCCCAGTTTGCAATTTCTGCGGAAGATGAACAGGAATAGCGAGAACCAATGAGAGACTAGCTGGAGGTGTCTGGACGGGCAAATTTAACTCTCATTTCCCACCAGGAAGAGGAATTAACCAAAGGCTCAGCGTGCCGTGCCGGAACCAGATTAGGGCCTGAAGCCATCCTGCGGTGTTGCGGCCAGCTCAAAAGAAAGCGAGTTGAAGAAAGGAGCTCAGGGGCACTGTAATTCACAAACCTGCAGAGTTATAAATGACAGCTATCGTCCAAAAATATACTGAAGTAAGGCTGCCAAGAGGACTTGAAAGCGGGGCAGAATTGCAGGAAACCGATTTCAGGAGGTAGACTGGAATTGCATTGAAAGCATAGGAAAAGAGGCAGAACGTCCACAATGATGCACTTGGCCAAAAAGGGCGTATGCGTTTTTTCCTGAATATATTCAGGAAAAAACGCATACGCCCTTTTTGGCCAACCAAGCAAGCTTGCAAAGGAAATCTGCACTACAATGAAGTCTCACTTCCCCCCGGTCAAAAGGGCCATCTGAAAAAAGTGTAAAATCCAGAAAGACAGGACAGGCCATGGAGAACTGGGAGCCTTGTTATGCTGATGGGCGGGATGTAAATTGCCAACAGACACTCGGGAGAAGTGTATGGTGTTTCCTGAAACATCTAAAAAACAAAGCAACAGAGCCTAGGGCACTTCCACTTATGGTCCTATAGCTTAGGGAAATTAAAATCAAAAAGACACAGCCACCCCAAAGTTTGGGACGCCTCTGTTTACAAGAACCTCGTTTACAGTACAAGTTCAACATCGCAGAAAGTGAAAAATGGATAAAGAAGTTGTGGTATTTACTTACAAAGCAATATCACTCAGCAATGAAATCTATGTCATCAGGCCCTTAGCAGCACAATGAGTGGATTCAGGTATGATGATTCTAACTGAAATAAGTCACACAGAAAAAGAAACATCATAAGATATCAGTAATACACGGAATGTAAACTTGGCTACACAGGAACTGAATTACAGAACAGAACAGGGTCTCAAATTGAGAAAACCAACTTATGCTTGCTTAAGGGTAAAGGTGAGTTGGGGTGCTGCATAAAACCAGAGATTGAAATGAGCACAGATAAAGTTCCTTAAGCCAAATATGGAATAGACAAGAGCTACCTCTTGCTCAACGAAATGGACTCAACACCGCATATTAAATGCCTAAGAATGTACCTGACTAGTAAGTATCTTAAAACCTATGGATTGCTATGTCTCCGAAAGAGAATCAAGCATGTGTACAGGGGCATAAACGCAGCAGTGATAGGATTGGAGAGGTTCGGTGAGCAAATGAAGACCCTTTGAAGTCATATTGCATGGTACCCATTCCACGGGTTTCAACTACCCAGGTTTAAGGTATTCTTCCTTCAGCTAAAACATGCATGTGGAACCTAGAGTATGATCAACCATGTGATCGGGAGACGTGTTCAAATATGTCTCAGTTTTCGTACCCTGGTACTCGGGTGCAACATTCCAGACGCTTTACTAACACCCTCCTGACTTGGAGAGTCAGTCCCTTTAACCTCCTGTTTGGCCCAGTTTGCAATTTCTGCGGAAGATGAACAGGAATAGCGAGAACCAATGAGAGACTAGCTGGAGGTGTCTGGACGGGCAAATTTAACTCTCATTTCCCACCAGGAAGAGGAATTAACCAAAGGCTCAGCGTGCCGTGCCGGAACCAGATTAGGGCCTGAAGACATCCTGCGGTGTTGTGGCCAGCTCAAAAGAAAGCGAGTTGAAGAAAGGAGCTCAGGGGCACTGTAATCCACAAACCTGCAGAGTTATAAATGACAGCTATCGTCCAAAAATATACTGAAGTAAGGTTTCCAAGAGGACTTGAAAGCGGGGCAGAATTGCAGGAAACCGATTTCAGGAGGCAGACTGGAATTGCATTGAAAGCATAGGAAAAGAGGCAGAACGTCCACAATGATGCACTTGGCCAAAAAGGGCGTATGCGTTTTTTCCTGAATATATTCAGGAAAAAACGCATACGCCCTTTTTGGCCAACCAAGCAAGCTTGCAAAGGAAATCTGCACTACAATGAAGTCTCACTTCCCCCCGGTCAAAAGGGCCATCTGAAAAAAGTGTAAAATCCAGAAAGGCAGGACAGGCCATGGAGAACTGGGAGCCTTGTTATGCTGATGGGCGGGATGTAAATTGCCAACAGACACTCGGGAGATGTGTATGGTGTTTCCTGAAACATCTAAAAAACAAAGCAACAGAGCCTAGGGCACTTCCACTTATGGTCCTATAGCTTAGGGAAATTAAAATCAAAAAGACACAGCCACCCCAAAGTTTGGGACGCCTCTGTTTACAAGAACCTCGTTTACAGTACAAGTTCAACATCGCAGAAAGTGAAAAATGGATAAAGAAGTTGTGGTATTTACTTACAAAGCAATATCACTCAGCAATGAAATCTATGTCATCAGGCCCTTAGCAGCACAATGAGTGGATTCAGGTATGATGATTCTAACTGAAATAAGTCACACAGAAAAAGAAACATCATAAGATATCAGTAATACACGGAATGTAAACTTGGCTACACAGGAACTGAATTACAGAACAGAACAGGGTCTCAAATTTAGAAAACCAACTTATGCTTGTTAAGGGGAAAGGTGAGTTGGGGTGCTGCATAAAACCAGAGATTGAAATGAGCACAGATAAAGTTCCTTAAGCCAAATATGGAATAGACAAGAGCTACTCCTTGCTCAACGAAATGGACTCAACACCGCATATTAAATGCCTAAGAATGTACCTGACTAGTAAGTATCTTAAAACCTATGGATTGCTATGTCTCCGAAAGAGAATCAAGCATGTGCACAGGGGCATAAACGCAGCAGTGATAGGATTGGAGAGGTTCGGTGAGCAAATGAAGACCCTTTGAAGTCATATTGCATGGTACCCATTCCACAGGTTTCAACTACCCAGGTTTAAGGTATTCTTCCTTCAGCTAAAACATGCATGTGGAACCTAGAGTATGATCAACCATGTGATCGGGAGACGTGTTCAAATATGTCTCCGTTTTCGTACCCTGGTACTCGGGTGCAACATTCCAGACGCTTTACTAACACCCTCCTGACTTGGAGAGTCAGTCCCTTTAACCTCCTGTTTGGCCCAGTTTGCAATTTCTGCGGAAGATGAACAGGAATAGCGAGAACCAATGAGAGACTAGCTGGAGGTGTCTGGACGGGCAAATTTAACTCTCATTTCCCACCAGGAAGAGGAATTAACCAAAGGCTCAGCGTGCCGTGCCGGAACCAGATTAGGGCCTGAAGCCATCCTGCGGTGTTGCGGCCACCTCAAAAGAAAGCGAGTTGAAGAAAGGAGCTCAGGGGCACTGTAATTCACAAACCTGCAGAGTTATAAATGACAGCTATCGTCCAAAAATATACTGAAGTAAGGTTTCCAAGAGGACTTGAAAGCGGGGCAGAATTGCAGGAAACCGATTTCAGGAGGCAGACTGGAATTGCATTGAAAGCATAGGAAAAGAGGCAGAACGTCCACAATGATGCACTTGGCCAAAAAGGGCGTATGCGTTTTTTCCTGAATATATTCAGGAAAAAACGCATACGCCCTTTTTGGCCAACCAAGCAAGCTTGCAAAGGAAATCTGCACTACAATGAAGTCTCACTTCCCCCCGGTCAAAAGGGCCATCTGAAAAAAGTGTAAAATCCAGAAAGGCAGGACAGGCCATGGAGAACTGGGAGCCTTGTTATGCTGATGGGCGGGATGTAAATTGCCAACAGACACTCGGGAGAAGTGTATGGTGTTTCCTGAAACATCTAAAAAACAAAGCAACAGAGCCTAGGGCACTTCCACTTATGGTCCTATAGCTTAGGGAAATTAAAATCAAAAAGACACAGCCACCCCAAAGTTTGGGACGCCTCTGTTTACAAGAACCTCGTTTACAGTACAAGTTCAACATCGCAGAAAGTGAAAAATGGATAAAGAAGTTGTGGTATTTACTTACAAAGCAATATCACTCAGCAATGAAATCTATGTCATCAGGCCCTTAGCAGCACAATGAGTGGATTCAGGTATGATGATTCTAACTGAAATAAGTCACACAGAAAAAGAAACATCATAAG
This sequence comes from Pseudorca crassidens, assembly GCF_039906515.1. Classification (NCBI taxonomy): domain Eukaryota; kingdom Metazoa; phylum Chordata; class Mammalia; order Artiodactyla; family Delphinidae; genus Pseudorca; species Pseudorca crassidens. Next base: position 99,526 of record NW_027136325.1, on the reverse strand, counting down.
ATATCAGTAATACACGGAATGTAAACTTGGCTACACAGGAACTGAATTACAGAACAGAACAGGGTCTCAAATTTAGAAAACCAACTTATGCTTGCTTAAGGGGAAAGGTGAGTTGGGGTGCTGCATAAAACCAGAGATTGAAATGAGCACAGATAAAGTTCCTTAAGCCAAATATGGAATAGACAAGAGCTACTCCTTGCTCAACGAAATGGACTCAACACCGCATATTAAATGCCTAAGAATGTACCTGACTAGTAAGTATCTTAAAACCTATGGATTGCTATGTCTCCGAAAGAGAATCAAGCATGTGTACAGGGGCATAAACGCAGCAGTGATAGGATTGGAGAGGTTCGGTGAGCAAATGAAGACCCTTTGAAGTCATATTGCATGGTAGCCATTCCACGGGTTTCAACTACCCAGGTTTAAGGTATTCTTCCTTCAGCTAAAACATGCATGTGGAACCTAGAGTATGATCACCCATGTGATCGGGAGACGTGTTCAAATATGTCTCAGTTTTCGTACCCTGGTACTCGGGTGCAACATTCCAGACGCTTTACTAACACCCTCCTGACTTGGAGAGTCAGTCCCTTTAACCTCCTGTTTGGCCCAGTTTGCAATTTCTGTGGAAGATGAACAGGAATAGCGAGAACCAATGAGAGACTAGCTGGAGGTGTCTGGACGGGCAAATTTAACTCTCATTTCCCACCAGGAAGAGGAATTAACCAAAGGCTCAGCGTGCCATGCCGGAACCAGATTAGGGCCTGAAGCCATCCTGCGGTGTTGCGGCCAGCTCAAAAGAAAGCGAGTTGAAGAAAGGAGCTCAGGGGCACTGTAATTCACAAACCTGCAGAGTTATAAATGACAGCTATCGTCCAAAAATATACTGAAGTAAGGTTTCCAAGAGGACTTGAATGCGGGGCAGAATTGCAGGAAACCGATTTCAGGAGGCAGACTGGAATTGCATTGAAAGCATAGGAAAAGAGGCAGAACGTCCACAATGATGCACTTGGCCAAAAAGGGCGTATGCGTTTTTTCCTGAATATATTCAGGAAAAAACGCATACGCCCTTTTTGGCCAACCAAGCAAGCTTGCAAAGGAAATCTGCACTACAATGAAGTCTCACTTCCCCCCGGTCAAAAGGGCCATCTGAAAAAAGTGTAAAATCCAGAAAGGCAGGACAGGCCATGGAGAACTGGGAGCCTTGTTATGCTGATGGGCGGGATGTAAATTGCCAACAGACACTCGGGAGAAGTGTATGGTGTTTCCTGAAACATCTAAAAAACAAAGCAACAGAGCCTAGGGCACTTCCACTTATGGTCCTATAGCTTAGGGAAATTAAAATCAAAAAGACACAGCCACCCCAAAGTTTGGGACGCCTCTGTTTACAAGAACCTCGTTTACAGTACAAGTTCAACATCGCAGAAAGTGAAAAATGGATAAAGAAGTTGTGGTATTTACTTACAAAGCAATATCACTCAGCAATGAAATCTATGTCATCAGGCCCTTAGCAGCACAATGAGTGGATTCAGGTATGATGATTCTAACTGAAATAAGTCACACAGAAAAAGAAACATCATAAGATATCAGTAATACACGGAATGTAAACTTGGCTACACAGGAACTGTATTACAGAACAGAACAGGGTCTCAAATTTAGAAAACCAACTTATGCTTGCTTAAGGGGAAAGGTGAGTTGGGGTGCTGCATAAAACCAGAGATTGAAATGAGCACAGATAAAGTTCCTTAAGCCAAATATGGAATAGACAAGAGCTACTCCTTGCTCAACGAAATGGACTCAACACCGCATATTAAATGCCTAAGAATGTACCTGACTAGTAAGTATCTTAAAACCTATGGATTGCTATGTCTCCGAAAGAGAATCAAGCATGTGTACAGGGGCATAAACGCAGCAGTGATAGGATTGGAGAGGTTTGGTGAGCAAATGAAGACCCTTTGAAGTCATATTGCATGGTAGCCATTCCACGGGTTTCAACTACCCAGGTTTAAGGTATTCTTCCTTCAGGTAAAACATGCATGTGAAACCTAGAGTATGATCAACCATGTGATCGGGAGACGTGTTCAAATATGTCTCAGTTTTCGTACCCTGGTACTCGGGTGCAACATTCCAGACGCTTTACTAACACCCTCCCGACTTGGAGAGTCAGTCCCTTTAACCTCCTGTTTGGCCCAGTTTGCAATTTCTGCGGAAGATGAACAGGAATAGCGAGAACCAATGAGAGACTAGCTGGAGGTGTCTGGACGGGCAAATTTAACTCTCATTTCCCACCAGGAAGAGGAATTAACCAAAGGCTCAGCGTGCCGTGCCGGAACCAGATTAGGGCCTGAAGCCATCCTGCGATGTTGCGGCCAGCTCAAAAGAAAGCGAGTTGAAGAAAGGAGCTCAGGGGCACTGTAATTCACAAACCTGCAGAGTTATAAATGACAGCTATCGTCCAAAAATATACTGAAGTAAGGCTGCCAAGAGGACTTGAAAGCGGGGCAGAATTGCAGGAAACCGATTTCAGGAGGTAGACTGGAATTGCATTGAAAGCATAGGAAAAGAGGCAGAACGTCCACAATGATGCACTTGACCAAAAAGGGCGTACGCGTTTTTTCCTGAATATATTCAGGAAAAAACGCATACGCCCTTTTTGGCCAACCAAGCAAACTTGCAAAGGAAATCTGCACTACAATGAAGTCTCACTTCCCCCCGGTCAAAAGGGCCATCTGAAAAAAGTGTAAAATCCAGAAAGGCAGGACAGGCCATGGAGAACTGGGAGCCTTGTTATGCTGATGGGCGGGATGTAAATTGCCAACAGACACTCGGGAGAAGTGTATGGTGTTTCCTGAAACATCTAAAAAACAAAGCAACAGAGCCTAGGGCACTTCCACTTATGGTCCTATAGCTTAGGGAAATTAAAATCAAAAAGATACAGCCACCCCAAAGTTTGGGACGCCTCTGTTTACAAGAACCTCGTTTAACGTACAAGTTCAATATCACAGAAAGTGAAAAATGGATAAAGAACTTGTGGTACTTACGTACAATGCAGTATCACTCTGCAATGAAATCTATGTCATCAGGCCCGTAGCAGCATAATGAGTGGATTCAGGTACGATGATTCTAACTGAAATAAGTCACACAGAAAAAGAAACATCATAAGATATCACTAATACACGGAATGTAAACTTGGCTACACAGGAACTGAATTCCAAAACAGAACAGGGTCTCAAAATTAGAAAACCAACTTATGCTTGCTTAAGGGGAAAGGTGAGTTGGGGTTCTGCATAAAACCAGACATTGAAATGAGCACAGATAAAGTTCCTTAAGCCAAATATGGAATAGCAAGAGCAACTCCTTGCTCAATGAAATGGACTCAACACCCCATATTAAACGCCTAAGAAGGTACCTGACTAGTAAGTATCTTAAAACCTATGGATTGCTATGTCTCCAAAAGAGAATCAAGCATGTGTACAGGGGCATAAACGCAGCAGTGATAGGATTGGAGAGGTTCAGTGAGCAAATGAAGACCCTTTGAAGTCATATTGCATGGTACCCATTCCACGGGTTTCAACTACCCAGGTTTAAGGTATTCTTCCTTCAGCTAAAACATGCATGTGGAACCTAGAGTATGATCAACCATGTGATCGGGAGACGTGTTCAAATATGTCTCAGTTTTCGTACCCTGGTACTCGGGTGCAACATTCCAGACGCTTTACTAACACCCTCCTGACTTGGAGAGTCAGTCCCTTTAACCTCCTGTTTGGCCCAGTTTGCAATTTCTGCGGAAGATGAACAGGAATAGCGAGAACCAATGAGAGACTAGCTGGAGGTGTCTGGACGGGCAAATTTAACTCTCATTTCCCACCAGGAAGAGGAATTAACCAAAGGCTCAGCGTGCCATGCCGGAACCAGATTAGGGCCTTAAGCCATCCTGCGGTGTTGCGGCCAGCTCAAAAGAAAGCGAGTTGAAGAAAGGAGCTCAGGGGCACTGTAATTCACAAACCTGCAGAGTTATAAATGACAGCTATCGTCCAAAAATATACTGAAGTAAGGTTTCCAAGAGGACTTGAAAGCGGGGCAGAATTGCAGGAAACCGATTTCAGGAGGTAGACTGGAATTGCATTGAAAGCATAGGAAAAGAGGCAGAACGTCCACAATGATGCACTTGGCCAAAAAGGGCGTATGCGTTTTTTCCTGAATATATTCAGGAAAAAACGCATACGCCCTTTTTGGCCAACCAAGCAAGCTTGCAAAGGAAATCTGCACTACAATGAAGTCTCACTTCCCCCCGGTCAAAAGGGCCATCTGAAAAAAGTGTAAAATCCAGAAAGGCAGGACAGGCCATGGAGAACTGGGAGCCTTGTTATGCTGATGGGCGGGATGTAAATTGCCAACAGACACTCGGGAGATGTGTATGGTGTTTCCTGAAACATCTAAAAAACAAAGCAACAGAGCCTAGGGCACTTCCACTTATGGTCCTATAGCTTAGGGAAATTAAAATCAAAAAGACACAGCCACCCCAAAGTTTGGGACGCCTCTGTTTACAAGAACCTCGTTTACAGTACAAGTTCAACATCGCAGAAAGTGAAAAATGGATAAAGAAGTTGTGGTATTTACTTACAAAGCAGTATCACTCAGCAATGAAATCTATGTCATCAGGCCCTTAGCAGCACAATGAGTCGATTCAGGTATGATGATTCTAACTGAAATAAGTCACACAGAAAAAGAAACATCATAAGATATCAGTAATACACGGAATGTAAACTTGGCTACACAGGAACTGAATTACAGAACAGAACAGGGTCTCAAATTTAGAAAACCAACTTATGCTTGCTTAAGGGTAAAGGTGAGTTGGGGTGCTGCATAAAACCAGAGATTGAAATGAGCACAGATAAAGTTCCTTAAGCCAAATATGGAATAGACAAGAGCTACTCCTTGCTCAACGAAATGGACTCAACACCGCATATTAAATGCCTAAGAATGTACCTGACTAGTAAGTATCTTAAAACCTATGGATTGCTATGTCTCCGAAAGAGAATCAAGCATGTGTACAGGGGCATAAACGCAGCAGTGATAGGATTGGAGAGGTTCGGTGAGCAAATGAAGACCCTTTGAAGTCATATTGCATGGTAGCCATTCCACGGGTTTCAACTACCCAGGTTTAAGGTATTCTTCCTTCAGCTAAAACATGCATGTGAAACCTAGAGTATGATCAACCATGTGATCGGGAGACGTGTTCAAATATGTCTCAGTTTTCGTACCCTGGTACTCGGGTGCAACATTCCAGACGCTTTACTAACACCCTCCCGACTTGGAGAGTCAGTCCCTTTAACCTCCTGTTTGGCCCAGTTTGCAATTTCTGCGGAAGATGAACAGGAATAGCGAGAACCAATGAGAGACTAGCTGGAGGTGTCTGGACGGGCAAATTTAACTCTCATTTCCCACCAGGAAGAGGAATTAACCAAATGCTCAGCGTGCCGTGCCGGAACCAGATTAGGGCCTGAAGCCATCCTGCGGTGTTGCGGCCAGCTCAAAAGAAAGCGAGTTGAAGAAAGGAGCTCAGGGGCACTGTAATTCACAAACCTGCAGAGTTATAAATGACAGCTATCGTCCAAAAATATACTGAAGTAAGGCTGCCAAGAGGACTTGAAAGCGGGGCAGAATTGCAGGAAACCGATTTCAGGAGGTAGACTGGAATTGCATTGAAAGCATAGGAAAAGAGGCAGAACGTCCACAATGATGCACTTGGCCAAAAAGGGCGTATGCGTTTTTTCCTGAATATATTCAGGAAAAAATGCATACGCCCTTTTTGGCCAACCAAGCAAGCTTGCAAAGGAAATCTGCACTACAATGAAGTCTCACTTCCCCCCGGTCAAAAGGGCCATCTGAAAAAAGTGTAAAATCCAGAAAGGCAGGACAGGCCATGGAGAACTGGGAGCCTTGTTATGCTGATGGGCGGGATGTAAATTGCCAACAGACACTCGGGAGATGTGTATGGTGTTTCCTGAAACATCTAAAAAACAAAGCAACAGAGCCTAGGGCACTTCCACTTATGGTCCTATAGCTTAGGGAAATTAAAATCAAAAAGACACAGCCACCCCAAAGTTTGGGACGCCTCTGTTTACAAGAACCTCGTTTACAGTACAAGTTCAACATCGCAGAAAGTGAAAAATGGATAAAGAAGTTGTGGTATTTACTTACAAAGCAATATCACTCAGCAATGAAATCTATGTCATCAGGCCCTTAGCAGCACAATGAGTGGATTCAGGTATGATGATTCTAACTGAAATAAGTCACACAGAAAAAGAAACATCATAAGATATCAGTAATACATGGAATGTAAACTTGGCTACACAGGAACTGAATTACAGAACAGAACAGGGTCTCAAATTTAGAAAACCAACTTATGCTTGTTAAGGGGAAAGGTGAGTTGGGGTGCTGCATAAAACCAGAGATTGAAATGAGCACAGATAAAGTTCCTTAAGCCAAATATGGAATAGACAAGAGCTACTCCTTGCTCAATGAAATGGACTCAACACCGCATATTAAATGCCTAAGAATGTACCTGACTAGTAAGTATCTTAAAACCTATGGATTGCTATGTCTCCGAAAGAGAATCAAGCATGTGCACAGGGGCATAAACGCAGCAGTGATAGGATTGGAGAGGTTCGGTGAGCAAATGAAGACCCTTTGAAGTCATATTGCATGGTACCCATTCCACGGGTTTCAACTACCCAGGTTTAAGGTATTCTTCCTTCAGCTAAAACATGCATGTGGAACCTAGAGTATGATCAACCATGTGATCGGGAGACGTGTTCAAATATGTCTCCGTTTTCGTACCCTGGTACTAGGGTGCAACATTCCAGACGCTTTACTAACACCCTCCTGACTTGGAGAGTCAGTCCCTTTAACCTCCTGTTTGGCCCAGTTTGCAATTTCTGCGGAAGATGAACAGGAATAGCGAGAACCAATGAGAGACTAGCTGGAGGTGTCTGGACGGGCAAATTTAACTCTCATTTCCCACCAGGAAGAGGAATTAACCAAAGGCTCAGCGTGCCGTGCCGGAACCAGATTAGGGCCTGAAGCCATCCTGCGGTGTTGCGGCCAGCTCAAAAGAAAGCGAGTTGAAGAAAGGAGCTCAGGGGCACTGTAATTCACAAACCTGCAGAGTTATAAATGACAGCTATCGTCCAAAAATATACTGAAGTAAGGTTTCCAAGAGGACTTGAAAGCGGGGCAGAATTGCAGGAAACCGATTTCAGGAGGCAGACTGGAATTGCATTGAAAGCATAGGAAAAGAGGCAGAACGTCCACAATGATGCACTTGGCCAAAAAGGGCGTATGCGTTTTTTCCTGAATATATTCAGGAAAAAACGCATACGCCCTTTTTGGCCAACCAAGCAAGCTTGCAAAGGAAATCTGCACTACAATGAAGTCTCACTTCCCCCCGGTCAAAAGGGCCATCTGAAAAAAGTGTAAAATCCAGAAAGGCAGGACAGGCCATGGAGAACTGGGAGCCTTGTTATGCTGATGGGCGGGATGTAAATTGCCAACAGACACTCGGGAGAAGTGTATGGTGTTTCCTGAAACATCTAAAAAACAAAGCAACAGAGCCTAGGGCACTTCCACTTATGGTCCTATAGCTTAGGGAAATTAAAATCAAAAAGACACAGCCACCCCAAAGTTTGGGACGCCTCTGTTTACAAGAACCTCGTTTACAGTACAAGTTCAACATCGCAGAAAGTGAAAAATGGATAAAGAAGTTGTGGTATTTACTTACAAAGCAATATCACTCTGCAATGAAATCTATGTCATCAGGCCCGTAGCAGCATAATGAGTGGATTCAGGTACGATGATTCTAACTGAAATAAGTCACACAGAAAAAGAAACATCATAAGATATCACTAATACACGGAATGTAAACTTGGCTACACAGGAACTGAATTCCAAAACAGAACAGGGTCTCAAAATTAGAAAACCAACTTATGCTTGCTTAAGGGGAAAGGTGAGTTGGGGTTCTGCATAAAACCAGACATTGAAATGAGCACAGATAAAGTTCCTTAAGCCAAATATGGAATAGCAAGAGCAACTCCTTGCTCAATGAAATGGACTCAACACCCCATATTAAACGCCTAAGAAGGTACCTGACTAGTAAGTATCTTAAAACCTATGGATTGCTATGTCTCCAAAAGAGAATCAAGCATGTGTACAGGGGCATAAACGCAGCAGTGATAGGATTGGAGAGGTTCAGTGAGCAAATGAAGACCCTTTGAAGTCATATTGCATGGTACCCATTCCACGGGTTTCAACTACCCAGGTTTAAGGTATTCTTCCTTCAGCTAAAACATGCATGTGGAACCTAGAGTATGATCAACCATGTGATCGGGAGACGTGTTCAAATATGTCTCAGTTTTCGTACCCTGGTACTCGGGTGCAACATTCCAGACGCTTTACTAACACCCTCCTGACTTGGAGAGTCAGTCCCTTTAACCTCCTGTTTGGCCCAGTTTGCAATTTCTGCGGAAGATGAACAGGAATAGCGAGAACCAATGAGAGACTAGCTGGAGGTGTCTGGACGGGCAAATTTAACTCTCATTTCCCACCAGGAAGAGGAATTAACCAAAGGCTCAGCGTGCCGTGCCGGAACCAGATTAGGGCCTTAAGCCATCCTGCGGTGTTGCGGCCAGCTCAAAAGAAAGCGAGTTGAAGAAAGGAGCTCAGGGGCACTGTAATTCACAAACCTGCAGAGTTATAAATGACAGCTATCGTCCAAAAATATACTGAAGTAAGGTTTCCAAGAGGACTTGAAAGCGGGGCAGAATTGCAGGAAACCGATTTCAGGAGGTAGACTGGAATTGCATTGAAAGCATAGGAAAAGAGGCAGAACGTCCACAATGATGCACTTGGCCAAAAAGGGCGTATGCGTTTTTTCCTGAATATATTCAGGAAAAAACGCATACGCCCTTTTTGGCCAACCAAGCAAGCTTGCAAAGGAAATCTGCACTACAATGAAGTCTCACTTCCCCCCGGTCAAAAGGGCCATCTGAAAAAAGTGTAAAATCCAGAAAGGCAGGACAGGCCATGGAGAACTGGGAGCCTTGTTATGCTGATGGGCGGGATGTAAATTGCCAACAGACACTCGGGAGATGTGTATGGTGTTTCCTGAAACATCTAAAAAACAAAGCAACAGAGCCTAGGGCACTTCCACTTATGGTCCTATAGCTTAGGGAAATTAAAATCAAAAAGACACAGCCACCCCAAAGTTTGGGACGCCTCTGTTTACAAGAACCTCGTTTACAGTACAAGTTCAACATCGCAGAAAGTGAAAAATGGATAAAGAAGTTGTGGTATTTACTTACAAAGCAGTATCACTCAGCAATGAAATCTATGTCATCAGGCCCTTAGCAGCACAATGAGTCGATTCAGGTATGATGATTCTAACTGAAATAAGTCACACAGAAAAAGAAACATCATAAGATATCAGTAATACACGGAATGTAAACTTGGCTACACAGGAACTGAATTACAGAACAGAACAGGGTCTCAAATTTAGAAAACCAACTTATGCTTGCTTAAGGGTAAAGGTGAGTTGGGGTGCTGCATAAAACCAGAGATTGAAATGAGCACAGATAAAGTTCCTTAAGCCAAATATGGAATAGACAAGAGCTACTCCTTGCTCAACGAAATGGACTCAACACCGCATATTAAATGCCTAAGAATGTACCTGACTAGTAAGTATCTTAAAACCTATGGATTGCTATGTCTCCGAAAGAGAATCAAGCATGTGTACAGGGGCATAAACGCAGCAGTGATAGGATTGGAGAGGTTCGGTGAGCAAATGAAGACCCTTTGAAGTCATATTGCATGGTAGCCATTCCACGGGTTTCAACTACCCAGGTTTAAGGTATTCTTCCTTCAGCTAAAACATGCATGTGAAACCTAGAGTATGATCAACCATGTGATCGGGAGACGTGTTCAAATATGTCTCAGTTTTCGTACCCTGGTACTCGGGTGCAACATTCCAGACGCTTTACTAACACCCTCCCGACTTGGAGAGTCAGTCCCTTTAACCTCCTGTTTGGCCCAGTTTGCAATTTCTGCGGAAGATGAACAGGAATAGCGAGAACCAATGAGAGACTAGCTGGAGGTGTCTGGACGGGCAAATTTAACTCTCATTTCCCACCAGGAAGAGGAATTAACCAAAGGCTCAGCGTGCCGTGCCGGAACCAGATTAGGGCCTGAAGCCATCCTGCGGTGTTGCGGCCAGCTCAAAAGAAAGCGAGTTGAAGAAAGGAGCTCAGGGGCACTGTAATTCACAAACCTGCAGAGTTATAAATGACAGCTATCGTCCAAAAATATACTGAAGTAAGGCTGCCAAGAGGACTTGAAAGCGGGGCAGAATTGCAGGAAACCGATTTCAGGAGGTAGACTGGAATTGCATTGAAAGCATAGGAAAAGAGGCAGAACGTCCACAATGATGCACTTGGCCAAAAAGGGCGTATGCGTTTTTTCCTGAATATATTCAGGAAAAAACGCATACGCCCTTTTTGGCCAACCAAGCAAGCTTGCAAAGGAAATCTGCACTACAATGAAGTCTCACTTCCCCCCGGTCAAAAGGGCCATCTGAAAAAAGTGTAAAATCCAGAAAGACAGGACAGGCCATGGAGAACTGGGAGCCTTGTTATGCTGATGGGCGGGATGTAAATTGCCAACAGACACTCGGGAGAAGTGTATGGTGTTTCCTGAAACATCTAAAAAACAAAGCAACAGAGCCTAGGGCACTTCCACTTATGGTCCTATAGCTTAGGGAAATTAAAATCAAAAAGACACAGCCACCCCAAAGTTTGGGACGCCTCTGTTTACAAGAACCTCGTTTACAGTACAAGTTCAACATCGCAGAAAGTGAAAAATGGATAAAGAAGTTGTGGTATTTACTTACAAAGCAATATCACTCAGCAATGAAATCTATGTCATCAGGCCCTTAGCAGCACAATGAGTGGATTCAGGTATGATGATTCTAACTGAAATAAGTCACACAGAAAAAGAAACATCATAAGATATCAGTAATACACGGAATGTAAACTTGGCTACACAGGAACTGAATTACAGAACAGAACAGGGTCTCAAATTGAGAAAACCAACTTATGCTTGCTTAAGGGTAAAGGTGAGTTGGGGTGCTGCATAAAACCAGAGATTGAAATGAGCACAGATAAAGTTCCTTAAGCCAAATATGGAATAGACAAGAGCTACCTCTTGCTCAACGAAATGGACTCAACACCGCATATTAAATGCCTAAGAATGTACCTGACTAGTAAGTATCTTAAAACCTATGGATTGCTATGTCTCCGAAAGAGAATCAAGCATGTGTACAGGGGCATAAACGCAGCAGTGATAGGATTGGAGAGGTTCGGTGAGCAAATGAAGACCCTTTGAAGTCATATTGCATGGTACCCATTCCACGGGTTTCAACTACCCAGGTTTAAGGTATTCTTCCTTCAGCTAAAACATGCATGTGGAACCTAGAGTATGATCAACCATGTGATCGGGAGACGTGTTCAAATATGTCTCAGTTTTCGTACCCTGGTACTCGGGTGCAACATTCCAGACGCTTTACTAACACCCTCCTGACTTGGAGAGTCAGTCCCTTTAACCTCCTGTTTGGCCCAGTTTGCAATTTCTGCGGAAGATGAACAGGAATAGCGAGAACCAATGAGAGACTAGCTGGAGGTGTCTGGACGGGCAAATTTAACTCTCATTTCCCACCAGGAAGAGGAATTAACCAAAGGCTCAGCGTGCCGTGCCGGAACCAGATTAGGGCCTGAAGACATCCTGCGGTGTTGTGGCCAGCTCAAAAGAAAACGAGTTGAAGAAAGGAGCTCAGGGGCACTGTAATCCACAAACCTGCAGAGTTATAAATGACAGCTATCGTCCAAAAATATACTGAAGTAAGGTTTCCAAGAGGACTTGAAAGCGGGGCAGAATTGCAGGAAACCGATTTCAGGAGGCAGACTGGAATTGCATTGAAAGCATAGGAAAAGAGGCAGAACGTCCACAATGATGCACTTGGCCAAAAAGGGCGTATGCGTTTTTTCCTGAATATATTCAGGAAAAAACGCATACGCCCTTTTTGGCCAACCAAGCAAGCTTGCAAAGGAAATCTGCACTACAATGAAGTCTCACTTCCCCCCGGTCAAAAGGGCCATCTGAAAAAAGTGTAAAATCCAGAAAGGCAGGACAGGCCATGGAGAACTGGGAGCCTTGTTATGCTGATGGGCGGGATGTAAATTGCCAACAGACACTCGGGAGATGTGTATGGTGTTTCCTGAAACATCTAAAAAACAAAGCAACAGAGCCTAGGGCACTTCCACTTATGGTCCTATAGCTTAGGGAAATTAAAATCAAAAAGACACAGCCACCCCAAAGTTTGGGACGCCTCTGTTTACAAGAACCTCGTTTACAGTACAAGTTCAACATCGCAGAAAGTGAAAAATGGATAAAGAAGTTGTGGTATTTACTTACAAAGCAATATCACTCAGCAATGAAATCTATGTCATCAGGCCCTTAGCAGCACAATGAGTGGATTCAGGTATGATGATTCTAACTGAAATAAGTCACACAGAAAAAGAAACATCATAAGATATCAGTAATACACGGAATGTAAACTTGGCTACACAGGAACTGAATTACAGAACAGAACAGGGTCTCAAATTTAGAAAACCAACTTATGCTTGTTAAGGGGAAAGGTGAGTTGGGGTGCTGCATAAAACCAGAGATTGAAATGAGCACAGATAAAGTTCCTTAAGCCAAATATGGAATAGACAAGAGCTACTCCTTGCTCAATGAAATGGACTCAACACCGCATATTAAATGCCTAAGAATGTACCTGACTAGTAAGTATCTTAAAACCTATGGATTGCTATGTCTCCGAAAGAGAATCAAGCATGTGCACAGGGGCATAAACGCAGCAGTGATAGGATTGGAGAGGTTCGGTGAGCAAATGAAGACCCTTTGAAGTCATATTGCATGGTACCCATTCCACGGGTTTCAACTACCCAGGTTTAAGGTATTCTTCCTTCAGCTAAAACATGCATGTGGAACCTAGAGTATGATCAACCATGTGATCGGGAGACGTGTTCAAATATGTCTCCGTTTTCGTACCCTGGTACTCGGGTGCAACATTCCAGACGCTTTACTAACACCCTCCTGACTTGGAGAGTCAGTCCCTTTAACCTCCTGTTTGGCCCAGTTTGCAATTTCTGCGGAAGATGAACAGGAATAGCGAGAACCAATGAGAGACTAGCTGGAGGTGTCTGGACGGGCAAATTTAACTCTCATTTCCCACCAGGAAGAGGAATTAACCAAAGGCTCAGCGTGCCGTGCCGGAACCAGATTAGGGCCTGAAGCCATCCTGCGGTGTTGCGGCCAGCTCAAAAGAAAGCGAGTTGAAGAAAGGAGCTCAGGGGCACTGTAATTCACAAACCTGCAGAGTTATAAATGACAGCTATCGTCCAAAAATATACTGAAGTAAGGTTTCCAAGAGGACTTGAAAGCGGGGCAGAATTGCAGGAAACCGATTTCAGGAGGCAGACTGGAATTGCATTGAAAGCATAGGAAAAGAGGCAGAACGTCCACAATGATGCACTTGGCCAAAAAGGGCGTATGCGTTTTTTCCTGAATATATTCAGGAAAAAACGCATACGCCCTTTTTGGCCAACCAAGCAAGCTTGCAAAGGAAATCTGCACTACAATGAAGTCTCACTTCCCCCCGGTCAAAAGGGCCATCTGAAAAAAGTGTAAAATCCAGAAAGGCAGGACAGGCCATGGAGAACTGGGAGCCTTGTTATGCTGATGGGCGGGATGTAAATTGCCAACAGACACTCGGGAGAAGTGTATGGTGTTTCCTGAAACATCTAAAAAACAAAGCAACAGAGCCTAGGGCACTTCCACTTATGGTCCTATAGCTTAGGGAAATTAAAATCAAAAAGACACAGCCACCCCAAAGTTTGGGACGCCTCTGTTTACAAGAACCTCGTTTACAGTACAAGTTCAACATCGCAGAAAGTGAAAAATGGATAAAGAAGTTGTGGTATTTACTTACAAAGCAATATCACTCAGCAATGAAATCTATGTCATCAGGCCCTTAGCAGCACAATGAGTGGATTCAGGTATGATGATTCTAACTGAAATAAGTCACACAGAAAAAGAAACATCATAAGATATCAGTAATACACGGAATGTAAACTTGGCTACACAGGAACTGAATTACAGAACAGAACAGGGTCTCAAATTTAGAAAACCAACTTATGCTTGCTTAAGGGGAAAGGTGAGTTGGGGTGCTGCATAAAACCAGAGATTGAAATGAGCACAGATAAAGTTCCTTAAGCCAAATATGGAATAGACAAGAGCTACTCCTTGCTCAACGAAATGGACTCAACACCGCATATTAAATGCCTAAGAATGTACCTGACTAGTAAGTATCTTAAAACCTATGGATTGCTATGTCTCCGAAAGAGAATCAAGCATGTGTACAGGGGCATAAACGCAGCAGTGATAGGATTGGAGAGGTTCGGTGAGCAAATGAAGACCCTTTGAAGTCATATTGCATGGTAGCCATTCCACGGGTTTCAACTACCCAGGTTTAAGGTATTCTTCCTTCAGCTAAAACATGCATGTGGAACCTAGAGTATGATCAACCATGTGATCGGGAGACGTGTTCAAATATGTCTCAGTTTTCGTACCCTGGTACTCGGGTGCAACATTCCAGACGCTTTACTAACACCCTCCTGACTTGGAGAGTCAGTCCCTTTAACCTCCTGTTTGGCCCAGTTTGCAATTTCTGTGGAAGATGAACAGGAATAGCGAGAACCAATGAGAGACTAGCTGGAGGTGTCTGGACGGGCAAATTTAACTCTCATTTCCCACCAGGAAGAGGAATTAACCAAAGGCTCAGCGTGCCATGCCGGAACCAGATTAGGGCCTGAAGCCATCCTGCGGTGTTGCGGCCAGCTCAAAAGAAAGCGAGTTGAAGAAAGGAGCTCAGGGGCACTGTAATTCACAAACCTGCAGAGTTATAAATGACAGCTATCGTCCAAAAATATACTGAAGTAAGGTTTCCAAGAGGACTTGAAAGCGGGGCAGAATTGCAGGAAACCGATTTCAGGAGGCAGACTGGAATTGCATTGAAAGCATAGGAAAAGAGGCAGAACGTCCACAATGATGCACTTGGCCAAAAAGGGCGTATGCGTTTTTTCCTGAATATATTCAGGAAAAAACGCATACGCCCTTTTTGGCCAACCAAGCAAGCTTGCAAAGGAAATCTGCACTACAATGAAGTCTCACTTCCCCCCGGTCAAAAGGGCCATCTGAAAAAAGTGTAAAATCCAGAAAGGCAGGACAGGCCATGGAGAACTGGGAGCCTTGTTATGCTGATGGGCGGGATGTAAATTGCCAACAGACACTCGGGAGAAGTGTATGGTGTTTCCTGAAACATCTAAAAAACAAAGCAACAGAGCCTAGGGCACTTCCACTTATGGTCCTATAGCTTAGGGAAATTAAAATCAAAAAGACACAGCCACCCCAAAGTTTGGGACGCCTCTGTTTACAAGAACCTCGTTTACAGTACAAGTTCAACATCGCAGAAAGTGAAAAATGGATAAAGAAGTTGTGGTATTTACTTACAAAGCAATATCACTCAGCAATGAAATCTATGTCATCAGGCCCTTAGCAGCACAATGAGTGGATTCAGGTATGATGATTCTAACTGAAATAAGTCACACAGAAAAAGAAACATCATAAGATATCAGTAATACACGGAATGTAAACTTGGCTACACAGGAACTGTATTACAGAACAGAACAGGGTCTCAAATTTAGAAAACCAACTTATGCTTGCTTAAGGGGAAAGGTGAGTTGGGGTGCTGCATAAAACCAGAGATTGAAATGAGCACAGATAAAGTTCCTTAAGCCAAATATGGAATAGACAAGAGCTACTCCTTGCTCAACGAAATGGACTCAACACCGCATATTAAATGCCTAAGAATGTACCTGACTAGTAAGTATCTTAAAACCTATGGATTGCTATGTCTCCGAAAGAGAATCAAGCATGTGTACAGGGGCATAAACGCAGCAGTGATAGGATTGGAGAGGTTTGGTGAGCAAATGAAGACCCTTTGAAGTCATATTGCATGGTAGCCATTCCACGGGTTTCAACTACCCAGGTTTAAGGTATTCTTCCTTCAGGTAAAACATGCATGTGAAACCTAGAGTATGATCAACCATGTGATCGGGAGACGTGTTCAAATATGTCTCAGTTTTCGTACCCTGGTACTCGGGTGCAACATTCCAGACGCTTTACTAACACCCTCCCGACTTGGAGAGTCAGTCCCTTTAACCTCCTGTTTGGCCCAGTTTGCAATTTCTGCGGAAGATGAACAGGAATAGCGAGAACCAATGAGAGACTAGCTGGAGGTGTCTGGACGGGCAAATTTAACTCTCATTTCCCACCAGGAAGAGGAATTAACCAAAGGCTCAGCGTGCCGTGCCGGAACCAGATTAGGGCCTGAAGCCATCCTGCGATGTTGCGGCCAGCTCAAAAGAAAGCGAGTTGAAGAAAGGAGCTCAGGGGCACTGTAATTCACAAACCTGCAGAGTTATAAATGACAGCTATCGTCCAAAAATATACTGAAGTAAGGCTGCCAAGAGGACTTGAAAGCGGGGCAGAATTGCAGGAAACCGATTTCAGGAGGTAGACTGGAATTGCATTGAAAGCATAGGAAAAGAGGGAGAACGTCCACAATGATGCACTTGGCCAAAAAGGGCGTATGCGTTTTTTCCTGAATATATTCAGGAAA
Source organism: Pseudorca crassidens (assembly GCF_039906515.1). Classification (NCBI taxonomy): domain Eukaryota; kingdom Metazoa; phylum Chordata; class Mammalia; order Artiodactyla; family Delphinidae; genus Pseudorca; species Pseudorca crassidens. The sequence goes on along the minus strand of NW_027136325.1, from coordinate 82,677 downwards.
AAACGCATACGCCCTTTTTGGCCAACCAAGCAAGCTTGCAAAGGAAATCTGCACTACAATGAAGTCTCACTTCCCCCCGGTCAAAAGGGCCATCTGAAAAAAGTGTAAAATCCAGAAAGACAGGACAGGCCATGGAGAACTGGGAGCCTTGTTATGCTGATGGGCGGGATGTAAATTGCCAACAGACACTCGGGAGAAGTGTATGGTGTTTCCTGAAACATCTAAAAAACAAAGCAACAGAGCCTAGGGTACTTCCACTTATGGTCCTATAGCATAGGGAAATTAAAATCAAAAAGACACAGCCACCCCAAAGTTTGGGACGCCTCTGTTTACAAGAACCTCGTTTACAGTACTAGTTCAACATCGCAGAAAGTGAAAAATGGATAAAGAAGTTGTGGTATTTACTTACAAAGCAATATCACTCAGCAATGAAATTTATGTCATCAGGCCCTTAGCAGCACAATGAGTGGATTCAGGTATGATGATTCTAACTGAAATAAGTCACACAGAAAAAGAAACATCATAAGATATCAGTAATACACGGAATGTAAACTTGGCTACACAGGAACTGAATTACAGAACAGAACAGGGTCTCAAATTTAGAAAACCAACTTATGCTTGCTTAAGGGTAAAGGTGAGTTGGGGTGCTGCATAAAACCAGAGATTGAAATGAACACAGATAAAGTTCCTTAAGCCAAATATGGAATAGACAAGAGCTACCTCTTGCTCAACGAAATGGACTCAACACCGCATATTAAATGCCTAAGAATGTACCTGACTAGTAAGTATCTTAAAACCTATGGATTGCTATGTCTCCGAAAGAGAATCAAGCATGTGTACAGGGGCATAAACGCAGCAGTGATAGGATTGGAGAGGTTCGGTGAGCAAATGAAGACCCTTTGAAGTCATATTGCATGGTACCCATTCCACGGGTTTCAACTACCCAGGTTTAAGGTATTCTTCCTTCAGGTAAAACATGCATGTGGAACCTAGAGTATGATCAACCATGTGATCGGGAGACGTGTTCAAATATGTCTCAGTTTTCGTACCCTGGTACTCGGGTGCAACATTCCAGACGCTTTACTAACACCCTCCTGACTTGGAGAGTCAGTCCCTTTAACCTCCTGTTTGGCCCAGTTTGCAATTTCTGCGGAAGATGAACAGGAATAGCGAGAACCAATGAGAGACTAGCTGGAGGTGTCTGGACGGGCAAATTTAACTCTCATTTCCCACCAGGAAGAGGAATTAACCAAAGGCTCAGCGTGCCGTGCCGGAACCAGATTAGGGCCTGAAGCCATCCTGCGGTGTTGCGGCCAGCTCAAAAGAAAGCGAGTTGAAGAAAGGAGCTCAGGGGCACTGTAATTCACAAACCTGCAGAGTTATAAATGACAGCTATCGTCCAAAAATATACTGAAGTAAGGTTTCCAAGAGGACTTGAAAGCGGGGCAGAATTGCAGGAAACCGATTTCAGGAGGCAGACTGGAATTGCATAGAAAGCATAGGAAAAGAGGCAGAACGTCCACAATGATGCACTTGGCCAAAAAGGGCGTATGCGTTTTTTCCTGAATATATTCAGGAAAAAACGCATACGCCCTTTTTGGCCAACCAAGCAAGCTTGCAAAGGAAATCTGCACTACAATGAAGTCTCACTTGCCCCCGGTCAAAAGGGCCATCTGAAAAAAGTGTAAAATCCAGAAAGGCAGGACAGGCCATGGAGAACTGGGAGCCTTGTTATGCTGATGGGCGGGATGTAAATTGCCAACAGACACTCGGGAGAAGTGTATGGTGTTTCCTGAAACATCTAAAAAACAAAGCAACAGAGCCTAGGGCACTTCCACTTATGGTCCTATAGCTTAGGGAAATTAAAATCAAAAAGACACAGCCACCCCAAAGTTTGGGACGCCTCTGTTTACAAGAACCTCGTTTACAGTACAAGTTCAACATCGCAGAAAGTGAAAAATGGATAAAGAAGTTGTGGTATTTACTTACAAAGCAATATCACTCAGCAATGAAATCTATGTCATCAGGCCCTTAGCAGCACAATGAGTGGATTCAGGTATGATGATTCTAAATGAAATAAGTCACACAGAAAAAGAAACATCATAAGATATCAGTAATACACGGAATGTAAACTTGGCTACACAGGAACTGAATTACAGAACAGAACAGGGTCTCAAATTTAGAAAACCAACTTATGCTTCCTTAAGGGTAAAGGTGAGTTGGGGTGCTGCATAAAACCAGAGATTGAAATGAGCACAGATAAAGTTCCTTAAGCCAAATATGGAATAGACAAGAGCTACCTCTTGCTCAACGAAATGGACTCAACACCGCATATTAAATGCCGAAGAATGTACCTGACTAGTAAGTATCTTAAAACCTATGGATTGCTATGTCTCCGAAAGAGAATCAAGCATGTGTACAGGGGCATAAACGCAGCATTGATAGGATTGGAGAGGTTCGGTGAGCAAATGAAGACCCTTTGAAGTCATATTGCATGGTACCCATTCCACGGGTTTCAACTACCCAGGTTTAAGGTATTCTTCCTTCAGCTAAAACATGCATGTGGAACCTAGAGTATGATCAACCATGTGATCGGGAGACGTGTTCAAATATGTCTCAGTTTTCGTACCCTGGTACTCGGGTGCAACATTCCAGACGCTTTACTAACACCCTCCTGACTTGGAGAGTCAGTCCCTTTAACCTCCTGTTTGGCCCAGTTTGCAATTTCTGCGGAAGATGAACAGGAATAGCGAGAACCAATGAGAGACTAGCTGGAGGTGTCTGGACGGGCAAATTTAACTCTCATTTCCCACCAGGAAGAAGAATTAACCAAAGGCTCAGCGTGCCGTGCCGGAACCAGATTAGGGCCTGAAGCCATCCTGCGGTGTTGCGGCCAGCTCAAAAGAAAGCGAGTTGAAGAAAGGAGCTCAGGGGCACTGTAATTCACAAACCTGCAGAGTTATAAATGACAGCTATCGTCCAAAAATATACTGAAGTAAGGTTTCCAAGAGGACTTGAAAGCGGGGCAGAATTGCAGGAAACCGATTTCAGGAGGCAGACTGGAATTGCATTGAAAGCACAGGAAAAGAGGCAGAACGTCCACAATGATGCACTTGGCCAAAAAGGGCGTATGCGTTTTTTCCTGAATATATTCAGGAAAAAACGCATACGCCCTTTTTGGCCAACCAAGCAAGCTTGCAAAGGAAATCTGCACTACAATGAAGTCTCACTTGCCCACGGTCAAAAGGGCCATCTGAAAAAAGTGTAAAATCCAGAAAGGCAGGACAGGCCATGGAGAACTGGGAGCCTTGTTATGCTGATGGGCAGGAGGTAAATTGCCAACAGACACTCGGGAGAAGTGTATGGTGTTTCCTGAAACATCTAAAAAACAAAGCAACAGAGCCTAGGGCACTTCCACTTATGGTCCTATAGCTTAGGGAAATTAAAATCAAAAAGACACAGCCACCCCAAAGTTTGGGACGCCTCTGTTTACAAGAACCTCGTTTACAGTACAAGTTCAACATCGCAGAAAGTGAAAAATGGATAAAGAAGTTGTGGTATTTACTTACAAAGCAATATCACTCAGCAATGAAATCTATGTCATCAGGCCCTTAGCAGCACAATGAGTGGATTCAGGTATGATGATTCTAACTGAAATAAGTCACACAGAAAAAGAAACATCATAAGATATCAGTAATACACGGAATGTAAACTTGGCTACACAGGAACTGTATTACAGAACAGAACAGGGTCTCAAATTTAGAAAACCAACTTATGCTTGCTTAAGGGGAAAGGTGAGTTGGGGTGCTGCATAAAACCAGAGATTGAAATGAGCACAGATAAAGTTCCTTAAGCCAAATATGGAATAGACAAGAGCTACTCCTTGCTCAACGAAATGGACTCAACACCCCATATTAAACGCCTAAGAATGTACCTGACTAGTAAGTATCTTAAAACCTATGGATTGCTATGTCTCCGAAAGAGAATCAAGCATGTGTACAGGGGCATAAACGCAGCAGTGATAGGATTGGAGAGGTTCGGTGAGCAAATGAAGACCCTTTGAAGTCATATTGCATGGTACCCATTCCACGGGTTTCAACTACCCAGGTTTAAGGTATTCTTCCTTCAGCTAAAACATGCATGTGGAACCTAGAGTATGATCAACCATGTGATCGGGAGACGTGTTCAAATATGTCTCAGTTTTCGTACCCTGGTACTCGGGTGCAACATTCCAGACGCTTTACTAACACCCTCCCGACTTGGAGAGTCAGTCCCTTTAACCTCCTGTTTGGCCCAGTTTGCAATTTCTGCGGAAGATGAACAGGAATAGCGAGAACCAATGAGAGACTAGCTGGAGGTGTCTGGACGGGCAAATTTAACTCTCATTTCCCACCAGGAAGAGGAATTAACCAAAGGCTCAGCGTGCCGTGCCGGAACCAGATTAGGGCCTGAAGCCATCCTGCAGTGTTGCGGCCAGCTCAAAAGAAAGCGAGTTGAAGAAAGGAGCTCAGGGGCACTGTAATTCACAAACCTGCAGAGTTATAAATGACAGCTATCGTCCAAAAATATACTGAAGTAAGGCTGCCAAGAGGACTTGAAAGCGGGGCAGAATTGCAGGAAACCGATTTCAGGAGGTAGACTGGAATTGCATTGAAAGCATAGGAAAAGAGGCAGAACGTCCACAATGATGCACTTGGCCAAAAAGGGCATATGCGTTTTTTCCTGAATATATTCAGGAAAAAACGCATACGCCCTTTTTGGCCAACCAAGCAAGCTTGCAAAGGAAATCTGCACTACAATGAAGTCTCACTTCCCCCCGGTCAAAAGGGCCATCTGAAAAAAGTGTAAAATCCAGAAAGACAGGACAGGCCATGGAGAACTGGGAGCCTTGTTATGCTGATGGGCGGGATGTAAATTGCCAACAGACACTCGGGAGAAGTGTATGGTGTTTCCTGAAACATCTAAAAAACAAAGCAACAGAGCCTAGGGCACTTCCACTTATGGTCCTATAGCTTAGGGAAATTAAAATCAAAAAGACACAGCCACCCCAAAGTTTGGGACGCCTCTGTTTACAAGAACCTCGTTTACAGTACAAGTTCAACATCGCAGAAAGTGAAAAATGGATAAAGAAGTTGTGGTATTTACTTACAAAGCAATATCACTCAGCAATGAAATCTATGTCATCAGGCCCTTAGCAGCACAATGAGTGGATTCAGGTATGATGATTCTAACTGAAATAAGTCACACAGAAAAAGAAACATCATAAGATATCAGTAATACAGGGAATGTAAACTTGGCTACACAGGAACTGAATTACAGAACAGAACAGGGTCTCAAATTTAGAAAACCAACTTATGCTTGCTTAAGGGGAAAGGTGAGTTGGGGTGCTGCATAAAACCAGAGATTGAAATGAGCACAGATAAAGTTCCTTAAGCCAAATATGGAATAGACAAGAGCTACTCCTTGCTCAACGAAATGGACTCAACACCGCATATTAAATGCCTAAGAATGTACCTGACTAGTAAGTATCTTAAAACCTATGGATTGCTATGTCTCCGAAAGAGAATCAAGCATGTGTACAGGGGCATAAACGCAGCAGTGATAGGATTGGAGAGGTTCGGTGAGCAAATGAAGACCCTTTGAATTCATATTGCATGGTACCCATTCCACGGGTTTCAACTACCCAGGTTTAAGGTATTCTTCCTTCAGGTAAAACATGCATGTGGAACCTAGAGTATGATCAACCATGTGATCGGGAGATGTGTTCAAATATGTCTCAGTTTTCGTACCCTGGTACTCGGGTGCAACATTCCAGACGCTTTACTAACACCCTCCCGACTTGGAGAGTCAGTCCCTTTAACCTCCTGTTTGGCCCAGTTTGCAATTTCTGCGGAAGATGAACAGGAATAGCGAGAACCAATGAGAGACTAGCTGGAGGTGTCTGGACGGGCAAATTTAACTCTCATTTCCCACCAGGAAGAGGAATTAACCAAAGGCTCAGCGTGCCGTGCCGGAACCAGATTAGGGCCTGAAGCCATCCTGCGGTGTTGCGGCCAGCTCAAAAGAAAGCGAGTTGAAGAAAGGAGCTCAGGGGCACTGTAATTCACAAACCTGCAGAGTTATAAATGACAGCTATCGTCCAAAAATATACTGAAGTAAGGCTGCCAAGAGGACTTGAAAGCGGGGCAGAATTGCAGGAAACCGATTTCAGGAGGTAGACTGGAATTGCATTGAAAGCATAGGAAAAGAGGCAGAACGTCCACAATGATGCACTTGGCCAAAAAAGTCGTATGCATTTTTTCCTGAATATATTCAGGAAAAAACGCATACGCCCTTTTTGGCCAACCAAGCAAGCTTGCAAAGGAAATCTGCACTACAATGAAGTCTCACTTCCCCCCGGTCAAAAGGGCCATCTGAAAAAAGTGTAAAATCCAGAAAGGCAGGACAGGCCATGGAGAACTGGGAGCCTTGTTATGCTGATGGGCGGGATGTAAATTGCCAACAGACACTCGGGAGAAGTGTATGGTGTTTCCTGAAACATCTAAAAAACAAACCAACAGAGCCTAGGGCACTTCCACTTATGGTCCTATAGCTTAGGGAAATTAAAATCAAAAAGACACAGCCACCCCAAAGTTTGGGACGCCTCTGTTTACAAGAACCTCGTTTACAGTACAAGTTCAACATCGCAGAAAGTGAAAAATGGATAGAGAAGTTGTGGTATTTACTTACAAAGCAATATCACTCAGCAATGAAATCTATGTCATCAGGCCCTTAGCAGCACAATGAGTGGATTCAGGTATGATGATTCTAACTGAAATAAGTCACACAGAAAAAGAAACATCATAAGATATCAGTAATACACGGGATGTAAACTTGGCTACACAGGAACTGAATTACAGAACAGAACAGGGTCTCAAATTTAGAAAACCAACTTATGCTTGCTTAAGGGGAAAGGTGAGTTGGGGTGCTGCATAAAACCAGAGATTGAAATGAGCACAGATAAAGTTCCTTAAGCCAAATATGGAATAGACAAGAGCTACTCCTTGCTCAACGAAATGGACTCAACACCGCATATTAAACGCCTAAGAATGTACCTGACTAGTAAGTATCTTAAAACCTATGGATTGCTATGTCTCCGAAAGAGAATCAAGCATGTGTACAGGGGCATAAACGCAGCAGTGATAGGATTGGAGAGGTTCGGTGAGCAAATGAAGACCCTTTGAAGTCATATTGCATGGTACCCATTCCACGGGTTTCAACTACCCAGGTTTAAGGTATTCTTCCTTCAGCTAAAACATGCATGTGGAACCTAGAGTATGATCAACCATGTGATCGGGAGACGTGTTCAAATATGTCTCAGTTTTCGTACCCTGGTACTCGGGTGCAACATTCCAGACGCTTTACTAACACCCTCCCGACTTGGAGAGTCAGTCCCTTTAACCTCCTGTTTGGCCCAGTTTGCAATTTCTGCGGAAGATGAACAGGAATAGCGAGAACCAATGAGAGACTAGCTGGAGGTGTCTGGACGGGCAAATTTAACTCTCATTTCCCACCAGGAAGAGGAATTAACCAAAGGCTCAGCGTGCCGTGCCGGAACCAGATTAGGGCCTGAAGCCATCCTGCGGTGTTGCGGCCAGCTCAAAAGAAAGCGAGTTGAAGAAAGGAGCTCAGGGGCACTGTAATTCACAAACCTGCAGAGTTATAAATGACAGCTATCGTCCAAAAATATACTGAAGTAAGGCTGCCAAGAGGACTTGAAAGCGGGGCAGAATTGCAGGAAACCGATTTCAGGAGGCAGACTGGAATTGCATTGAAAGCATAGGAAAAGAGGCAGAACGTCCACAATGATGCACTTGGCCAAAAAGGGCGTATGCGTTTTTTCCTGAATATATTCAGGAAAAAACGCATACGCCCTTTTTGGCCAACCAAGCAAGCTTGCAAAGGAAATCTGCACTACAATGAAGTCTCACTTCCCCCGGTCAAAAGGGCCATCTGAAAAAAGTGTAAAATCCAGAAAGACAGGACAGGCCATGGAGAACTGGGAGCCTTGTTATGCTGATGGGCGGGATGTAAATTGCCAACAGACACTCGGGAGAAGTGTATGGTGTTTCCTGAAACATCTAAAAAACAAAGCAACAGAGCCTAGGGCACTTCCACTTATGGTCCTATAGCTTAGGGAAATTAAAATCAAAAAGACACAGCCACCCCAAAGTTTGGGACGCCTCTGTTTACAAGAACCTCGTTTACAGTACAACTTCAACATCGCAGAAAGTGAAAAATGGATAGAGAAGTTGTGGTATTTACTTACAAAGCAATATCACTCAGCAATGAAATCTATGTCATCAGGCCCTTAGCAGCACAATGAGTGGATTCAGGTATGATGATTCTAACTGAAATAAGTCACACAGAAAAAGAAACATCATAAGATATCAGTAATACACGGAATGTAAACTTGGCTACACAGGAACTGAATTACAGAACAGAACAGGGTCTCAAATTTAGAAAACCAACTTATGCTTTCTTAAGGGTAAAGGTGAGTTGGGGTGCTGCATAAAACCAGAGATTGAAATGAGCACAGATAAAGTTCCTTAAGCCAAATATGGAATAGACAAGAGCTACCTCTTGCTCAACGAAATGGACTCAACACCCCATATTAAATGCCTAAGAATGTACCTGACTAGTAAGTATCTTAAAACCTATGGATTGCTATGTCTCCGAAAGAGAATCAAGCATGTGTACAGGGGCATAAACGCAGCAGTGATAGGATTGGAGAGGTTCGGTGAGCAAATGAAGACCCTTTGAAGTCATATTGCATGGTACCCATTCCACGGGTTTCAACTACCCAGGTTTAAGGTATTCTTCCTTCAGCTAAAACATGCATGTGGAACCTAGAGTATGATCAACCATGTGATCGGGAGATGTGTTCAAATATGTCTCAGTTTCGTACCCTGGTACTCGGGTGCAACATTCCAGACGCTTTACTAACACCCTCCCGACTTGGAGAGTCAGCGCCTTTAACCTCCTGTTTGGCCCAGTTTGCAATTTCTGCGGAAGATGAACAGGAATAGCGAGAACCAATGAGAGACTAGCTGGAGGTGTCTGGACGGGCAAATTTAACCCTCATTTCCCACCAGGAAGAGGAATTAACCAAAGGCTCAGCGTGCCATGCCGGAACCAGATTAGGGCCTGAAGCCATCCTGCGGTGTTGCGGCCAGCTCAAAAGAAAGCGAGTTGAAGAAAGGAGCTCAGGGGCACTGTAATTCACAAACCTGCAGAGTTATAAATGACAGCTATCGTCCAAAAATATACTGAAGTAAGGCTGCCAAGAGGACTTGAAAGCGGGGCAGAATTGCAGGAAACCGATTTCAGGAGGTAGACTGGAATTGCATTGAAAGCATAGGAAAAGAGGCAGAACGTCCACAATGATGCACTTGGCCAAAAAGGGCGTATGCGTTTTTTCCTGAATATATTCAGGAAAAAACGCATACGCCCTTTTTGGCCAACCAAGCAAGCTTGCAAAGGAAATCTGCACTACAATGAAGTCTCACTTCCCCCCGGTCAAAAGGGCCATCTGAAAAAAGTGTAAAATCCAGAAAGGCAGGACAGGCCATGGAGAACTGGGAGCCTTGTTATGCTGATGGGCGGGATGTAAATTGCCAACAGACACTCGGGAGAAGTGTATGGTGTTTCCTGAAACATCTAAAAAACAAAGCAACAGAGCCTAGGGCACTTCCACTTATGGTCCTATAGCTTAGGGAAATTAAAATCAAAAAGACACAGCCACCCCAAAGTTTGGGACGCCTCTGTTTACAAGAACCTCGTGTACAGTACAAGTTCAACATCGCAGAAAGTGAAAAATGGATAAAGAAGTTGTGGTATTTACTTACAAAGCAATATCACTCAGCAATGAAATCTATGTCATCAGGCCCTTAGCAGCACAATGAGTGGATTCAGGTATGATGATTCTAACTGAAATAAGTCACACAGAAAAAGAAACATCATAAGATATCAGTAATACACGGAATGTAAACTTGGCTACACAGGAACTGAATTACAGAACAGAACAGGGTCTCAAATTTAGAAAACCAACTTATGCTTGCTTAAGGGGAAAGGTGAGTTGGGGTGCTGCATAAAACCAGAGATTGAAATGAGCACAGATAAAGTTCCTTAAGCCAAATATGGAATAGACAAGAGCTACTCCTTGCTCAACGAAATGGACTCAACACCGCATATTAAATGCCTAAGAATGTACCTGACTAGTAAGTATCTTAAAACCTATGGATTGCTATGTCTCCGAAAGAGAATCAAGCATGTGTACAGGGGCATAAACGCAGCAGTGATAGGATTGGAGAGGTTCGGTGAGCAAATGAAGACCCTTTGAAGTCATATTGCATGGTACCCATTCCACGGGTTTCAACTACCCAGGTTTAAGGTATTCTTCCTTCAGCTAAAACATGCATGTGGAACCTAGAGTATGATCAACCATGTGATCGGGAGACGTGTTCAAATATGTCTCAGTTTTCGTACCCTGGTACTCGGGTGCAACATTCCAGACGCTTTACTAACACCCTCCCGACTTGGAGAGTCAGTCCCTTTAACCTCCTGTTTGGCCCAGTTTGCAATTTCTGCGGAAGATGAACAGGAATAGCGAGAACCAATGAGAGACTAGCTGGAGGTGTCTGGACGGGCAAATTTAACTCTCATTTCCCACCAGGAAGAGGAATTAACCAAAGGCTCAGCGTGCCGTGCCGGAACCAGATTAGGGCCTGAAGCCATCCTGCGGTGTTGCGGCCAGCTCAAAAGAAAGCGAGTTGAAGAAAGGAGCTCAGGGGCACTGTAATTCACAAACCTGCAGAGTTATAAATGACAGCTATCGTCCAAAAATATACTGAAGTAAGGCTGCCAAGAGGACTTGAAAGCGGGGCAGAATTGCAGGAAACCGATTTCAGGAGGCAGACTGGAATTGCATTGAAAGCATAGGAGAAGAGGCAGAACGTCCACAATGATGCACTTGGCCAAAAAGGGCGTATGCGTTTTTTCCTGAATATATTCAGGAAAAAACGCATACGCCCTTTTTGGCCAACCAAGCAAGCTTGCAAAGGAAATCTGCACTACAATGAAGTCTCACTTCCCCCCGGTCAAAAGGGCCATCTGAAAAAAGTGTAAAATCCAGAAAGACAGGACAGGCCATGGAGAACTGGGAGCCTTGTTATGCTGATGGGCGGGATGTAAATTGCCAACAGACACTCGGGAGAAGTGTATGGTGTTTCCTGAAACATCTAAAAAACAAAGCAACAGAGCCTAGGGCACTTCCACTTATGGTCCTATAGCTTAGGGAAATTAAAATCAAAAAGACACAGCCACCCCAAAGTTTGGGACGCCTCTGTTTACAAGAACCTCGTGTACAGTACAAGTTCAACATCGCAGAAAGTGAAAAATGGATAAAGAAGTTGTGGTATTTACTTACAAAGCAATATCACTCAGCAATGAAATCTATGTCATCAGGCCCTTAGCAGCACAATGAGTGGATTCAGGTATGATGATTCTAACTGAAATAAGTCACACAGAAAAAGAAACATCATAAGATATCAGTAATACACGGAATGTAAACTTGGCTACACAGGAACTGAATTACAGAACAGAACAGGGTCTCAAATTTAGAAAACCAACTTATGCTTGCTTAAGGGTAAAGGTGAGTTGGGGTGCTGCATAAAACCAGAGATTGAAATGAGCACAGATAAAGTTCCTTAAGCCAAATATGGAATAGACAAGAGCTACTCCTTGCTCAACGAAATGGACTCAACACCGCATATTAAATGCCTAAGAATGTACCTGACTAGTAAGTATCTTAAAACCTATGGATTGCTATGTCTCCGAAAGAGAATCAAGCATGTGTACAGGGGCATAAACGCAGCAGTGATAGGATTGGAGAGGTTCGGTGAGCAAATGAAGACCCTTTGAAGTCATATTGCATGGTACCCATTCCACGGGTTTCAACTACCCAGGTTTAAGGTATTCTTCCTTCAGCTAAAACATGCATGTGGAACCTAGAGTATGATCAACCATGTGATCGGGAGACGTGTTCAAATATGTCTCAGTTTTCGTACCCTGGTACTCGGGTGCAACATTCCAGACGCTTTACTAACACCCTCCCGACTTGGAGAGTCAGTCCCTTTAACCTCCTGTTTGGCCCAGTTTGCAATTTCTGCGGAAGATGAACAGGAATAGCGAGAACCAATGAGAGACTAGCTGGAGGTGTCTGGACGGGCAAATTTAACTCTCATTTCCCACCAGGAAGAGGAATTAACCAAAGGCTCATCTTGCCGTGCCGGAATCAGATTAGGGCCTGAAGCCATCCTGCGGTGTTGCGGCCAGCTCAAAAGAAAGCGAGTTGAAGAAAGGAGCTCAGGGGCACTGTAATTCACAAACCTGCAGAGTTATAAATGACAGCTATCGTCCAAAAATATACTGAAGTAAGGCTGCCAAGAGGACTTGAAAGCGGGGCAGAATTGCAGGAAACCGATTTCAGGAGGTAGACTGGAATTGCATTGAAAGCATAGGAAAAGAGGCAGAACGTCCACAATGATGCACTTGGCCAAAAAGGGCGTATGCGTTTTTTCCTGACTATATTCAGGAAAAAACGCATTCGCACTTTTTGGCCAACCAAGCAAGCTTGCAAAGGAAATCTGCACTACAATGAAGTCTCACTTCCCCCCGGTCAAAAGGGCCATCTGAAAAAAGTGTAAAATCCAGAAAGGCAGGACAGGCCATGGAGAACTGGGAGCCTTGTTATGCTGATGGGCGGGATGTAAATTGCCAACAGACACTCGGGAGAAGTGTATGGTGTTTCCTGAAACATCTAAAAAACAAAGCAACAGAGCCTAGGGCACTTCCACTTATGGTCCTATAGCTTAGGGAAATTAAAATCAAAAAGACACAGCCACCCCAAAGTTTGGGACGCCTCTGTTTACAAGAACCTCGTTTACAGTACAAGTTCAACATCGCAGAAAGTGAAAAATGGATAAAGAAGTTGTGGTATTTACTTACAAAGCAATATCACTCAGCAATGAAATCTATGTCATCAGGCCCTTAGCAGCACAATGAGTGGATTCAGGTATGATGATTCTAACTGAAATAAGTCACACAGAAAAAGAAACATCATAAGATATCAGTAATACACGGAATGTAAACTTGGCTACACAGGAACTGAATTACAGAACAGAACAGGGTCTCAAATTTAGAAAACCAACTTATGCTTGCTTAAGGGGAAAGGTGAGTTGGGGTGCTGCATAAAACCAGAGATTGAAATGAGCACAGATAAAGTTCCTTAAGCCAAATATGGAATAGACAAGAGCTACTCCTTGCTCAACGAAATGGACTCAACACCGCATATTAAATGCCTAAGAATGTACCTGACTAGTAAGTATCTTAAAACCTATGGATTGCTATGTCTCCGAAAGAGAATCAAGCATGTGTACAGGGGCATAAACGCAGCAGTGATAGGATTGGAGAGGTTCGGTGAGCAAATGAAGACCCTTTGAAGTCATATTGCATGGTACCCATTCCACGGGTTTCAACTACCCAGGTTTAAGGTATTCTTCCTTCAGCTAAAACATGCATGTGGAACCTAGAGTATGATCAACCATGTGATCGGGAGACGTGTTCAAATATGTCTCAGTTTTCGTACCCTGGTACTCGGGTGCAACATTCCAGACGCTTTACTAACACCCTCCCGACTTGGAGAGTCAGTCCCTTTAACCTCCTGTTTGGCCCAGTTTGCAATTTCTGCGGAAGATGAACAGGAATAGCGAGAACCAATGAGAGACTAGCTGGAGGTGTCTGGACGGGCAAATTTAACTCTCATTTCCCACCAGGAAGAGGAATTAACCAAAGGCTCAGCGTGCCGTGCCAGAACCAGATTAGGGCCTGAAGCCATCCTGCGGTGTTGCGGCCAGCTCAAAAGAAAGCGAGTTGAAGAAAGGAGCTCAGGGGCACTGTAATTCACAAACCTGCAGAGTTATAAATGACAGCTATCGTCCAAAAATATACTGAAGTAAGGCTGCCAAGAGGACTTGAAAGCGGGGCAGAATTGCAGGAAACCGATTTCAGGAGGTAGACTGGAATTGCATTGAAAGCATAGGAAAAGAGGCAGAACGTCCACAATGATGCACTTGGCCATAAAGGGCGTATGCGTTTCTTCCTGAATATATTCAGGAAGAAACGCATACGCCCGTTTTGGCCAACCAAGCAAGCTTGCAAAGGAAATCTGCACTACAATGAAGTATCACTTCCCCCCGGTCAAAAGGGCCATCTGAAAAAAGTGTAAAATCCAGAAAGGCAGGACAGGCCATGGAGAACTGGGAGCCTTGTTATGCTGATGGGCGGGATGTAAATTGCCAACAGACACTCGGGAGAAGTGTATGGTGTTTCCTGAAACATCTAAAAAACAAAGCAACAGAGCCTAGGGCACTTCCACTTATGGTCCTATAGCTTAGGGAAATTAAAATCAAAAAGACACAGCCACCCCAAAGTTTGGGACGCCTCTGTTTACAAGAACCTCGTTTACAGTACAAGTTCAACATCGCAGAAAGTGAAAAATGGATAAAGAAGTTGTGGTATTTACTTACAAAGCAATATCACTCAGCAATGAAATCTATGTCATCAGGCCCTTAGCAGCACAATGAGTGGATTCAGGTATGATGATTCTAACTGAAATAAGTCACACAGAAAAAGAAACATCATAAGATATCAGTAATACACGGAATGTAAACTTGGCTACACAGGAACTGAATTACAGAACAGAACAGGGTCTCAAATTTAGAAAACCAACTTATGCTTGCTTAAGGGGAAAGGTGAGTTGGGGTGCTGCATAAAACCAGAGATTGAAATGAGCACAGATAAAGTTCCTTAAGCCAAATATGGAATAGACAAGAGCTACTCCTTGCTCAACGAAATGGACTCAACACCGCATATTAAACGCCTAAGAATGTACCTGACTAGTAAGTATCTTAAAACCTATGGATTGCTATGTCTCCGAAAGAGAATCAAGCATGTGTACAGGGGCATAAACGCAGCAGTGATAGGATTGGAGAGGTTCGGTGAGCAAATGAAGACCCTTTGAAGTCATATTGCATGGTACCCATTCCACGGGTTTCAACTACCCAGGTTTAAGGTATTCTTCCTTCAGCTAAAACATGCATGTGGAACCTAGAGTATGATCAACCATGTGATTGGGAGTCGTGTTCAAATATGTCTCAGTTTTCGTACCCTGGTACTCGGGTGCAACATTCCAGACGCTTTACTAACACCCTCCCGACTTGGAGAGTCAGTCCCTTTAACCTCCTGTTTGGCCCAGTTTGCAATTTCTGCGGAAGATGAACAGGAATAGCGAGAACCAATGAGAGACTAGCTGGAGGTGTCTGGACGGGCAAATTTAACTCTCATTTCCCACCAGGAAGAGGAATTAACCAAAGGCTCAGCGTGCCGTGCCGGAACCAGATTAGGGCCTGAAGCCATCCTGCGGTGTTGCGGCCAGCTCAAAAGAAAGCGAGTTGAAGAAAGGAGCTCAGGGGCACTGTAATTCACAAACCTGCAGAGTTATAAATGACAGCTATCGTCCAAAAATATACTGAAGTAAGGCTGCCAAGAGGACTTGAAAGCGGGGCAGAATTGCAGGAAACCGATTTCAGGAGGTAGACTGGAATTGCATTGAAAGCATAGGAAAAGAGGCAGAACGTCCACAATGATGCACTTGGCCAAAAAGGGCGTATGCGTTTTTTCCTGAATATATTCAGGAAAAAACGCATACGCCCTTTTTGGCCAACCAAGCAAGCTTGCAAAGGAAATCTGCACTACAATGAAGTCTCACTTCCCCCCGGTCAAAAGGGCCATCTGAAAAAAGTGTAAAATCCAGAAAGGCAGGACAGGCCATGGAGAACTGGGAGCCTTGTTATGCTGATGGGCGGGATGTAAATTGCCAACAGACACTCGGGAGAAGTGTATGGTGTTTCCTGAAACATCTAAAAAACAAAGCAACAGAGCCTAGGGCACTTCCACTTATGGTCCTATAGCTTAGGGAAATTAAAATCAAAAAGACACAGCCACCCCAAAGTTTGGGACGCCTCTGTTTACAAGAACCTCGTTTACAGTACAAGTTCAACATCGCAGAAAGTGAAAAATGGATAAAGAAGTTGTGGTATTTACTTACAAAGCAATATCACTCAGCAATGAAATCTATGTCATCAGGCCCTTAGCAGCACAATGAGTGGATTCAGGTATGATGATTCTAACTGAAATAAGTCACACAGAAAAAGAAACATCATAAGATATCAGTAATACACGGAATGTAAACTTGGCTACACAGGAACTGAATTACAGAACAGAACAGGGTCTCAAATTTAGAAAACCAACTTATGCTTGCTTAAGGGGAAAGGTGAGTTGGGGTGCTGCATAAAACCAGAGATTGAAATGAGCACAGATAAAGTTCCTTAAGCCAAATATGGAATAGACAAGAGCTACTCCTTGCTCAACGAAATGGACTCAACACCGCATATTAAATGCCTAAGAATGTACCTGACTAGTAAGTATCTTAAAACCTATGGATTACTATGTCTCCGAAAGAGAATCAAGCATGTGTACAGGGGCATAAACGCAGCAGTGATAGGATTGGAGAGGTTCGGTGAGCAAATGAAGACCCTTTGAAGTCATATTGCATGGTACCCATTCCACGGGTTTCAACTACCCAGGTTTAAGGTATTCTTCCTTCAGCTAAAACATGCATGTGGAACCTAGAGTATGATCAACCATGTGATCGGGAGACGTGTTCAAATATGTCTCAGTTTTCGTACCCTGGTACTCGGGTGCAACATTCCAGACGCTTTACTAACACCCTCCCGACTTGGAGAGTCAGTCCCTTTAACCTCCTGTTTGGCCCAGTTTGCAATTTCTGCGGAAGATGAACAGGAATAGCGAGAACCAATGAGAGACTAGCTGGAGGTGTCTGGACGGGCAAATTTAACTCTCATTTCCCACCAGGAAGAGGAATTAACCAAAGGCTCAGCGTGCCGTGCCGGAACCAGATTAGGGCCTGAAGCCATCCTGCGGTGTTGCGGCCAGCTCAAAAGAAAGCGAGTTGAAGAAAGGAGCTCAGGGGCACTGTAATTCACAAACCTGCAGAGTTATAAATGACAGCTATCGTCCAAAAATATACTGAAGTAAGGCTGCCAAGAGGACTTGAAAGCGGGGCAGAATTGCAGGAAACCGATTTCAGGAGGTAGACTGGAATTGCATTGAAAGCATAGGAAAAGAGGCAGAACGTCCACAATGATGCACTTGGCCAAAAAAGGCGTATGCGTTTTTTCCTGAATATATTCAGGAAAAAACGCATACGCCCTTTTTGGCCAACCAAGCAAGCTTGCAAAGGAAATCTGCACTACAATGAAGTCTCACTTCCCCCCGGTCAAAAGGGCCATCTGAAAAAAGTGTAAAATCCAGAAAGGCAGGACAGGCCATGGAGAACTGGGAGCCTTGTTATGCTGATGGGCGGGATGTAAATTGCCAACAGACACTCGGGAGAAGTGTATGGTGTTTCCTGAAACATCTAAAAAACAAAGCAACAGAGCCTAGGGCACTTCCACTTATGGTCCTATAGCTTAGGGAAATTAAAATCAAAAAGACACAGCCACCCCAAAGTTTGGGACGCCTCTGTTTACAAGAACCTCGTGTACAGTACAAGTTCAACATCGCAGAAAGTGAAAAATGGATAAAGAAGTTGTGGTATTTACTTACAAAGCAATATCACTCAGCAATGAAATCTATGTCATCAGGCCCTTAGCAGCACAATGAGTGGATTCAGGTATGATGATTCTAACTGAAATAAGTCACACAGAAAAAGAAACATCATAAGATATCAGTAATACACGGAATGTAAACTTGGCTACACAGGAACTGAATTACAGAACAGAACAGGGTCTCAAATTTAGAAAACCAACTTATGCTTGCTTAAGGGTAAAGGTGAGTTGGGGTGCTGCATAAAACCAGAGATTGAAATGAGCACAGATAAAGTTCCTTAAGCCAAATATGGAATAGACAAGAGCTACTCCTTGCTCAACGAAATGGACTCAACACCGCATATTAAATGCCTAAGAATGTACCTGACTAGTAAGTATCTTAAAACCTATGGATTGCTATGTCTCCGAAAGAGAATCAAGCATGTGTACAGGGGCATAAACGCAGCAGTGATAGGATTGGAGAGGTTCGGTGAGCAAATGAAGACCCTTTGAAGTCATATTGCATGGTACCCATTCCACGGGTTTCAACTACCCAGGTTTAAGGTATTCTTCCTTCAGCTAAAACATGCATGTGGAACCTAGAGTATGATCAACCATGTGATCGGGAGACGTGTTCAAATATGTCTCAGTTTTCGTACCCTGGTACTCGGGTGCAACATTCCAGACGCTTTACTAACACCCTCCCGACTTGGAGAGTCAGTCCCTTTAACCTCCTGTTTGGCCCAGTTTGCAATTTCTGCGGAAGATGAACAGGAATAGCGAGAACCAATGAGAGACTAGCTGGAGGTGTCTGGACGGGCAAATTTAACTCTCATTTCCCACCAGGAAGAGGAATTAACCAAAGGCTCAGCGTGCCGTGCCGGAACCAGATTAGGGCCTGAAGCCATCCTGCGGTGTTGCGGCCAGCTCAAAAGAAAGCGAGTTGAAGAAAGGAGCTCAGGGGCACTGTAATTCACAAACCTGCAGAGTTATAAATGACAGCTATCGTCCAAAAATATACTGAAGTAAGGCTGCCAAGAGGACTTGAAAGCGGGGCAGAATTGCAGGAAACCGATTTCAGGAGGCAGACTGGAATTGCATTGAAAGCATAGGAGAAGAGGCAGAACGTCCACAATGATGCACTTGGCCAAAAAGGGCGTATGCGTTTTTTCCTGAATATATTCAGGAAAAAACGCATACGCCCTTTTTGGCCAACCAAGCAAGCTTGCAAAGGAAATCTGCACTACAATGAAGTCTCACTTCCCCCCGGTCAAAAGGGCCATCTGAAAAAAGTGTAAAATCCAGAAAGACAGGACAGGCCATGGAGAACTGGGAGCCTTGTTATGCTGATGGGCGGGATGTAAATTGCCAACAGACACTCGGGAGAAGTGTATGGTGTTTCCTGAAACATCTAAAAAACAAAGCAACAGAGCCTAGGGCACTTCCACTTATGGTCCTATAGCTTAGGGAAATTAAAATCAAAAAGACACAGCCACCCCAAAGTTTGGGACGCCTCTGTTTACAAGAACCTCGTTTACAGTACAAGTTCAACATCGCAGAAAGTGAAAAATGGATAAAGAAGTTGTGGTATTTACTTACAAAGCAATATCACTCAGCAATGAAATCTATGTCATCAGGCCCTTAGCAGCACAATGAGTGGATTCAGGTATGATGATTCTAACTGAAATAAGTCACACAGAAAAAGAAACATCATAAGATATCAGTAATACACGGAATGTAAACTTGGCTACACAGGAACTGAATTACAGAACAGAACAGGGTCTCAAATTTAGAAAACCAACTTATGCTTGCTTAAGGGGAAAGGTGAGTTGGGGTGCTGCATAAAACCAGAGATTGAAATGAGCACAGATAAAGTTCCTTAAGCCAAATATGGAATAGACAAGAGCTACTCCTTGCTCAACGAAATGGACTCAACACCGCATATTAAATGCCTAAGAATGTACCTGACTAGTAAGTATCTTAAAACCTATGGATTGCTATGTCTCCGAAAGAGAATCAAGCATGTGTACAGGGGCATAAACGCAGCAGTGATAGGATTGGAGAGGTTCGGTGAGCAAATGAAGACCCTTTGAAGTCATATTGCATGGTACCCATTCCACGGGTTTCAACTACCCAGGTTTAAGGTATTCTTCCTTCAGCTAAAACATGCATGTGGAACCTAGAGTATGATCAACCATGTGATCGGGAGACGTGTTCAAATATGTCTCCGTTTTCGTACCCTGGTACTCGGGTGCAACATTCCAGACGCTTTACTAACACCCTCCCGACTTGGAGAGTCAGTCCCTTTAACCTCCTGTTTGGCCCAGTTTGCAATTTCTGCGGAAGATGAACAGGAATAGCGAGAACCAATGAGAGACTAGCTGGAGGTGTCTGGACGGGCAAATTTAACTCTCATTTCCCACCAGGAAGAGGAATTAACCAAAGGCTCAGCGTGCCGTGCCAGAACCAGATTAGGGCCTGAAGCCATCCTGCGGTGTTGCGGCCAGCTCAAAAGAAAGCGAGTTGAAGAAAGGAGCTCAGGGGCACTGTAATTCACAAACCTGCAGAGTTATAAATGACAGCTATCGTCCAAAAATATACTGAAGTAAGGCTGCCAAGAGGACTTGAAAGCGGGGCAGAATTGCAGGAAACCGATTTCAGGAGGTAGACTGGAATTGCATTGAAAGCATAGGAAAAGAGGCAGAACGTCCACAATGATGCACTTGGCCATAAAGGGCGTATGCGTTTCTTCCTGAATATATTCAGGAAGAAACGCATACGCCCGTTTTGGCCAACCAAGCAAGCTTGCAAAGGAAATCTGCACTACAATGAAGTATCACTTCCCCCCGGTCAAAAGGGCCATCTGAAAAAAGTGTAAAATCCAGAAAGGCAGGACAGGCCATGGAGAACTGGGAGCCTTGTTATGCTGATGGGCGGGATGTAAATTGCCAACAGACACTCGGGAGAAGTGTATGGTGTTTCCTGAAACATCTAAAAAACAAAGCAACAGAGCCTAGGGCACTTCCACTTATGGTCCTATAGCTTAGGGAAATTAAAATCAAAAAGACACAGCCACCCCAAAGTTTGGGACGCCTCTGTTTACAAGAACCTCGTTTACAGTACAAGTTCAACATCGCAGAAAGTGAAAAATGGATAAAGAATTTGTGGTATTTACTTACAAAGCAATATCACTCAGCAATGAAATCTATGTCATCAGGCCCTTAGCAGCACAATGAGTGGATTCAGGTATGATGATTCTAACTGAAATAAGTCACACAGAAAAAGAAACATCATAAGATATCAGTAATACACGGAATGTAAACTTGGCTACACAGGAACTGAATTACAGAACAGAACAGGGTCTCAAATTTAGAAAACCAACTTATGCTTGCTTAAGGGGAAAGGTGAGTTGGGGTGCTGCATAAAACCAGAGATTGAAATGAGCACAGATAAAGTTCCTTAAGCCAAATATGGAATAGACAAGAGCTACTCCTTGCTCAACGAAATGGACTCAACACCGCATATTAAACGCCTAAGAATGTACCTGACTAGTAAGTATCTTAAAACCTATGGATTGCTATGTCTCCGAAAGAGAATCAAGCATGTGTACAGGGGCATAAACGCAGCAGTGATAGGATTGGAGAGGTTCGGTGAGCAAATGAAGACCCTTTGAAGTCATATTGCATGGTACCCATTCCACGGGTTTCAACTACCCAGGTTTAAGGTATTCTTCCTTCAGCTAAAACATGCATGTGGAACCTAGAGTATGATCAACCATGTGATTGGGAGTCGTGTTCAAATATGTCTCAGTTTTCGTACCCTGGTACTCGGGTGCAACATTCCAGACGCTTTACTAACACCCTCCCGACTTGGAGAGTCAGTCCCTTTAACCTCCTGTTTGGCCCAGTTTGCAATTTCTGCGGAAGATGAACAGGAATAGCGAGAACCAATGAGAGACTAGCTGGAGGTGTCTGGACGGGCAAATTTAACTCTCATTTCCCACCAGGAAGAGGAATTAACCAAAGGCTCAGCGTGCCGTGCCGGAACCAGATTAGGGCCTGAAGCCATCCTGCGGTGTTGCGGCCAGCTCAAAAGAAAGCGAGTTGAAGAAAGGAGCTCAGGGGCACTGTAATTCACAAACCTGCAGAGTTATAAATGACAGCTATCGTCCAAAAATATACTGAAGTAAGGCTGCCAAGAGGACTTGAAAGCGGGGCAGAATTGCAGGAAACCGATTTCAGGAGGTAGACTGGAATTGCATTGAAAGCATAGGAAAAGAGGCAGAACGTCCACAATGATGCACTTGGCCAAAAAGGGCGTATGCGTTTTTTCCTGAATATATTCAGGAAAAAACGCATACGCCCTTTTTGGCCAACCAAGCAAGCTTGCAAAGGAAATCTGCACTACAATGAAGTCTCACTTCCCCCCGGTCAAAAGGGCCATCTGAAAAAAGTGTAAAATCCAGAAAGGCAGGACAGGCCATGGAGAACTGGGAGCCTTGTTATGCTGATGGGCGGGATGTAAATTGCCAACAGACACTCGGGAGAAGTGTATGGTGTTTCCTGAAACATCTAAAAAACAAAGCAACAGAGCCTAGGGCACTTCCACTTATGGTCCTATAGCTTAGGGAAATTAAAATCAAAAAGACACAGCCACCCCAAAGTTTGGGACGCCTCTGTTTACAAGAACCTCGTTTACAGTACAAGTTCAACATCGCAGAAAGTGAAAAATGGATAAAGAAGTTGTGGTATTTACTTACAAAGCAATATCACTCAGCAATGAAATCTATGTCATCAGGCCCTTAGCAGCACAATGAGTGGATTCAGGTATGATGATTCTAACTGAAATAAGTCACACAGAAAAAGAAACATCATAAGATATCAGTAATACACGGAATGTAAACTTGGCTACACAGGAACTGAATTACAGAACAGAACAGGGTCTCAAATTTAGAAAACCAACTTATGCTTGCTTAAGGGGAAAGGTGAGTTGGGGTGCTGCATAAAACCAGAGATTGAAATGAGCACAGATAAAGTTCCTTAAGCCAAATATGGAATAGACAAGAGCTACTCCTTGCTCAACGAAATGGACTCAACACCGCATATTAAATGCCTAAGAATGTACCTGACTAGTAAGTATCTTAAAACCTATGGATTGCTATGTCTCCGAAAGAGAATCAAGCATGTGTACAGGGGCATAAACGCAGCAGTGATAGGATTGGAGAGGTTCGGTGAGCAAATGAAGACCCTTTGAAGTCATATTGCATGGTACCCATTCCACGGGTTTCAACTACCCAGGTTTAAGGTATTCTTCCTTCAGCTAAAACATGCATGTGGAACCTAGAGTATGATCAACCATGTGATTGGGAGACGTGTTCAAATATGTCTCAGTTTTCGTACCCTGGTACTCGGGTGCAACATTCCAGACGCTTTACTAACACCCTCCCGACTTGGAGAGTCAGTCCCTTTAACCTCCTGTTTGGCCCAGTTTGCAATTTCTGCGGAAGATGAACAGGAATAGCGAGAACCAATGAGAGACTAGCTGGAGGTGTCTGGACGGGCAAATTTAACTCTCATTTCCCACCAGGAAGAGGAATTAACCAAAGGCTCAGCGTGCCGTGCCGGAACCAGATTAGGGCCTGAAGCCATCCTGCGGTGTTGCGGCCAGCTCAAAAGAAAGCGAGTTGAAGAAAGGAGCTCAGGGGCACTGTAATTCACAAACCTGCAGAGTTATAAATGACAGCTATCGTCCAAAAATATACTGAAGTAAGGCTGCCAAGAGGACTTGAAAGCGGGGCAGAATTGCAGGAAACCGATTTCAGGAGGTAGACTGGAATTGCATTGAAAGCATAGGAAAAGAGGCAGAACGTCCACAATGATGCACTTGGCCATAAAGGGCGTATGCGTTTTTTCCTGAATATATTCAGGAAGAAACGCATACACCCGTTTTGGCCAACCAAGCAAGCTTGCAAAGGAAATCTGCACTACAATGAAGTCTCACTTCCCCCCGGTCAAAAGGGCCATCTGAAAAAAGTGTAAAATCCAGAAAGGCAGGACAGGCCATGGAGAACTGGGAGCCTTGTTATGCTGATGGGCGGGATGTAAATTGCCAACAGACACTCGGGAGAAGTGTATGGTGTTTCCTGAAACATCTAAAAAACAAAGCAACAGAGCCTAGGGCACTTCCACTTATGGTCCTATAGCTTAGGGAAATTAAAATCAAAAAGACACAGCCACCCCAAAGTTTGGGACGCCTCTGTTTACAAGAACCTCGTTTACAGTACAAGTTCAACATCGCAGAAAGTGAAAAATGGATAAAGAAGTTGTGGTATTTACTTACAAAGCAATATCACTCAGCAATGAAATCTATGTCATCAGGCCCTTAGCAGCACAATGAGTGGATTCAGGTATGATGATTCTAACTGAAATAAGTCACACAGAAAAAGAAACATCATAAGATATCAGTAATACACGGAATGTAAACTTGGCTACACAGGAACTGAATTACAGAACAGAACAGGGTCTCAAATTTAGAAAACCAACTTATGCTTGCTTAAGGGGAAAGGTGAGTTGGGGTGCTGCATAAAACCAGAGATTGAAATGAGCACAGATAAAGTTCCTTAAGCCAAATATGGAATAGACAAGAGCTACTCCTTGCTCAACGAAATGGACTCAACACCGCATATTAAACGCCTAAGAATGTACCTGACTAGTAAGTATCTTAAAACCTATGGATTGCTATGTCTCCGAAAGAGAATCAAGCATGTGTACAGGGGCATAAACGCAGCAGTGATAGGATTGGAGAGGTTCGGTGAGCAAATGAAGACCCTTTGAAGTCATATTGCATGGTACCCATTCCACGGGTTTCAACTACCCAGGTTTAAGGTATTCTTCCTTCAGCTAAAACATGCATGTGGAACCTAGAGTATGATCAACCATGTGATTGGGAGTCGTGTTCAAATATGTCTCAGTTTTCGTACCCTGGTACTCGGGTGCAACATTCCAGACACTTTACTAACACCCTCCCGACTTGGAGAGTCAGTCCCTTTAACCTCCTGTTTGGCCCAGTTTGCAATTTCTGCGGAAGATGAACAGGAATAGCGAGAACCAATGAGAGACTAGCTGGAGGTGTCTGGACGGGCAAATTTAACTCTCATTTCCCACCAGGAAGAGGAATTAACCAAAGGCTCAGCGTGCCGTGCCGGAACCAGATTAGGGCCTGAAGCCATCCTGCGGTGTTGCGGCCAGCTCAAAAGAAAGCGAGTTGAAGAAAGGAGCTCAGGGGCACTGTAATTCACAAACGTGCAGAGTTATAAATGACAGCTATCGTCCAAAAATATACTGAAGTAAGGCTGCCAAGAGGACTTGAAAGCGGGGCAGAATTGCAGGAACCCGATTTCAGGAGGCAGACTGGAATTGCATTGAAAGCATAGGAAAAGAGGCAGAACGTCCACAGTGATGCACTTGGCCAAAAAGGGCATATGCGTTTTTTCCTGAATATATTCAGGAAAAAACGCATACGCCCTTTTTGGCCAACCAAGCAAGCTTGCAAAGGAAATCTGCACTACAATGAAGTCTCACTTCCCCCCGGTCAAAAGGGCCATCTGAAAAAAGTGTAAAATCCAGAAAGGCAGGACAGGCCATGGAGAACTGGGAGCCTTGTTATGCTGATGGGTGGGATGTAAATTGCCAACAGACACTCGGGAGAAGTGTATGGTGTTTCCTGAAACATCTAAAACACAAAGCAACAGAGCCTAGGGCACTTCCACTTATGGTCTTATAGCTTAGGGAAATTAAAATCAAAAACACACAGCCACCCCAAAGTTTGGGACGCCTCTGTTTACAAGAACCTCGTTTACAGTACAAGTTCAACATCGCAGAAAGTGAAAAATGGATAAAGAAGTTGTGGTATTTACTTACAAGGCAATATCACTCAGCAATGAAATCTATGTCATCAGGCCCTTAGCAGCACAATGAGTGGATTCAGGTACGATGATTCTAACTGAAATAAGTCACACAGAAAAAGAAATATCATAAGATATCACTAATACACGGAATGTAAACTTGGCTACACAGGAACTGAATTCCAAAACAGAACAGGGACTCAAATTTAGAAAACCAACTTATGCTTGCTTAAGGGGAAAGGTGAGTTGGGGTGCTGCATAAAACCAGAGATTGAAATGAGCACAGATAAAGTTCCTTAAGCCAAATATGGAATAGACAAGAGCTACTCCTTGCTCAACAAAATGGACTAAACACCGCATATTAAATGCCTAAGAATGTACCTGACTAGTAAGTATCTTAAAACCTATGGATTGCTATGTCTCCAAAAGAGAATCAAGCATGTGTACAGGGGCATAAACGCAGCAGTGATAGGATTGGAGAGGTTCGGTGAGCAAATGAAGACCCTCTGAAGTCATATTACATGGTACCCATTCCACGGGTTTCAACTACCCAGGTTTAAGGTATTCTTCCTTCAGCTAAAACATGCATGTGGAACCTAGAGTATGATCAACCATGTGATCGGGAGATGTGTTCAAATATGTCTCAGTTTCGTACCCTGGTACTCGGGTGCAACATTCCAGACGCTTTACTAACACCCTCCCGACTTGGAGAGTCAGCGCCTTTAAACTCCTGTTTGGCCCAGTTTGCAATTTCTGCGGAAGATGAACAGGAATAGCGAGAACCAATGAGAGACTAGCTGGAGGTGTCTGGACGGGCAAATTTAACCCTCATTTCCCACCAGGAAGAGGAATTAACCAAAGGCTCAGCGTGCCATGCCGGAACCAGATTAGGGCCTGAAGCCATCCTGCGGTGTTGCGGCCAGCTCAAAAGAAAGCGAGTTGAAGAAAGGAGCTCAGGGGCACTGTAATTCACAAACCTGCAGAGTTATAAATGACAGCTATCGTCCAAAAATATACTGAAGTAAGGCTGCCAAGAGGATTTGAAAGCGGGGCAGAATTGCAGGAAACCGATTTCAGGAGGTAGACTGGAATTGCATTGAAAGCATAGGAAAAGAGGCAGAACGTCCACAATGATGCACTTGGCCAAAAAGGGCGTATGCGTTTTTTCCTGAATATATTCAGGAAAAAACGCATACGCCCTTTTTGGCCAACCAAGCAAGCTTGCAAAGGAAATCTGCACTACAATGAAGTCTCACTTCCCCGCGGTCAAAAGGGCCATCTGAAAAAAGTGTAAAATCCAGAAAGGCAGGACAGGCCATGGAGAACTGGGAGCCTTGTTATGCTGATGGGCGGGATGTAAATTGCCAACAGACACTCGGGAGAAGTGTATGGTGTTTCCTGAAACATCTAAAAAACAAAGTAACAGAGCCTAGGGCACTTCCACTTATGGTCCTATAGCTTAGGGAAATTAAAATCAAAAAGACACAGCCACCCCAAAGTTTGGGACGCCTCTGTTTACAAGAACCTCGTGTACAGTACAAGTTCAACATCGCAGAAAGTGAAAAATGGATAAAGAATTTGTGGTATTTACTTACAAAGCAATATCACTCAGCAATGAAATCTATGTCATCAGGCCCTTAGCAGCACAATGAGTGGATTCAGGTATGATGATTCTAACTGAAATAAGTCACACAGAAAAAGAAACATCATAAGATATCAGTAATACATGGAATGTAAACTTGGCTACACAGGAACTGAATTACAGAACAGAACAGGGTCTCAAATTTAGAAAACCAACTTATGCTTGCTTAAGGGTAAAGGTGAGTTGGGGTGCTGCATAAAACCAGAGATTGAAATGAGCACAGATAAAGTTCCTTAAGCCAAATATGGAATAGACAAGACCTACCTCTTGCTCAACGAAATGGACTCAACACCGCATATTAAATGCCTAAGAATGTACCTGACTAGTAAGTATCTTAAAACCTATGGATTGCTATGTCTCCGAAAGAGAATCAAGCATGTGTACAGGGGCATAAACGCAGCAGTGATAGGATTGGAGAGGTTCGGTGAGCAAATGAAGACCCTTTGAAGTCATATTGCATGGTACCCATTCCACGGGTTTCAACTACCCAGGTTTAAGGTATTCTTCCTTCAGCTAAAACATGCATGTGGAACCTAGAGTATGATCAACCATGTGATCGGGAGACGTGTTCAAATATGTCTCAGTTTTCGTACCCTGGTACTCGGGTGCAACATTCCAGACGCTTTACTAACACCCTCCCGACTTGGAGAGTCAGTCCCTTTAACCTCCTGTTTGGCCCAGTTTGCAATTTCTGCGGAAGATGAACAGGAATAGCGAGAACCAATGAGAGACTAGCTGGAGGTGTCTGGACGGGCAAATTTAACTCTCATTTCCCACCAGGAAGAGGAATTAACCAAAGGCTCAGCGTGCCGTGCCGGAACCAGATTAGGGCCTGAAGCCATCCTGCGGTGTTGCGGCCAGCTCAAAAGAAAGCGAGTTGAAGAAAGGAGCTCAGGGGCACTGTAATTCACAAACCTGCAGAGTTATAAATGACAGCTATCGTCCAAAAATATACTGAAGTAAGGCTGCCAAGAGGACTTGAAAGCGGGGCAGAATTGCAGGAAACCGATTTCAGGAGGCAGACTGGAATTGCATTGAAAGCATAGGAGAAGAGGCAGAACGTCCACAATGATGCACTTGGCCAAAAAGGGCGTATGCGTTTTTTCCTGAATATATTCAGGAAAAAACGCATACGCCCTTTTTGGCCAACCAAGCAAGCTTGCAAAGGAAATCTGCACTACAATGAAGTCTCACTTCCCCCCGGTCAAAAGGGCCATCTGAAAAAAGTGTAAAATCCAGAAAGGCAGGACAGGCCATGGAGAACTGGGAGCCTTGTTATGCTGATGGGCGGGATGTAAATTGCCAACAGACACTCGGGAGAAGTGTATGGTGTTTCCTGAAACATCTAAAAAACAAAGCAACAGAGCCTAGGGCACTTCCACTTATGGTCTTATAGCTTAGGGAAATTAAAATCAAAAAGACACAGCCACCCCAAAGTTTGGGACGTCTCTGTTTACAAGAACCTCGTTTACAGTACAAGTTCAACATCGCAGAAATTGAAAAATGGATAAAGAAGTTGTGGTATTTACTTACAAAGCAATATCACTCAGCAATGAAATCTATGTCATCAGGCCCTTAGCAGCACAATGAGTGGATTCAGGTACGATGATTCTAACTGAAATAAGTCACACAGAAAAAGAAATATCATAAGATATCACTAATACACGGAATGTAAACTTGGCTACACAGGAACTGAATTCCAAAACAGAACAGGGACTCAAATTTAGAAAACCAACTTATGCTTGCTTAAGGGGAAAGGTGAGTTGGGGTGCTGCATAAAACCAGAGATTGAAATGAGCACAGATAAAGTTCCTTAAGCCAAATATGGAATAGACAAGAGCTACTCCTTGCTCAACGAAATGGACTCAACACCGCATATTAAACGCCTAAGAATGTACCTGACTAGTAAGTATCTTAAAACCTATGGATTGCTATGTCTCCGAAAGAGAATCAAGCATGTGTACAGGGGCATAAACGCAGCAGTGATAGGATTGGAGAGGTTCGGTGAGCAAATGAAGACCCTTTGAAGTCATATTGCATGGTACCCATTCCACGGGTTTCAACTACCCAGGTTTAAGGTATTCTTCCTTCAGCTAAAACATGCATGTGGAACCTAGAGTATGATCAACCATGTGATCGGGAGACGTGTTCAAATATGTCTCAGTTTTCGTACCCTGGTACTCGGGTGCAACATTCCAGACGCTTTACTAACACCCTCCCGACTTGGAGAGTCAGTCCCTTTAACCTCCTGTTTGGCCCAGTTTGCAATTTCTGCGGAAGATGAACAGGAATAGCGAGAACCAATGAGAGACTAGCTGGAGGTGTCTGGACGGGCAAATTTAACTCTCATTTCCCACCAGGAAGAGGAATTAACCAAAGGCTCAGCGTGCCGTGCCGGAACCAGATTAGGGCCTGAAGCCATCCTGCGGTGTTGCGGCCAGCTCAAAAGAAAGCGAGTTGAAGAAAGGAGCTCAGGGGCACTGTAATTCACAAACCTGCAGAGTTATAAATGACAGCTATCGTCCAAAAATATACTGAAGTAAGGCTGCCAAGAGGACTTGAAAGCGGGGCAGAATTGCAGGAAACCGATTTCAGGAGGTAGACTGGAATTGCATTGAAAGCATAGGAAAAGAGGCAGAACGTCCACAATGATGCACTTGGCCAAAAAGGGCGTATGCGTTTTTTCCTGAATATATTCAGGAAAAAACGCATACGCCCTTTTTGGCCAACCAAGCAAGCTTGCAAAGGAAATCTGCACTACAATGAAGTCTCACTTCCCCCCGGTCAAAAGGGCCATCTGAAAAAAGTGTAAAATCCAGAAAGGCAGGACAGGCCATGGAGAACTGGGAGCCTTGTTATGCTGATGGGCGGGATGTAAATTGCCAACAGACACTCGGGAGAAGTGTATGGTGTTTCCTGAAACATCTAAAAAACAAAGCAACAGAGCCTAGGGCACTTCCACTTATGGTCCTATAGCTTAGGGAAATTAAAATCAAAAAGACACAGCCACCCCAAAGTTTGGGACGCCTCTGTTTACAAGAACCTCGTGTACAGTACAAGTTCAACATCGCAGAAAGTGAAAAATGGATAAAGAATTTGTGGTATTTACTTACAAAGCAATATCACTCAGCAATGAAATCTATGTCATCAGGCCCTTAGCAGCACAATGAGTGGATTCAGGTATGATGATTCTAACTGAAATAAGTCACACAGAAAAAGAAACATCATAAGATATCAGTAATACACGGAATGTAAACTTGGCTACACAGGAACTGAATTACAGAACAGAACAGGGTCTCAAATTTAGAAAACCAACTTATGCTTGCTTAAGGGTAAAGGTGAGTTGGGGTGCTGCATAAAACCAGAGATTGAAATGAGCACAGATAAAGTTCCTTAAGCCAAATATGGAATAGACAAGACCTACCTCTTGCTCAACGAAATGGACTCAACACCGCATATTAAATGCCTAAGAATGTACCTGACTAGTAAGTATCTTAAAACCTATGGATTGCTATGTCTCCGAAAGAGAATCAAGCATGTGTACAGGGGCATAAACGCAGCAGTGATAGGATTGGAGAGGTTCGGTGAGCAAATGAAGACCCTTTGAAGTCATATTGCATGGTACCCATTCCACGGGTTTCAACTACCCAGGTTTAAGGTATTCTTCCTTCAGGTAAAACATGCATGTGGAACCTAGAGTATGATCAACCATGTGATCGGGAGACGTGTTCAAATATGTCTCAGTTTTCGTACCCTGGTACTCGGGTGCAACATTCCAGACGCTTTACTAACACCCTCCCGACTTGGAGAGTCAGTCCCTTTAACCTCCTGTTTGGCCCAGTTTGCAATTTCTGCGGAAGATGAACAGGAATAGCGAGAACCAATGAGAGACTAGCTGGAGGTGTCTGGACGGGCAAATTTAACTCTCATTTCCCACCAGGAAGAGGAATTAACCAAAGGCTCAGCGTGCCGTGCCGGAACCAGATTAGGGCCTGAAGCCATCCTGCGGTGTTGCGGCCAGCTCAAAAGAAAGCGAGTTGAAGAAAGGAGCTCAGGGGCACTGTAATTCACAAACCTGCAGAGTTATAAATGACAGCTATCGTCCAAAAATATACTGAAGTAAGGCTGCCAAGAGGACTTGAAAGCGGGGCAGAATTGCAGGAAACCGATTTCAGGAGGCAGACTGGAATTGCATTGAAAGCATAGGAGGAGAGGCAGAACGTCCACAATGATGCACTTGGCCAAAAAGGGCGTATGCGTTTTTTCCTGAATATATTCAGGAAAAAACGCATACGCCCTTTTTGGCCAACCAAGCAAGCTTGCAAAGGAAATCTGCACTACAATGAAGTCTCACTTCCCCCCGGTCAAAAGGGCCATCTGAAAAAAGTGTAAAATCCAGAAAGGCAGGACAGGCCATGGAGAACTGGGAGCCTTGTTATGCTGATGGGTGGGATGTAAATTGCCAACAGACACTCGGGAGAAGTGTATGGTGTTTCCTGAAACATCTAAAAAACAAAGCAACATAGCCTAGGGCACTTCCACTTATGGTCTTATAGCTTAGGGAAATTAAAATCAAAAAGACACAGCCACCCCAAAGTTTGGGACGCCTCTGTTTACAAGAACCTCGTTTACAGTACAAGTTCAACATCGCAGAAAGTGAAAAATGGATAAAGAAGTTGTGGTATTTACTTACAAAGCAATATCACTCAGCAATGAAATCTATGTCATCAGGCCCTTAGCAGCACAATGAGTGGATTCAGGTACGATGATTCTAACTGAAATAAGTCACACAGAAAAAGAAATATCATAAGATATCACTAATACACGGAATGTAAACTTGGCTACACAGGAACTGAATTCCAAAACAGAACAGGGACTCAAATTTAGAAAACCAACTTATGCTTGCTTAAGGGGAAAGGTGAGTTGGGGTGCTGCATAAAACCAGAGATTGAAATGAACACAGATAAAGTTCCTTAAGCCAAATATGGAATAGACAAGAGCTACTCCTTGCTCAACGAAATGGACTCAACACCGCATATTAAACGCCTAAGAATGTACCTGACTAGTAAGTATCTTAAAACCTATGGATTGCTATGTCTCCGAAAGAGAATCAAGCATGTGTACAGGGGCATAAACGCAGCAGTGATAGGATTGGAGAGGTTCGGTGAGCAAATGAAGACCCTTTGAAGTCATATTGCATGGTACCCATTCCACGGGTTTCAACTACCCAGGTTTAAGGTATTCTTCCTTCAGGTAAAACATGCATGTGGAACCTAGAGTATGATCAACCATGTGATCGGGAGACGTGTTCAAATATGTCTCAGTTTTCGTACCCTGGTACTCGGGTGCAACATTCCAGACGCTTTACTAACACCCTCCCGACTTGGAGAGTCAGTCCCTTTAACCTCCTGTTTGGCCCAGTTTGCAATTTCTGCGGAAGATGAACAGGAATAGCGAGAACCAATGAGAGACTAGCTGGAGGTGTCTGGACGGGCAAATTTAACTCTCATTTCCCACCAGGAAGAGGAATTAACCAAAGGCTCAGCGTGCCGTGCCGGAAACAGATTAGGGCCTGAAGCCATCCTGCGGTGTTGCGGCCAGCTCAAAAGAAAGCGAGTTGAAGAAAGGAGCTCAGGGGCACTGTAATTCACAAACCTGCAGAGTTATAAATGACAGCTATCGTCCAAAAATATACTGAAGTAAGGCTGCCAAGAGGACTTGAAAGCGGGGCAGAATTGCAGGAAACCGATTTCAGGAGGCAGACTGGAATTGCATTGAAAGCATAGGAGAAGAGGCAGAACGTCCACAATGATGCACTTGGCCAAAAAGGGCGTATGCGTTTTTTCCTGAATATATTCAGGAAAAAACGCATACGCCCTTTTTGGCCAACCAAGCAAGCTTGCAAAGGAAATCTGCACTACAATGAAGTCTCACTTCCCCCCGGTCAAAAGGGCCATCTGAAAAAAGTGTAAAATCCAGAAAGGCAGGACAGGCCATGGAGAACTGGGAGCCTTGTTATGCTGATGGGTGGGATGTAAATTGCCAACAGACACTCGGGAGAAGTGTATGGTGTTTCCTGAAACATCTAAAAAACAAAGCAACAGAGCCTAGGGCACTTCCACTTATGGTCTTATAGCTTAGGGAAATTAAAATCAAAAAGACACAGCCACCCCAAAGTTTGGGACGCCTCTGTTTACAAGAACCTCGTTTACAGTACAAGTTCAACATCGCAGAAAGTGAAAAATGGATAAAGAAGTTGTGGTATTTACTTACAAAGCAATATCACTCAGCAATGAAATCTATGTCATCAGGCCCTTAGCAGCACAATGAGTGGATTCAGGTACGATGATTCTAACTGAAATAAGTCACACAGAAAAAGAAATATCATAAGATATCACTAATACACGGAATGTAAACTTGGCTACACAGGAACTGAATTCCAAAACAGAACAGGGACTCAAATTTAGAAAACCAACTTATGCTTGCTTAAGGGGAAAGGTGAGTTGGGGTGCTGCATAAAACCAGAGATTGAAATGAACACAGATAAAGTTCCTTAAGCCAAATATGGAATAGACAAGAGCTACTCCTTGCTCAACGAAATGGACTCAACACCGCATATTAAACGCCTAAGAATGTACCTGACTAGTAAGTATCTTAAAACCTATGGATTGCTATGTCTCCGAAAGAGAATCAAGCATGTGTACAGGGGCATAAACGCAGCAGTGATAGGATTGGAGAGGTTCGGTGAGCAAATGAAGACCCTTTGAAGTCATATTGCATGGTACCCATTCCACGGGTTTCAACTACCCAGGTTTAAGGTATTCTTCCTTCAGGTAAAACATGCATGTGGAACCTAGAGTATGATCAACCATGTGATCGGGAGACGTGTTCAAATATGTCTCAGTTTTCGTACCCTGGTACTCGGGTGCAACATTCCAGACGCTTTACTAACACCCTCCCGACTTGGAGAGTCAGTCCCTTTAACCTCCTGTTTGGCCCAGTTTGCAATTTCTGCGGAAGATGAACAGGAATAGCGAGAACCAATGAGAGACTAGCTGGAGGTGTCTGGACGGGCAAATTTAACTCTCATTTCCCACCAGGAAGAGGAATTAACCAAAGGCTCAGCGTGCCGTGCCGGAAACAGATTAGGGCCTGAAGCCATCCTGCGGTGTTGCGGCCAGCTCAAAAGAAAGCGAGTTGAAGAAAGGAGCTCAGGGGCACTGTAATTCACAAACCTGCAGAGTTATAAATGACAGCTATCGTCCAAAAATATACTGAAGTAAGGCTGCCAAGAGGACTTGAAAGCGGGGCAGAATTGCAGGAAACCGATTTCAGGAGGCAGACTGGAATTGCATTGAAAGCATAGGAGAAGAGGCAGAACGTCCACAATGATGCACTTGGCCAAAAAGGGCGTATGCGTTTTTTCCTGAATATATTCAGGAAAAAACGCATACGCCCTTTTTGGCCAACCAAGCAAGCTTGCAAAGGAAATCTGCACTACAATGAAGTCTCACTTCCCCCCGGTCAAAAGGGCCATCTGAAAAAAGTGTAAAATCCAGAAAGGCAGGACAGGCCATGGAGAACTGGGAGCCTTGTTATGCTGATGGGTGGGATGTAAATTGCCAACAGACACTCGGGAGAAGTGTATGGTGTTTCCTGAAACATCTAAAAAACAAAGCAACAGAGCCTAGGGCACTTCCACTTATGGTCTTATAGCTTAGGGAAATTAAAATCAAAAAGACACAGCCACCCCAAAGTTTGGGACGCCTCTGTTTACAAGAACCTCGTTTACAGTACAAGTTCAACATCGCAGAAAGTGAAAAATGGATAAAGAAGTTGTGGTATTTACTTACAAAACAATATCACTCAGCAATGAAATCTATGTCATCAGGCCCTTAGCAGCACAATGAGTGGATTCAGGTACGATGATTCTAACTGAAATAAGTCACACAGAAAAAGAAATATCATAAGATATCACTAATACACGGAATGTAAACTTGGCTACACAGGAACTGAATTCCAAAACAGAACAGGGACTCAAATTTAGAAAACCAACTTATGCTTGCTTAAGGGGAAAGGTGAGTTGGGGTGCTGCATAAAACCAGAGATTGAAATGAGCACAGATAAAGTTCCTTAAGCCAAATATGGAATAGACACGACCTACCTCTTGCTCAACGAAATGGACTCAACACCGCATATTAAATGCCTAAGAATGTACCTGACTAGTAAGTATCTTAAAACCTATGGATTGCTATGTCTCCGAAAGAGAATCAAGCATGTGTACAGGGGCATAAACGCAGCAGTGATAGGATTGGAGAGGTTCGGTGAGCAAATGAAGACCCTTTGAAGTCATATTGCATGGTACCCATTCCACGGGTTTCAACTACCCAGGTTTAAGGTATTCTTCCTTCAGCTAAAACATGCATGTGGAACCTAGAGTATGATCAACCATGTGATCGGGAGACGTGTTCAAATATGTCTCAGTTTTCGTACCCTGGTACTCGGGTGCAACATTCCAGACGCTTTACTAACACCCTCCCGACTTGGAGAGTCAGTCCCTTTAACCTCCTGTTTGGCCCAGTTTGCAATTTCTGCGGAAGATGAACAGGAATAGCGAGAACCAATGAGAGACTAGCTGGAGGTGTCTGGACGGGCAAATTTAACTCTCATTTCCCACCAGGAAGAGGAATTAACCAAAGGCTCAGCGTGCCGTGCCGGAACCAGATTAGGGCCTGAAGCCATCCTGCGGTGTTGCGGCCAGCTCAAAAGAAAGCGAGTTGAAGAAAGGAGCTCAGGGGCACTGTAATTCACAAACCTGCAGAGTTATAAATGACAGCTATCGTCCAAAAATATACTGAAGTAAGGCTGCCAAGAGGACTTGAAAGCGGGGCAGAATTGCAGGAAACCGATTTCAGGAGGCAGACTGGAATTGCATTGAAAGCATAGGAGAAGAGGCAGAACGTCCACAATGATGCACTTGGCCAAAAAGGGCGTATGCGTTTTTTCCTGAATATATTCAGGAAAAAACGCATACGCCCTTTTTGGCCAACCAAGCAAGCTTGCAAAGGAAATCTGCACTACAATGAAGTCTCACTTCCCCCCGGTCAAAAGGGCCATCTGAAAAAAGTGTAAAATCCAGAAAGGCAGGACAGGCCATGGAGAACTGGGAGCCTTGTTATGCTGATGGGTGGGATGTAAATTGCCAACAGACACTCGGGAGAAGTGTATGGTGTTTCCTGAAACATCTAAAAAACAAAGCAACATAGCCTAGGGCACTTCCACTTATGGTCTTATAGCTTAGGGAAATTAAAATCAAAAAGACACAGCCACCCCAAAGTTTGGGACGCCTCTGTTTACAAGAACCTCGTTTACAGTACAAGTTCAACATCGCAGAAAGTGAAAAATGGATAAAGAAGTTGTGGTATTTACTTACAAAGCAATATCACTCAGCAATGAAATCTATGTCATCAGGCCCTTAGCAGCACAATGAGTGGATTCAGGTACGATGATTCTAACTGAAATAAGTCACACAGAAAAAGAAATATCATAAGATATCACTAATACACGGAATGTAAACTTGGCTACACAGGAACTGAATTCCAAAACAGAACAGGGACTCAAATTTAGAAAACCAACTTATGCTTGCTTAAGGGGAAAGGTGAGTTGGGGTGCTGCATAAAACCAGAGATTGAAATGAACACAGATAAAGTTCCTTAAGCCAAATATGGAATAGACAAGAGCTACTCCTTGCTCAACGAAATGGACTCAACACCGCATATTAAACGCCTAAGAATGTACCTGACTAGTAAGTATCTTAAAACCTATGGATTGCTATGTCTCCGAAAGAGAATCAAGCATGTGTACAGGGGCATAAACGCAGCAGTGATAGGATTGGAGAGGTTCGGTGAGCAAATGAAGACCCTTTGAAGTCATATTGCATGGTACCC
This sequence comes from Pseudorca crassidens, assembly GCF_039906515.1. NCBI lineage: Eukaryota > Metazoa > Chordata > Mammalia > Artiodactyla > Delphinidae > Pseudorca > Pseudorca crassidens. The sequence continues at coordinate 45,417 of NW_027136325.1, read as the reverse complement.
ATTCCACGGGTTTCAACTACCCAGGTTTAAGGTATTCTTCCTTCAGGTAAAACATGCATGTGGAACCTAGAGTATGATCAACCATGTGATCGGGAGACGTGTTCAAATATGTCTCAGTTTTCGTACCCTGGTACTCGGGTGCAACATTCCAGACGCTTTACTAACACCCTCCCGACTTGGAGAGTCAGTCCCTTTAACCTCCTGTTTGGCCCAGTTTGCAATTTCTGCGGAAGATGAACAGGAATAGCGAGAACCAATGAGAGACTAGCTGGAGGTGTCTGGACGGGCAAATTTAACTCTCATTTCCCACCAGGAAGAGGAATTAACCAAAGGCTCAGCGTGCCGTGCCGGAACCAGATTAGGGCCTGAAGCCATCCTGCGGTGTTGCGGCCAGCTCAAAAGAAAGCGAGTTGAAGAAAGGAGCTCAGGGGCACTGTAATTCACAAACCTGCAGAGTTATAAATGACAGCTATCGTCCAAAAATATACTGAAGTAAGGCTGCCAAGAGGACTTGAAAGCGGGGCAGAATTGCAGGAAACCGATTTCAGGAGGCAGACTGGAATTGCATTGAAAGCATAGGAGAAGAGGCAGAACGTCCACAATGATGCACTTGGCCAAAAAGGGCGTATGCGTTTTTTCCTGAATATATTCAGGAAAAAACGCATACGCCCTTTTTGGCCAACCAAGCAAGCTTGCAAAGGAAATCTGCACTACAATGAAGTCTCACTTCCCCCCGGTCAAAAGGGCCATCTGAAAAAAGTGTAAAATCCAGAAAGGCAGGACAGGCCATGGAGAACTGGGAGCCTTGTTATGCTGATGGGCGGGATGTAAATTGCCAACAGACACTCGGGAGAAGTGTATGGTGTTTCCTGAAACATCTAAAAAACAAAGCAACAGAGCCTAGGGCACTTCCACTTATGGTCCTATAGCTTAGGGAAATTAAAATCAAAAAGACACAGCCACCCCAAAGTTTGGGACGCCTCTGTTTACAAGAACCTCGTTTACAGTACAAGTTCAACATCGCAGAAAGTGAAAAATGGATAAAGAATTTGTGGTATTTACTTACAAAGCAATATCACTCAGCAATGAAATCTATGTCATCAGGCCCTTAGCAGCACAATGAGTGGATTCAGGTATGATGATTCTAACTGAAATAAGTCACACAGAAAAAGAAACATCATAAGATATCAGTAATACACGGAATGTAAACTTGGCTACACAGGAACTGAATTACAGAACAGAACAGGGTCTCAAATTTAGAAAACCAACTTATGCTTGCTTAAGGGTAAAGGTGAGTTGGGGTGCTGCATAAAACCAGAGATTGAAATGAGCACAGATAAAGTTCCTTAAGCCAAATATGGAATAGACAAGACCTACCTCTTGCTCAACGAAATGGACTCAACACCGCATATTAAATGCCTAAGAATGTACCTGACTAGTAAGTATCTTAAAACCTATGGATTGCTATGTCTCCGAAAGAGAATCAAGCATGTGTACAGGGGCATAAACGCAGCAGTGATAGGATTGGAGAGGTTCGGTGAGCAAATGAAGACCCTTTGAAGTCATATTGCATGGTACCCATTCCACGGGTTTCAACTACCCAGGTTTAAGGTATTCTTCCTTCAGGTAAAACATGCATGTGGAACCTAGAGTATGATCAACCATGTGATCGGGAGACGTGTTCAAATATGTCTCAGTTTTCGTACCCTGGTACTCGGGTGCAACATTCCAGACGCTTTACTAACACCCTCCCGACTTGGAGAGTCAGTCCCTTTAACCTCCTGTTTGGCCCAGTTTGCAATTTCTGCGGAAGATGAACAGGAATAGCGAGAACCAATGAGAGACTAGCTGGAGGTGTCTGGACGGGCAAATTTAACTCTCATTTCCCACCAGGAAGAGGAATTAACCAAAGGCTCAGCGTGCCGTGCCGGAACCAGATTAGGGCCTGAAGCCATCCTGCGGTGTTGCGGCCAGCTCAAAAGAAAGCGAGTTGAAGAAAGGAGCTCAGGGGCACTGTAATTCACAAACCTGCAGAGTTATAAATGACAGCTATCGTCCAAAAATATACTGAAGTAAGGCTGCCAAGAGGACTTGAAAGCGGGGCAGAATTGCAGGAAACCGATTTCAGGAGGCAGACTGGAATTGCATTGAAAGCATAGGAGGAGAGGCAGAACGTCCACAATGATGCACTTGGCCAAAAAGGGCGTATGCGTTTTTTCCTGAATATATTCAGGAAAAAACGCATACGCCCTTTTTGGCCAACCAAGCAAGCTTGCAAAGGAAATCTGCACTACAATGAAGTCTCACTTCCCCCCGGTCAAAAGGGCCATCTGAAAAAAGTGTAAAATCCAGAAAGGCAGGACAGGCCATGGAGAACTGGGAGCCTTGTTATGCTGATGGGTGGGATGTAAATTGCCAACAGACACTCGGGAGAAGTGTATGGTGTTTCCTGAAACATCTAAAAAACAAAGCAACATAGCCTAGGGCACTTCCACTTATGGTCTTATAGCTTAGGGAAATTAAAATCAAAAAGACACAGCCACCCCAAAGTTTGGGACGCCTCTGTTTACAAGAACCTCGTTTACAGTACAAGTTCAACATCGCAGAAAGTGAAAAATGGATAAAGAAGTTGTGGTATTTACTTACAAAGCAATATCACTCAGCAATGAAATCTATGTCATCAGGCCCTTAGCAGCACAATGAGTGGATTCAGGTACGATGATTCTAACTGAAATAAGTCACACAGAAAAAGAAATATCATAAGATATCACTAATACACGGAATGTAAACTTGGCTACACAGGAACTGAATTCCAAAACAGAACAGGGACTCAAATTTAGAAAACCAACTTATGCTTGCTTAAGGGGAAAGGTGAGTTGGGGTGCTGCATAAAACCAGAGATTGAAATGAACACAGATAAAGTTCCTTAAGCCAAATATGGAATAGACAAGAGCTACTCCTTGCTCAACGAAATGGACTCAACACCGCATATTAAACGCCTAAGAATGTACCTGACTAGTAAGTATCTTAAAACCTATGGATTGCTATGTCTCCGAAAGAGAATCAAGCATGTGTACAGGGGCATAAACGCAGCAGTGATAGGATTGGAGAGGTTCGGTGAGCAAATGAAGACCCTTTGAAGTCATATTGCATGGTACCCATTCCACGGGTTTCAACTACCCAGGTTTAAGGTATTCTTCCTTCAGGTAAAACATGCATGTGGAACCTAGAGTATGATCAACCATGTGATCGGGAGACGTGTTCAAATATGTCTCAGTTTTCGTACCCTGGTACTCGGGTGCAACATTCCAGACGCTTTACTAACACCCTCCCGACTTGGAGAGTCAGTCCCTTTAACCTCCTGTTTGGCCCAGTTTGCAATTTCTGCGGAAGATGAACAGGAATAGTGAGAACCAATGAGAGACTAGCTGGAGGTGTCTGGACGGGCAAATTTAACTCTCATTTCCCACCAGGAAGAGGAATTAACCAAAGGCTCAGCGTGCCGTGCCGGAACCAGATTAGGGCCTGAAGCCATCCTGCGGTGTTGCGGCCAGCTCAAAAGAAAGCGAGTTGAAGAAAGGAGCTCAGGGGCACTGTAATTCACAAACCTGCAGAGTTATAAATGACAGCTATCGTCCAAAAATATACTGAAGTAAGGCTGCCAAGAGGACTTGAAAGCGGGGCAGAATTGCAGGAAACCGATTTCAGGAGGCAGACTGGAATTGCATTGAAAGCATAGGAGGAGAGGCAGAACGTCCACAATGATGCACTTGGCCAAAAAGGGCGTATGCGTTTTTTCCTGAATATATTCAGGAAAAAACGCATACGCCCTTTTTGGCCAACCAAGCAAGCTTGCAAAGGAAATCTGCACTACAATGAAGTCTCACTTCCCCCCGGTCAAAAGGGCCATCTGAAAAAAGTGTAAAATCCAGAAAGGCAGGACAGGCCATGGAGAACTGGGAGCCTTGTTATGCTGATGGGTGGGATGTAAATTGCCAACAGACACTCGGGAGAAGTGTATGGTGTTTCCTGAAACATCTAAAAAACAAAGCAACATAGCCTAGGGCACTTCCACTTATGGTCTTATAGCTTAGGGAAATTAAAATCAAAAAGACACAGCCACCCCAAAGTTTGGGACGCCTCTGTTTACAAGAACCTCGTTTACAGTACAAGTTCAACATCGCAGAAAGTGAAAAATGGATAAAGAAGTTGTGGTATTTACTTACAAAGCAATATCACTCAGCAATGAAATCTATGTCATCAGGCCCTTAGCAGCACAATGAGTGGATTCAGGTACGATGATTCTAACTGAAATAAGTCACACAGAAAAAGAAATATCATAAGATATCACTAATACACGGAATGTAAACTTGGCTACACAGGAACTGAATTCCAAAACAGAACAGGGACTCAAATTTAGAAAACCAACTTATGCTTGCTTAAGGGGAAAGGTGAGTTGGGGTGCTGCATAAAACCAGAGATTGAAATGAACACAGATAAAGTTCCTTAAGCCAAATATGGAATAGACAAGAGCTACTCCTTGCTCAACGAAATGGACTCAACACCGCATATTAAACGCCTAAGAATGTACCTGACTAGTAAGTATCTTAAAACCTATGGATTGCTATGTCTCCGAAAGAGAATCAAGCATGTGTACAGGGGCATAAACGCAGCAGTGATAGGATTGGAGAGGTTCGGTGAGCAAATGAAGACCCTTTGAAGTCATATTGCATGGTACCCATTCCACGGGTTTCAACTACCCAGGTTTAAGGTATTCTTCCTTCAGGTAAAACATGCATGTGGAACCTAGAGTATGATCAACCATGTGATCGGGAGACGTGTTCAAATATGTCTCAGTTTTCGTACCCTGGTACTCGGGTGCAACATTCCAGACGCTTTACTAACACCCTCCCGACTTGGAGAGTCAGTCCCTTTAACCTCCTGTTTGGCCCAGTTTGCAATTTCTGCGGAAGATGAACAGGAATAGCGAGAACCAATGAGAGACTAGCTGGAGGTGTCTGGACGGGCAAATTTAACTCTCATTTCCCACCAGGAAGAGGAATTAACCAAAGGCTCAGCGTGCCGTGCCGGAAACAGATTAGGGCCTGAAGCCATCCTGCGGTGTTGCGGCCAGCTCAAAAGAAAGCGAGTTGAAGAAAGGAGCTCAGGGGCACTGTAATTCACAAACCTGCAGAGTTATAAATGACAGCTATCGTCCAAAAATATACTGAAGTAAGGCTGCCAAGAGGACTTGAAAGCGGGGCAGAATTGCAGGAAACCGATTTCAGGAGGCAGACTGGAATTGCATTGAAAGCATAGGAGAAGAGGCAGAACGTCCACAATGATGCACTTGGCCAAAAAGGGCGTATGCGTTTTTTCCTGAATATATTCAGGAAAAAACGCATACGCCCTTTTTGGCCAACCAAGCAAGCTTGCAAAGGAAATCTGCACTACAATGAAGTCTCACTTCCCCCCGGTCAAAAGGGCCATCTGAAAAAAGTGTAAAATCCAGAAAGGCAGGACAGGCCATGGAGAACTGGGAGCCTTGTTATGCTGATGGGTGGGATGTAAATTGCCAACAGACACTCGGGAGAAGTGTATGGTGTTTCCTGAAACATCTAAAAAACAAAGCAACAGAGCCTAGGGCACTTCCACTTATGGTCTTATAGCTTAGGGAAATTAAAATCAAAAAGACACAGCCACCCCAAAGTTTGGGACGCCTCTGTTTACAAGAACCTCGTTTACAGTACAAGTTCAACATCGCAGAAAGTGAAAAATGGATAAAGAAGTTGTGGTATTTACTTACAAAACAATATCACTCAGCAATGAAATCTATGTCATCAGGCCCTTAGCAGCACAATGAGTGGATTCAGGTACGATGATTCTAACTGAAATAAGTCACACAGAAAAAGAAATATCATAAGATATCACTAATACACGGAATGTAAACTTGGCTACACAGGAACTGAATTCCAAAACAGAACAGGGACTCAAATTTAGAAAACCAACTTATGCTTGCTTAAGGGGAAAGGTGAGTTGGGGTGCTGCATAAAACCAGAGATTGAAATGAGCACAGATAAAGTTCCTTAAGCCAAATATGGAATAGACAAGACCTACCTCTTGCTCAACGAAATGGACTCAACACCGCATATTAAATGCCTAAGAATGTACCTGACTAGTAAGTATCTTAAAACCTATGGATTGCTATGTCTCCGAAAGAGAATCAAGCATGTGTACAGGGGCATAAACGCAGCAGTGATAGGATTGGAGAGGTTCGGTGAGCAAATGAAGACCCTTTGAAGTCATATTGCATGGTACCCATTCCACGGGTTTCAACTACCCAGGTTTAAGGTATTCTTCCTTCAGCTAAAACATGCATGTGGAACCTAGAGTATGATCAACCATGTGATCGGGAGACGTGTTCAAATATGTCTCAGTTTTCGTACCCTGGTACTCGGGTGCAACATTCCAGACGCTTTACTAACACCCTCCCGACTTGGAGAGTCAGTCCCTTTAACCTCCTGTTTGGCCCAGTTTGCAATTTCTGCGGAAGATGAACAGGAATAGCGAGAACCAATGAGAGACTAGCTGGAGGTGTCTGGACGGGCAAATTTAACTCTCATTTCCCACCAGGAAGAGGAATTAACCAAAGGCTCAGCGTGCCGTGCCGGAACCAGATTAGGGCCTGAAGCCATCCTGCGGTGTTGCGGCCAGCTCAAAAGAAAGCGAGTTGAAGAAAGGAGCTCAGGGGCACTGTAATTCACAAACCTGCAGAGTTATAAATGACAGCTATCGTCCAAAAATATACTGAAGTAAGGCTGCCAAGAGGACTTGAAAGCGGGGCAGAATTGCAGGAAACCGATTTCAGGAGGCAGACTGGAATTGCATTGAAAGCATAGGAGAAGAGGCAGAACGTCCACAATGATGCACTTGGCCAAAAAGGGCGTATGCGTTTTTTCCTGAATATATTCAGGAAAAAACGCATACGCCCTTTTTGGCCAACCAAGCAAGCTTGCAAAGGAAATCTGCACTACAATGAAGTCTCACTTCCCCCCGGTCAAAAGGGCCATCTGAAAAAAGTGTAAAATCCAGAAAGGCAGGACAGGCCATGGAGAACTGGGAGCCTTGTTATGCTGATGGGTGGGATGTAAATTGCCAACAGACACTCGGGAGAAGTGTATGGTGTTTCCTGAAACATCTAAAAAACAAAGCAACATAGCCTAGGGCACTTCCACTTATGGTCTTATAGTTTAGGGAAATTAAAATCAAAAAGACACAGCCACCCCAAAGTTTGGGACGCCTCTGTTTACAAGAACCTCGTTTACAGTACAAGTTCAACATCGCAGAAAGTGAAAAATGGATAAAGAAGTTGTGGTATTTACTTACAAAGCAATATCACTCAGCAATGAAATCTATGTCATCAGGCCCTTAGCAGCACAATGAGTGGATTCAGGTACGATGATTCTAACTGAAATAAGTCACACAGAAAAAGAAATATCATAAGATATCACTAATACACGGAATGTAAACTTGGCTACACAGGAACTGAATTCCAAAACAGAACAGGGACTCAAATTTAGAAAACCAACTTATGCTTGCTTAAGGGGAAAGGTGAGTTGGGGTGCTGCATAAAACCAGAGATTGAAATGAACACAGATAAAGTTCCTTAAGCCAAATATGGAATAGACAAGAGCTACTCCTTGCTCAACGAAATGGACTCAACACCGCATATTAAACGCCTAAGAATGTACCTGACTAGTAAGTATCTTAAAACCTATGGATTGCTATGTCTCCGAAAGAGAATCAAGCATGTGTACAGGGGCATAAACGCAGCAGTGATAGGATTGGAGAGGTTCGGTGAGCAAATGAAGACCCTTTGAAGTCATATTGCATGGTACCCATTCCACGGGTTTCAACTACCCAGGTTTAAGGTATTCTTCCTTCAGGTAAAACATGCATGTGGAACCTAGAGTATGATCAACCATGTGATCGGGAGACGTGTTCAAATATGTCTCAGTTTTCGTACCCTGGTACTCGGGTGCAACATTCCAGACGCTTTACTAACACCCTCCCGACTTGGAGAGTCAGTCCCTTTAACCTCCTGTTTGGCCCAGTTTGCAATTTCTGCGGAAGATGAACAGGAATAGCGAGAACCAATGAGAGACTAGCTGGAGGTGTCTGGACGGGCAAATTTAACTCTCATTTCCCACCAGGAAGAGGAATTAACCAAAGGCTCAGCGTGCCGTGCCGGAACCAGATTAGGGCCTGAAGCCATCCTGCGGTGTTGCGGCCAGCTCAAAAGAAAGCGAGTTGAAGAAAGGAGCTCAGGGGCACTGTAATTCACAAACCTGCAGAGTTATAAATGACAGCTATCGTCCAAAAATATACTGAAGTAAGGCTGCCAAGAGGACTTGAAAGCGGGGCAGAATTGCAGGAAACCGATTTCAGGAGGCAGACTGGAATTGCATTGAAAGCATAGGAGAAGAGGCAGAACGTCCACAATGATGCACTTGGCCAAAAAGGGCGTATGCGTTTTTTCCTGAATATATTCAGGAAAAAACGCATACGCCCTTTTTGGCCAACCAAGCAAGCTTGCAAAGGAAATCTGCACTACAATGAAGTCTCACTTCCCCCCGGTCAAAAGGGCCATCTGAAAAAAGTGTAAAATCCAGAAAGGCAGGACAGGCCATGGAGAACTGGGAGCCTTGTTATGCTGATGGGCGGGATGTAAATTGCCAACAGACACTCGGGAGAAGTGTATGGTGTTTCCTGAAACATCTAAAAAACAAAGCAACAGAGCCTAGGGCACTTCCACTTATGGTCCTATAGCTTAGGGAAATTAAAATCAAAAAGACACAGCCACCCCAAAGTTTGGGACGCCTCTGTTTACAAGAACCTCGTTTACAGTACAAGTTCAACATCGCAGAAAGTGAAAAATGGATAAAGAATTTGTGGTATTTACTTACAAAGCAATATCACTCAGCAATGAAATCTATGTCATCAGGCCCTTAGCAGCACAATGAGTGGATTCAGGTATGATGATTCTAACTGAAATAAGTCACACAGAAAAAGAAACATCATAAGATATCAGTAATACACGGAATGTAAACTTGGCTACACAGGAACTGAATTACAGAACAGAACAGGGTCTCAAATTTAGAAAACCAACTTATGCTTGCTTAAGGGTAAAGGTGAGTTGGGGTGCTGCATAAAACCAGAGATTGAAATGAGCACAGATAAAGTTCCTTAAGCCAAATATGGAATAGACAAGACCTACCTCTTGCTCAACGAAATGGACTCAACACCGCATATTAAATGCCTAAGAATGTACCTGACTAGTAAGTATCTTAAAACCTATGGATTGCTATGTCTCCGAAAGAGAATCAAGCATGTGTACAGGGGCATAAACGCAGCAGTGATAGGATTGGAGAGGTTCGGTGAGCAAATGAAGACCCTTTGAAGTCATATTGCATGGTACCCATTCCACGGGTTTCAACTACCCAGGTTTAAGGTATTCTTCCTTCAGGTAAAACATGCATGTGGAACCTAGAGTATGATCAACCATGTGATCGGGAGACGTGTTCAAATATGTCTCAGTTTTCGTACCCTGGTACTCGGGTGCAACATTCCAGACGCTTTACTAACACCCTCCCGACTTGGAGAGTCAGTCCCTTTAACCTCCTGTTTGGCCCAGTTTGCAATTTCTGCGGAAGATGAACAGGAATAGCGAGAACCAATGAGAGACTAGCTGGAGGTGTCTGGACGGGCAAATTTAACTCTCATTTCCCACCAGGAAGAGGAATTAACCAAAGGCTCAGCGTGCCGTGCCGGAACCAGATTAGGGCCTGAAGCCATCCTGCGGTGTTGCGGCCAGCTCAAAAGAAAGCGAGTTGAAGAAAGGAGCTCAGGGGCACTGTAATTCACAAACCTGCAGAGTTATAAATGACAGCTATCGTCCAAAAATATACTGAAGTAAGGCTGCCAAGAGGACTTGAAAGCGGGGCAGAATTGCAGGAAACCGATTTCAGGAGGCAGACTGGAATTGCATTGAAAGCATAGGAGGAGAGGCAGAACGTCCACAATGATGCACTTGGCCAAAAAGGGCGTATGCGTTTTTTCCTGAATATATTCAGGAAAAAACGCATACGCCCTTTTTGGCCAACCAAGCAAGCTTGCAAAGGAAATCTGCACTACAATGAAGTCTCACTTCCCCCCGGTCAAAAGGGCCATCTGAAAAAAGTGTAAAATCCAGAAAGGCAGGACAGGCCATGGAGAACTGGGAGCCTTGTTATGCTGATGGGTGGGATGTAAATTGCCAACAGACACTCGGGAGAAGTGTATGGTGTTTCCTGAAACATCTAAAAAACAAAGCAACATAGCCTAGGGCACTTCCACTTATGGTCTTATAGCTTAGGGAAATTAAAATCAAAAAGACACAGCCACCCCAAAGTTTGGGACGCCTCTGTTTACAAGAACCTCGTTTACAGTACAAGTTCAACATCGCAGAAAGTGAAAAATGGATAAAGAAGTTGTGGTATTTACTTACAAAGCAATATCACTCAGCAATGAAATCTATGTCATCAGGCCCTTAGCAGCACAATGAGTGGATTCAGGTACGATGATTCTAACTGAAATAAGTCACACAGAAAAAGAAATATCATAAGATATCACTAATACACGGAATGTAAACTTGGCTACACAGGAACTGAATTCCAAAACAGAACAGGGACTCAAATTTAGAAAACCAACTTATGCTTGCTTAAGGGGAAAGGTGAGTTGGGGTGCTGCATAAAACCAGAGATTGAAATGAACACAGATAAAGTTCCTTAAGCCAAATATGGAATAGACAAGAGCTACTCCTTGCTCAACGAAATGGACTCAACACCGCATATTAAACGCCTAAGAATGTACCTGACTAGTAAGTATCTTAAAACCTATGGATTGCTATGTCTCCGAAAGAGAATCAAGCATGTGTACAGGGGCATAAACGCAGCAGTGATAGGATTGGAGAGGTTCGGTGAGCAAATGAAGACCCTTTGAAGTCATATTGCATGGTACCCATTCCACGGGTTTCAACTACCCAGGTTTAAGGTATTCTTCCTTCAGGTAAAACATGCATGTGGAACCTAGAGTATGATCAACCATGTGATCGGGAGACGTGTTCAAATATGTCTCAGTTTTCGTACCCTGGTACTCGGGTGCAACATTCCAGACGCTTTACTAACACCCTCCCGACTTGGAGAGTCAGTCCCTTTAACCTCCTGTTTGGCCCAGTTTGCAATTTCTGCGGAAGATGAACAGGAATAGTGAGAACCAATGAGAGACTAGCTGGAGGTGTCTGGACGGGCAAATTTAACTCTCATTTCCCACCAGGAAGAGGAATTAACCAAAGGCTCAGCGTGCCGTGCCGGAAACAGATTAGGGCCTGAAGCCATCCTGCGGTGTTGCGGCCAGCTCAAAAGAAAGCGAGTTGAAGAAAGGAGCTCAGGGGCACTGTAATTCACAAACCTGCAGAGTTATAAATGACAGCTATCGTCCAAAAATATACTGAAGTAAGGCTGCCAAGAGGACTTGAAAGCGGGGCAGAATTGCAGGAAACCGATTTCAGGAGGCAGACTGGAATTGCATTGAAAGCATAGGAGAAGAGGCAGAACGTCCACAATGATGCACTTGGCCAAAAAGGGCGTATGCGTTTTTTCCTGAATATATTCAGGAAAAAACGCATACGCCCTTTTTGGCCAACCAAGCAAGCTTGCAAAGGAAATCTGCACTACAATGAAGTCTCACTTCCCCCCGGTCAAAAGGGCCATCTGAAAAAAGTGTAAAATCCAGAAAGGCAGGACAGGCCATGGAGAACTGGGAGCCTTGTTATGCTGATGGGTGGGATGTAAATTGCCAACAGACACTCGGGAGAAGTGTATGGTGTTTCCTGAAACATCTAAAAAACAAAGCAACAGAGCCTAGGGCACTTCCACTTATGGTCTTATAGCTTAGGGAAATTAAAATCAAAAAGACACAGCCACCCCAAAGTTTGGGACGCCTCTGTTTACAAGAACCTCGTTTACAGTACAAGTTCAACATCGCAGAAAGTGAAAAATGGATAAAGAAGTTGTGGTATTTACTTACAAAACAATATCACTCAGCAATGAAATCTATGTCATCAGGCCCTTAGCAGCACAATGAGTGGATTCAGGTACGATGATTCTAACTGAAATAAGTCACACAGAAAAAGAAATATCATAAGATATCACTAATACACGGAATGTAAACTTGGCTACACAGGAACTGAATTCCAAAACAGAACAGGGACTCAAATTTAGAAAACCAACTTATGCTTGCTTAAGGGGAAAGGTGAGTTGGGGTGCTGCATAAAACCAGAGATTGAAATGAGCACAGATAAAGTTCCTTAAGCCAAATATGGAATAGACAAGACCTACCTCTTGCTCAACGAAATGGACTCAACACCGCATATTAAATGCCTAAGAATGTACCTGACTAGTAAGTATCTTAAAACCTATGGATTGCTATGTCTCCGAAAGAGAATCAAGCATGTGTACAGGGGCATAAACGCAGCAGTGATAGGATTGGAGAGGTTCGGTGAGCAAATGAAGACCCTTTGAAGTCATATTGCATGGTACCCATTCCACGGGTTTCAACTACCCAGGTTTAAGGTATTCTTCCTTCAGCTAAAACATGCATGTGGAACCTAGAGTATGATCAACCATGTGATCGGGAGACGTGTTCAAATATGTCTCAGTTTTCGTACCCTGGTACTCGGGTGCAACATTCCAGACGCTTTACTAACACCCTCCCGACTTGGAGAGTCAGTCCCTTTAACCTCCTGTTTGGCCCAGTTTGCAATTTCTGCGGAAGATGAACAGGAATAGCGAGAACCAATGAGAGACTAGCTGGAGGTGTCTGGACGGGCAAATTTAACTCTCATTTCCCACCAGGAAGAGGAATTAACCAAAGGCTCAGCGTGCCGTGCCGGAACCAGATTAGGGCCTGAAGCCATCCTGCGGTGTTGCGGCCAGCTCAAAAGAAAGCGAGTTGAAGAAAGGAGCTCAGGGGCACTGTAATTCACAAACCTGCAGAGTTATAAATGACAGCTATCGTCCAAAAATATACTGAAGTAAGGCTGCCAAGAGGACTTGAAAGCGGGGCAGAATTGCAGGAAACCGATTTCAGGAGGCAGACTGGAATTGCATTGAAAGCATAGGAGAAGAGGCAGAACGTCCACAATGATGCACTTGGCCAAAAAGGGCGTATGCGTTTTTTCCTGAATATATTCAGGAAAAAACGCATACGCCCTTTTTGGCCAACCAAGCAAGCTTGCAAAGGAAATCTGCACTACAATGAAGTCTCACTTCCCCCCGGTCAAAAGGGCCATCTGAAAAAAGTGTAAAATCCAGAAAGGCAGGACAGGCCATGGAGAACTGGGAGCCTTGTTATGCTGATGGGTGGGATGTAAATTGCCAACAGACACTCGGGAGAAGTGTATGGTGTTTCCTGAAACATCTAAAAAACAAAGCAACATAGCCTAGGGCACTTCCACTTATGGTCTTATAGCTTAGGGAAATTAAAATCAAAAAGACACAGCCACCCCAAAGTTTGGGACGCCTCTGTTTACAAGAACCTCGTTTACAGTACAAGTTCAACATCGCAGAAAGTGAAAAATGGATAAAGAAGTTGTGGTATTTACTTACAAAGCAATATCACTCAGCAATGAAATCTATGTCATCAGGCCCTTAGCAGCACAATGAGTGGATTCAGGTACGATGATTCTAACTGAAATAAGTCACACAGAAAAAGAAATATCATAAGATATCACTAATACACGGAATGTAAACTTGGCTACACAGGAACTGAATTCCAAAACAGAACAGGGACTCAAATTTAGAAAACCAACTTATGCTTGCTTAAGGGGAAAGGTGAGTTGGGGTGCTGCATAAAACCAGAGATTGAAATGAACACAGATAAAGTTCCTTAAGCCAAATATGGAATAGACAAGAGCTACTCCTTGCTCAACGAAATGGACTCAACACCGCATATTAAACGCCTAAGAATGTACCTGACTAGTAAGTATCTTAAAACCTATGGATTGCTATGTCTCCGAAAGAGAATCAAGCATGTGTACAGGGGCATAAACGCAGCAGTGATAGGATTGGAGAGGTTCGGTGAGCAAATGAAGACCCTTTGAAGTCATATTGCATGGTACCCATTCCACGGGTTTCAACTACCCAGGTTTAAGGTATTCTTCCTTCAGGTAAAACATGCATGTGGAACCTAGAGTATGATCAACCATGTGATCGGGAGACGTGTTCAAATATGTCTCAGTTTTCGTACCCTGGTACTCGGGTGCAACATTCCAGACGCTTTACTAACACCCTCCCGACTTGGAGAGTCAGTCCCTTTAACCTCCTGTTTGGCCCAGTTTGCAATTTCTGCGGAAGATGAACAGGAATAGCGAGAACCAATGAGAGACTAGCTGGAGGTGTCTGGACGGGCAAATTTAACTCTCATTTCCCACCAGGAAGAGGAATTAACCAAAGGCTCAGCGTGCCGTGCCGGAACCAGATTAGGGCCTGAAGCCATCCTGCGGTGTTGCGGCCAGCTCAAAAGAAAGCGAGTTGAAGAAAGGAGCTCAGGGGCACTGTAATTCACAAACCTGCAGAGTTATAAATGACAGCTATCGTCCAAAAATATACTGAAGTAAGGCTGCCAAGAGGACTTGAAAGCGGGGCAGAATTGCAGGAAACCGATTTCAGGAGGCAGACTGGAATTGCATTGAAAGCATAGGAGAAGAGGCAGAACGTCCACAATGATGCACTTGGCCAAAAAGGGCGTATGCGTTTTTTCCTGAATATATTCAGGAAAAAACGCATACGCCCTTTTTGGCCAACCAAGCAAGCTTGCAAAGGAAATCTGCACTACAATGAAGTCTCACTTCCCCCCGGTCAAAAGGGCCATCTGAAAAAAGTGTAAAATCCAGAAAGGCAGGACAGGCCATGGAGAACTGGGAGCCTTGTTATGCTGATGGGTGGGATGTAAATTGCCAACAGACACTCGGGAGAAGTGTATGGTGTTTCCTGAAACATCTAAAAAACAAAGCAACAGAGCCTAGGGCACTTCCACTTATGGTCTTATAGCTTAGGGAAATTAAAATCAAAAAGACACAGCCACCCCAAAGTTTGGGACGCCTCTGTTTACAAGAACCTCGTTTACAGTACAAGTTCAACATCGCAGAAAGTGAAAAATGGATAAAGAAGTTGTGGTATTTACTTACAAAGCAATATCACTCAGCAATGAAATCTATGTCATCAGGCCCTTAGCAGCACAATGAGTGGATTCAGGTACGATGATTCTAACTGAAATAAGTCACACAGAAAAAGAAATATCATAAGATATCACTAATACACGGAATGTAAACTTGGCTACACAGGAACTGAATTCCAAAACAGAACAGGGACTCAAATTTAGAAAACCAACTTATGCTTGCTTAAGGGGAAAGGTGAGTTGGGGTGCTGCATAAAACCAGAGATTGAAATGAGCACAGATAAAGTTCCTTAAGCCAAATATGGAATAGACAAGAGCTACTCCTTGCTCAACGAAATGGACTCAACACCGCATATTAAACGCCTAAGAATGTACCTGACTAGTAAGTATCTTAAAACCTATGGATTGCTATGTCTCCGAAAGAGAATCAAGCATGTGTACAGGGGCATAAACGCAGCAGTGATAGGATTGGAGAGGTTCGGTGAGCAAATGAAGACCCTTTGAAGTCATATTGCATGGTACCCATTCCACGGGTTTCAACTACCCAGGTTTAAGGTATTCTTCCTTCAGCTAAAACATGCATGTGGAACCTAGAGTATGATCAACCATGTGATCGGGAGACGTGTTCAAATATGTCTCAGTTTTCGTACCCTGGTACTCGGGTGCAACATTCCAGACGCTTTACTAACACCCTCCCGACTTGGAGAGTCAGTCCCTTTAACCTCCTGTTTGGCCCAGTTTGCAATTTCTGCGGAAGATGAACAGGAATAGCGAGAACCAATGAGAGACTAGCTGGAGGTGTCTGGACGGGCAAATTTAACTCTCATTTCCCACCAGGAAGAGGAATTAACCAAAGGCTCAGCGTGCCGTGCCGGAACCAGATTAGGGCCTGAAGCCATCCTGCGGTGTTGCGGCCAGCTCAAAAGAAAGCGAGTTGAAGAAAGGAGCTCAGGGGCACTGTAATTCACAAACCTGCAGAGTTATAAATGACAGCTATCGTCCAAAAATATACTGAAGTAAGGCTGCCAAGAGGACTTGAAAGCGGGGCAGAATTGCAGGAAACCGATTTCAGGAGGTAGACTGGAATTGCATTGAAAGCATAGGAAAAGAGGCAGAACGTCCACAATGATGCACTTGGCCATAAAGGGCGTATGCGTTTTTTCCTGAATATATTCAGGAAGAAACGCATACGCCCGTTTTGGCCAACCAAGCAAGCTTGCAAAGGAAATCTGCACTACAATGAAGTCTCACTTGCCCCCGGTCAAAAGGGCCATCTGAAAAAAGTGTAAAATCCAGAAAGGCAGGACAGGCCATGGAGAACTGGGAGCCTTGTTATGCTGATGGGCGGGATGTAAATTGCCAACAGACACTCGGGAGAAGTGTATGGTGTTTCCTGAAACATCTAAAAAACAAAGCAACAGAGCCTAGGGCACTTCCACTTATGGTCCTATAGCTTAGGGAAATTAAAATCAAAAAGACACAGCCACCCCAAAGTTTGGGACGCCTCTGTTTACAAGAACCTCGTGTACAGTACAAGTTCAACATCGCAGAAAGTGAAAAATGGATAAAGAATTTGTGGTATTTACTTACAAAGCAATATCACTCAGCAATGAAATCTATGTCATCAGGCCCTTAGCAGCACAATGAGTGGATTCAGGTATGATGATTCTAACTGAAATAAGTCACACAGAAAAAGAAACATCATAAGATATCAGTAATACACGGAATGTAAACTTGGCTACACAGGAACTGAATTACAGAACAGAACAGGGTCTCAAATTTAGAAAACCAACTTATGCTTGCTTAAGGGTAAAGGTGAGTTGGGGTGCTGCATAAAACCAGAGATTGAAATGAGCACAGATAAAGTTCCTTAAGCCAAATATGGAATAGACAAGACCTACCTCTTGCTCAACGAAATGGACTCAACACCGCATATTAAATGCCTAAGAATGTACCTGACTAGTAAGTATCTTAAAACCTATGGATTGCTATGTCTCCGAAAGAGAATCAAGCATGTGTACAGGGGCATAAACGCAGCAGTGATAGGATTGGAGAGGTTCGGTGAGCAAATGAAGACCCTTTGAAGTCATATTGCATGGTACCCATTCCACGGGTTTCAACTACCCAGGTTTAAGGTATTCTTCCTTCAGGTAAAACATGCATGTGGAACCTAGAGTATGATCAACCATGTGATCGGGAGACGTGTTCAAATATGTCTCAGTTTTCGTACCCTGGTACTCGGGTGCAACATTCCAGACGCTTTACTAACACCCTCCCGACTTGGAGAGTCAGTCCCTTTAACCTCCTGTTTGGCCCAGTTTGCAATTTCTGCGGAAGATGAACAGGAATAGCGAGAACCAATGAGAGACTAGCTGGAGGTGTCTGGACGGGCAAATTTAACTCTCATTTCCCACCAGGAAGAGGAATTAACCAAAGGCTCAGCGTGCCGTGCCGGAACCAGATTAGGGCCTGAAGCCATCCTGCGGTGTTGCGGCCAGCTCAAAAGAAAGCGAGTTGAAGAAAGGAGCTCAGGGGCACTGTAATTCACAAACCTGCAGAGTTATAAATGACAGCTATCGTCCAAAAATATACTGAAGTAAGGCTGCCAAGAGGACTTGAAAGCGGGGCAGAATTGCAGGAAACCGATTTCAGGAGGTAGACTGGAATTGCATTGAAAGCATAGGAAAAGAGGCAGAACGTCCACAATGATGCACTTGGCCATAAAGGGCGTATGCGTTTTTTCCTGAATATATTCAGGAAGAAACGCATACGCCCGTTTTGGCCAACCAAGCAAGCTTGCAAAGGAAATCTGCACTACAATGAAGTCTCACTTGCCCCCGGTCAAAAGGGCCATCTGAAAAAAGTGTAAAATCCAGAAAGGCAGGACAGGCCATGGAGAACTGGGAGCCTTGTTATGCTGATGGGCGGGATGTAAATTGCCAACAGACACTCGGGAGAAGTGTATGGTGTTTCCTGAAACATCTAAAAAACAAAGCAACAGAGCCTAGGGCACTTCCACTTATGGTCCTATAGCTTAGGGAAATTAAAATCAAAAAGACACAGCCACCCCAAAGTTTGGGACGCCTCTGTTTACAAGAACCTCGTGTACAGTACAAGTTCAACATCGCAGAAAGTGAAAAATGGATAAAGAAGTTGTGGTATTTACTTACAAAGCAATATCACTCAGCAATGAAATCTATGTCATCAGGCCCTTAGCAGCACAATGAGTGGATTCAGGTATGATGATTCTAACTGAAATAAGTCACACAGAAAAAGAAACATCATAAGATATCAGTAATACACGGAATGTAAACTTGGCTACACAGGAACTGAATTACAGAACAGAACAGGGTCTCAAATTTAGAAAACCAACTTATGCTTGCTTAAGGGTAAAGGTGAGTTGGGGTGCTGCATAAAACCAGAGATTGAAATGAGCACAGATAAAGTTCCTTAAGCCAAATATGGAATAGACAAGACCTACCTCTTGCTCAACGAAATGGACTCAACACCGCATATTAAATGCCTAAGAATGTACCTGACTAGTAAGTATCTTAAAACCTATGGATTGCTATGTCTCCGAAAGAGAATCAAGCATGTGTACAGGGGCATAAACGCAGCAGTGATAGGATTGGAGAGGTTCGGTGAGCAAATGAAGACCCTTTGAAGTCATATTGCATGGTACCCATTCCACGGGTTTCAACTACCCAGGTTTAAGGTATTCTTCCTTCAGGTAAAACATGCATGTGGAACCTAGAGTATGATCAACCATGTGATCGGGAGACGTGTTCAAATATGTCTCAGTTTTCGTACCCTGGTACTCGGGTGCAACATTCCAGACGCTTTACTAACACCCTCCCGACTTGGAGAGTCAGTCCCTTTAACCTCCTGTTTGGCCCAGTTTGCAATTTCTGCGGAAGATGAACAGGAATAGCGAGAACCAATGAGAGACTAGCTGGAGGTGTCTGGACGGGCAAATTTAACTCTCATTTCCCACCAGGAAGAGGAATTAACCAAAGGCTCAGCGTGCCGTGCCGGAACCAGATTAGGGCCTGAAGCCATCCTGCGGTGTTGCGGCCAGCTCAAAAGAAAGCGAGTTGAAGAAAGGAGCTCAGGGGCACTGTAATTCACAAACCTGCAGAGTTATAAATGACAGCTATCGTCCAAAAATATACTGAAGTAAGGCTGCCAAGAGGACTTGAAAGCGGGGCAGAATTGCAGGAAACCGATTTCAGGAGGCAGACTGGAATTGCATTGAAAGCATAGGAGAAGAGGCAGAACGTCCACAATGATGCACTTGGCCAAAAAGGGCGTATGCGTTTTTTCCTGAATATATTCAGGAAAAAACGCATACGCCCTTTTTGGCCAACCAAGCAAGCTTGCAAAGGAAATCTGCACTACAATGAAGTCTCACTTCCCCCCGGTCAAAAGGGCCATCTGAAAAAAGTGTAAAATCCAGAAAGGCAGGACAGGCCATGGAGAACTGGGAGCCTTGTTATGCTGATGGGTGGGATGTAAATTGCCAACAGACACTCGGGAGAAGTGTATGGTGTTTCCTGAAACATCTAAAAAACAAAGCAACATAGCCTAGGGCACTTCCACTTATGGTCTTATAGCTTAGGGAAATTAAAATCAAAAAGACACAGCCACCCCAAAGTTTGGGACGCCTCTGTTTACAAGAACCTCGTTTACAGTACAAGTTCAACATCGCAGAAAGTGAAAAATGGATAAAGAAGTTGTGGTATTTACTTACAAAGCAATATCACTCAGCAATGAAATCTATGTCATCAGGCCCTTAGCAGCACAATGAGTGGATTCAGGTACGATGATTCTAACTGAAATAAGTCACACAGAAAAAGAAATATCATAAGATATCACTAATACACGGAATGTAAACTTGGCTACACAGGAACTGAATTACAGAACAGAACAGGGTCTCAAATTTAGAAAACCAACTTATGCTTGCTTAAGGGGAAAGGTGAGTTGGGGTGCTGCATAAAACCAGAGATTGAAATGAGCACAGATAAAGTTCCTTAAGCCAAATATGGAATAGACAAGAGCTACTCCTTGCTCAACGAAATGGACTCAACACCGCATATTAAATGCCTAAGAATGTACCTGACTAGTAAGTATCTTAAAACCTATGGATTGCTATGTCTCCAAAAGAGAATCAAGCATGTGTACAGGGGCATAAACACAGCAGTGATAGGATTGGAGAGGTTCGGTGAGCAAATGAAGACCCTTTGAAGTCATATTGCATGGTACCCATTCCACGGGTTTCAACTACCCAGGTTTAAGGTATTCTTCCTTCAGCTAAAACATGCATGTGGAACCTAGAGTATGATCAACCATGTGATTGGGAGTCGTATTCAAATATGTCTCAGTTTTCGTACCCTGGTACTCGGGTGCAACATTCCAGACGCTTTACTAACACCCTCCCGACTTGGAGAGTCAGTCCCTTTAACCTCCTGTTTGGCCCAGTTTGCAATTTCTGCGGAAGATGAACAGGAATAGCGAGAACCAATGAGAGACTAGCTGGAGGTGTCTGGACGGGCAAATTTAACTCTCATTTCCCACCAGGAAGAGGAATTAACCAAAGGCTCAGCGTGCCGTGCCGGAACCAGATTAGGGCCTGAAGCCATCCTGTGGTGTTGCGACCAGCTCAAAAGAAAGCGAGTTGAAGAAAGGAGCTCAGGGGCACTGTAATTCACAAACCTGCAGACTTATAAATGACAGCTATCGTCCAAAAATATACTGAAGTAAGGCTGCCAAGAGGACTTGAAAGCGGGGCAGAATTGCAGGAAACCGATTTCAGGAGGTAGACTGGAATTGCATTGAAAGCATAGGAAAAGAGGCAGAACGTCCACAATGATGCACTTGGCCAAAAAGGGCGTATGCGTTTTTTCCTGAATATATTCAGGAAAAAACGCATATGCCCATTTTGGCCAACCAAGCAAGCTTGCAAAGGAAATCTGCACTACAATGAAGTCTCACTTCCCCCCGGTCAAAAGGGCCATCTGAAAAAAGTGTAAAATCCAGAAAGGCAGGACAGGCCATGGAGAACTGGGAGCCTTGTTATGCTGATGGGCGGGATGTAAATTGCCAACAGACACTCGGGAGAAGTGTATGGTGTTTCCTGAAACATCTAAAAAACAAAGCAACAGAGCCTAGGGCACTTCCACTTATGGTCCTATAGCTTAGGGAAATTAAAATCAAAAAGACACAGCCACCCCAAAGTTTGGGACGCCTCTGTTTACAAGAACCTCGTTTACAGTACAAGTTCAACATCGCAGAAAGTGAAAAATGGATAAAGAAGTTGTGGTATTTACTTACAAAGCAATATCACTCAGCAATGAAATCTATGTCATCAGGCCCTTAGCAGCACAATGAGTGGATTCAGGTATGATGATTCTAACTGAAATAAGTCACACAGAAAAAGAAACATCATAAGATATCAGTAATACACGGAATGTAAACTTGGCTACACAGGAACTGAATTACAGAACAGAACAGGGTCTCAAATTTAGAAAACCAACTTATGCTTTCTTAAGGGTAAAGGTGAGTTGGGGTGCTGCATAAAACCAGAGATTGAAATGAGCACAGATAAAGTTCCTTAAGCCAAATATGGAATAGACAAGAGCTACTCCTTGCTCAACGAAATGGACTCAACACCGCATATTAAACGCCTAAGAATGTACCTGACTAGTAAGTATCTTAAAACCTATGGATTGCTATGTCTCCGAAAGAGAATCAAGCATGTGTACAGGGGCATAAACGCAGCAGTGATAGGATTGGAGAGGTTCGGTGAGCAAATGAAGACCCTTTGAAGTCATATTGCATGGTACCCATTCCACGGGTTTCAACTACCCAGGTTTAAGGTATTCTTCCTTCAGCTAAAACATGCATGTGGAACCTAGAGTATGATCAACCATGTGATCGGGAGACGTGTTCAAATATGTCTCAGTTTTCGTACCCTGGTACTCGGGTGCAACATTCCAGACGCTTTACTAACACCCTCCCGACTTGGAGAGTCAGTCCCTTTAACCTCCTGTTTGGCCCAGTTTGCAATTTCTGCGGAAGATGAACAGGAATAGCGAGAACCAATGAGAGACTAGCTGGAGGTGTCTGGACGGGCAAATTTAACTCTCATTTCCCACCAGGAAGAGGAATTAACCAAAGGCTCAGTGTGCCATGCCGGAACCAGATTAGGGCCTGAAGCCATCCTGCGGTGTTGCGGCCAGCTCAAAAGAAAGCGAGTTGAAGAAAGGAGCTCAGGGGCACTGTAATTCACAAACCTGCAGAGTTATAAATGACAGCTATCGTCCAAAAATATACTGAAGTAAGGCTGCCAAGAGGACTTGAAAGCGGGGCAGAATTGCAGGAAACCGATTTCAGGAGGTAGACTGGAATTGCATTGAAAGCATAGGAAAAGAGGCAGAACGTCCACAATGATGCACTTGGCCAAAAAGGGCGTATGCGTTTTTTCCTGAATATATTCAGGAAAAAACGCATACGCCCTTTTTGGCCAACCAAGCAAGCTTGCAAAGGAAATCTGCACTACAATGAAGTCTCACTTCCCCCCGGTCAAAAGGGCCATCTGAAAAAAGTGTAAAATCCAGAAAGACAGGACAGGCCATGGAGAACTGGGAGCCTTGTTATGCTGATGGGCGGGATGTAAATTGCCAACAGACACTCGGGAGAAGTGTATGGTGTTTCCTGAAACATCTAAAAAACAAAGCAACAGAGCCTAGGGCACTTCCACTTATGGTCCTATAGCTTAGGGAAATTAAAATCAAAAAGACACAGCCACCCCAAAGTTTGGGACGCCTCTGTTTACAAGAACCTCGTGTACAGTACAAGTTCAACATCGCAGAAAGTGAAAAATGGATAAAGAAGTTGTGGTATTTACTTACAAAGCAATATCACTCAGCAATGAAATCTATGTCATCAGGCCCTTAGCAGCACAATGAGTGGATTCAGGTATGATGATTCTAACTGAAATAAGTCACACAGAAAAAGAAACATCATAAGATATCAGTAATACACGGAATGTAAACTTGGCTACACAGGAACTGAATTACAGAACAGAACAGGGTCTCAAATTTAGAAAACCAACTTATGCTTGCTTAAGGGGAAAGGTGAGTTGGGGTGCTGCATAAAACCAGAGATTGAAATGAGCACAGATAAAGTTCCTTAAGCCAAATATGGAATAGACAAGAGCTACCTCTTGCTCAACGAAATGGACTCAACACCGCATATTAAATGCCTAAGAATGTACCTGACTAGTAAGTATCTTAAAACCTATGGATTGCTATGTCTCCGAAAGAGAATCAAGCATGTGTACAGGGGCATAAACGCAGCAGTGATAGGATTGGAGAGGTTCGGTGAGCAAATGAAGACCCTTTGAAGTCATATTGCATGGTACCCATTCCACGGGTTTCAACTACCCAGGTTTAAGGTATTCTTCCTTCAGGTAAAACATGCATGTGGAACCTAGAGTATGATCAACCATGTGATCGGGAGACGTGTTCAAATATGTCTCAGTTTGCGTACCCTGGTACTCGGGTGCAACATTCCAGACGCTTTACTAACACCCTCCCGACTTGGAGAGTCAGTCCCTTTAACCTCCTGTTTGGCCCAGTTTGCAATTTCTGCGGAAGATGAACAGGAATAGTGAGAACCAATGAGAGACTAGCTGGAGGTGTCTGGACGGGCAAATTTAACTCTCATTTCCCACCAGGAAGAGGAATTAACCAAAGGCTCAGAGTGCCGTGCCGGAACCAGATTAGGGCCTGAAGCCATCCTGCGGTGTTGCGGCCAGCTCAAAAGAAAGCGAGTTGAAGAAAGGAGCTCAGGGGCACTGTAATTCACAAACCTGCAGAGTTATAAATGACAGCTATCGTCCAAAAATATACTGAAGTAAGGCTGCCAAGAGGACTTGAAAGCGGGGCAGAATTGCAGGAAACCGATTTCAGGAGGCAGACTGGAATTGCATTGAAAGCATAGGAAAAGAGGCAGAACGTCCACAGTGATGCACTTGGCCAAAAAGGGCATATGCGTTTTTTCCTGAATATATTCAGGAAAAAACGCATACGCCCTTTTTGGCCAACCAAGCAAGCTTGCAAAGGAAATCTGCACTACAATGAAGTCTCACTTCCCCACGGTCAAAAGGGCCATCTGAAAAAAGTGTAAAATCCAGAAAGGCAGGACAGGCCATGGAGAACTGGGAGCCTTGTTATGCTGATGGGTGGGATGTAAATTGCCAACAGACACTCGGGAGAAGTGTATGGTGTTTCCTGAAACATCTAAAACACAAAGCAACAGAGCCTAGGGCACTTCCACTTATGGTCTTATAGCTTAGGGAAATTAAAATCAAAAAGACACAGCCACCCCAAAGTTTGGGACGCCTCTGTTTACAAGAACCTCGTTTACAGTACAAGTTCAACATCGCAGAAAGTGAAAAATGGATAAAGAAGTTGTGGTATTTACTTACAAAGCAATATCACTCAGCAATGAAATCTATGTCATCAGGCCCTTAGCAGCACAATGAGTGGATTCAGGTACGATGATTCTAACTGAAATAAGTCACACAGAAAAAGAAATATCATAAGATATCAGTAATACACGGAATGTAAACTTGGCTACACAGGAACTGAATTCCAAAACAGAACAGGGACTCAAATTTAGAAAACCAACTTATGCTTGCTTAAGGGGAAAGGTGAGTTGGGGTGCTGCATAAAACCAGAGATTGAAATGAGCACAGATAAAGTTCCTTAAGCCAAATATGGAATAGACAAGAGCTACTCCTTGCTCAACAAAATGGACTAAACACTGCATATTAAACGCCTAAGAATGTACCTGACTAGTAAGTATCTTAAAACCTATGGATTGCTATGTCTCCAAAAGAGAATCAAGCATGTGTACAGGGGCATAAACGCAGCAGTGATAGGATTGGAGAGGTTCGGTGAGCAAATGAAGACCCTCTGAAGTCATATTGCATGGTACCCATTCCACGGGTTTCAACTACCCAGGTTTAAGGTATTCTTCCTTCAGCTAAAACATGCATGTGGAACCTAGAGTATGATCAACCATGTGATCGGGAGATGTGTTCAAATATGTCTCAGTTTCGTACCCTGGTACTCGGGTGCAACATTCCAGACGCTTTACTAACACCCTCCCGACTTGGAGAGTCAGCGCCTTTAACCTCCTGTTTGGCCCAGTTTGCAATTTCTGCGGAAGATGAACAGGAATAGCGAGAACCAATGAGAGACTAGCTGGAGGTGTCTGGAGGGGCAAATTTAACCCTCATTTCCCACCAGGAAGAGGAATTAACCAAAGGCTCAGCGTGCCATGCCGGAACCAGATTAGGGCCTGAAGCCATCCTGCGGTGTTGCGGCCAGCTCAAAAGAAAGCGAGTTGAAGAAAGGAGCTCAGGGGCACTGTAATTCACAAACCTGCAGAGTTATAAATGACAGCTATCGTCCAAAAATATACTGAAGTAAGGCTGCCAAGAGGATTTGAAAGCGGGGCAGAATTGCAGGAAACCGATTTCAGGAGGCAGACTGGAATTGCATTGAAAGCATAGGAAAAGAGGCAGAACGTCCACAATGATGCACTTGGCCAAAAAGGGCGTATGCGTTTTTTCCTGAATATATTCAGGAAAAAACGCATACGCCCTTTTTGGCCAACCAAGCAAGCTTGCAAAGGAAATCTGCACTACAATGAAGTCTCACTTCCCCGCGGTCAAAAGGGCCATCTGAAAAAAGTGTAAAATCCAGAAAGGCAGGACAGGCCATGGAGAACTGGGAGCCTTGTTATGCTGATGGGCGGGATGTAAATTGCCAACAGACACTCGGGAGAAGTGTATGGTGTTTCCTGAAACATCTAAAAAACAAAGCAACAGAGCCTAGGGCACTTCCACTTATGGTCCTATAGCTTAGGGAAATTAAAATCAAAAAGACACAGCCACCCCAAAGTTTGGGACGCCTCTGTTTACAAGAACCTCGTTTACAGTACAAGTTCAACATCGCAGAAAGTGAAAAATGGATAAAGAAGTTGTGGTATTTACTTACAAAGCAATATCACTCAGCAATGAAATCTATGTCATCAGGCCCTTAGCAGCACAATGAGTGGATTCAGGTACGATGATTCTAACTGAAATAAGTCACACAGAAAAAGAAATATCATAAGATATCAGTAATACACGGAATGTAAACTTGGCTACACAGGAACTGAATTCCAAAACAGAACAGGGACTCAAATTTAGAAAACCAACTTATGCTTGCTTAAGGGTAAAGGTGAGTTGGGGTGCTGCATAAAACCAGAGATTGAAATGAGCACAGATAAAGTTCCTTAAGCCAAATATGGAATAGACAAGAGCTACTCCTTGCTCAACAAAATGGACTAAACACTGCATATTAAACGCCTAAGAATGTACCTGACTAGTAAGTATCTTAAAACCTATGGATTGCTATGTCTCCAAAAGAGAATCAAGCATGTGTACAGGGGCATAAACGCAGCAGTGATAGGATTGGAGAGGTTCGGTGAGCAAATGAAGACCCTCTGAAGTCATATTGCATGGTACCCATTCCACGGGTTTCAACTACCCAGGTTTAAGGTATTCTTCCTTCAGCTAAAACATGCATGTGGAACCTAGAGTATGATCAACCATGTGATCGGGAGATGTGTTCAAATATGTCTCAGTTTCGTACCCTGGTACTCGGGTGCAACATTCCAGACGCTTTACTAACACCCTCCCGACTTGGAGAGTCAGCACCTTTAACCTCCTGTTTGGCCCAGTTTGCAATTTCTGCGGAAGATGAACAGGAATAGCGAGAACCAATGAGAGACTAGCTGGAGGTGTCTGGACGGGCAAATTTAACCCTCATTTCCCACCAGGAAGAGGAATTAACCAAAGGCTCAGCGTGCCATGCCGGAACCAGATTAGGGCCTGAAGCCATCCTGCGGTGTTGCGGCCAGCTCAAAAGAAAGCGAGTTGAAGAAAGGAGCTCAGGGGCACTGTAATTCACAAACCTGCAGAGTTATAAATGACAGCTATCGTCCAAAAATATACTGAAGTAAGGCTGCCAAGAGGATTTGAAAGCGGGGCAGAATTGCAGGAAACCGATTTCAGGAGGCAGACTGGAATTGCATTGAAAGCATAGGAAAAGAGGCAGAACGTCCACAATGATGCACTTGGCCAAAAAGGGCGTATGCGTTTTTTCCTGAATATATTCAGGAAAAAACGCATACGCCCTTTTTGGCCAACCAAGCAAGCTTGCAAAGGAAATCTGCACTACAATGAAGTCTCACTTCCCCGCGGTCAAAAGGGCCATCTGAAAAAAGTGTAAAATCCAGAAAGGCAGGACAGGCCATGGAGAACTGGGAGCCTTGTTATGCTGATGGGCGGGATGTAAATTGCCAACAGACACTCGGGAGAAGTGTATGGTGTTTCCTGAAACATCTAAAAAACAAAGCAACAGAGCCTAGGGCACTTCCACTTATGGTCCTATAGCTTAGGGAAATTAAAATCAAAAAGACACAGCCACCCCAAAGTTTGGGACGCCTCTGTTTACAAGAACCTCGTTTACAGTACAAGTTCAACATCGCAGAAAGTGAAAAATGGATAAAGAAGTTGTGGTATTTACTTACAAAGCAATATCACTCAGCAATGAAATCTATGTCATCAGGCCCTTAGCAGCACAATGAGTGGATTCAGGTATGATGATTCTAACTGAAATAAGTCACACAGAAAAAGAAACATCATAAGATATCAGTAATACACGGAATGTAAACTTGGCTACACAGGAACTGAATTACAGAACAGAACAGGGTCTCAAATTTAGAAAACCAACTTATGCTTGCTTAAGGGTAAAGGTGAGTTGGGGTGCTGCATAAAACCAGAGATTGAAATGAGCACAGATAAAGTTCCTTAAGCCAAATATGGAATAGACAAGAGCTACCTCTTGCTCAACGAAATGGACTCAACACCGCATATTTAATGCCTAAGAATGTACCTGACTAGTAAGTATCTTAAAACCTATGGATTGCTATGTCTCCGAAAGAGAATCAAGCATGTGTACAGGGGCATAAACGCAGCAGTGATAGGATTGGAGAGGTTCGGTGAGCAAATGAAGACCCTTTGAAGTCATATTGCATGGTACCCATTCCACGGGTTTCAACTACCCAGGTTTAAGGTATTCTTCCTTCAGCTAAAACATGCATGTGGAACCTAGAGTATGATCACCCATGTGATCGGGAGACGTGTTCAAATATGTCTCAGTTTTCGTACCCTGGTACTCGGGTGCAACATTCCAGACGCTTTACTAACACCCTCCCGACTTGGAGAGTCAGTCCCTTTAACCTCCTGTTTGGCCCAGTTTGCAATTTCTGCGGAAGATGAACAGGAATAGCGAGAACCAATGAGAGACTAGCTGGAGGTGTCTGGACGGGCAAATTTAACTCTCATTTCCCACCAGGAAGAGGAATTAACCAAAGGCTCAGCGTGCCGTGCCGGAACCAGATTAGGGCCTGAAGCCATCCTGCGGTGTTGCGGCCAGCTCAAAAGAAAGCGAGTTGAAGAAAGGAGCTCAGGGGCACTGTAATTCACAAACCTGCAGAGTTATAAATGACAGCTATCGTCCAAAAATATACTGAAGTAAGGCTGCCAAGAGGACTTGAAAGTGGGGCAGAATTGCAGGAAACCGATTTCAGGAGGTAGACTGGAATTGCATTGAAAGCATAGGAAAAGAGGCAGAACGTCCACAATGATGCACTTGGCCAAAAAGGGCGTATGCGTTTTTTCCTGAATATATTCAGGAAAAAACGCATACGCACTTTTTGGCCAACCAAGCAAGCTTGCAAAGGAAATCTGCACTACAATGAAGTCTCACTTCCCCCCGGTCAAAAGGGCCATCTGAAAAAAGTGTAAAATCCAGAAAGGCAGGACAGGCCATGGAGAACTGGGAGCCTTGTTATGCTGATGGGCGGGATGTAAATTGCCAACAGACACTCGGGAGAAGTGTATGGTGTTTCCTGAAACATCTAAAAAACAAAGCAACAGAGCCTAGGGCACTTCCACTTATGGTCCTATAGCTTAGGGAAATTAAAATCAAAAAGACACAGCCACCCCAAAGTTTGGGACGCCTCTGTTTACAAGAACCTCGTGTACAGTACAAGTTCAACATCGCAGAAAGTGAAAAATGGATAAAGAAGTTGTGGTATTTACTTACAAAGCAATATCACTCAGCAATGAAATCTATGTCATCAGGCCCTTAGCAGCACAATGAGTGGATTCAGGTATGATGATTCTAACTGAAATAAGTCACACAGAAAAAGAAACATCATAAGATATCAGTAATACACGGAATGTAAACTTGGCTACACAGGAACTGAATTACAGAACAGAACAGGGTCTCAAATTTAGAAAACCAACTTATGCTTTCTTAAGGGGAAAGGTGAGTTGGGGTGCTGCATAAAACCAGAGATTGAAATGAGCACAGATAAAGTTCCTTAAGCCAAATATGGAATAGACAAGAGCTACCTCTTGCTCAATGAAATGGACTCAACACCGCATATTAAATGCCTAAGAATGTACCTGACTAGTAAGTATCTTAAAACCTATGGATTGCTATGTCTCCGAAAGAGAATCAAGCATGTGTACAGGGGCATAAACGCAGCAGTGATAGGATTGGAGAGGTTCGGTGAGCAAATGAAGACCCTTTGAAGTCATATTGCATGGTACCCATTCCACGGGTTTCAACTACCCAGGTTTAAGGTATTCTTCCTTCAGCTAAAACATGCATGTGGAACCTAGAGTATGATCAACCATGTGATCGGGAGACGTGTTCAAATATGTCTCAGTTTTCGTACCCTGGTACTCGGGTGCAACATTCCAGATGCTTTACTAACACCCTCCCGACTTGGAGAGTCAGTCCCTTTAACCTCCTGTTTGGCCCAGTTTGCAATTTCTGCGGAAGATGAACAGGAATAGCGAGAACCAATGAGAGACTAGCTGGAGGTGTCTGGACGGGCAAATTTAACTCTCATTTCCCACCAGGAAGAGGAATTAACCAAAGGCTCAGCGTGCCGTGCCGGAACCAGATTAGGGCCTGAAGCCATCCTGCGGTGTTGCGGCCAGCTCAAAAGAAAGCGAGTTGAAGAAAGGAGCTCAGGGGCACTGTAATTCACAAACCTGCAGAGTTATAAATGACAGCTATCGTCCAAAATTATACTGAAGTAAGGCTGCCAAGAGGACTTGAAAGCGGGGCAGAATTGCAGGAAACCGATTTCAGGAGGCACACTGGAATTGCATTGAAAGCATAGGAAAAGAGGCAGAACGTCCACAATGATGCACTTGGCCAAAAAGGGCGTATGCGTTTTTTCCTGAATATATTCAGGAAAAAACGCATACGCACTTTTTGGCCAACCAAGCAAGCTTGCAAAGGAAATCTGCACTACAATGAAGTCTCACTTCCCCCCGGTCAAAAGGGCCATCTGAAAAAAGTGTAAAATCCAGAAAGGCAGGACAGGCCATGGAGAACTGGGAGCCTTGTTATGCTGATGGGCGGGATGTAAATTGCCAACAGACACTCGGGAGAAGTGTATGGTGTTTCCTGAAACATCTAAAAAACAAAGCAACAGAGCCTAGGGCACTTCCACTTATGGTCCTATAGCTTAGGGAAATTAAAATCAAAAAGACACAGCCACCCCAAAGTTTGGGACGCCTCTGTTTACAAGAACCTCGTGTACAGTACAAGTTCAACATCGCAGAAAGTGAAAAATGGATAAAGAAGTTGTGGTATTTACTTACAAAGCAATATCACTCAGCAATGAAATCTATGTCATCAGGCCCTTAGCAGCACAATGAGTGGATTCAGGTATGATGATTCTAACTGAAATAAGTCACACAGAAAAAGAAACATCATAAGATATCAGTAATACACGGAATGTAAACTTGGCTACACAGGAACTGAATTACAGAACAGAACAGGGTCTCAAATTTAGAAAACCAACTTATGCTTTCTTAAGGGGAAAGGTGAGTTGGGGTGCTGCATAAAACCAGAGATTGAAATGAGCACAGATAAAGTTCCTTAAGCCAAATATGGAATAGACAAGAGCTACCTCTTGCTCAATGAAATGGACTCAACACCGCATATTAAATGCCTAAGAATGTACCTGACTAGTAAGTATCTTAAAACCTATGGATTGCTATGTCTCCGAAAGAGAATCAAGCATGTGTACAGGGGCATAAACGCAGCAGTGATAGGATTGGAGAGGTTCGGTGAGCAAATGAAGACCCTTTGAAGTCATATTGCATGGTACCCATTCCACGGGTTTCAACTACCCAGGTTTAAGGTATTCTTCCTTCAGCTAAAACATGCATGTGGAACCTAGAGTATGATCAACCATGTGATCGGGAGACGTGTTCAAATATGTCTCAGTTTTCGTACCCTGGTACTCGGGTGCAACATTCCAGACGCTTTACTAACACCCTCCCGACTTGGAGAGTCAGTCCCTTTAACCTCCTGTTTGGCCCAGTTTGCAATTTCTGCGGAAGATGAACAGGAATAGCGAGAACCAATGAGAGACTAGCTGGAGGTGTCTGGACGGGCAAATTTAACTCTCATTTCCCACCAGGAAGAGGAATTAACCAAAGGCTCAGCGTGCCGTGCCGGAACCAGATTAGGGCCTGAAGCCATCCTGCGGTGTTGCGGCCAGCTCAAAAGAAAGCGAGTTGAAGAAAGGAGCTCAGGGGCACTGTAATTCACAAACCTGCAGAGTTATAAATGACAGCTATCGTCCAAAAATATACTGAAGTAAGGCTGCCAAGAGGACTTGAAAGCGGGGCAGAATTGCAGGAAACCGATTTCAGGAGGCACACTGGAATTGCATTGAAAGCATAGGAAAAGAGGCAGAACGTCCACAATGATGCACTTGGCCAAAAAGGGCGTATGCGTTTTTTCCTGAATATATTCAGGAAAAAACGCATACGCACTTTTTGGCCAACCAAGCAAGCTTGCAAAGGAAATCTGCACTACAATGAAGTCTCACTTCCCCCCGGTCAAAAGGGCCATCTGAAAAAAGTGTAAAATCCAGAAAGGCAGGACAGGCCATGGAGAACTGGGAGCCTTGTTATGCTGATGGGCGGGATGTAAATTGCCAACAGACACTCGGGAGAAGTGTATGGTGTTTCCTGAAACATCTAAAAAACAAAGCAACAGAGCCTAGGGCACTTCCACTTATGGTCCTATAGCTTAGGGAAATTAAAATCAAAAAGACACAGCCACCCCAAAGTTTGGGACGCCTCTGTTTACAAGAACCTCGTGTACAGTACAAGTTCAACATCGCAGAAAGTGAAAAATGGATAAAGAAGTTGTGGTATTTACTTACAAAGCAATATCACTCAGCAATGAAATCTATGTCATCAGGCCCTTAGCAGCACAATGAGTGGATTCAGGTATGATGATTCTAACTGAAATAAGTCACACAGAAAAAGAAACATCATAAGATATCAGTAATACACGGAATGTAAACTTGGCTACACAGGAACTGAATTACAGAACAGAACAGGGTCTCAAATTTAGAAAACCAACTTATGCTTTCTTAAGGGGAAAGGTGAGTTGGGGTGCTGCATAAAACCAGAGATTGAAATGAGCACAGATAAAGTTCCTTAAGCCAAATATGGAATAGACAAGAGCTACCTCTTGCTCAATGAAATGGACTCAACACCGCATATTAAATGCCTAAGAATGTACCTGACTAGTAAGTATCTTAAAACCTATGGATTGCTATGTCTCCGAAAGAGAATCAAGCATGTGTACAGGGGCATAAACGCAGCAGTGATAGGATTGGAGAGGTTCGGTGAGCAAATGAAGACCCTTTGAAGTCATATTGCATGGTACCCATTCCACGGGTTTCAACTACCCAGGTTTAAGGTATTCTTCCTTCAGCTAAAACATGCATGTGGAACCTAGAGTATGATCAACCATGTGATCGGGAGACGTGTTCAAATATGTCTCAGTTTTCGTACCCTGGTACTCGGGTGCAACATTCCAGATGCTTTACTAACACCCTCCCGACTTGGAGAGTCAGTCCCTTTAACCTCCTGTTTGGCCCAGTTTGCAATTTCTGCGGAAGATGAACAGGAATAGCGAGAACCAATGAGAGACTAGCTGGAGGTGTCTGGACGGGCAAATTTAACTCTCATTTCCCACCAGGAAGAGGAATTAACCAAAGGCTCAGCGTGCCGTGCCGGAACCAGATTAGGGCCTGAAGCCATCCTGCGGTGTTGCGGCCAGCTCAAAAGAAAGCGAGTTGAAGAAAGGAGCTCAGGGGCACTGTAATTCACAAACCTGCAGAGTTATAAATGACAGCTATCGTCCAAAATTATACTGAAGTAAGGCTGCCAAGAGGACTTGAAAGCGGGGCAGAATTGCAGGAAACCGATTTCAGGAGGCACACTGGAATTGCATTGAAAGCATAGGAAAAGAGGCAGAACGTCCACAATGATGCACTTGGCCAAAAAGGGCGTATGCGTTTTTTCCTGAATATATTCAGGAAAAAACGCATACGCACTTTTTGGCCAACCAAGCAAGCTTGCAAAGGAAATCTGCACTACAATGAAGTCTCACTTCCCCCCGGTCAAAAGGGCCATCTGAAAAAAGTGTAAAATCCAGAAAGGCAGGACAGGCCATGGAGAACTGGGAGCCTTGTTATGCTGATGGGCGGGATGTAAATTGCCAACAGACACTCGGGAGAAGTGTATGGTGTTTCCTGAAACATCTAAAAAACAAAGCAACAGAGCCTAGGGCACTTCCACTTATGGTCCTATAGCTTAGGGAAATTAAAATCAAAAAGACACAGCCACCCCAAAGTTTGGGACGCCTCTGTTTACAAGAACCTCGTGTACAGTACAAGTTCAACATCGCAGAAAGTGAAAAATGGATAAAGAAGTTGTGGTATTTACTTACAAAGCAATATCACTCAGCAATGAAATCTATGTCATCAGGCCCTTAGCAGCACAATGAGTGGATTCAGGTATGATGATTCTAACTGAAATAAGTCACACAGAAAAAGAAACATCATAAGATATCAGTAATACACGGAATGTAAACTTGGCTACACAGGAACTGAATTACAGAACAGAACAGGGTCTCAAATTTAGAAAACCAACTTATGCTTTCTTAAGGGGAAAGGTGAGTTGGGGTGCTGCATAAAACCAGAGATTGAAATGAGCACAGATAAAGTTCCTTAAGCCAAATATGGAATAGACAAGAGCTACCTCTTGCTCAATGAAATGGACTCAACACCGCATATTAAATGCCTAAGAATGTACCTGACTAGTAAGTATCTTAAAACCTATGGATTGCTATGTCTCCGAAAGAGAATCAAGCATGTGTACAGGGGCATAAACGCAGCAGTGATAGGATTGGAGAGGTTCGGTGAGCAAATGAAGACCCTTTGAAGTCATATTGCATGGTACCCATTCCACGGGTTTCAACTACCCAGGTTTAAGGTATTCTTCCTTCAGCTAAAACATGCATGTGGAACCTAGAGTATGATCAACCATGTGATCGGGAGACGTGTTCAAATATGTCTCAGTTTTCGTACCCTGGTACTCGGGTGCAACATTCCAGATGCTTTACTAACACCCTCCCGACTTGGAGAGTCAGTCCCTTTAACCTCCTGTTTGGCCCAGTTTGCAATTTCTGCGGAAGATGAACAGGAATAGCGAGAACCAATGAGAGACTAGCTGGAGGTGTCTGGACGGGCAAATTTAACTCTCATTTCCCACCAGGAAGAGGAATTAACCAAAGGCTCAGCGTGCCGTGCCGGAACCAGATTAGGGCCTGAAGCCATCCTGCGGTGTTGCGGCCAGCTCAAAAGAAAGCGAGTTGAAGAAAGGAGCTCAGGGGCACTGTAATTCACAAACCTGCAGAGTTATAAATGACAGCTATCGTCCAAAATTATACTGAAGTAAGGCTGCCAAGAGGACTTGAAAGCGGGGCAGAATTGCAGGAAACCGATTTCAGGAGGCACACTGGAATTGCATTGAAAGCATAGGAAAAGAGGCAGAACGTCCACAATGATGCACTTGGCCAAAAAGGGCGTATGCGTTTTTTCCTGAATATATTCAGGAAAAAACGCATACGCACTTTTTGGCCAACCAAGCAAGCTTGCAAAGGAAATCTGCACTACAATGAAGTCTCACTTCCCCCCGGTCAAAAGGGCCATCTGAAAAAAGTGTAAAATCCAGAAAGGCAGGACAGGCCATGGAGAACTGGGAGCCTTGTTATGCTGATGGGCGGGATGTAAATTGCCAACAGACACTCGGGAGAAGTGTATGGTGTTTCCTGAAACATCTAAAAAACAAAGCAACAGAGCCTAGGGCACTTCCACTTATGGTCCTATAGCTTAGGGAAATTAAAATCAAAAAGACACAGCCACCCCAAAGTTTGGGACGCCTCTGTTTACAAGAACCTCGTGTACAGTACAAGTTCAACATCGCAGAAAGTGAAAAATGGATAAAGAAGTTGTGGTATTTACTTACAAAGCAATATCACTCAGCAATGAAATCTATGTCATCAGGCCCTTAGCAGCACAATGAGTGGATTCAGGTATGATGATTCTAACTGAAATTAGTCACACAGAAAAAGAAACATCATAAGATATCAGTAATACACGGAATGTAAACTTGGCTACACAGGAACTGAATTACAGAACAGAACAGGGTCTCAAATTTAGAAAACCAACTTATGCTTGCTTAAGGGGAAAGGTGAGTTGGGGTGCTGCATAAAACCAGAGATTGAAATGAGCACAGATAAAGTTCCTTAAGCCAAATATGGAATAGACAAGAGCTACTCCTTGCTCAACGAAATGGACTCAACATCGCATATTAAACGCCTAAGAATGTACCTGACTAGTAAGTATCTTAAAACCTATGGATTGCTATGTCTCCGAAAGAGAATCAAGCATGTGTACAGGGGCATAAACGCAGCAGTGATAGGATTGGAGAGGTTCGGTGAGCAAATGAAGACCCTTTGAAGTCATATTGCATGGTACCCATTCCACGGGTTTCAACTACCCAGGTTTAAGGTATTCTTCCTTCAGCTAAAACATGCATGTGGAACCTAGAGTATGATCAACCATGTGATCGGGAGACGTGTTCAAATATGTCTCAGTTTTCGTACCCTGGTACTCGGGTGCAACATTCCAGACGCTTTACTAACACCCTCCCGACTTGGAGAGTCAGTCCCTTTAACCTCCTGTTTGGCCCAGTTTGCAATTTCTGCGGAAGATGAACAGGAATAGCGAGAACCAATGAGAGACTAGCTGGAGGTGTCTGGACGGGCAAATTTAACTCTCATTTCCCACCAGGAAGAGGAATTAACCAAAGGCTCAGCGTGCCATGCCGGAACCAGATTAGGGCCTGAAGCCATCCTGCGGTGTTGCGGCCAGCTCAAAAGAAAGCGAGTTGAAGAAAGGAGCTCAGGGGCACTGTAATTCACAAACCTGCAGAGTTATAAATGACAGCTATCGTCCAAAAATATACTGAAGTAAGGCTGCCAAGAGGACTTGAAAGCGGGGCAGAATTGCAGGAAACCGATTTCAGGAGGTAGACTGGAATTGCATTGAAAGCATAGGAAAAGAGGCAGAACGTCCACAATGATGCACTTGGCCAAAAAGGGCGTATGCGTTTTTTCCTGAATATATTCAGGAAAAAACGCATACGCACTTTTTGGCCAACCAAGCAAGCTTGCAAAGGAAATCTGCACTACAATGAAGTCTCACTTCCCCCCGGTCAAAAGGGCCATCTGAAAAAAGTGTAAAATCCAGAAAGGCAGGACAGGCCATGGAGAACTGGGAGCCTTGTTATGCTGATGGGCGGGATGTAAATTGCCAACAGACACTCGGGAGAAGTGTATGGTGTTTCCTGAAACATCTAAAAAACAAAGCAACAGAGCCTAGGGCACTTCCACTTATGGTCCTATAGCTTAGGGAAATTAAAATCAAAAAGACACAGCCACCCCAAAGTTTGGGACGCCTCTGTTTACAAGAACCTCGTGTACAGTACAAGTTCAACATCGCAGAAAGTGAAAAATGGATAAAGAAGTTGTGGTATTTACTTACAAAGCAATATCACTCAGCAATGAAATCTATGTCATCAGGCCCTTAGCAGCACAATGAGTGGATTCAGGTATGATGATTCTAACTGAAATAAGTCACACAGAAAAAGAAACATCATAAGATATCAGTAATACACGGAATGTAAACTTGGCTACACAGGAACTGAATTACAGAACAGAACAGGGTCTCAAATTTAGAAAACCAACTTATGCTTTCTTAAGGGGAAAGGTGAGTTGGGGTGCTGCATAAAACCAGAGATTGAAATGAGCACAGATAAAGTTCCTTAAGCCAAATATGGAATAGACAAGAGCTACCTCTTGCTCAATGAAATGGACTCAACACCGCATATTAAATGCCTAAGAATGTACCTGACTAGTAAGTATCTTAAAACCTATGGATTGCTATGTCTCCGAAAGAGAATCAAGCATGTGTACAGGGGCATAAACGCAGCAGTGATAGGATTGGAGAGGTTCGGTGAGCAAATGAAGACCCTTTGAAGTCATATTGCATGGTACCCATTCCACGGGTTTCAACTACCCAGGTTTAAGGTATTCTTCCTTCAGCTAAAACATGCATGTGGAACCTAGAGTATGATCAACCATGTGATCGGGAGACGTGTTCAAATATGTCTCAGTTTTCGTACCCTGGTACTCGGGTGCAACATTCCAGATGCTTTACTAACACCCTCCCGACTTGGAGAGTCAGTCCCTTTAACCTCCTGTTTGGCCCAGTTTGCAATTTCTGCGGAAGATGAACAGGAATAGCGAGAACCAATGAGAGACTAGCTGGAGGTGTCTGGACGGGCAAATTTAACTCTCATTTCCCACCAGGAAGAGGAATTAACCAAAGGCTCAGCGTGCCGTGCCGGAACCAGATTAGGGCCTGAAGCCATCCTGCGGTGTTGCGGCCAGCTCAAAAGAAAGCGAGTTGAAGAAAGGAGCTCAGGGGCACTGTAATTCACAAACCTGCAGAGTTATAAATGACAGCTATCGTCCAAAATTATACTGAAGTAAGGCTGCCAAGAGGACTTGAAAGCGGGGCAGAATTGCAGGAAACCGATTTCAGGAGGCACACTGGAATTGCATTGAAAGCATAGGAAAAGAGGCAGAACGTCCACAATGATGCACTTGGCCAAAAAGGGCGTATGCGTTTTTTCCTGAATATATTCAGGAAAAAACGCATACGCACTTTTTGGCCAACCAAGCAAGCTTGCAAAGGAAATCTGCACTACAATGAAGTCTCACTTCCCCCCGGTCAAAAGGGCCATCTGAAAAAAGTGTAAAATCCAGAAAGGCAGGACAGGCCATGGAGAACTGGGAGCCTTGTTATGCTGATGGGCGGGATGTAAATTGCCAACAGACACTCGGGAGAAGTGTATGGTGTTTCCTGAAACATCTAAAAAACAAAGCAACAGAGCCTAGGGCACTTCCACTTATGGTCCTATAGCTTAGGGAAATTAAAATCAAAAAGACACAGCCACCCCAAAGTTTGGGACGCCTCTGTTTACAAGAACCTCGTGTACAGTACAAGTTCAACATCGCAGAAAGTGAAAAATGGATAAAGAAGTTGTGGTATTTACTTACAAAGCAATATCACTCAGCAATGAAATCTATGTCATCAGGCCCTTAGCAGCACAATGAGTGGATTCAGGTATGATGATTCTAACTGAAATAAGTCACACAGAAAAAGAAACATCATAAGATATCAGTAATACACGGAATGTAAACTTGGCTACACAGGAACTGAATTACAGAACAGAACAGGGTCTCAAATTTAGAAAACCAACTTATGCTTTCTTAAGGGGAAAGGTGAGTTGGGGTGCTGCATAAAACCAGAGATTGAAATGAGCACAGATAAAGTTCCTTAAGCCAAATATGGAATAGACAAGAGCTACCTCTTGCTCAATGAAATGGACTCAACACCGCATATTAAATGCCTAAGAATGTACCTGACTAGTAAGTATCTTAAAACCTATGGATTGCTATGTCTCCGAAAGAGAATCAAGCATGTGTACAGGGGCATAAACGCAGCAGTGATAGGATTGGAGAGGTTCGGTGAGCAAATGAAGACCCTTTGAAGTCATATTGCATGGTACCCATTCCACGGGTTTCAACTACCCAGGTTTAAGGTATTCTTCCTTCAGCTAAAACATGCATGTGGAACCTAGAGTATGATCAACCATGTGATCGGGAGACGTGTTCAAATATGTCTCAGTTTTCGTACCCTGGTACTCGGGTGCAACATTCCAGATGCTTTACTAACACCCTCCCGACTTGGAGAGTCAGTCCCTTTAACCTCCTGTTTGGCCCAGTTTGCAATTTCTGCGGAAGATGAACAGGAATAGCGAGAACCAATGAGAGACTAGCTGGAGGTGTCTGGACGGGCAAATTTAACTCTCATTTCCCACCAGGAAGAGGAATTAACCAAAGGCTCAGCGTGCCGTGCCGGAACCAGATTAGGGCCTGAAGCCATCCTGCGGTGTTGCGGCCAGCTCAAAAGAAAGCGAGTTGAAGAAAGGAGCTCAGGGGCACTGTAATTCACAAACCTGCAGAGTTATAAATGACAGCTATCGTCCAAAATTATACTGAAGTAAGGCTGCCAAGAGGACTTGAAAGCGGGGCAGAATTGCAGGAAACCGATTTCAGGAGGCACACTGGAATTGCATTGAAAGCATAGGAAAAGAGGCAGAACGTCCACAATGATGCACTTGGCCAAAAAGGGCGTATGCGTTTTTTCCTGAATATATTCAGGAAAAAACGCATACGCCCTTTTTGGCCAACCAAGCAAGCTTGCAAAGGAAATCTGCACTACAATGAAGTCTCACTTCCCCCCGGTCAAAAGGGCCATCTGAAAAAAGTGTAAAATCCAGAAAGGCAGGACAGGCCATGGAGAACTGGGAGCCTTGTTATGCTGATGGGCGGGATGTAAATTGCCAACAGACACTCGGGAGAAGTGTATGGTGTTTCCTGAAACATCTAAAAAACAAAGCAACAGAGCCTAGGGCACTTCCACTTATGGTCCTATAGCTTAGGGAAATTAAAATCAAAAAGACACAGCCACCCCAAAGTTTGGGACGCCTCTGTTTACAAGAACCTCGTGTACAGTACAAGTTCAACATCGCAGAAAGTGAAAAATGGATAAAGAAGTTGTGGTATTTACTTACAAAGCAATATCACTCAGCAATGAAATCTATGTCATCAGGCCCTTAGCAGCACAATGAGTGGATTCAGGTATGATGATTCTAACTGAAATTAGTCACACAGAAAAAGAAACATCATAAGATATCAGTAATACACGGAATGTAAACTTGGCTACACAGGAACTGAATTACAGAACAGAACAGGGTCTCAAATTTAGAAAACCAACTTATGCTTGCTTAAGGGGAAAGGTGAGTTGGGGTGCTGCATAAAACCAGAGATTGAAATGAGCACAGATAAAGTTCCTTAAGCCAAATATGGAATAGACAAGAGCTACTCCTTGCTCAACGAAATGGACTCAACATCGCATATTAAACGCCTAAGAATGTACCTGACTAGTAAGTATCTTAAAACCTATGGATTGCTATGTCTCCGAAAGAGAATCAAGCATGTGTACAGGGGCATAAACGCAGCAGTGATAGGATTGGAGAGGTTCGGTGAGCAAATGAAGACCCTTTGAAGTCATATTGCATGGTACCCATTCCACGGGTTTCAACTACCCAGGTTTAAGGTATTCTTCCTTCAGCTAAAACATGCATGTGGAACCTAGAGTATGATCAACCATGTGATCGGGAGACGTGTTCAAATATGTCTCA
The DNA here is from genome assembly GCF_039906515.1 of Pseudorca crassidens. Taxonomy (NCBI): domain Eukaryota; kingdom Metazoa; phylum Chordata; class Mammalia; order Artiodactyla; family Delphinidae; genus Pseudorca; species Pseudorca crassidens. The sequence continues at coordinate 4,223 of NW_027136325.1, read as the reverse complement.
GTTTTCGTACCCTGGTACTCGGGTGCAACATTCCAGACGCTTTACTAACACCCTCCCGACTTGGAGAGTCAGTCCCTTTAACCTCCTGTTTGGCCCAGTTTGCAATTTCTGCGGAAGATGAACAGGAATAGCGAGAACCAATGAGAGACTAGCTGGAGGTGTCTGGACGGGCAAATTTAACTCTCATTTCCCACCAGGAAGAGGAATTAACCAAAGGCTCAGCGTGCCGTGCCGGAACCAGATTAGGGCCTGAAGCCATCCTGCGGTGTTGCGGCCAGCTCAAAAGAAAGCGAGTTGAAGAAAGGAGCTCAGGGGCACTGTAATTCACAAACCTGCAGAGTTATAAATGACAGCTATCGTCCAAAAATATACTGAAGTAAGGCTGCCAAGAGGACTTGAAAGTGGGGCAGAATTGCAGGAAACCGATTTCAGGAGGCAGACTGGAATTGCATTGAAAGCATAGGAAAAGAGGCAGAACGTCCACAATGATGCACTTGGCCAAAAAGGGCGTATGCGTTTTTTCCTGAATATATTCAGGAAAAAACGCATACGCCCTTTTTGGCCAACCAAGCAAGCTTGCAAAGGAAATCTGCACTACAATGAAGTCTCACTTCCCCCCGGTCAAAAGGGCCATCTGAAAAAAGTGTAAAATCCAGAAAGGCAGGACAGGCCATGGAGAACTGGGAGCCTTGTTATGCTGATGGGCGGGATGTAAATTGCCAACAGACACTCGGGAGAAGTGTATGGTGTTTCCTGAAACATCTAAAAAACAAAGCAACAGAGCCTAGGGCACTTCCACTTATGGTCCTATAGCTTAGGGAAATTAAAATCAAAAAGACACAGCCACCCCAAAGTTTGGGACGCCTCTGTTTACAAGAACCTCGTGTACAGTACAAGTTCAACATCGCAGAAAGTGAAAAATGGATAAAGAAGTTGTGGTATTTACTTACAAAGCAATATCACTCAGCAATGAAATCTATGTCATCAGGCCCTTAGCAGCACAATGAGTGGATTCAGGTATGATGATTCTAACTGAAATAAGTCACACAGAAAAAGAAACATCATAAGATATCAGTAATACACGGAATGTAAACTTGGCTACACAGGAACTGAATTACAGAACAGAACAGGGTCTCAAATTTAGAAAACCAACTTATGCTTGCTTAAGGGGAAAGGTGAGTTGGGGTGCTGCATAAAACCAGAGATTGAAATGAGCACAGATAAAGTTCCTTAAGCCAAATATGGAATAGACAAGAGCTACTCCTTGCTCAACGAAATGGACTCAACATCGCATATTAAACGCCTAAGAATGTACCTGACTAGTAAGTATCTTAAAACCTATGGAATGCTATGTCTCCGAAAGAGAATCAAGCATGTGTACAGGGGCATAAACGCAGCAGTGATAGGATTGGAGAGGTTCGGTGAGCAAATGAAGACCCTTTGAAGTCATATTGCATGGTACCCATTCCACGGGTTTCAACTACCCAGGTTTAAGGTATTCTTCCTTCAGCTAAAACATGCATGTGGAACCTAGAGTATGATCAACCATGTGATCGGGAGACGTGTTCAAATATGTCTCAGTTTTCGTACCCTGGTACTCGGGTGCAACATTCCAGACGCTTTACTAACACCCTCCCGACTTGGAGAGTCAGTCCCTTTAACCTCCTGTTTGGCCCAGTTTGCAATTTCTGCGGAAGATGAACAGGAATAGCGAGAACCAATGAGAGACTAGCTGGAGGTGTCTGGACGGGCAAATTTAACTCTCATTTCCCACCAGGAAGAGGAATTAACCAAAGGCTCAGCGTGCCGTGCCGGAACCAGATTAGGGCCTGAAGCCATCCTGCGGTGTTGCGGCCAGCTCAAAAGAAAGCGAGTTGAAGAAAGGAGCTCAGGGGCACTGTAATTCACAAACCTGCAGAGTTATAAATGACAGCTATCGTCCAAAAATATACTGAAGTAAGGCTGCCAAGAGGACTTGAAAGCGGGGCAGAATTGCAGGAAACCGATTTCAGGAGGTAGACTGGAATTGCATTGAAAGCATAGGAAAAGAGGCAGAACGTCACAATGATGCACTTGGCCAAAAAGGGCGTATGCGTTTTTTCCTGAATATATTCAGGAAAAAACGCATACGCACTTTTTGGCCAACCAAGCAAGCTTGCAAGGAAATCTGCACTACAATGAAGTCTCACTCTTCCCCCCGGTCAAAAGGGCCATCTGAAAAAAGTGTAAAATCCACAAGACAGGACAGGCCATGGAGAACTGGAGCCTTGTTATGCTGATGGCGGATGTAATTGCCAACAGACACTCGGGAGAAGTGTATGGTGTTTCCTGAAACATCTAAAAAACAAAGCAACAGAGCCTAGGGCACTTCCACTTATGGTCCTATAGCTTAGGGAAATTAAAATCAAAAAGACACAGCCACCCCAAAGTTTGGGACGCCTCTGTTTACAAGAACCTCGTGTACAGTACAAGTTCAACATCGCAGAAAGTGAAAAAATGGATAAAGAAGTTGTGGTATTTACTTACAAAGCAATATCACTCAGCAATGAAATCTATGTCATCAGGCCCTTAGCAGCACAATGAGTGGATTCAGGTATGGATGATTCTAACTGAAATAAGTCACACAGAAAAAGAAACATCATAAGATATCAGTAATACACGGAATGTAAACTTGGCTACACAGGAACTGAATTACAGAACAGAACAGGGTCTCAAATTTAGAAAACCAACTTATGCTTTCTTAAGGGAAAGGTGAGTTGGGGTGCTGCATAAAACCAGAGATTGAAATGAGCACAGATAAAGTTCCTTAAGCCAAATATGGAATAGACAAGAGCTACCTCTTGCTCAACGAAATGGACTCAACACCGCATATTAAATGCCTAAGAATGTACCTGACTAGTAAGTATCTTAAAACCTATGGATTGCTATGTCTCCGAAAGAGAATCAAGCATGTGTACAGGGGCATAAACGCAGCAGTGATAGGATTGGAGAGGTTCGGTGAGCAAATGAAGACCTTTGAAGTCATATTGCATGGTACCCATTCCACGGGTTTCAACTACCCAGGTTTAAGGTATTCTTCCTTCAGCTAAAACATGCATGTGGAACCTAGAGTATGATCAACCATGTGATCGGGAGACTGTGTTCAAATATGTCTCAGTTTTTCGTACCCTGGTACTCGGGTGCAACATTCCAGACGCTTTACTAACACCCTCCCGACTTGGAGAGTCAGTCCCTTTAACCTCCTGTTTGGCCCAGTTTGCAATTTCTGCGGAAGATGAACAGGAATAGCGAGAACCAATGAGAGACTAGCTGGAGGTGTCTGGACGGGCAAATTTAACTCTCATTTCCCACAGGAAGAGGAATTAACCAAAGGCTCAGCGTGCCGTGCCGGAACCAGATTAGGGCCTGAAGCCATCCTGCGGTGTTGCGGCCAGCTCAAAAGAAAGCGAGTTGAAGAAAGGAGCTCAGGGGCACTGTAATTCACAAACCTGCAGAGATTATAAATGACAGCTATCGTCCAAAATTATACTGAAGTAAGGGCTGCCAAGAGGACTTGAAAGCGGGGCAGAATTGCAGGAAACCGATTTCAGGAGGCACACTGGAATTGCATTGAAAGCATAGGAAAAGAGGCAGAAACGTCCACAATGATGCACTTGGCCAAAAAGGGCGTATGCGTTTTTTCCTGAATATATTCAGGAAAAAACGCATACGCCCTTTTTGGCCAACCAAGCGAAGCTTGCAAAGGAAATCTGCACTACAATGAAGTCTCACTTCCCCCCGGTCAAAAGGGCCATCTGAAAAAAGTGTAAAAATCCAGAAAGGCAGGACAGGCCATGGAGAAACTGGAGCCTTGTTTATGCTGATGGGCGGGATGTAAATTTCCAACAGACACTCGGGAGAAGTGTATGGTGTTTCCTGAAACATCTAAAAACAAAGCAACAGAGCCTAGGGCACTTCCACTTATGGTCCTATAGCTTAGGGAAATTAAAAATCAAAAAGACACAGCCACCCCAAAGTTTGGGACGCCTCTGTTTACAAGAACCTCGTTTACAGTACAAGTTCAACCATCGCAGAAAGTGAAAAATGGATAAAGAAGTTGTGGTATTTACTTACAAAGCAATATCACTCAGCAATGAAATCTATGTCATCAGGCCCTTAGCAGCACAATGAGTGGATTCAGGTATGATGATTCTAACTGAAATAAGTCACACAGAAAAAGAAAC